>NC_134044.1:29515091-30254884 GCF_965140245.1 Athene noctua
GCTTCTTCCACTGTGCCCATCGCAGAGGCGTGTGGTAAGCGCGGGCAGCACCGCTAAGGCTGGCAGGCTGATGCCTTCCCAGATAATTCTAATACAAGTAAGTGCCAAAAGGCAAATATTGAACTGCAAGAGATTCACCGAGAGCTCGTGGCTCTGGCCGTCCCGCAGCCCCCCAGACCTGCTTGGTTTTGTCCCGGCAGGGTCCGACGGGACGGCCTGACCACGATTCCGTCGCGCTGTCGAGAAAAAGTAACAGTGTGGGAGGAGGGAGGGAACCGGGCTGACTCTGCCGCGGCTCCAACCGCCCCGTGCCAAACGCAGTGATGCTTCAAAAAAAACAAAGAGCGGGAATTTCACATGAGATTGCGAGGCTCAGCCCCAAGTTCCAGGCGGATCCCGAGGAGCCGCGGTGTCTCGGCAGGGAGTTGCACCGGAGCGGGATGCGGCCCGAGGTGTGAGCTCTGTGGGTCACAGGAGCCAGAAGATGGAACATAAACCGGGTGGAAAACACGTTTAAGGATCCGTCTGGGTGTCCGGTAGGAGGCGAAGGTGCCGAGCGCCGTGGCCCGCCATCAACCAGAGCCGTCCTCGTCAAGTGAAGCACCAGGCCAGCGCGAGGGGTTGAAGCGGGCGCGTGTCCGCCCGCCTGCGCGGCTCTAGGCGGGCGCAGGGAGCCTGGCGCGGGGCGATCCCCCCCGGCAGGCACTGGGGGCTGCGCCGGGTGGGAGCCCCCTCCGTCCGCCGCTGGGCCCGCGGGACCCGGCACCTCCCGCACTTCCCGCGTGCTGCCAGAGTCGGCCAACGCTGCCATGTTAAAGAGACACATTTGCAGCAAGACTGTAAGGAACTGCACGAGGACCCACCTGGGGGTGCGGTTTTACATTCTGCCGCGTCTGCTTAGGATCTTTTTTCGGAATTAGTGGAACATTTTATTTCCTAACTGAAAGAAAAAGAGAGAAATAGACCACGAAAGGCTGGGAAACGAATACAATTTTAAAACTAGAGAGCAGATTCAGAGAATATCCTATTTTTACACCCTCTCCCTGTTTAATTCACTGCCATTCCAACCAGGACATGCCTCAGTTGAATGAAGTCTCAAATAATCACATAATAGGAGAAGTCATTTATTGTGAATCAGGCCCGTTCTCCAGGGATATAAATAGGCTGCGCTGTTCCCCAGTCTTTTGTCAGGAGGGATTAATTAGCAATTGACCCTTGGTAGGGATTTCTTCACTGCCTCTACATTTTTCATCTTACAGGGCTAAATGAGACCTCAACACTGATCAAGAAGCGAGGCTTCCTAAGCAGCAGTTTATCTCTAGGCTATAAATCAGTAGTTTAATTTATCACTAGGTTACATATCAACAGTGAATAGTCAGGGTGGAATTGAGTTTATTATAAAGATGTGCTGTTAGAAGACACAGTATTACAGTGATTGAAACATGCTGTTAAAATTTCCATTAATGCCCAATTCTGAATATGAACACGGAGAACCACACTTTACATACTTTACATTTAGCTTTCCAATAAATAAGCCCAATAAATAGGGATTCTGCAGATTAAGAAGCTGTACGTGTGAACAGAAGCTGCTTTACCATGTTGTCAAAAAATAACTAGAGCTATTCTTACTTGTTACCAATCACTGGAAATTAGTTTGTAAAATATAAATATTTTACTCTTACTATGAAGACTGGAGGAACTAAGATCTGTTAAAATCACCCTTAGGATTACACAGAACTCAATTTTGAACACTAAATTTATAATTTAGAGCATGCTTTCAGCCCATTTTTAGCACACAATATTTTCAAATACATTTCTTAAAAATACGAGAAATGAATGACTGCCCATGTAGGATTTCGCCTGTGCTCGATCACTAGCTCTTGTGTTACACAATATTGCAGTTTGGCTAATTTTGGCTGACCTATTCCACATTTGGAGGAGATATGCCATAAAGGGCCAGATTTAGTCTGTAGTATATTGCAACACCTTGTTAATACAGTGATTTGTCACAGAAGACAAAAATTAATTCCCCCCAAGTATATTTTTTATATATATATATATAATAATATATAATCAATTTATATTATCAATTTTAACAATTATTTTCTTGGGAAACCACTCTTACATTATCCCTAAAGACTGCCAGGAACAGAAAAACATCCTTGTACCAACTGAAAGCGCAGGTAACTCAAGCCACCGCCGTTCCACCCATCCGAGCAGCCCCGACATTCCCAGCACACGCGTCTCCCCCGTTTTACCCGTAAATGGCTCCTCCGGGGCTCCCGCCAGCGGCGGCGGGGCACCGGGGTGACCTGCCCTCAGCCTGCGCCCGTGGGCCAGCCCGGCCCGCACGGCCGCTCTCCTCGGGGCAGCGGGTGGGATGGGACGGGCCCAGCAGCCGCCCTCTCGCCGCCGCACGCGGCCGCACGTCGGGACAAGGCGGGCGCCCGCCGGCTCCTGGAGAGACCCGCTTATCGGCCGGCCAGCGGCTGAGGTGCCAGTTCACCTGGAAGCCAATTAGCCTTTAAGGGAGGGTCCAGATTTTTTTTTTTCATGAACAACCATCGTAATCTGAAAGCATAATCATGCACACATCAGTAAGCCTACCTTTTGTAAAACACCGGCACTCAAAGAAGACTGAATCGTAAATGCTACCGAACTACCAAATAATTATCAACACTAGTAGATGAAGAAATCATAAAACTGTAAAGGTGAGATAACGGCATCGTGACTTTGACTTAAATATCGTTTACAACGGCAAGTGAGTGAAAGGCTAGGTATGTGTACTGAGCCTCGGAAGAGAAGATAATGCTCTTTCTTACTTTTACTTCCTATTTTTAGAGAGAGGCTGATTGAGAGCATTTCTGAACGTGGGAGACTAAGTCATTAAAACAGAAGCACTTGGATTGCTTTCTTCCTTTAGGGGATTTACTTCATTTTACTTTATCTGACACAAGTCAGAAAGAAATGAGAACATGGTAAGGAGAAGGAAAGCTGAATTTTGACACGTTACTTTCCATTAAAATTCTTCCACTGACTTTGTTAAGCTTTTCCTAAGATCAGAAAACGAGGCTTTACCTAAAACGAATTTGAGAGACTGGTAGATTTCTCCTCACACACTTGTAGCACTACAGTGTCCTACTGCCTCAGAGCGGAGGATTTTTTCGAACTGTTCCCAAATCTTTCGCATATGTTCACAAACTGGTATCTCCGTTCTGTTTATACTCTGATAAAATATTGAGAGTCATCTCCTCGCTTTTGGACTGCACGTTGTGTTCGCTTCTTCTGGACGATTTCCTGGTGGCCCTGGACAGCCGCCTTCGGAAGGTATCACCTGCCAGAAAGTAAAGAATCGGGTCGACGCAGCTGTTGAGGCTGGCCAGACCCCTCGTCACTTGGTAAGTGGCATAAACCTTATCGTTGAAGGCACACATCTGTGGAGTCTGAAAATCCACCCTGGCTCTTAGATTTAAGGTCTTCATCACGTGGAAGGGAAGGTAAGACACAGCAAAGACCGTCAACACAATAATAACCAGGTAAATCGACTTTCTCCTGAGAGGAGAATTGTCCAAATCTTTGTAAATCAGAGCTTTCACAATGAGCCCATAGCAACCAAGAATCAGTATGAACGGGATGCAGAACATAAGCACCGTGGTGCACATGCTGTAAATGAAGTAACTTCTCAGGTAATCATCGGCTGTTGTGTCGTAGCACGTCGTGGTTTTATTCTTCCTTATCCCCGTTCCTGAGTAGAAGAGTATCGGAGAAATCACGGCCACCACGATGACCCAGACCAGGGTGCTGATGTACACCGCGTTCTTCTTCTTCAGCCTCCCCAGCGACTTCAAGGGGTGCACCACCCCCGTGTACCTGTGCACGCTTATGCAAGTCAGAAACAAAATGCTGCCATACAGGTTCACGTGGAAGATGAACCTCTGCAGCTTGCACATGATATCTCCGAAGATCCAGTCCGTTTTGTTGAAGTAGTAAAAGATGAGGGCGGGCAGAGTCAAGACGTACAAGAAATCGGCCAGTGCCAGGTTGAACATGTAAACTGAGATGCCGCTCCAGGGCCTCATGTGGAAGACAAACATCCAGATGGCCACGCTGTTGCCCAAAAACCCAGTGATGAAGACCAGAATGTAGACGGTGGGCAGGTAATAGAACTGGAAGCCAGTTTTGGTCAGGGAACACTTGGTGGTGGCGTTTCCCGCAGACCAGCCGCTGCTGGGTAACAGGTTGGGCTCAGTTCCATTCAGAGCAGCAGAGAAGAGGACTTCGGTCATGATCCTTCCACCTGAGTCACATCGGTCCGAGGGGAAGCAACGAAGTCTCTACAGGGACAGCGACGCGTCTAAACGGAGAAAAGAGCAAAGAAACCCTGACTGGAGGTAAAACCGCCGCGCTGCCCCAGCGGCTGCGTCCGGAGGAGCCTCTCCCACCCGCGCAGGTCGGTCTGGCGGGGGTGCGGGCCGTTCCGCCGCCGCACGCCGGGAGCCCGGGGCCATCCCGGGGCCATCCCGGCGGGGGCCGCCCGCTGCCCCCACCCCCGGTCCCCTGCGCCGCGGGGCGGGTCCGCAGCGGCCCGGCGCGGCCGCGGGCAGCGAAGGGGCAGCGGGCGCGGGGCCGGCGGGGGACAGCCGCTCCCCGCCCGCGCTCCTCAGGCCGGCCCCGCCGCCTCCGCGCCTGCCGGCCCCGTCCCCCAGCCCGCCCGTTCCCCCAGGTCACCTCAGCCGTCCCGGCCCCGCTCCCCGCGCCCCCCCAGCCGCCGCCGCCGCGCCCAGCCCAGCTCCGCGGAGCTCCGGGGCCGTCGCCCCGCACCTGCCTCCCGCCGTGCCCGCCGCAGCCCGCGCTCTCCTCTCCGCGCCGCCGGCAGCGTCCGCCCGGCGGGGGGCGGCGTCCCGCCCGCGGCCGCCCCGGCTCCCATCGCCCGGGGGGGGGGGGGGGCGGCGTGGCGGCGGCTCTACGGCGCCCGGGACCCCTCCATGGCGGGCGGGAGAGCGGCCGCAGCCCCTCCGCCGCGGGAGGCAGCGCCGGCCCCGGGCGGACTGCGGGCGGGACGAGGCGCCGGCTCGGCCCAGGGACGCGCCGCCCGCCCCCCGCACCGCCCTCGCAGGCGGGCGGTGCCCGGCGCTCCCCGCCCGCGGCTCCCGGCCCGGGGGTGCGGGGAGGGTGTGCGTGTGCCTCTGTGTGTGTGTGTGTGTGCGCGGGGGGGGTGCTCCGGGTGGTGCCGGTCCTGCTCCGCCGCCACCCTCGGGCCCCCCGACCCCGCGGTCACCCCACCCGCCCGGGGGATGGGGGAGCCCGCTCCGACCGACACCTGACCCAGCCCGGAGCGATCCCGGGGCCGGGCAGCCCCATCCACAGCCCCTCCCGGAGCCCCCTCCCGGAGCCGTCCCACGGTCCCATCCCGGGGCCGGGCAGCCCCATCCCCGCGCCCCAGCCCGGCGCGGGGTGCCAGGTGTGCCCCTCCCGAGCGGCTGAACAACCCTTCCCTGATTGTGCTTTCACTCAACCCTTTGAAATCTGCTCTGCAACCCAGTTTAAGCTACGCGAACATGTTAATTGCTGTAAATGGAACAGCTGAGCAGAAATATGCTCTACTGACCTCTAATTAAGCGCTATACATTTGGCACTTGAGTCAGAATACGATTATTATTTATTGTCTTGGCAAAACACAATCTGCTGGTTTCAGCCATTTCTTCCTTGTTCACATTTGAGTTAAGATGTGTGGTGAGTGATACATGAGCTAGTCATATCTGCTCTCAGCTAAAAGCTGTGTTCTAGACGGAGGATTATTAGTACTTCATGAATATGTATTCCTTTTTCAAACTTTTGAGGCTGTCTAAATTATAAAACTACTTTGTTGGGAAAGCTTAATTGGGAAATCAGCTGCATATTGTACCCCTGTAGGAATATGCAAGAGGATGCAGATGGAGTTGCCAGCCTGGCATCTCTTTTGGGGCAAGTTACACAGACTACAACTTTAAAGCAACAGCTTAAATTTTGTAAATATAAAACCTTTTCCTCTTGTATATTAGGGGGTTTTACCTTCTTTGTACTCATCCATTAACTGCATGTTTACTGCTTTGAAGATTCTTTTAAATTTTAATACAAACTGAAGGAAAGCGAAAAGTGAGACAAGAACACCAACACCTGTAAAATCTGTGTTGTAAAGCAAGCCCGGTTTACAAAACTGTTCAGTGGTGCCCTCTAGGATTTTAAAAAGCTGGCAAAAACTAATCCTTAGCCGCGGTGTTCCCACAAGAGAAAACACCCAACCCACAAACCAGACGTACGGTGAGTACAGTGTAATAATATCGAGCCCACCATGCTGGTTTATGAAGAAGCCATCTTGCTCCTCGGAGAATCAGCTGCATGGCCCAAACCAGGGTTCATTTTAATAAAGGACTTGGATTATTGTAAAGAAAAATAACAAAAAAGTACAAAGCGATGCTATTAGCATAGGAGAAGCCTTTTAGTTTATCTTTCCCTTTATAACTGTTATTTCATTAGTGATTTTTTCTGTCCCATTGCTAACACAGAGCTTTTCTTGGCAGCTGCCTTGAATTCCCCGTCTTGAGCAAATTTTGAGTCATGCCGAAGCAGCGTTAGATAGCATCGGTAAATATGCACTAGGAACTACAGCCTGTTTTCCTGTTACCTAAGCAGCGCCATAAATCCAAACTGTGGAGACGAAAGGTCGGAGCAGTAACTCAGGGAGCCCGCAGCTGCCCGGGGAAGGGGCCGTTTCCCAGGATCTGTGCCGGTGCCTGGGCCAGGCCGGGGTGCAGGCAGCAATGCCGGGGGCCGGGGCTGGCCACGGGCATTCGCAGCCTCCTCTGGAAGAGGATTCGTGAGCCCAGTCCCAGCCACAGCTCAGCCTCCGGACTTGGAGCGGTGTGGGGTCACCAGCACAGGCGTCTGTGGTAGCCAGACTCTGTTCACACCCACCTCAGGCCTGACGCCGGCGAGACACCAGTGGGGACCTGGCACGAAGCCGTGGCTCATCCAGTGTAACCTTGTGGGACCAACACGTGTATTCAGGCACGAAAACATGCGAAGGCAGAAGGGAATCTGCACGGAATCCGCACTTCACGTCCTTCAGCTCCAGCACTGTTGATCCGTTACTAAAGACTCCACGCTCAGATTTATAATCTGGTCTGAGAAACTTCAATTTATTTATCCTGCTGTGCCAGGGCAGGATTTTCCAAGATACCTGACTCATCCCTGTAACTTTTTTCTGAGTGTCATCTTGTTTTTCAGTGGCTGCTTTGACGGGTGGGCACCCGAAGCAGACACCGTGGTGACGGTGTTGCTGACACCGGTTACAAGCATCAAGCTGCCTCCTTGCCCCAGCAGTTTCTGATGGTACCCTCGGGGGTGTAGCATCACACTCGTGCATCATCTCCTGGCTTCTCCTGGGGAAGAACCTCCACTGTCAGAAGATTAGGTGCTACCACACACCGCAAATAGCAGCATCTTTGCAGTACCACACTGTCCTTGCCTCGCAAGAGTGGAAAAGAGCCATTTCCCTTCTTTATGCACAATTTCAAAATCACTGGCATGCTTGCCTCCTTTTCGCTCCTGCCTCACGCACCTCACTTCGTCCAGGCTTTCGTTTTTTTTTATACCCACTTTACTGTGACTGCTCAGTATTTCATCCCTTGCCTAGCAAACCTCAGCTGTTCTCTCTGCCCACACTCTGCTTCCCCTCTGGCTGCAGCGTGGGGTTGGCCGGGCGCTGCTGCCGGGGGGCAGAGGCGTGGGGGTGGCCGGGACCCTCGCTCCTCGCCAGCTTCAGCAGCACTTTGGGACCTGCCGAGGAGCCGTGCAGCCCGTGCTGGTGACAGCGACGTCCCTGCCGCTCCATCGCAGCCCGCGGCTCAGCCGAGCCTGCCAGTACTGGAAATGGAAATCTCACGTACTGGTTTAACAGTTTGTGCATTCTGGCTGCGGCGCTTCAGCTGCGAAAGGTCCAAGCACTTACAGGAGTAAAGAAGGAGGCATAGCTTTTAGCAGCCATACTGTTACATGCCTTCACACACAGCCAGCAAATTAGTGTCTTCCTGCTTGTATCACTGATCTGTTCTTATTTTGGACCACAACCATGAAGCATGTTGTATTAGCACCTTTTCCTCCATAGCTCCAGCATATGCCTTGTAGCCGAATAGGTTTCTGTCTGGTATAGCTGAAACTGAATTCCTTCCAGCTTTGCCTCTTAGTGCACTTTCTGCAAAATCTGGGATTTTATGCCACCGATTTCCATTAAACTGAATGTTTTGTTCTGTTAACAGCTGATTTAACTCAGACGGATGATATATCCCTAATGAGAAACGAAAGCATGCTCAAGAGCAAATGGAAATTCCCAGTCAGTCCAATTAGCGCTGAACTATCGCAGTGTGTGGGTGTGCAAAGGGAACGGCCTGGACATAAATCCAGCTGTTTCTACCTGTTGGGTTTGGTTATCAGGAAGATTTAGATGCAGATTTCAGTATTTCAGAGTGTGCTGGTATGGACAAGAGGCCCAAACCGGGAGCAGACTGAGAGGCTGGTAGAAGGGATCATTGCGACGTCTGCGCACAGCGAGGGTAACTACAGCTGTATCTGCACACCCCGGTGTGTCAGGCACTCTGTCTCTCACTCGGGGGTGCTGCTGGAAGCGGGGCTGAGCACAGAACTTGGAGGATGAGCTGCTCTCAAGTCCCCGCTGCAGGACATCTTCTCTGCTGCAAAAAAAATGCTAATTTCACATTTTACCTGATTTGGCTTGTGACCTACCTATTGGCTTTTGGTGAGCTTCGTTCCCCTTCCATTAGGAAACTCGTTAGGTCAGATAATGCTTCCTCACACTGTATATTCTTTCTCCAGTCTCTGCAGCTTCATATCTTCCTTTTTCATTTGTCACAGAAGATGGCATCTCTTCCCAGCACCCCCTCTACCGCATGCAGACTTTCCACAGTGAGCCTGAAATACTAATTTATTTTAAAATACAACTGCCTGCTGTATTTAAAATACTACAGCTTCGAAGCTGTAAGAGGCCTCTCAGCTGGACTTTCAGTGGCCACCTGTACATAGGTGAAAACTGAGGAAATTTTGGTTTAAGGGGTCCGAGCAAACACTTGTACAAAAAAAAAAAAAAAGCAAAACTCACCCCTTTCTATCTAAAAATACTTAAAATTTTGTAGTAGACAGATTGTTAGCAATGACTATTTACCCCAGTTTTTGTTTCCTTCCAGCCTCAGCCTCACATGCTGAAAATGTCCAGCTGTGGCCTTGACTTGTGAGTAAATAATCTATTTGGGAAATGTGAGGGTCAGCATTATTTTGTGCACTGAGCAATTTCTGTCACCTTCCTGCAAGAACTTGTGGCCCCCGGCAGCTGAGGCGGAAGGCTGAATGCTGGCAGGGAAATGATAGGCAAGACTAAACGGTCCGTAACAGCAAAGAAAACCAGGAAGGCGTCTAAAAATCTCCCACAAGAGATGCCCGATGGTCCCTTCTCGCCCTCGTGAAGGGCTGACAGGGCGGGTTTCTGGTGACAGCCCTGCACCAGCCCCAGGGATCCTGCTGTGCCGGGCACAGGGGATAGCGCGGGGAGCAGGGGACCCCGACCCCAACACGGGGAGCAGGGGACCCTGACCCCGGCACAGTGCAGGACCTGCTTGCCGCTGCAAGCCCCAGCAGCCTCTGTTTGCCTTTCCTTGGAAAATAAACCTGAGAAATGACAGTTCAAGAGCTGATAAGAATAATCAGACATGTCTGTTGCAGATTTGACATGCGCTGCCGGTTGAAAACAAGTCTTAGCTGAGTTCCCAGCCTGCTCATGAAAACTGCCAGCAGAATACATGCCCAAAGCTCCACTTCTGCCAGCAGTCTCTGCTTTGCCACTGCTTTGCTCCCCTGCGCTTGGTGTCCCTGCAGATCCCATTGCTGTCCTTGGAGACGGACAGTTTAGGGGGGACAAAATCCTGCGGTGCCCCAGCCCTCCAGGAGCCCCCCCCCGACAGCGGGTGCTGAGGCAGGGGGAGCGGCTCTCTCCCTGCCCGGTGCGAGGGGAGCGTGCGCCTCGGTGCGTTTTTCATGTCTGGGCTGACATTTTGCTGTCTTGAAAACAAAAGCTGCTTGTGGGCTAATTAAATAGATCCGCACACAGCGTAATGTAAGCCCCAAGGAGCGACAGAGTCCCAACAGGGTGTGAGCTTCGGCAGGCGGAATGACAGGGTATTGTGCAGGCAAAAGGCTCTAATTTGATAATCCCTAGTGGGTAATGTGGTGGGGGCTAGTGTGGGAATCCAGGGCGCTGGGTCCGTAAGGCCCTGGTAGGTACCCGGTAAGCACCCGGTATGACTGTCACCTCGTCCCCTAGGGCTGGGTACTGTACATCTTCTCTTCTCCCTCTTTGCCTTTATTAATATTATAAACCAACAAGAATAATGAAACTCCCATTTCAGAGTGCCTTCTGTATTTCAGAATATGCAAATAGTTTGTGATCAGCACTGCCACTGCGATGCCCCTGTGATACCAACACAGCAATAAATAGAGTTAATGGAGCTGACGCATTAATCCTAGTAGAGCAACGACACTTCCAGAGTCTAAAGATAACGCAGAATACTGGAAAACTTGTTCTAATTACAGCAGGGAGCATCTTGCCTTCTTCCTATATTGCCATTTTAAATTGAAATTACTATTCTCAGTAGAAAAGATCTTTTGTTCAGCTACCAGCCAAGAAAGACAATTCTACTGAGAAGGTTTAATAGTGCGTTAATACTCACATTACACAGTTTCCTCAGATGGCCAAGAAGACAAACAGACAGGAAACAGTGAAGATCGTGTACCAAGGGAGACAAAATTAAGTATTTCAATTAAGTACTTGCTACCTAATGCATGGAGGGAAGTGAACACAGCGCTCCCCCTGAGGTGCTATAACCGAAGCCCCCTCCGAGCCTGTCTCAGTAGGGTACAGGGACGTTCCTGCTTCCACGCAGCCACCCATCCACCCGGTGGGTGCCTGGTGCCTCCTTCCAGCCCTGCCTCACTCCCCTTGCTCCCCCACAGCCTTCTGCACCCCCAGATCCACACTGCCACTGCAGCAAAGCTGAGCTTCCCCATACGGCCGAGCCCGCGGGCAGCAGCGCCACGTCCCACCCTCACGCTGTTTCGAGACCTAACTCTGGTCTTCACTGGAGCCAGCTTGTGAGTACATGTCCGGCTGTGTAATGGGCTGGCTGGGGGCGTTTAGCCATCTCTCTGCCTTTTTCTCCATTACCTGGACAGCTGGCAGCGGGGAAGGCCATTGGGTTTTCCCGGCACCGCTCGTGCACAGCCCTGCTGCTGTGGGGAGCTTTCGGGTGGATTCCGCAGTGTCGTTAACGCTGCGCTCCGTGTCAGAGCTCCCGCTCTGAGGCGATGGAAAGGGGTGTGAGAGCCACGTTTCCTCAGAAGACAGGAGTTTTGCATATGTCCTCACTCCTCACCTCCCGGGCAGGTTTCAGCTCCGTCTTGCCTCCTGTAGGTACATGTGGCTTACAGGTATGGTTAGGCACCCGGGCCGACAGCAGGAATTTAGCAATCAGCATCACGGGCATGTTCTTCGGGCTGCAGAGATCAGTCACCGTCAGATCGTATCGATGGTAAACATCAGCTGCTAACCTTTAGCAGATATTAGAGAATATGGTAATACTAGATTTTCAACTAAATTTTCCTTTTGGTGTTTCTTTATAAACATGTTTAAATGTAGGCCAGATTGTTTCTTGACATTTTATTACAGTATTTGATCAGGCCATCTATTTGATTAAAATAAATTTTGTCAACATTAAAATACACAAAAGCTAAAATCACACAAACTTTTCAGGTGCTCTACTTTCCTGTGGGCATGAAACACTGGAAAGATGTTAAGACTGATCTGGAACAATTTTTTAAAAGAAACCAGCGAATGGTAATGTAATAATAGGTGAGAGCCTAGCGCATCGCCTTTCTACGGACTGGAGGTAGCTACAACCACAATTTAAAAGTTGTGGAGGTGTCCTCTTGCTGCTGGTAGCAAAAAGCACTTACTGGAGCCCTTCTGTGCTTTCATCCTTGCACTTTTTCTTTACTCTGTACCCACATTTTTTTCCCAATCAGCTCTACATGAGTTGATCTAGATAAAAGGCGGAACACGCCGTATACCCACGCACGACATTATATTTCCTGCAGACATCTCACCCCGCGCTATTATCCTGATGGAGCTGGAGCGGGTGACTCACCTCTTCCACGCAGCACATCCCGCCCTGCGCCCGCCGGCCCGGGCACTCACGCTGGGGGTTGGCTCGCACCGGCCCGGCGTGGCCGATGGGACCGGCTGGGTTCGCTGCACCAGGGTGCTCGGGGGGTGCTGGGGGTGCCCCTTCCCCGGGGAGGGCCAGCACCCTCCCTGTGCCAGCAGCTGTGCTGAGCTGGTCCGGGCCCTCGCCCGCCTCTCCAGGCTGGGCTGCTGCTCCGGGCGCCCCCTCGTTCACTGGAAAACAGAGACCTTCTGCATTCTGTTGGATTGTTATTTCCAGGTGGATAAAAATAAACATCCACGTACCCTTTCGCTTTGCTGTACAGCAGCAGTTACATGCTCATGCATTCGAACACTGACAAATTGAATATCTAACCCTAGAACTGCATTTTCAAAGGCTGTTAATGGAACTTGATGCTATTGATCAGGTCCCTGCTTATGCCACAGGCTCTGTTTAACTGTGGGCCATGTTAAAATCCAGCTGTATGAATAAATTCGAGGGTCCAAAGCTACCAGCAATGACCAGTTAATGGTTTTTCTGACGGATCCAAAGGATCTGCTTTAGCACTGGGTTTACAACAAGAATAAGTAAAGTGCAATCCTTGCCCAAATCTCAGCCGGTGATGAAACCCAAGCGGCCCTGGGCAGTGGTGGTGCCCCCAGCCCTGCCTGCCCATGGCACCAGCCCTGCCTGTCCCTTCCTCCCCTCAGTTTGCCTTTTTGCAAACTGCCCTCCCTCACATTCCCACCCAAAGGGTTTAATTTGGGCAAGGAAGGGCCTCAAAAATACCAGTCATGAAAATGAAATTATTCAGTTCGGTGCTGCCGCATAATGAATGCTGGATTTTTAGCTGTCCTGATGCCAATAGTCTCTTTTATTTTATTTTGGGAATATCTGAAAATACAGTAAGGACAGAGAAGTGACAGGGGTTCAAACTACGGATTAGAAGTCCCTTTTTTTTGCACTCCCTTCTGATGGGTTTGAAGCTGATCAGGGTAGGAGCACCCTGAGCAAAACCTCTGCACCGATGCCTCCACGGCCAGACCCTTTCATTCCTCCTCCAGCTATTGTTCCCCTTCTCATTATCCTGCAGCTCTTTCTCTCCGCGCGCTCTGGCCTCCTTCTTCCCAGAGCTGTTCCTCCCCGGGAGCTGCTGCGTGGGCCGCAGTCGCCTCTCATTACCAGGGTGCTCTCAGCTGGCGTCTGTCCTGCCTCTGGGCCGAAACCCGGCGAGCTGAAGGTTTTTCTGCCGCGTCCCAGAGCACCCAGGCACCTCTCGGCTCTCTCTGACTCAGTGAAACTTCAGTGTGCGTTTGACAACTTCAGGTAAAATCCGACAGCTCCCACTGGAAGAAGGTGATGCTAAGGAATAAACAGAGAGATATGTCAGTGCCTGGAATAAAAAAGCCTAATGAAAAACTAATCACGCAGTACAAAGAAACGCCAGCTCAGCTCTTACTGGAAGCAAACGCCTGGCAGTCATTACTAAGGCCATTTCTAACTCCATGGGCAGTTGCTGGAGCAACAGCTTCAGTTTAAGCTGCAAAAGCCGAAGCACCACAGCCCTGGTCAGGAGCAGCACCACCCCAGGGACCCTTCGCCTCTTCTGGCCCCAGTTCCCCACCCCCCTTATTTAAATTCCAATTGCAGACAGACTCACCTGGCTTGCAGCTGAGTCATTATTAAAAAAAAAAAAAAAAAGAAGATAGGCATGTTGGCTGTAGAAGAAACATAAAAGCCATAAATATAAATCGATTTTGGGATGTTGAAAAGCAAAGTGAGCACACGGCTCAGGTGTGTGTGTGGACACAGGACAGAAATGCTCCCGAAGAGCAGACCACAGCGCAGTGTCGGTGGGAAGGCCAGGCTAAACCAGGCAAGTTTTCCCTCAGGAAACTGAGTACCCATCTCAGACCAGCGGATGAATGTTCTGACGACTGCACGGTGCCACGGCAGAGCGCATCGGTCGCTGCAGCGCCACAGGTGCCTGCAAATGGCTCATCCCCATCAGAACCCCTCTGTTCTCAGCGAATTGCACCGGCATCAGGTCTCTCATTAGATTATTTGAGCTCCCTTTCCTTATGTCCCTGATTCTGTCTCCTGTTTCATAACAAACAAGTCACTTTTCTGATTTTGTACCCAACAAACCCCCCACAGAGATAAAGGAGGCGTGGAGCCACCCCAACCACGAGTGCTCCCCCGAAATGCATTGGGCAAGTAGAATGGACCCCCCTTCCCCTCAGGTGAATTTTACACGTTTTCTCTTTTTTAGTGTTTGGGTTTTTTTTTGCCTAGAAATCAAATCAGCTCTTGCTGGGCACTATGGAAGTGGGACCCCCTGGAACACCAAGGGCGGAGGCTGCTGCCCGATGTGGGCACATCTTCCCTCCCACCTTTCAGCCTCCGCTTTCACCGCACTAATGCTTTCCATCCCTTAATGATTGTTTATTGAGCTCTTAAGGGATTAAACTTTGGCTTTTAAAACTAGAGCTTCAGAAGCTTATATCAGGAGCCTAGTTTAAAAATGTACTGGAAAAAAAAAATCACTGGCATAGATAATCTTTTTTATAATCTCTAGAATTTATCTAAGAGAACCCAATGTTAAGGAAAAATACCTCTGTTAATGCTCAAACACGAGTATGGTTGTTGTTGTACGAACCTTTTAAAGCTATTAATGATTGACTTTAATGTCCTATATTTAATGGAGGACAAGACCAGCACTGACTTCAAACCACAGTGAACTTGTGTGTAGAAAGGCAAAAAGTCCGCTGTGAGCTTCCATTTGCCACTTTGATTTCTAATACAAGTAAAATCACGAGCAATTATAAATGGGGGCAGGTAGAAAAGATGTACTCCCATCAGTGCAGAGATGTCTCGGGTAAGGATCAGTACTAACCATTCTGCTATTTAACCTGGGCTTTCTTAAGAGAGACTCGTGCACAGGACCAGCATCATCGCGCAGGGCGCGCCGGGACGCGCCGGCGGTGCAGCCGTGGGGGACCCCATGCAGTGGATCCCCTCCAATCCCACGCAATCCACTGTCTCTTTGCAAAAATTGTTCCGTAAAAGTTTCTTTAGGAGTGCCTTAAAGAGTCCTTTTGTCACGTACTGAGATAGCCAGTGTGATATTCAGCCACGTGGCCTAAATCTAATTCCCTCCTGGAACCGCACCAGCAGGGAATTTGCCGCTCTGCGGGTACCAGCAAACCAGGCGAGTCACGGAGCTGCAGAGCCCGGCCGGAGCCTCCGGTGCCCCCTCCGCTCATCCCCGGGGGCCGCTCAGCTAATTCTGCAGCTAATGAGACATCACTCTATTTTAAGATGCATCTTATTAAATGCCTTTCAATTATTCTTACAATTCTGGTCTTCTGGTATCTTGGCCACACTGAGAGATATTTTACTGTAACCTGCTTGAGCTCCTTTCTGTACTTGCTGCAAGAGAGGGGAGAGGGGAAGTGTCACCAGCAGCTGTGGCTCTGTGGGGACCCTTGCTGGGGACCCGGGATCGCCCAGCACCCTTCCCAGGAAGCCATCCCCTGTCCTCTCCCTCCCGCTGCCCGCTCTGGCCATAGCTGCTCGACGGAGGACGCTGCCTGCTGCCCGTGCCCTTGCCAGGGAAAAGGCAGGGACGGGCCTTGCCTGCTGTCAGAGCCTCACCGACGGCCTCGGCACCGCAACCTGCACAGAGCTGCCTGCCTTCTCCTTTCTGCACCCCTGACCTTTAAGGAATGGCATCACCACACATAATAAGAATTTTTTTAAAATCTTGATTTGACACAGTTGTAAAGGTGCCGAAAAGGGAAGGTTCCCTATGACTCTGCGCCGCGGTTTTACAGGAAACCACCGAGATGTGACTGTAAGTTGTAAATACAAATTGCTTCCGAGTTGGAGTGCCCCATTCTGTGCAATCCTGTTACTACTGCACAACCACCGAGTGATTTACTGAAATCCTGATGGCTGGAAGATGAAACACCAGTGAGATATGTCTGGGGATTATTCTCTTCCTGAGAGAGCCTGGGCGTTGCTTCCAGCCGGTTTCCTCTTGTCTCTACATGAGAAAGGACAAGGGGAGAAAGAGGGAAAAATTCCTGAGTCACTGAGAAAGAAAAGGTGACAGTAGGAGGCCGAGTGAAGTTCACTGATTAAAATAGCAACGTTTGTAGCTGATTAGTGTGGTCTTGGTGCAAAGACTTACAGCCAAGAAGTGGCTTCTCCTACAAAATGTGCTGCTGTCCCTGAGCCACGTCCAGGCACGGCTCTGCCCGGCCTTTGCCCTGCTCCCAGCTTTCCCTGGGCAGACTGCTTCCTCCATACCTGGCAGCTTAGGGCCAAACCATGGATTGAGATTTATTTTTTCCCCTGTGCTGGCTGGAAAACAGATGGGCAGGTTGTACCCCTGCCCGTCCCCAGGGTCCACAGACCCCCACACCCCGGGCTGGCCGCCGAGGGGGACGGGCAGAGCCACGGACACGCTCGCTTGTGGCTCGGTCTGATTTTGCCCGACAGTTTAAACAGATGCAAAGTGATGCGGGAGCTCCAGAGGAGAGAGGGGCAGGACTTTGTCTCCCGCTGTGCTGCACCCTCCATGCTGCCTTAATGGAAATAAATACCTCCCTGGGACAGGTGCTAATGAGGCTTCATCTGTTTGGCTAAGGCGGCTGCCGCAGGAACCCGGCCAAATCCCCTCGGTCCCGGCTGCAGCGGAGAAAATAGCAGCCAGGGCAAAGGTTTAGTACTTTTGTAAACTAATGAGAGAAGAGGGATCATCCTGCCAAGCTCACTGCCCAAATAATGAGATTGAATCTCTGAAGTCATCATTTGGTGGTTAAGTGAACAGGACTAATCCTATGTAAACTGACGGGTCTAATTATTGGATCCATCGCTAGAAAAAGAGCGGGGAGCGGGCGTCTGGCAGCCTGCTCCAGAGCCACGGCGGTTTGTGGGGGCCTCCAGCACGCGCAGCCCCCACCCCCTTTGCCCTGAGGCTGCCCCGGTACTTGGCGAGGGTGTGGGTGGGGGGGTCACACGCTGACCCCCCCCACCTCTGGGTGACAGGACACCCCTGCAGACACATCTCATGGCCGTGGCCTTCCACTGCACGAGGAACATCCCGAGCGCTCTGTGGCAGCCTCCTGCCTTTGGGGCTGGCAGGAGAGGGTTTAGTAGCCAAGAGGCCCCTGGTGCCGGCCCCGTAAGCTGCTTACAGCCCGTGGAGCAGCGAGCGGCTGCAACGGCATCAGCTCTCCTGCCCGGCGCGTTGGCCCGGGCTCAGCAGCCTGGCGAGAGGACTGGCTCTGTGGGGTGACCCTCCTCCCTCGCAGCCCGCGCACGCCTCGGGGCCCCGCGCCGATGCCTAAGCTGGCTGCGGGGAAGAGGCTTTGCGGGAGGGAGATGCGGTGGTTCTGGTGATGCTGCTGTGCTGGGTCTCACCGGGGGCAGGCGCAGGACCCGGGGATGGATCAGTCCCTCTGTGCTTCCGAGGGGGCACAAGGGGTGGGCAGGGGTTCGGCCAGTCGCTGCATCCCCGGAGCACCAGGGCTGCCCACCGGACTCCTCACCGGCAGCGACATTGTCCCGGCCCAGAGTAACCCTGCAAAGAGACTGGGAACTTCTTTGACCAAATTCAGTTCCCCTTAAATAACATCCCTGGTTTATGCTGGAGGGGCCCGTGAGCTCGTGCTGGGTTTGCAGCCCCGAAGTGCTGCAGCTCTGAGACCGCACCATGGGATGTGGCTCAGGAAAGTTTCTCACCATAAACCCAACCGACTGCCCAAGGCCCCACCAGGCTCCTGCTGTTGTAGCAAACCCAGGGGGGCGCTGGGGGCAGGAGGAGGCTGTGTGTCAGCGGGAGGCCATGCCTGTTCCCTGCCCTGCCCAGCACCACGCTCTTGCATGGCGCTGCGGGTCCTCATGTGTGACAGCCCAGCAAAACTGGGGCAGTTTGGCACCGGGGGGACACACAACCAGTTTCTGTGCTCGTGGTGGCAGCACACCCCGGCACACCCCGCGCAGGGCGTTTGCTCAGCAGCAGCTCGTGCAGTGGCGTGGGCTTCCCACCCCTTCCCCAAATTAAAAAAAAAACCAAACCAAACCCAGGATGTCAGTGCCCAGCTATAAATCAATCCGCAATCTCACTGGGCAGATGTAGGTCCCGGCGGCACATCCCGCTGGCAGGAGCCTTGAGTTAGAGCCACAGATGTGTTTGTCAGTACCGCGGCCGCTCGTACCTGCACGCAGTGAAGGGTTTACGGGGGATTCCTGCCCGCTGTGGTTTCACAGCGTCTGCATGAAGAGGATCTGTCTGCAGAAAGAGGATAAATTACAGCGTGGCTGAAAGATGCTGCTGCTCCTGGGGGCTGAGGCAGTTTGAACTTTAGTACTTGATGAAATACAACGTGTGAGGGCTTGATGTGATAAATAATAAGTAACCAGCAAGTCTGATGCTGCATCCCTGGGTGGGGGTGTCCCCAGGGCCAGCGCCCGCTGCGGCCCTTCCCTCGGCCGAGGGCAGCCGGAGCCCCAGGAGCAGCAGCACAAGCGGGGCCGCGGGTCCCTTCACCCCTCCGCTCCCTTCACCCCTCCATTCCCCCACACAAACACCACCCGCCTGCCCCCGACCAGGGGAATTACTGTGCAAGTGACACAGATACCAAATGACCCCGATTTTGAAAACGGGAGTTTCTCTTTCATGAGAAAACAGTGTGTCTCCGGTAAACACTGATGAGAAGATAAAGGGGGGGGAGAAAAAAAGGCCAGATAATGAGACTTCCGTCACATCTCCTGGGAGACGGGTGGAAAGCATAAAACCTACTTTTTACAACTCTGGCCGGCAGCTTCTTGCTGCTGAGTGCGACTGGCGCAGGGGGGAGCGGGGGCAGCCCGGGGCTCAGGCCACACACCCTGCTCAGCGCTGGGAAACCTCCGGCCGGTGCCTTTGCCAGCCGGACCCGCGTTAACCCGCTGCTTTTCCAAACAGCCCCTCGAGGGGCGAGTCCCCGTGCCCCCCGCGCCCCCCACGCACACGGGGTCTCTCACCAGCTCTCCCTGCCCGTCTGCCCCGCTGCTGCAGGCATCCCGCCTGCCACAACCCAAATCTACTCATTTAAACTTCATCACCTTTCTCTGCTCTTTTCTCTAATGGATAGAACCTGATTTTTGAATTTTTTTTTTTTTTTTTTTTTTTTTTTTTAGCACCGATTAATATTAAAGTGCATCTCCTTAGGGTTGTTCAAAAAGAAAGCAGAGCCTTTGAAGGGGGGGCAACACTGAAGTGCACCAAACCACATAATTTATATTATCTTGTTTAAATTAATATTGGGTTTTAAAAGGCTGCTTAAAAACAAGACAAAGAAATCATTGGCAAAGTTAACTGCGCCACTTAGACTAAATAGGCTTTTGCAGAGAAATGTAAAAATAAATATGCTGTTCTTCTAGCGGCCCCACTGATCATTTCATAATGAAAGCAGGCAGGCAGATGAATTTCCTTTCAGTGAAAACACACAGAAAAATGACAGGCTCATGGTTATTTACTTTAGGTTTTGAAATGAAATTACGGCAATTATTTTGCTCTTCAGAACACGAATGCAGAATTAATAGAATTCACGGAAGATGAATATTCAATTATCCCGGTTTAGGTTTTTTTCTTTGCGGCTGGTGCTGAAGCAATAAACAAACATTCCTTCAGAGATCTGGCTCCAGCGGGTCCCTGCCAGGGGCGGCTCTCGCTGTGCTCGGGAGCGAGGGGCTGCCGGGGGCTGCCGGGCTGGGCCACGCTCCACGCTCCGGACGCTCCCGGGGGGCGAAGGCCAGGGCACCCTTCCCAGTCACCGGAGCAGTGCTGGGTGCCGGCGGTGGGTGCCAGCAGCCAGGGGAAAGGGTGAAGCAGATTTTGCGGGGAGCACAGCAGAGCTCGGAGGTGCTCACCCCGCTGCTGTGGGCAGCAAAGCCTTCATCGCTGCGCTGGCGGCTTCTTTACAAGACGTTGTGGACAAACGGCTGAAGAGTTTGTAATCAAAACCCACTCCTGTTCCCAGAGGGTTTTTTCCAGGGAAGACAGACTGGTGTTACCTGCAGTCTACAACCAACCAGAAATTTTGTAGATAAGTACGGATTTGTATGCTCAGTGTGGGCTCAAACTCCAAACCGAGTTATTTTTATTGCTCTACTTCGGTGCTACCACGAGTGATCCTGTTCATTAAAGTTGCCGCCTCGTTGTTGTGGTTTAACCCGGTCGGCAGCTGAGCACCACCCAGCCACTGCTCGCTCCTCCCCAGGGCAACGGGGAGAGAATCAGGAGAAAGGGGAACATTTTACCTACCAGGCAAGATCTGTAGGATCTGCAGGCTACAGCCTCCGAGCCTGGTCTGCCCCAGAGCCAGGAAAACACTTTTTGTTCAGAAATCAAACCTATGGAAGTGTCTTTCTGCCGGTGACACCCTGCATCTGGGAGTCCCACACGGCACAGCCTCTCCGCTGCCCTTCAGACCAGCTGGACGGGGACACCACGGAGCCACCTCCGAGTCCGTGGGGATCTGCTCTGGGACCGGTTCCGCCAGTTCCACAATTTATACTTAAAGCATTACAGAAGATTTCCTCCTGTTTCCCTTTTATAGGGTATATCTTTAAGGATCAGGCCGCCTTACCGGAGGAGCTATTAGAACAGCACAGGCTAACATGTTTACAGCGTCACATTTAAATTTGAAAATGTGTTTTCTAAACTGATGGCTGTATATTTTCAGACCTTTCCAAAGCGCTTGTTTCTCTCTGTATAGCTTCTGCTTCATTATTCTAATTTAATAAAACCGTAGCTAAAGCAGAGAGTCGACTCTTTCCGGCTAATGACAGACTTTGATTTGTTTGTACTTATTGTTATAGATTATTCCTAATTACAAGCATTTTTCAGAGGCAGTTGAAAAAATAAACGAGCAGCTGGTTTGAATGTGCAACGTATTACTGTATTTCCTAGAGCTGTGGAAAAAGTATTACATTCACAGTAGGATGGTTTTCAACAGAGGAGGGCAGAAAAGGCATTTTCCAGTTGGGAGTCCATCTCACCTCCTCCCTCTCCCAGTGTTACTGCCAAGAAAAAGCTAATTTTTCAGCCTTTCTGGTGGCGGGTGGGACCTGCTGCGGCGATAAGGACCAGCACGTGGGCACCACCCGAACAGGGGCTTCGGACATCAGCCCGCTCAGCAGAAAGCCTCCCATGCCAGCGGGTTGCAGCGTGACCCAGTTCAGATGTATCTGTACAGCGATTTCCCATTAAATACTGATGGGGATGGCTCCCGAGGTAAATGCAGATATCTCTTTCCAAGCAGATGACGTTATTTGCTGCACAAATGTACACATTTTAAAGTATGTGCGAGCTCTTGCAGTAAGCGAGGGAGTTTGTGGTTGCGTGCAGGACCATGCCACACGCTGAAGCAGACCTCCCTGACCAAACACGGTCCTGCCGCTGCCAGTCGCAGTTTTGGCCACTTCTTGTCACGCAGCTCATTAGAAATCACACACGTGTTATAAAACTGTATTGCTAAACTCCTGGGTAACTCATCCAAGTCAAAGTCCCTGCATGTTTGATTCATTCTGTGAACAAAGACTGATTTTCCTATGAAAACAAACCACTACATGCTTCTCTTCGCCCCTGAGGCAAGAGCATTTCTGGAGGTGGTTTTGGTTTGGGGTTTTTCTTTCCTTAAAGATAACATACTTGATCTGAGAAACCATTTTAAGACTCAAATCAAAAGAAAAATTGATCATGAGCCTGTGTTCTTTACTAGGGCACGTTAGGAAAAAGCTGTATTTAAATCAAACAGTTGACATTTTTTCCCTTGGCACCGTGTTGTAGAGGGGCTACAACCCCACAAGAGCCAGCCACCGCTGAGCCAGTCTGCCTTTCAGCTGCCTCAGCTTTTGCAAAGCAGCGAAGAAACGCAGCAACATGGTGACTAAGATAACGCTGCTGGATTTCCTCTGCTAACTCCCCGGCGCGTCACTGCTCGCTGCAGCAAGGTGCATTAGGCAGCAGATAGCTGTTCCGGATACCAAGGTGCAGAGAAAGTGCTGAGTGTCACACAGAGGAAGGGCCCCGACCGCCATGGCCGCTGTGAGTCACCCCGAGGTTGGCAGCCAAGCGTCCAGCCCCCCAGCCCCCGGCGTGGCCGCGTGCAGCTCCTGCGCTCAAGCGCCGCAGAAGCGTTGCCAAATGGCGCTTCCCTTCCCTCCCTCCGCCTGGAGGATGATTAAGTTCACAAGTCGTTAAACCGGAGCAGTTAGGCAGTCCTGACGCTACGTACATGGCCCGCTGTGCAGCCGGAGGGGGGACGGTGCAGGGTGGGTGCTGTGGGAGCACAGGCTGGGCTGGGGGCAGTGACCGCAGAGCCGGCGGCGGGGACCCGGGGTTGGGGTCATTCAGCCCTTTGTCATGGAATCACAGATGGGTTTGGGCTGGAAGGGACCTCAAAGCCCACCCAGTGCCACCCCCTGCCCCGGGCAGGGCCACCTTCCACCAGCCCAGGTTGCCCAAAGCCCCGTCCAACCTGGCCTTGAGCCCTTCCAGGGAGGGGGCAGCCACAGCTGCTCTGGGAAACCAGTGTCTCACCACCCTCATTCCCATGGAAATAAAACTCAAGGGCCTTTCCATGGCCGCGTGTGTGCCTGCAGCCCTGCAGCGGTGGGAGGGAAAAGTGGAAGAGAAGCCCCTCGGCTCAGGGGAGGAGGGGGCGGTGGCTGCAGGTCTGCGGGTAACACCACGTCCCCCTGCCCTGGGTGCCTCTGGCTCGCCGGCTGCCCCGCGGGCTGGTCCGGAGGGAGCGAGGCCACCGCCCATGAAGCAGCGGGTCACCAGCAGCAATTTCACCACGGGAAGCAGCCCAGGGACGGGCAGGGCCCGGGGGCAGCGAGGGGTGTGGGTGGAGGGCGCAGCTGGGGCTGGCAGGAGGGCAGATCTCCCTTTCAGGGCCACTTTTACTCTGATGGGCAATAAACCCAAGAGGAGTTCTGCTGAGCTGCCCCTTCCCATCGGGATCGCATCGACATGGAAGTCAGGCCACGCTCCCCCTGAGCACCGGGCTGCAGCCCCCGCAGAGCCCCTCCCAGGCTGAGGGGGCTTTTTAGGACGAGGGTGGTTTTTCATTATTCATGGGCTCTGCCTGCTGCAGGGAGTGGGGAGGATCAAGGTTTACTTTGCCGGGATCCCTGCCTCCTGCAGGCAAGGCTCCTTCCGGAAAATAATCCTTCCGCTCCCACCTCATGAATTTTTTAGCATGATTCATTTAAAAGAAGAATTAATTCCAGTGTGGTTGGCCATGCAGGGCTTTTCTCATAGAAAAGTGGAGGCAGGAGGCTGCCGAAGGGCTGCCCGGTGTTTTCCTCCAGCTCTGACCCTTCACTTGCTCCTGCTTCAGCTTCCTAGTAAGTAAATGAGGATGATCAGAAATAGCCACCCTGGTAAAACACTTGGAAATCTGGAAATGCGAAGGGCTGTACCAGAGCTAAACCTATCGTGGAGGGCTAATAGAACTTTAACACGCAATAGTTATTATTTATGACCCAAGCGTTAAGGGCTGGTTCTGTGGGGGGGTTTGCACCCACACGGTGCAGGGGGGACGTGGGCTCTCCTCAAACGGGAGCAATAAAACCCAAAAAGTAGCAGAGGCGGAAAACCCCTCAGAAGTCTGGTTTGAAAACAAGGAAACGGCGTTATCAGCTCCTTCAAATCCTCCTTGGCCGTCCCTCAGCGTACGTGCAGCGGATTTCTCTGCTTTCCCTCCGCGTGCCCGGGTGTCAGTGCCCGGCTGCGGGTGCAGGGGCCGGGGGGGGCTGCCGAGCCCCCACCGCTCCTCCAGCCGCAGGAGCATCCGGACCGGCCGCGCCGCCACGACTGCGCCAGCCAGGAAACAGATCTGACTCTATCTGGTGTCTTCTGCTGCTGCCCCGGCCCGACCACAACCGCTTCACGGTTATTTTCTCCCCTTTGAAATGGAGAGCAGAGAAGGAGGGGAGGTCTCCTCCAGCGAGCCCGGCCTCACAGCAGCAGCTCTATTTTCTGCTCAAGCTGGCACCAGCCTGGAAAATCTTCCCTGAAATTTGTGGAGGCCTTCGACACAGGATCAGAATAAACCCTCAGCACTGCCCTACCCTGGGAAGCAGCACATACTCCAGTGTGCAGTTATTGTGCATCTGGCAGCAGGAGGCCCTGATCACCGATTTACCTCTTGCTAAAGCAGAGCAGAGCCCGATCTGGGCACAGGGGCACTGCAGCCCACTGCAAACGAGTTTTCCCTGAGCCTGGTTGTAACTAGACCCCAACCACCCCCTTGGCTCAAGACAGCATCCGCAGGGCAATGCTTTCTGCCCGGGGAGGGTGTGGAGCAGCCCAACACCAGCCTCCTCCCAGGCCATCCGCTGCCCGAGTCCCCCCCTCAGCCTGGCAGGAGCAACAGGGGATTTTAAACCTGGTTAACGAGCTGATTTCCAGATACAAAGTCTTCAAACAGTGACAAACAGCCTCAACTCACTCCTCAGGCCACCCCGGAGGCCCTTCTGCATCTGCCCTCGCACCCCTCTCCTCAGCGCCTCCAGGATCCCGACAACTTCTCTGCTAAACCAGTTCTGACGATGCATAATTAATGCAGGAAACTGCGTTGCGTTATGCATACGAGCTCGATCTGACCTGTAATTGCAGCCAGTGGAGAAACCACCAGTTCTTGCTGCGGAAGAGACAGCCCCCTCCCAGGGGTCTGAAGTCAGAGGGGCGAGCTGAGCGAGGAGGTAAAGCAAAACCAGAGCCTTTGTGTTCTCCTCCTAATCCCAGGTGAAGGATTTTAATGGCATCCGTTTAGGGCTGTGGTTGGTTGGGTTTTGGTTTTTGAAGCGCCTCTTTTTTTTATTTAAACAATATGAAAAGAGATTGCACTCTTCACACACCTGGCAACCACACCTGCAAATGCCCATCCTCGCAGTGACGTGAGAAAGGTCACTCGAGTGGTCTAATCCGTGGTTCCCACAGTCTGGACACACATTTCTAGGCTGATCACCCCCACGCCCTTTCTCTTTCCCTCTGGAAGCTGCTGCTGAGCCATGGGCCAGGCCCCCTGAGCCCCGGGTGAGCTGAGTGGGGGCTTCCCACAGCCCTGGGCAGGGGAAGGCAGCTTCCCCCCTGCCCGAGCCCAGCTCCCGCCGGCGCTGCCCTCGCCTCCCACCAGCCCCCCGCGCCTTGCCTGGGCAACGCGGAGCTTAATGGATGCATTAGGAGCCGAGAGCTAAAGTACACACGCCTTCCCAGGAAAGCTGATTTTGCACAAGCTATTAGGGGTGTAAGTGCTGGCAGATGACAACGAGACCAGAAGATGGAGGGAGCAGCCACTGCTCTCCTCGCCCAGGACACCGGATGCCTCGCAGAGGGTGTGTGGGGTGGCTGGCCAGGCTCGGGTCCTGCCCTGTGGGACGGGCTGGGATGGGATGGGACAAGGTGAGAGGGATGGATGAGATGGGGTGGGACAGGATGAGATGGGAGGGATGGTTGGGATGGAACAGGATGGGATGGATGGATAGATGGATGGATGGATGGATGGATGGGCTGGGATGGGGCTGGATGAGAGGGATGGGATAGGATGGGATGGGGTGGGAGAGGACAGGATGGGAGAGATGGTGGGAATGGGACCAGCCATCCCGCTCCAGTGCAGCTCCTGCCCCGGCTATAGGGCGGGGGGATGTGGTGAACCCCAAAGGGCAGAGCCCAGGGGCTGGGGGGGCTCCAGCCCCTGCCCGCAGCAGGACTGTGGGGTCAGGATTGCCCTGGGGCTTCACAGGCAGGTCAAACCATTTTTACTGTCGCAAAATGCCAGTTGGTTTTCAAAGGCTGAGAAAAGTGGCCCCTAACGGCTTCTATTTTATCTGAACTTTTGCCTATTCATACCAGGCCCTTTGTTGACATTTTATAACTTTTTTATTTATAAATGTTCTTCCCTCCACAATAGGCTGCTCTGCAGAAACAGATGTTCTGCACAAACAGCTTTGCAGAGTTACATCTCTTAGGCTAAATTATCTCACTGACCCCAGATACATTCCTGCTTAATAATTAATGACTTTTCTTTAATTACTGGAATACTGCACAGATTCTTCTGACGCACTGAAGAGGGAAACCAGACCCGCGCCGAAGCGAAGCAGCCGAGCGCGGGGGCAGAGCCGGCTCCCCGGGACACTCCTCTCCCGCTGGGCCAACACCCGCTGCAAGGTCACGCACTGGAAGTTTCTAAAGTTCGCCCCTTCCCACAGTTCTGGGGACGGTTTTCAGCCGTGGAAAACCATCAGGCTGCTTAAGTAAGTCACCAGCTCTCCAAGACATCAACTGCTGTGGTTTTCCAGCAGCAGCTTTGGTGGTGCTGGCCGGTGTCTGGCACCTCTGACGACCATCACACATCCATGGAAAAGCCAGATATCAAAAGTGAGGCCTGGGAGTGCCTCCCCACACAGAAAACTGAGGGGGTGCTTCCTCTTGGAAAGGGCTTTGACGTGGGACATCAACGCCAGGCTCTGCTCTGGAAAACCCCGACGGTCTTTTGCCTGTCTCTGCTGCAGAGACCCACCACAGTTCATCAGCAAGATCAGAGCTGGTCCAAAAAAAAAAACCAAAACCAACCCCAAACAAAAAAAACAGTATTTCTCTTCCCTGGGAAATTTTGCCACATTTTGAAGTGAGCTGCGAATTTTTTAACATTCGTATTTGCTATTCAGTATTTTGAGTCAAAATATTAATTTTTTCACATTGAATAGTGTTAAAACAAAAAGTGCTAGAGCATGGCAGCGTTTCAAGCTGTTAACAACATTTTACTCTGAAATGTTCCTATAAATAGGGAAGACTAGATAAATTACACCCTACAACCTCATAAAACTAACATAAACTCATGAGCAAAACTAACAGGAAATGAAACTTCTCACCAAAGCTTAATGCTGCGCTGTAATTCCGATCTCCAAAGTTTTCCTTGGTTAATCCTGTTTTGAAAAGATATTTGAAAATGTTCATGATTTTTTTTTCCTTCTTAAAAAAGATTTGTGCAGTTTTGGCTGCCCGGGGCGAGCGGCTGGGCTGCCCTTCGGGTTGGTGGGTTGGTTTGGTGTTTTTATTTAATGTTAACATCCTCATTTGTCTGCAGTCACAATAAATCAAGCCGCTGTACTCCTCCCCTCACAAAAGCCCAGAGGATGGCCAGTGTCCGTCCTCGCTCCCACGTCCTGCGGCCGCGCCGGCCTCCTCTGGCCAGGGAAGCTAATCAGCTAATTAAGAGATAAACTCAGCTCTCGCAGCCTCTGTAACCCAGCGTGTGTCTGACAAGGCGACACTTAATTAAAACAAATCCCCACACGATTTGCAAACAATCTTTTTTTTAATTACAGCACATCAGAATATTGTTTTTAATGAATTGTATAATACCGTGGCCACCCCCCATCCACTCCTGAAGCTCGGGAGTATTTGTTCATTTTCTTGGTTTTTTTTTTTTTTACCCTGCACAAACATTCAAAGACCAGAACCCCTGTGGAGACGCCCGCGGAAGGGCTCGGGAGTTACAAGACCACGGTGCCCATAGGACCCCGTCCAGTGCCACTTGTCCCTGCTGTGGTTGGGGGGACTGGGGGCTAGGACCCTTCCCGGGGGGGTCTGGAGGGGAGCACCCCACCGGCTCCATCCCGGTGCCGGGGTTGCATCCAGATTCCTGCAGGTTACACACGGAGGACAAAACCCAGCAGCTCCCTTGGGGCCACGGGATGAACATTCTGCATTTCAGCGTGAGCTGTGCCCGGAGCAGAGCTGGGGGGCTGGCAGCGCCGCTGGCTCGGGTTTGGCAGGAGGACGTGCTGCTCCCTTCACCAAAACCACCACGGTTTGACCACCGGAGCAAGTCTGGGAAGGAAAGAGGCACATGGAGCTGACACCACGCCAAAGATGCGGGACGAAATACAAGCTCCAGGATGGTTTTAACGCTCTTCTCCTTTTTTCTAGAGAGAAGGTGTGATCACAGCCATATTTTAGCCCTAATTAAGCCAATCCCAACATATGCGGCGCCAAGCGAGTGACCGGTGAGGCAGGGCGGCGCGGCACACGCTGTTCCCCAGGAACAATGACATTCAGGATGGAGTGGGAAGCCCCCACGCTCGCACGGAGGCTGAAGCCGTGCGGCACAGACACCGCACGCCTGGCGGGGAGACAGCTGGGCCTCCTCCGGACTATTAAAAACCGAGGGGATGACTCAGCCTCCCCTCGAAGCGGCACGGGGAGGGCAAAACCGCGAGGCTCCTGCCCGCCGGCGGGCGATGTCCCCGTCCCCCCCGGGTCCTGGGGGGCTCCGCACAGCGTCCTGGGGTGCTGGTGCCCGCGGCGCGGGGATGCGCTTGGCAGGCAGCGCCTCGCCGACAGGCACTGCCGACTTGGCAAGGGCTGCTGCTTTCCAGACAAGAAGAGACACGAAGTTGTTGACACATTTCTTCCTGTTCCCATTCAAAACTACATTGCAAGCGGTGCTGCGAGAAAGTCACGTGCCGGATTTAACAGATTTCTTCCCAGAATGAGTCTTCAGCTCAGAAGGGTAGGACATGAGGGATTAAAAAATTAATACAAAATTCTGTTTGCCTGAGAGGACTGTCACAGCATGCTCAAAATAGGGTGCCAAATTCTTCACTGATTTCTGCCCTGTAGTAGCCTGAACTGCTGCCACTTGGAAAGCAAAAGACTTAAGTAGCGGTTTAGTTTATATAATTATTAATATGCACTCTACTGGGAAAGAATTACAAATAAAGTACAAGAAAATGTTGCCCATCTATCACAAGTGGGTGCCTTCAAGCTGCAGCGCTGCCCTCCGGGGCAGGGGAGCGCCGAGAGTTACCAAAACAGGGCGAAATCTAAAATGCCAGAAAAATCCACCAGGAAGCGGCGAGGCCAACATTTTAGCACTGAATATGAAATGACACAGAAGAGACATGTGAAAAAAACAAGAGTTTGGTTCTGGCAGTTTCTGACGCTGGGCGCTGCACATGGGACGTCGCCCTGTGCCGGCATGTTGGGGCATCTCGGGGCACGGGGCCAGCCTGTCCTGTCCCGGCCCATCCTGCCCTGTCCCCGCGGGACGGCGCTTGGCCCCGCAGCAGCCCCAGCTCACAGGGGGCTCACGGCCCCCAGCTGCAGCGATCGCCCTGGCAGAGATTTGGGGTTGGCAGGGCCCCAGGACGTGGCTCGGGCTGCAGGGAGGGAGCGCAGGGGAGCGGGTCACAGCCCTGCGGGGTCAGGCAGACGCGCGGCTGCTGGGGCACCAGGCACAGCCTCGCCTCACTTGTTGTGAAAAATCAGGGCTTTTGCCGGCATCTGTCGAGCAGGGAGAGAGATACATGTGTGAACTAGCAGCTGGATTAGGTTTTAGCTGTCCTGAAAGCAAACTGAAGACTGAATTCCTGAGAAAGAAAACAGATTGGGAAACAGAAGATTGCCCAATTTACCTACTGGTGAGTCAGAAAGCAGCAAACCTGGCACGCTCGCTCTGCGGCAGCGAGGGCTGCGTTTGAGGGGAGTACCCGAAGGCAGCCAGTAACGACCTGGGGGGGGGACAAAACGCCTCGCTGGCAGAGTATCTGCACGCCAGGCTCCGCACCGCGCTGAGCCGTGCTGCTGCCAAAGGCAGAGAGCTACGAGGGGGCTGAGCTCGGTTTGGTACCTGGGGCTGCAGCAGCCCTGGGCGAGTCTTCGCAGGGACCCGGGGCCAGAGGGCCATGGGGCTGCCCCAGCCAGCAGCATCCTCGCCCCATGGTCCCCGAGACACGGCCTGCCCTGGTGACACGGCCACTGTCCCCTCTGTGACGCTAACGAGAATTGAAACACCCCAATGTTTTCCTGGCCAGTTCTTGCAATGGTGGTAAACAACCTCCTTAAGCTTACGGGGTCGTTTAGTCACTGTCATTAACGTGTCTGTTACTGAGCGTGCAGAAGCTGGCCTCTGACAACAGGCCCGTGACCGTGTCTGCCAACACCTAGTTATATGAGGTTCCTCAAGAGAAAAATAATCTAAGCAGACTCGAGGGCATCATGTATGAAAGTTCAGTTACCGAAGCAGCACTGGACACAGAAGCTCCTTGAACCCGAGACAGGAGTAGGAGCCCCAGTGGCATTGCTCGAGCGTCACAGGCAAAGGCAGCGCAGCTTGGTGCTCGCCCTCATTTTTCTGTGATGTTTAAGGCTACTCACAGGCAGGGCCCCTGCTTAGGCAGCTCTTTGTGGGTGCCTAAACATGGGCCAGGCACAACCCTGAACTCAGCCTGTGTGGCTACGGACGGGCTTGTGCTCCCCGTGCTGGGCAGCGCGTGATCCCCGCAGCACGGGAGCGGAGAAACCGCGCCAGGGTCGGACTTTCTGCAGCTGAAATGATGGAGCTGCTTTGGTTTGTCTTTGCAAGTCCCCAGCTCTGTGATTTAACTCAAGGACAGAGCTGCTGATGCAGTTAAAAACCCTTTGGGTTCAGATTTTCTCTGTTCAGAGCCACTAAGAACTCCTGACCCTTCTCAGCGTGTAGTAGGTACAAGATGACAAACATCTTTTCAGCCAGTTTTGGTGAAGCCCCTAATGTACGCACTGACTCTCCCTGACATGCTCAAGGGATAAATTACCTCCTAAACTGCTTGGAGAAAGGCCAGCATTAAGTCAGCATCCTCAAGCCAAACTCCAGAATTTTCTGTAAAACTAGTGAAGATCAAAGTGATGCCCTACAAAATGCACCGGGTGCAGGCTGCGGGCCGGGGGGTTTCCAGGCGGCGGCTGGCGGGAAGGCTGCAGAGCTGCTCCCCAGCGCCCACCAGGAGGGCAAGAGAAAGCTTTGTGTTACGGACAGCACGAAATTAAAGAACAGAAAACAGCCTCAACCACACAGCGCCGACACGGGCATCGTCACCACCAGCGCGCGGCCTCTCCAGCCCTTCGGCTGCTTTATTCTGTGCCCAGGCTCGAGACTAAAGGTGAGCTGGACCACAGCTCTGCCGGGAGCACCGGGCCCCTGGAACGGGCTGCTCCAAGCTGCTCAAAAAGGTGAACAGACATAATTTAATTGCAGACTCAATTCCAGCTCCATTATAGCAACCACATCCCCAGGCACAGCGGAAGCGGCCGGTGGCGCTCAGGCGTGCGTTACCATCCCGGCTTCCCACGCTGCGCACGGGAATGCCAGCGGAACCAATAAACCCCCCAGTTTCCAGCGTGCCAGCCCCCCAGAAGGGCAGCGGCCGTCCCAGCTGTGGCAGCGAGGGCGCCAGATGCCTCTGGGGTGTGTGTATTTGTGTAACCCCCCCGCAGCCCCCCAGAGAGAACTGCCCCCCCCCGCTTTAACCCAGCAGCGGTGTCGGCGGCTCCGGCAGAGCCCTCTCAGCCGAATGCAAAGGGGCTTCCAAACCGAGGAGGGTTTTGCAAACAAACGGCAGCTTAACCAGGGCCGCAGCGTCACAGCGATGGAAACGGGGAAAGCTCTGTCCCCTGAGCAGCTTCGGCTGCAAGGCGGTTTGCGCCCAAGGAGCTGCCGGCCTCAGCGGACGCGGGGATCTCCTACCAACCGATTTGGTGTTACAGATAGAACAGGGGGACACAGCCCCAGGGTTTCACTGCGCGTCAGAGACACGCACCCTCCCAACAGCGTGGGGCTGCCGGAGAGAACCGACACAGTTAAAGCCACTAATACCCGGTATTGGGAGCAATGCCTACAGCAGTGAGTGGAGTGAGGAAGGAATGCTGACGGGTGCTCAGCTACCCCCAGAGCAATTTTATAGAGCAAGTTCGATTCTTGTTAATTCCCTCAAGCTCTCTTCCATAAGTTGCTCCTTTTCACTCTGTATCTGTGTGTCTATTTTAGGATGAAATTTTCAATTCAGCACAGATGTTCAGAACTGGGTTTCATGCAGCAACAATCTTTTCACATCGTTTTCCTTTTTGCAGTAGAAATTACTAACAGAGGAAGGAGCTGGAGCCAGCAGCAGCTGTTGGAGGCTGGGTAAAACAGCCCCCTGGATGCTTTTCCCCCCTCTGTTTATGGCTGCCCATGCCACAGGCCCAGTGGCCGCAGTCACAGGCCCCTTCACCATCAGGCGCCGGCATCTCCCACCTCCTTCCCATCCCAAACCCCGCGCTGGGTAACGCGCTGCGATCGCCGGCCTGGGAGCAGCCCATTCCTCGGGTGTGCCCCGTCATGTACCAGAGGGATGGAGCCACTTAGCACGTGCACTGATCGTGAAAATGGCATTTGAAACACGGGCGTTATTTCACCACCAGATGAGCTTTGCTGTGGGATGTGGGGTATGGCTGTGACAGCCCCGTGTGAAGCCCACGGTGCCGAATGCGGGGCACAGGTGGACCAGGCCACCCCAGGGCTGGGCCCCCCCTTGCCCAAGTGCCACAGAGCATCACTGGAACCATCCAAACCCGGTGCTCAGCCCCCGCCTGCCATGGCGATGGTGCTGGGGGGGGGACACAGCACGGGGGCCGCCGTGCCGCTGGGTGCTCGGCGTGACAACACAAACCCGCAGACCCCAGGGGGACGCACACCCCACGCAGGCTGTTGCCACACTTTGGCGGCAGAAATACCCCCTGAAACGAGGGGCAGCGCAGCGGCTCCCAGCACCTCACGCTGGTTTTCATCCACCACTACCGAGCGCACGCTAACTGAGCGCGCCTGTGCCAAGCCAGGCCCTTCCTCAGGCTGCTCGCTCAGGATTTCAGCGCACCCCAGGCTCCACCACGGCGTGTCCCACGCACGGGTGCCCAGGGAGCGCCTGGGGCCGGCGGCCACCGCTCCACGCCGAGCCACCCCAAAACTCACCCTGTGCTGGAACAGCCAGCGAGCGCCGGAGCGGCTCTGCCGCGGGACGGCGAAGCCATCGCTGCTCCCGGCTGCTCGGCAAGAGGCGGGTGCAGGAAGAGGAGGGAAGGGACAAGCAAAGCCCCTCCAAAGCTGCCTGGGCTCTGTGCCCAGACACAGCACCAAGTTGCGACCCGGGCAGGTCCACCTCAATTTGCCAAACACACACACAACCACTGAGAGACTCCGCACTCAAGCGAGCGCCCAGAGCAGCATTTTGTCTGTCATTAATGGCGAGACACGGTGCCAGCCCCGCGGTGAGCACGCTATCAGCCCGACACAGGACTCTGCTTTTAGCCTTACCAAGACAAGCAGCTCGGCTGAGACCTGCCCCCTCAGCGGAGGTCAGCTTGTCGCCACAGGAGTTTCCTCCGTGACACTGCACCCTGCTCATGCGAACAGTAAGATACACAGTTTGTTTTGTTTAAAGTGTGGTTTAAGGCTCTTAAAAACCAGCCGTACTTGAGAGGAAGGTTAGAGAGCAGCAGCTTCCACTACTGACCTTTTCCTGGACCAGAGGTTATGTGTTTAGAGGGGAAAACCGAGACGTGGGTGGAAAAGCCAATTAGCAACACTGCTTTGCAGAAGGGTTTGGTTTGTTTTCCTTAAGCAATGTTTGGCAACGTCCCTGCAGAGTGCCACGGCCAGGAGGCAGCCTCGGCTGCGCCAGCCCGGCTGCGAAGCTGCTCCCGGCCCACGCTGTGCTCCCCGCAGCCAGGACAGCCCGAGCACCACGTGCCCCGCGCACAGCCAGGGCTGGGTAACCAGCACAGCCAGGCGAGGATGGCTTGAGATTCACCCCAGCGCCGAAGGACGAGTGGAGACAAAACAGTTCCCTTCTAACTGGGTGTTTTCTCTGGTGCCGCTGCCGCTCTCCAGCACGAGCATCCCACCTCCTCCCCGGCCAAGCCCATCTGGGCATCTCACCAGCACCCCGCGGCTCAGCAGTTTTGTTCTCATCCCCCTGCACTCGGATACATCCCCCGTCCTTGGGAAGTGCCACGAGTGCCTCCCATCTTGTGCCTGAGGACACGTGAAAACCCACATTTGCTCTTTCCACCCCCAGAGCCGAGGGTCTGCACCGTGCCCGCGGCACCCCCAGCCCAGCCCTCACAGGGTGGCTGCCAGGGAGGGGCCCCGCTCCCGCCACCCCAGACCGTGCTCCGCTCTTTGCTCTCAGCAGAGGACAACCTGTCTTTTCCCATCCCATAATTGTCACTCTTCCTTTGCCACTATTTAACTGAACGTTTCCCCGCTGGGGCTGGGTAATTGCCAATCCGTGCCACCAGCAGCATGTTAAACTCCTGTGATGGGTAAAAGGCTCCAAACCGGCTATTCCCGGGTACCGAGGAGGCGTGTGCGAGGAAAGCCGTCGGGCCGTACCCTGCTGCGCTTCAGGGTGCTCAGGAGTAACTGCACTTTTATTTCCAGCGCATTCCTGAAATATCACTGTGATTCATTTCCTCCTGGGGTTTATTAGCACTGGGATAAGGCACCTTCTGACGTCTTCACCAACTCCCATGACAAACACAGCGCACAGACTCTCTGACCTGCTTTCAGCTTGTTCCTTAAGCCTGTATCAACGGGAAAAGCTTTTCCACGGCCTGGCCCCGGGGGGCTGCGGGCACTGGGGTCTCCGGCAGCACACGGCCCAGCTCCTGCACCAGACAGAGCTTTCACAGAAGCCCCACAAAGCACCATCGGGTCCTGTTGCTCTCACCAGCCATCCCACCCCCGCGGGGGCTTCCCTGCTCCACCAGCCAGCAACATACAGTGAGAAATAGCGGCTAAAGTAGCATCACATCAGCTGCTGCGGGGCCCTTCAGCCATGCCTTGCCAACACTCTGCACAGCCACAGGCTGGAAGCATTTGGAGCGGGTGCACCTATGCTGCAGGCAGGTCCCCCCCATGGGGAAGCCCCTCCACCTCGGGCAGGGCAGCTGCAGGAGGTCCATCTCCCTCTTAACACCTTAAAAGCAGCATCACAGACCCGTTACCATCCCACACTTTAATCACTCGCTCTCACGGCCACGACAGAGGCATAAACCCAAGGGGAACCCCACGGCACCCACCACCGCTCCGCACCATCACCCAGAAACGAGGCGAGTGGGGCTGGACCTTGGCCAGGCTCTGCAAGCACCAGGGCAAGGTCTGCCCCAGCACCGGGCTGTTCCCAAGTGCTTCCCCGAGCACCTCCCCCAGGGACCCCCAGCCGTGCCCACTCCAGCAACCAGCTCCTACCTGCACGCCCAGAGCTCCCCAGCCCATCCCGCTGCCTCCAGCCCGTGAGCCCCAGCTGAGCCCCCTTAATCCTGTCCCCACCTGCCCTCCCCGCCCGGAGGCCACTCAGCAACACCACCGGCACCTGCGAGATTCTCCAAACCTGCTTCTCTGCCAGCCTGGGGGCTGCGGGGGCTGACGCCCACCACGGGTCCCACGATGGGTCACTGAGGCCCACAGCCCAGCGCGAGGCAAGCAGTGCAATCGGCTCTGTTCAGGCAGGAAACTGTTAAATTAAAACTAATACACATGTGCAAAAAGACCATCAGAATTACTCTGTTTCGCTCCTCCTGACACCATTCCCTGCTCTCACAGACTCCCAGAACCATCCGGGTTGGAAAAGCCCTCGCAGCTCCTCCAGCCCAGCCATGACCCCCCCCCCTGACCGTTCCCAACTCCCCCAGATCCCTCAGCGCTGGCTCAGCCCGACTCTTCAACCCCTCCAGGGGTCCCGGGGACTCCCCCCTGCCCTGGGCAGCCCATTCCAACGCCCAACAGCCCCTTCTGCACAGAAATCCTTCCTAAGTAAGAAATAAATACAAATATTTCTGGAAATATTTAAACATATATTTAAATATATAAATAGAGATATATTTCTAATATATATTTAAAATATATAAATAAACATTTCTATGAAGAAATACTTCCTAGGTAAGAAATAAATATAAATATTTCTGGAAATATTAAAATATCTATATAAATAAATATTTATAATATAGGACCATATTATAAATATATAAATATTTATAATATAGGACTATATTGTATATTTGTACATATTTAAATAAGTATTTAAAATACATAAATAAGTATTTCTTTACAGAAATACTAAGTCCTAAGTAATAATTGGTAATACTAATTCCTAAGTAGGGAATACTCTCATCACAAACGGCACAAAGGCAACTCAAACTTCTGTTCAGGTTTGTGCTCCTCCTCCCCCAAGGGCTGAGAACCCTTCCCTCACTTCAGAAAGCCCCTCAGCTGCGGACACTCCTGGATCCCTTTGAACAAAACGTTTTTGTTTTGGCCCCGACAGGGGCGGCGGTGGCTGCTGCTCCCGCGCTGTGCCCCGGCTCTGGGTGCCCCGGCTCTGGGTGCCCCGGCTCTGGGTGCCCCGGGCTGGGTGCCCCGGCTCTGGGTGCCCCGGGCTGGGTGCCCCGGCTCTGGGTGCCCCGGCTCTGGGTGCCCGGGGCTGGGTGCCCCGGCTCTGGGTGTCCCGGCTCTGGGTGCCCCGGCTCTGGGTGCCCCGGGCTGGGTGCCCCGGCTCTGGGTGTCCCGGCTCTGGGTGCCCCGGCTCTGGGTGCCCCGGCTCTGGGTGCCCCGGCTCTGGGTGCCCCGGCTCTGGGTGTCCCGGCTCTGGGTGCCCCGGCTCTGGGTGCCCCGGCTCTGGGTGCCCCGGCTCTGGGTGCCCCGGCTCTGGGTGTCCCGGCTCTGGGTGCCCCGGCTCTGGGTGTCCCGGCTCTGGGTGCCCCGGCTCTGGGTGCCCCGGCTCTGGGTGTCCCGGCTCTGGGTGTCCCGGCTCTGGGTGCCCCGGCTCTGGGTGCCCCGGGCTGGGTGCCCCGGGCTGGGTGCCCCGGCTCTGGGCCGCGCAGGCACCGGCGCCGCTGTGGCTGTGGCTCCTTGTGGCTCCCCGCAGCATCCAGCGGTTTTATTCCTCTCGGCTCCCCAGCGAGAGCCCCAGCGCGGGCAGAGCGGCTGCTCAGCCCCCGGACAGACCGGCCCCGACCCCGAGCAGCCCCGTGAGCCGGGAACCGCCGGGGCCGCCCGCACCGCTTAGAGGAAAACGAACTCGTTATTCTCGCCGGCACACAGCATCCGTGCTGCCCGACACGATTTCTTCGCTCAGCAGCCGACTGCAACGGCAGGTGGAAACGCCGGGGTCACCGCAAGCGGCGGGGCGCACGCCGCGCAGGGGGGCCGGGGCGGGCCGGGGCGCCGAGCCCGACACGAGGAAATAAATAAATAAATAAATAAATAAACCCTCGGGGAGGCGGGGGCTCCCGGGGGGGCTCCCGGGCTCGCTGAGGGCTCAGCAGGCCCCCGAAATCCTCGCGGAAAACAAGCGCTGGGATGCGTTTCCTCCCCGACCGCAGCCCGAGGCTCCTCTGGCCGAGCTGCGTCCCGGAGGGTTTGCGGCGGGACCCGACGCCCGGGAACGGGCTCCCTCTAACGGCAGCTCTGCCGCGGCCCGGGCGGCGGCCGCGGGGCCCTTCCCCCGCACAGCCCCGCGCCTTCCCGGTGCCCTTCACCCGGGTTCAGCTCGGGTGTCGCCTGCGCCTGGCAGTCGTAAGACACAGCCCATGTCCTCGGCACACTACGCGCTGTGGGCGAAAACAGCGCGACACCGGCGCACTTTTCCCACAAACAAATGAAATCCCTTCAGTCAAACGCGCAGGTAAAATCAAAAACGCGTACAAGAGCAGGTGGTGCGGTTTTTTAACCCGATCTAGAAAAACGTAATGAAGAAAGAGAACTTTTATTAGGGCAATTTCACTTTATTTTTTCCATACAGCAAGGTCAACTATAGCAGTAATAATAAAATAAGCAGAAAAACAAATTGCAGCCCAGGACAGAGTACATAATTTGGAGCAACTACAAGCAAAAAGTAAGTCTGTGATTACATAATAGTAAAACCAAGCACATCTGTCCTTTCAGCAGATGAAAGTTGCGGGGTTGCAAATAAGTGCAACTTCATTAATTATTCAGTGTGAGTACTGGAGAGATCAGATACAGTAATGGCCTAATCACTTCTTCTTCCAGCTTTGGCATACATCATGACAAGGTTTCTTGAACGCTTTCCATTAAAACACTAAAATTTCCCAGGGCTTTTTTTTTTTTTTCACCTGCTAAAAGAACAGGACCACTACAGCAATAAAAAATAATCACATAACAACTACAGCTACGGTGTGCTGTTTGGTTTGCCTGTTCATGATTTAACTCTTTTGTGAAAGTCAGTATTTGTTTTGAAGAATCCTTTTTGTGAACAATAAACCACTGAAATTGTCAGAAACTGGTTTGAATAGCATATATCTTTAATATATTTTTTGATACTTTAAACATGCAGTAGTTTTTGAATAATGTACGGAATATTTGATCCATGGTTTCACCTTGATGGTCTGAAGTACCTGCTTTTTTTTTCTTTTTTTTTTCTGTTTTTTTCTTTTTTAATTAATGATTTTCAGGCAGATTTGAACCAGTGGAGCTTTTGTCAGTCATGAGATCTTGGAAGGATGGCATATCTTTCCAGCTGAAAAAATCCTGGCAAACTACAAGCTGTCCACAAAAAGCAAAGCAACTTTTTTGAAGGGGTATGGAGTGCTAACTCTGTGCCACTTTTGCAAGCAATTTTGTTCAGCCTGTCATTTTATTAGCCTTAACAAAACTCCTTGTAATTATAGACATTTTTATTCAAAATAAGATCTTACTATTATACAGGTTTCTCTCTTTTTTGACTATATACAGAAGTGCAAAAAGTCAACCTTCTCTCTATACGTTCCCACATGCTAAACTGCAGCATAATCAACCCTCAAGAGTTTGCACACACACACTATAATTCTTGTTACGTAAACTTTGAGTATTTGGATTATCAACAAAAAGTCCCTTGATCTATTGATTATGCAGCTTATTTATAACAAGGCCTGATATTCAGGGATTTCAAAAAATATTTAAACAATATTTTAACATTTGAAATGGATACAGTAGAAAATAAATTTTATTCTAATATCTAGGAACTAGATTTTCTCATAATAACTAATTACAAACAAAATAAATCATCAAAATATTACTCAATTGTCTGCCAGGATTGTTGCGATAGCAACAACTTAACTTCTTACTTAGCAATGATTATATAATTATAAGATATCCATATAAAAGATCTTTGTTCTTTTAATGAAAACTAGACAAGAACTAACAATGACTGACATTCTTACATTGTAATATTAAATCAGTAAAATATAAATCATTTAGTTAACAATAATACGAATACTCATATGACACTACATGTAAATTTAAAACTGAGTATGTTATGAAGAAAACTACTTTTTTTTTTTTGTATTTTGAAAAAGTCATCAGTAAACTCTAATAAAACAAAATTCTATAAACTGAAATGGTATTCAACTGGTAATAGAAAATGAAAACAATCTAATAAATGTAAGAAACAAAAACTACACTTTTAACAAGAAAAAAATAAGTAATATTCTATAATGTTAAGTAACTACAATAACATGTGAAGTCACCTATACTTTCTTAACACGATTGAAATTACATTGGTATGGGTTTTAACCCGTAATGTAATAATCTAAGGCTTTAATAGATGTACAGTACAATCAGTAAAATCAACACATCATTCTTATACTATAAAGCATCTCTCTCAAGCATAAAAACTCGCAGTAAACTTGGAAGTATGGAGAGTTCTACAACCGAACCCGCGCTTCTTCCACTCCACGCTACGCTACCAGTGACCTGGCCCCCACTTCAGCACTTTGCTGAACAGAGCAAAAATATCCTTTACTAGCTGCAACATCCAAACCACAAAAAGGAATTCCTTTGGATGAATCCATTCTTAAAACTTGAATGCACATCTATTTTTTTTTGTTTTTATTTCGTAAAGGCTTTCTAAGGCTATAAGCAGTTAATCTGAACAAAAAAATCACATATAAAACTCACCCAAGTATTTAACCCACCCAATTTCTACGCTAATTAACATGTCCGTTTTTCCATATTTTGGTTTGTCATGCATCTGGTGTCAGTGCTTCTTTCGTCTTTGTTTAGAGTCACCGTGTAAAGCGTGACTTTGATGAAGTGAAACCCATCTCTGCAAAACATTTATAGTCCTTTTGACTTTCGACAGAGGCTATAAATAGAAGCAAAAGAAGTTCCTCAAACATTTGTTACTGTGTCTCAGAAATGGCTTTTCCCTTTCATATATCGTTATACAGTAAAATATGCATAAATATTACACTACAATGCCTTAAAATAGTTTATATATATGTCCAGTAAGGGTTAATTTGTACGGCTAGAGTATCTTTCTTGTGCTGTCTACTGTTACTGTAAGGAATAGTTGGCCATTTCTGAGACAGCTTTGGTTTGAAACAGAATGGTGCCCTTTGACTGATTAGTACTAATAAAGTAAGTGAAAACGTGGTTCTGAAAATAACACTGCAGAAATAATACTCTAATCGGATGTACAGTCTATGGCACTTCATGAGAATCCTTAACAACATGGTACTTAAAGCCATTGATGTGCTTTAAAATATACACAGTTGTGGTTTTGCTTGGCACATTCATCTGTCAGATACCTCTCTTACCACTTCTTACAATCTATTACATTAAAAATATTACTCTTAAACAAAAATTACTGTGCATGCACGCTCTCATCTATAATGGCAATTTTAAATACAAGGTGCACCTTTGTTATTTGTAAACCTTGAAAGAAATAAACTTACTTTAAAAAATTATATCTTGGTCTACAGACGTACCAATACATAATAGATTTATGGTTACACCATTGTCTGTCTTTTCAAGGTGACGTACATGATTATGTAGGAAATAGACTACATATGCATATTCAAATCTATATGCATACTTCTGTGCCGGAAAAGATAGACAATGCTGTAGTTTTTAGACAATAAGATCACCTCAGCACAAATATCAATTAAATGTACAAAGTATATAGGCAACAGTGTGCAGTGGATTTCCAAGTTCTCGTTTCATCTCGTTAACATGCAATGTGTGATGTCTTACTGCTGAGGGAGTTTCCGAGTGTTGCTTGACGGTATATACATTATGGCTAATGAGCTTGTCCTCTTCTCAACCCAAACACACTGTCCGTTTCTCTTTAGTTATGATCTAGGAAGGAGAGAAGATCGAGCCTTTTCAACACAGCCGTTAAATTTTGCTTAGCCCTGCATCAGCCCAAGCTTTACACCTGCAACAGAGAAATCTGCCACCGAGCGCAGGGGAAGCCTGTGCCCCAGCCCCGGTGGGATCCCCCTCGGTGATGTTCCCCCCAGACACGTTCATTATGGCTGCCCAGAGAAGCTGTGGCTGCCCCCTCCCTGGGAGGGTTCAAGGCCAGGTTGGACGGGGCTTTGGGCAACCTGGGCTGGTGGGAGGTGGCCCTGCCCGGGGCAGGGGGTGGCACTGGGTGGGCTTTGAGGTCCCTTCCCACCCAAACCATTCCATGATTCTGTGGTTCACTTCACACCCGAGCTCTGCTGTGACACAAGCACACAGCACACCGGCCTCCCGCTCCTGCCGAGCCCCCCATGGTGGGATCAGAATCTGGGGGACGGTCTCCCCAACCCCAAAGCCCAGGCCCGAGGAGGCAGCTCCCCTCCAAGTGCTGCCCAGCAGCCCCGTGCCCCCCCTCTCTTCCCAGGCCCTGCTGCCCCTGAAACCTGGGAGCCCAACCACTGTTTCAGAGGCACCTCAACATCCTTAGAAATCTGGGCCCTCTGTTCCCAAGTCATTTTTCTTCCTCAGCTGCCCACCCAGTGTAGCTGCTTCTCCGGTCCCTGCTGCCTGTCACTGAAGAGATGCCCCTGGAGAGCGAGTCCTGCCCCACCCCGGGGCGGTCTCTGAACCGGGGAGGGCAGAGGGAAGCCTGGCAGCGAGTTCAGGCTGCAGGGAAGAGCCGTCCCACCTGAGCCACTCGAGCACTTTAACAGCCTTTATGCTCAGCGGAATAAGGAATAACTATTATTATAAACCCAGTATGGCAAATCAGTTAATCCTCCCTGTACGGAGTAATTCCGCTTTGGCAGGGCCACTGGGTAAGAACCACAGCAGAAATGAAGCACAAGGGAGAGAAAGGTGACACAAACCCCAGGCTATGCCAGGGGAGGTGACGTGCTGTGCAGGGTCTTAATGGCAACAGGCAATTTAGTGACAGGCTGGAAATGGCAGTTTACTCATGGGGAAAAAAAAATCAAGTTCAGGCACACAAACCCGGGTCTCGAGCTACGGGATAGAGGTTACAGCCCAAAAGCTGATGCAGGCCATCTGCCATCGCCACCGGCGCCTCGCCACAGCACCACCCACACCGGACAGTCCTGGGCACCCACTGCAGGCTGGCAACCCGCCGGCAAGGGCGTCAGGCTTCAGCTAGGCAGGTGACTAAACCTGTGTTCTCAGAGATGCTACCTTTCCAAACCTGGAGATCTAAAATCCGTTTTCTAAAGACAGCTTAACGTAACCGACTCCCCCCTAGACCTGCCCCTCGGCTCACGTCAGTGCTGGAGCCATCACCCTTTACAAACAGAAGGTGAAACTGGTTTTAGGCTCTCTGGTTTTGCTGTGTGGAGATGTACAAACTAATACCGACATCTGGTCCGACACGCTAGCTGGGGTGGTCACTAACTATGGGATCTCCACTCGGACAGGGATGGCACATCAGTGGGGTCAGAGCCTCTTCCCCCATATTAGTTTTCTTAGTAAGAAAATAAAAACATTCTGCCCCTGAAAAAGACTAATTATGCACACACAAACGTAAGAAAAACACAAGCAACAACACATTGGGAACTTACTGTTTGATGACAAAATGTCTACATCTGTGTAACATACTTGTGGCTAGTCAGATGTTCGGCAGATATTATGGGTATCTATAGGTAAAAAATTTAAACAATGAGTAACACGTGCAAGGAGCCAACCCAGAGACACAGCATTTTGCTATAGAACATGTTTGGAAAAGTGAGGATCAGCTGTGAGTTGGTGGATTTTATATTGTAACTATAAGTTAAAGTCAACTGGAGTGCTACAATAGCAACTTAAAACGGGAACACATTGTGTTAAGTACTACTTGGCAAATATAAATAAGTATTATTGGTTGTTTAGGAAATAAGAGAAGTTAAAATCTACCAAAGTCATGCAGTGCAGTAATTGAAAATAGCCCTTTTTGTTGGCCTACACAAAATTCTGTGCTTTCGGTGTATCATTTAAAATGATAAATTCTACAGCGGCCTTGTTTCAGTCTGATTTTGTGAAGTGTTCACTGCTTCCACCGTCTTGGTTTCTGAAAGTCAAACCTAAGATGCCCTGAGCTCGATTTTCACGGCTGGTGAAAATCCGCTGTCGGAGGAGCTGCCTGCTCTTCCCACGGCCGCTGCGGGCACCACAGCCGACCGGCCGCCAAGCCGAGACTCCCCGAAGCAGTGAAACAATTCTCAAAATGTTGGTCTGCGTAAACAGAATTTAGTACATGGCTCTCTTGAAGTGGCCCATCAATTCAGTTTCCCATTAAAAAAAAAAAAAGGAGGTATTAAAATCAGAGTAGATTACCAGCAGTACAAATGACAAACTTATATTGTGTGTCTGACCCATGGGTGAAGCCCTCGGTGTGCGGGAGCGAGCCCGAAGAGGCCTCGCAGGCCAGCACCCCCAGGAGGGCCAGCACCCCGAGGAGGGCCAGCACCCCCAGGAGGGCCAGTGCCAGGGTGGGCCAGCGCGGAGGAACCGCGAGTGGCCCCGCAGCACAGACAGCACCCCGCGTCCGGCTGGAGGGAGCCGGCAGATCGCCCACGTGCAGGGAGACGTGCTGGGGCATACGACACAAACCTGATTTGTGCAATCACAAAGGGCTGTTGCACTTGAAAAGACTCTTTTTCCTGATCTAAGGCCAACCTGTTAACCCGCACAAGAAAGGGAGTGGGGAGGATTCTTAACTAAATAATTTACGGGTCTTGGTGTCGGTTTTTCCACCCCTTGTGCCCTCTCCTCCCCTAGCAACTCCATACAACTCTACAACATTGCCAACTTGTACAGAAACGTGCTTCAAGCATAATGAAGCTTCTCATACCATTTTTTTCTACTGCTGCAGGACAGGCTGTTGCACCCAAGTGTGTAGAAGCATCAGGGATAGTGCTGTCGGAACATACCAAGGACCTTCAACACCAGTCAATGAAGATGAAGGGCCAGATCTTAAGACTTTTGGCATGCATGCACATTGCATCGTGTGGCATTAAATAATTCCAGCATTGCTCACATAGTATATACATATATTGGTCATATATGTATATATTGAGGTTTGGCTGCAGTACTGTACTAAGTGTGTTATGAGGCTCCAGGGAGGATATGCATGAAATGATCAGATTCTACAACAGAAAGTTTCCCCATTATCTATTTGGGAAAGCGCATGGTTATTTAGAGAGGATGATTTAAAAAAATAATAATGTTTTTCTGTGGCTTGGCTTGCCCTCACAACTGTCTGGGCTTATGGAGGATATAAAGACACACTTAAAGTAACTTATGGTGCAATAAATTACCGTATTAAGATACTCTGGGCATACAGGTGGTTGCTTGCTCAGGTGACACGTACGCAGAGGCAGCCCTACTGACAAACTAGCTTTTCAAAATACAAAGGAATTCTTATGTTCGTTTAAACCCGTGAGTGACATGGTCGTTCAGCAAACATTTCTCAAGAGCAGAAAGTGCTACCTGCTAAGCAGACTAACCTGAGTATTTATTTGGAATTGTAACATATCCAGGTCCCTTTTGAGACTCGGGAGGGTGCACACCTGCGTTATCACTGCAAGGGTGTAATTCTTGGAGGGAAGGCTGAAGGGCAGCAGCACCCACGCCGTGCTCAGGGGGGGCGGGTGGGCACCGGCACCGCTGCCCAGCCCCGGGCACAGCCCCCGCAGCTCCCCAGTGGGGCGGGAGCTCTGCAGGAGTTAGCTCTAACCACGCAGGGAGCTGACATTTATCTCCAGAATTCATTACACGTACAGAACCACACCTGCAAAATGCTGAAGAAAATGTTTCGTTCCCGTTTCTAAAAGGCACACGAGTGACTGCCGCGGAGTGGAGAGCATCGCCTGCACGTCCGGCCAGAGCTGAAGGCTTCATGGCACAGGCAATTCTAACTTCCTAGCAAATCTCAAAAAATATTTTTTTTGTTGTAAGAGGAACAAGAGGGTCTTTAAAAAGTGTTTACTGTTGCACTTACAGCCAGATGTACTACAGAAACCTGCATTTTTGACAACCCAGCTAGGTAAAGACACCAGCCACGCTCCGCTCTCAGGGGCAGCTCCAGCTGGCAGGTGTGGGGGCTGCAGCTCCTCTGGCCCATGGTACTCATCTCTAGAGCATCGTTTCTGCCTTTTCTGGGAGGACTTTTAATCACTTACTTAGCAAAACATTATTCTTCTATTCCTGAAACACATTCAACATGGCAACAACCGGGGCAGCTATTTACAACTAAACCCAGACTCTAATGGACATTTCCGTAACTGAAGTCTGTCTACGGCAACAAGTGATCGGCCATTTCCAAGCCGAAACAAAGGTTTAAAAGAAGCTTCTGTGTGGCCCATGCTCCAACGTTTTTGTTTTGCTCTTGGAAGAGGAGAGTCAGAACATGTTCAGACTGCTAAATTCAGACTTAAAACTGTGATCCTGCAACCCCTCTGCACAAGGTTTTACTGGCTTTCATTGGAGTTCTGCACTAAAAGGAACTGTCGGCTTCAAGGAAACAGAAATAAATAATGGGTTCCGTGTATTATCCCTTCCTCTATACACCTCTGAGAGCAGAAATAAGCAGCGTGGCCCATAAATGTTAAGACTGAGTCAGAAACTCTATTATCAATTATTTTTAGCATCAGAAATGGAACTGCAGCACCTTCTGAGCATGGATAAAGGCTTGTTAAACTGTGCTGCAGGTCTCAGAGAGAATGTGTAGGCCAACAAGAGGTAGAATCAAAACCCCCATGCTCATTAAAAGCACCAATTTCAAGTTGTCTGTAAGGAACAAAGCTGTAAATTAGCAAACCTGGTTGGCTGTGGCTGTTGCAGCGAAGGGAACACTTGTGGCAGATGTTGTTGCTGCAGACACAGTGGCTGGCGTAGCACCGTGCACCATGGGAACTTTCGGAAGGAAAATCATATAAGCAAACATACAGAAGAGTGTAGCAGTATGGGAACCAGAGCGACATGTGGTAGGAGAATTGAGCATGGTATTTATCACAGCAAAAAGCCCGAGACATCATTGCCAGCGCGTGACATGCAATCACAGTGCAAAGCAGGACAACATTCCAGGGAGAAAGAGGGGAGGGAAATGAAAGAGAAAAAAAGGGGAAAATGCTTGTTACCATCAAATCAAGAAAATTGACACAAACAAGCTTAACCATTTCAATACAAAAATCAACAGAAGAATTTTTAAATGCCCTTATATTTACAAATTTTTGTCTTTTAAAAATTCAATCCAAATATTTACTGCAAACAGAAATTAATCTTGTTGAAGGACAGTATACATCTATGTGGCTATGGTAAGATACAGTCTTTATTTAACACAAGATAGTTTCTAAACACTGGAACTCATAGTCCAATCAAAATCCACCAAGGAACAATGTGCAATTCAACAAAGTGCTATACAAAATTAACAACGTCTACGTGTCCATGTCAATTAAATAAAACAATCGCATTTAATTGACAGGTGTTAGTGCAGGAGGCTAAGGGAGATGGATTGGCACGAGAGCTATACGTTAAAATCTAGCAGTGGATTTTGAGGGTCCGTGAGCTGCACCACAGGTTTAAGATAATCAAGAAACAAAGCTGGCACCTACCAACACTTGTAGCGGGTGTCATGCACAATATTGAGCCTGCCCATCATGCATTGCAACAGGAAGGTGGATTTGGAAAGGGAAAAGAATTAAAACAACCCATCACACGTGTCATTAGAAATTTCATTTGAACAAAGAAGAAAAATTGTTATTATGGGAACAGTGGCATGTAACTGTCAGCACAATCAAACCATACAATAGCACAGTGATCCATCAGAACTCAGGGAAGGGGAAGGAGCTGACCCAACTGTGTGCTGGTGCACCCTGTTTGCCTTTCTGGCACTGTGGAATATTAGCACGGCTAGGAAAAGCTTCCTTAGCTTTATTTTAAAACTCTTTCAGTCTTAAATCTTTTTGCCTTTTGACACCTCTCCCCTCCCAGCCTCGTCAGCCGGGCCCTTCCCAGGCGGGCTGGGGCAGAGCGATGGCTTCACCTACGCTCCTTCACCAGCCACACCCGGTCTGCTCCCACATTTAGGTAACGTCTAGGCAAACCCGGGGCAATCTGGCACGCAGGACTTTATCTGCACGACCCCAGTGAGCTGCTGGTGGCGTGGAAGTGACCTGGCTGCCCTCCGCTCCGCCTGCTCAGCGCGCAGCCCAGCGGGGTGACCGCGCGGCTGCAGCCTCCCACACAGATCCGGCAGCACCCCAGAACACTTGTTCAGCATTTGCTTCTGCGTTAGGGGACGTATTTTAAGCTGCTGGTGTCTGGGCTCACAACCTGCAAATCTCTTTCAGCTACACAAAAATAATGACAGTGACAGCACCTGGGAATTTTGCCCTGCAACTAGAGAGCCAACAGCAGCGCGGTGTTTTTAGGAATATTATGGTATCATCTCTTAAATATCACTAAGCTGGTAATTCTGTTTGCTTTACAGAGCAAAATGCCTTCCACCAGGCTGAACTCAGAATCTTCTGGGTTTGCTTCCAATATGACAGATACATACATACGGATATTTCAGAATATCCATTTTTAATAAATGATTTACTTTTTTATTTAATGAGTAACATTTATGAACACCACTAATTATGCCTGACACAGCAGAAACTGAAATAAGCTGTGAAATCTGGGAACAGAGGTTGCAGTGAGATGGAAACACATTCTAGAAGGCTGGTGGCGGGAGCCACGGCAATGCTGCTCCCTTGACATTACGTGACCGTAACGGGGGACAGGAAATCGTTTCAGCCGGTGCCAAGCACTGTGGTGGCTTGCACAGCCTCAAGAGCATTTAACTAAGCGGGGACAAAGTCAGTCAGTGTAATTACTGCTGGGGACAAGGTTATTCTCTGTCATCACTGTATCTGTAACGCTACAAAGGAAAGGGCATAATCATGTTTCCTAATTACTCTTCTATTTCTGTGTCATGGAAGAGACTGAAAATATTCACACAGAAAGGTTAAAAGAAGGGCAGCTTTTCTGACTTCCCCACGTACACATCACGGCTGAAGCCAATGGGATCACTTGCAAGATTAAAAAATGGAGCAAAATTTGGCTATGAAGTACAAACAGTAAGTAAACCAGCTTTGTCAGTCCCTCTCATGGCATCGCTATGGTGCTGATGAGGTTACAGAGAAGAACCTCTGCGCTCTGTCTCTGTGCAGGCGTGCACTATTTATAAGGTTGCACATACTTCATTAGATGGGGAATATTATGTCACTCCATGCATAATTATGTCTACATGCTAAAGATGAGTTAAATATTCATAATGACTCTAAAATACCACTGTAAAGCTTTTCAGCTCAGAATTTGAGTCTGAGTTCTCATCATTACCATTACAACCAGTGCACACAGTTTTGAAAGGGAATTGAAGCAAATGAACATAAGGCAGAAATGAAAATACTAGCTAGGGTGCAATAACTTGCAAATATGAAGATATAATGCTGTATGACCCTCTTACCAGTAGTAAAAATCATTTTTGCTATGACCTTAATATTCATCCGGACTTCAGAAGCTTTGACTGACTAATGAGAATGCATGAATAATAAATGTGCAGTTTCCAATGTTCCCTAGCTTTTCAGCACAAGGCAGAATTTTAATTCAAGGATGTGCTCACTTAACTAGTCATAACTTTACAACCAGATTATTTCTAATTATTTTACAACCAGATTATTATTACAAAGGTATTTTTTATAAATATTCTAGGTTTACTGGCGGTTTTTGCATTTTTCTCTTCTCTCCTTCATAAGATTCCCCTCAGTCTATTTATTCTGCTCAATCTACTAAATCCTAATTAAAAGTATCACCACAGTCAGCACAAGCACTCCTGCCGAGGTGAACAGTGGTACCTGAGCTGCCCCTCCCTGACATTCTGGAGGAGAGCAGAGTTTTCACACAGACCCAGAAGCCCCGGGGAGGAAGGTGCTTACAGAGACACGGCTTTAGGGAAGCATCTGCGCGCTGGGCGCGTCCCCCCCACGGGCACAGGAGCTCCCCGGTGTTGGAGCTGCCGTAGCTCAATAAATCCGCGAGGTGTTAAGGGCAGAGGTGGCTGAAGCCTCTCCACGGCCGGTGCCGCGGCTCAGCTGCCCTGCTGCAGCTCTGCCCCTTGCAGGGGCATCAGGACAACAGCTCCTGGGGGCATCCTGCACCCCGAGCCCCTTCTTCGGAAGGATTACGCTGCCCAAAGACCGGCTGGTCACCCGCTGACAGGCACAGGCCGGGAACAGCTGAGGAGACAGCGACCCGCGGCACACGATGGTGACAAGCACCAGGGCAGGAATTTCACGTAGCTGCACGTAGGAGCTCTCTGTCCGCACGGACAGGCACCCCCCGGCCGGCTCATGGTTTCTGCGGCAGCGGTGGGCGCCGGTAACCGCCGCTCTGGGGTTCACAGCCCCGCAGCACAATGCTCGCCCGCACCTCGGGAGCTGGCAGCCAGGGCCAACGGACCAAAACAAGCCGGGAACAAGTCCTGCAGAGTCTCCTCCCTCGGCAGACTGACCCCACTGACTTCACCTAGCCAACACCACGAGTGCTCCCAGTTCTCTCTTGCAACAGCGTTTAGACTCCCCTGTCAGCCTGGGGACAGGTCCCAGCAGCCAGGGCTCGCAGGAGCCCTCAAGGGGGGAGCCCTGCGAAGAGGGAGCTTCACCCGAGAGCGGTGAGATGAGCTTCTCAGCACTTCATCGCTTAAAGTGCGCTGGAGTGCCAGTGTCCACCCCTGGCACCGACAATCCCTTCATCTGCTTTCACATGCCCTGGCATACAGGCAGCCAGAATTACCTTACAATTTAGAAGAGGTATCCAGGATTGTCTGGGACACGAGTGGAAAACTCTCCAGGGTGAAACATCAAGAGTGAAGCACCCTGCAGAGAGGAGGATGCTGCGAGCTCCAACGTGGGGGCACAGGCCGACCCCGTGGGGGCTCTGTGAGTGTCCTGCCCGCCAGACCTGCTGCGTTTTCCCACTCCACAGCTGAAGCAGCTGAGAACACGCCCCAGTAATTACACCTGGGGTGGCTGAACCTGAAAAATGTCACTTCATTTGGATGCCCCTGAATTATCCTGCCTCTGCTCCGTGGCAGTGCAGCTGAGGGCACCACGCTCTGCGCTCTCCCACTGGTCCTCTAGTCCCAGGTGGCTGTGCAGCAACGGGGCTGGCACTAGTTCATTTTAAGTGGGGAAAACTAAAAGGGCCAAAGTGGCAAATAAATTTTTCCAACTTTTGGAAAAGTACTGGATTACTGAAAAGCTCAAACTGCTGCTATCTGAAAAATATAAAAAAGAGAATCTGTTGTAGGTCATGCTAAAAAATCCTTTGCTTTCCTTGTTTAACATATGCTAAACTTCAGTGGTCAAGAAAGGTCAGACAAAGCATCAAGAGCCTCTGCACAAACTCCTGTAGGTCCCAGTACAGATGTGCCCGAGGAGGAGCCGAGTCAGGCTGTGTGCGAGTGCGGGTGTGAAAGCTCCCAGTCGGTGACAGAGGGCGAACCCGGGGTCTGGCACACGCAAACCATGACCCCTGCTTCTACGTTCAAAGGGCGTGACCCAAAGCAGCTCGAGTACCTCCAGGAACCATCCAGCCCCTCACTGATTTAATGGCAGCTGGGAGATTGTGCTTTACTAACTACCTCAGTTATGCTTTGCCAAAACAAATCTGTGGAATTGTTTAGTATCTACAGGAAGGACTGTGATTCCATAGGCATTTTTATATGGATTTTAGTATGAGGACCAGGGATCTGATTTAAAGCTTATTCTATCAGTCCTCCTATTGACTCCAACAAGCTTTGCAACACGGTTTTACCAAGATATTTCAGCGGCTGCAATGCCTTTTTGGGACTTAAGTAAGTTACTACAATGTATTACAACTAGCAACTGATTTCTGTGCCATTTACATTATACCTGTTGGTTGTATGCCAGATCAAGAAAGAATGGTAAAGGCATTATACCGAATTCCTGGGAACACACGTGCCAAAAATGTTTAGGATAAAGACTGACTAGCTGTATCTTCTTTCCTCCCCTCAACTCGTCTGCATTACTCACAGACTCCTTCCAATTTTCTGAGTACAGATCTACCAGACAGCCTCTGCATACCTCCCAGAACGACAGTACTGTTTTAAACTGGGTTCATATGTAAAAAACTAACTCAGCAGTGTTGATACAGGCATCAACTCACATGACATACTACATAGGAAATTTTTCATGAAGTGCTGTTTGTAGAACCAAAACAGATATTACGACTTGCAGTCCTATCGCTTGTCCTCTGAAGGGATTTTTGCTTAAGTTAATAGTGCAGGCACCAACTCTTCAGCAATTACACTAGGATGAGCGTAGATTTGATCACTCCTGTCTAAGAACAAGGGCACCATGGTGCTGCTTAGTTCAAAATCAGCCCTGAGGCTTCAGTGGTAGAGGCCTGGACCTTGATTTCTTGTGTAGGTTCCTGATTAGCCTATCTGCGAGACTGCCTGCCTGTGCCTTTTACGATCACTGCACCATAATTAAAATCAAAACCTTCAGTGTGTGACTCAGAACAACTGTTGCTAAGCACATGAAGGCAAAGGGGTCTTACAGCAAAGAGAAACAAATACGACAGCTTAAGAGATGCGTAAAGAAGAGAAGTTAATCGAGGGAAAGAGCGAGGAGAGAGAAGATTTCAAACTCTGATTTGGGATGACAGAGCATGACGCTGAGTTGTATGTTAGACCGGAAGAACACCCACCCAGCTTCCGAGCAGGAGAGAGAAGGCAGCCCCTGCTCTGCCCGTCCTCGCCCGGCTCCGCGGGGCGCAGGCTGAGGGAGCCTGCCCGCCCCCGGCCCCGCGCCCAGGCCTCTGTGCCTTTGCTGCCAGCAACAAACCGTTAGTTCCTAGTGGGCTTTTTCCAGAATTCCCCCTTCTCCCTCCCCAGAAAAAGGCAAACGAGAGGCACTTACCTGGTGGGAGAAAGGCTGTATGCTGCTGTAACTGCATGTTGGCAAGAGCTTGCTGGTACTGGAAAATACCAGTGTTAAAGACCGCAGTGGCACCATTGGTTTTTTCAAGCGCAGGCCTCTTTGGTAATGGGGGAAGTACAGCTTGAGGAATTCCCTGAATGGTGGATGGGTATAAAAATAAAGTCCAGTAAAAAAAAGAAAAGAGAAAAAAAAAAAAAAAGGGTGTGGGGTGTGGAGGAGGATATGGGAAGGAGGGAGAAGAAACGGAAAGAGAGAAAGGAAAAAAGAAAAATCAGTAGAAGGCAAAAAAACCAGGCAGCACCATGTTTATCCATGAGCAAGCAAGCAGCATAGCAGACTTAACTACCAAATAAAAGGCGAGGTCAAAGCTTTACGAGGGAGCACTACTTTAGGCTACACCATTACAGCGGCACAGGGGACGGGTCGGAGCCGTCCCTTCTAGGAACCGGCGTGAGCATTACGCTACTGTAAAGCTTCAGGGTTGGATCAGGAGCGAGGCTATGGGGTCGGGGAAGCAGCACTGCTAGCTCCATGAGGATCAACACGTAGAAGCGATGTTAATAGTCACCGTCCGGAGCGGGTGGCAGGGCCGCGGGCGCCAACCCACTCCCCGGGCCCCAGCGCCCGCCCGGGCATGCAGAGCGCGCCGCATGCCGGCACCCCGGGCCGCCTCCGCGCCGTGAAGCCATGCCAACGCACCCTGCGCCCGCCGCCGGCTGCCGGAACCCTCGCGGGGGGACGGGGAGGGCGGGGGGACGGGAGGGGAGGGGGCCGGCGGGGCGCGGGGGCCGCGGGGTCCCGCTCTGGAGCCCCGGCTTTGGGGGGCCTGGCCCAGCGCAGCCCGGCCCGGCCGCCCCCGCGCCCCGCGGGTGGGGTGGGAGGGTTGGGGGGAGGGAACCGGGGATGTTCCATTTCTACACGTTAACCCCAAACTCGACTCTACGATACAGCTACATGCCAAGCTAAAAGGTGAAAGGTCATAGTACCAGGTCAAAGGTTGCCTCGAGGGGTCGCTTCAGTGATTTGACAGCCGACTGAGTCTTAATTAGCAGGCAGCGAGCACATGATGGCAATGGCCAGTGGGGTCAAGCGCATTAACATAAACAGCAAGCAGAGGTGCATCATGGGGGCAGCAGTGCATTTGGGTAGGTGAGAAAAAACAAATAAAAACAAATCACCGGATGCCGTGTACAACGGTAACAAGACTAGGCATGCACGGGGGCCGGCGGGCGGCCCCGGGGCGGGCAGGGCAGGGCAGGGGCCCCCTCCCGCCCCGGCCCCCCCTGTCCCGCAGGAGGCACGGGGCGCTGGCGGCCCGGCAGGAGCGGGCGCGGGGCTCCCCTCACCGGCGGCCCGCGGCTCCCGCCTCGCCCCGCCGCCTCCCCGCCCCGCGGGGCTCTGCGGGGGGAGGTCGGGCTGCCACCACAGCCCCCTCCTGCCTCGGAAACCAGTCCCTGAGGAGTTCCAGATCAAAACCGCTGCGAGGTTTGCTCGAGCGCCTGCCCTCGGGCGGGGACGGGGAGCTGGGCTACGAGTAGCATGAACACAGTCAGATCGACTTCAGACTAAGTCTCTACAAACACAGACTTAATGGGAACTGAAATACGGGTTTATCTATCTGTGCAACTAGATAGATACACGTCTACCCACACACGAACACACAATAAACTATATATACATATATGCACACACACGTACCGACACGCACACACGGAGGCACACATATATGTACATATAGCTACTCTGTACATCAGCAGGCAAAATTAGTCAAACACCTTAACAGTCTGAGACTACTTAAGAGCAAATCTGGCACCACATGCTGAGAAAGCTCATTGCACCGTGTAGTGACCGGGGTCCCTGAGCACACACCCCCCCCTCCGGCGAGAACAGCTCCCGCATCAATCACTGCCTCTAACCAACACCTATTCCGGGGTTGTTCCCCACACTCACCATGGCAGCTGCAGTCGCTGCTGCCTGGGCAGCTGCAGCTTGGTTAACCTGGTACTGGGCAGCCTTGATCTTGGCTTGCAGGTGTGCGGGAGGGTGAAAATATTTGCACTTTTCCCGTGAGCATCTCCCTTTGATGTAATCCATGCAGACAGTGACCGTGTTGTCGTTGGTGTCGATCATGGCGCTATCGGCGGGGTGGGCGAACCGGCAGTCGTTCTCTCCCCGGTTGCAGTTGCCACGCTGGTACTCTCGACATACCTGTGACACCGGGACAAGGGAAGGCGTTTAGTTTGGGTGAGGGGTGCGGCGGGCACGGCTCGGAGAGGGGTCGGCATTTCCTGAGGTCTGTGGGAGCGCCGGGAGGAGGGTGCCCGGCCCCAGGCACAGGGGGACGCTGGGCTCGGCAACCTGGCAGCAGGGACCTGGCTTCTCAGAAGCCACTTCTGATGTCAAAGAGCACCCAAACCCCACCAGGATCAAGAGCCAAGCACACAGCTGGTTTTGTTTTGGCTTAGCCACCCACGGGGCTTTTTCTGTTTTGTGAAGAAAATCTCCGAGATCTCTGCAGGCACCACGGCGCAGGGACACGGTCGCTCCACCGCGCTCTGGCTGTGCCCCGACGCTCCACGCGTTCACTCCGGCGAGCGGCCGGAGCGGTGGGGAGGAGGAGAGCATGGGCACCCCCCAGCCACGCAACGAGCTGCACCCACGGCGTGTGCGGAGCCGCGCCGGCCCCCACGATCCAGGCGCCTGCCACGAGAGGGCAACCCAAAACCTGCGGCTGGCCCCGTGCAGCAGCAGACAGTGGCCCCCGGCAGGCAGAGCGGCTGGTCACCCGTCCCGCCGTGGCAGGGGAGGCTCAGGGAATCAGAAGTGGCGCAGAGCAGCTGCTGGGCTGGGGGCACCAGCCACGCGGGCACTAACTTCATCACCGGTGCGGCAAACACCGGCTCCCTCTTCTCAAAGCCTCTATTTAAAAAAACTAACGTGTGGTTTTTTCAGGGTCAGCTCTTCACAAACCTTAAACAAAAGCAGTGTTTGTCATTTTTGTCTTCCAAAGGCCATAGGAAACAGAAAGGGACGAAAGCAACCAAGTTTGTATAAAAATAAAACCACTTTAGTAGATGGAATTTCCTTTTAAAGGTGGGTGCCCATGAGCTTGGATCACCAGTATTTCCTCAAGGACCTTGGCTCTGATGCCTGCAACAAACCAAATTTGGTTGTTATTTGGTTTCCATCCATGCTAGAGCTCTAGCTGCTTTTTAACCCCTCTGCTGCTTCAAGTACCAGCTGCCCATCATCTAAGGCTTCTCAAATCACACCCCCGAAGGACAAGAGCAATGCCATTTGTGAACCTGCTCACAGGAAACACCCATTTGTCCAGGGTCATTCCAGCATGACCCTATTTATAGTCTTTTTCCATGCGGGGACAAGGGCTCCGGGTGTATTTGCAGCAGAGCCAAATGAGGCAGTTCAGGCACCTCCACTGCCCTCACTCATCCCCGTGGCCCCACCGCTCGCGGCTCGGTGCCTGCAGAACTGTTTCTGGGGCACACATGGCACAGACCGGGCAAATTCCTCAGCTGGAAAATAACCACTTGCCTTCCAGGTAATTCTGCAGCCAAATCCCTTCTCTGGTCTTGTCCCCACGCAGTGACACAGAATCACAGGATGGTTTGGGTGGGAGGGGACCTCAAAGCCCACCCAGTGCCACCCCCTGCCCCGGGCAGGGCCACCTTCCACCAGCCCGGGTTGCCCAAAGCCCCGTCCAACCTGGCCTTGAACCCTTCCAGGGAGGGGGCAGCCACAGCTGCTCTGGGCAGCCTGTGCCAGGGCCTCACCCCCCTCACAGGGGAGATTTTCATCCTTACAGCTAAGCCAAATCTGCCCTTTTTCAGTTGAAAACTGCGACCCCTAGTCCTATCACCACACAGACCACTCTGCCAGCTAGCGCGACGCAGGCAGTGACCAGGGGAGGAGGTGGCACCTGTTTAAGGCATCAAAACCCCCAAGTCTTCTGGCGTGCGCTGCGTGCTAGCTCCGACCCTGCTCGCAGCAGACCCCGCTCCCTTGGCCCCCTCACTCTGAGTGTGCCCCGAACAGAGCTGGCACGTCGCTGCTGCTCCGAAGCACTGCTGGGCTGCACAGCCCCACCGCCCGCGTCACCACTCGCCCTCCTGCATCGTCCAGGAATACTGTCTGGGTCACCAACCAGTGTCTTCTACCCAAACACAGGCCTCCCAAAGAGACAAAACTGGATAATTTCCTCAGATTATTTGTTTGCAGTCTAGATGTAAACTGAGGTCTTTTCCTCTGAAGATAAAGAAAAGGATGCAACCAATGTCAGTTGACTGTCTTTGCTCTCTGTCTTGTGTTGGTGATCCACTCCACACATAAGCAAGAACTACTCCATTAGTAACACAAAGATGATATATAGCAATTCATACATAAGTGTATATATAAAGTATCTATGTACAGAGAGAAGACGCATCCACAGATAAGCTGATTTTATCATAGTTAAAAACCAAAGAAGAACGACCAGAACACTGAAATAGTCAGGCAGATAGAGATAATCTTTGGCATGTCCAGAGGAAATTTTCCCCGCGCTGTCACGCAGTAGCTGAGATAAGGCAATGAATGGCTCTCAGTGCCCCTCAGGAGATCTCTGACCAGTGGTTTACAGCAGTCAGACTCTGGTCTGCATAGTGCTGCTCAGCAGCGTGACCAGCAACGGCTTTTCAACCACTGTGACGGCAACCAAGAACGTTTACAATTCTTGTTTATTTAAAAGCAAACATTGAAAATGGTGTTATTTTTTGCCATGGGCACACAGCAATATATCATTCCTCTGCTTGAGTGAAGAGAGGCACAGAAGCGTGGTATGTTGTCTGGTCTTTCAGATCTGGAGAGCTGTTGTTTAGCTATTTATTAATAGCCCTGTAATTAGTATCATAATTTTCAACTCAGCATGCTAAGAAACATAAACAAGAGAGGCACCTGTACGCCTCTAGCCTGTTTGCAAAACCACTGAGTGCTGCAGTTCCCTTAAACTTGTTCTAACTTTGGGCTGAGTTCATTCTGCTCGCCCTGCTGGGATTCCAGCTGCCCACCCAGTGCGGGGAACAACCGCCGTGTCACCTCGGCTATGGGAGCGCTGCCCCGCTGCCTGCCCCAGACCTGGGAGGTGTGGCTGGAGGGACACGGAGAGGAGCCGAGATCCTGCCCTCCACGAGCGGGTCACTCCTCCGGTCTCCTTCTCTGCATCGAGGGGAATTTATCAAATTGGGCATGTTGTTATCCAGTACCTTCTGAATGTTTAAAGAAACGGCACGAGTTGGTCAGATTTCCTGATTACCCAAGATCTGAAAATCTCCGAGAACTTCTAAGCTGCTTCTTTCTGGAAAAAAATGGTATATATGAAACAGTCAGGAAACAGCCGCTTGGTTGTGGTCACTCTTGACTCTTGAACACTTCTAATAGAAACTGATGGCATTCAAACCGAAACACATGAGTTTTAAATAAAATGGTTAGGCAACTCCTCTCTCTCTCACTTCCCTGTTGTCCTTGCTTCTCTTCTAGTTCACTGGAAGAGCCACACTTTTGTTCAAGACATTTCTGGCAGGAGAGGAGTGGGAGGAAAGCTGTAGGAAAAGCCCTAGCCCCTGAAGCTTCCACCCTCAGATCCAGGTTCCTTCCAGGAGTGGCTGAACACGCTGGACACCCAAACACCTGTGTGCTGTCTGTACAGGCACTGCCGTCCAAATACATACAAACCCAATCCAACCGCTAGTAAAGCCACCGACCTGATCTTACAAATAGTCCTATTAATTCAGGAGGCCAGGCACACTGCCTGACAGACCTGTGTTGTTTACCCGCTTCCCTTAAAATCCCAGGTATGTATCAAGAGCTTTTAGTTGTGGAACAGTCCCCCAGAACATGTGTGCTAACTTAATTAATGCCAGAGTACATCATTCTTGAAAGTAAGTATTTAAAATTCTAAGCAGAACAAATCATATTCCAAGATTAGACGCTAACATCACAGCGGTTATTTTTCTCAAGGACAGTTCATTCCAAGGGAGAGCGAGCTAAGCCTTATAAAGCTCTCTAATCATGTCATAACAAATGACAATACCGGCAGCAGTAAGCTCACTTAAAGAGCAGGTAGACACATGCTGCCTTCTCCGAGAGGCAACAACCAGACCATGTAAAAATCTTCCAAATCAGTTCTGCATTTCTGTAATCTATAAAGTACGTTCAGATGGTTTGGTGTTCACAAAAATTATGTGCTCATTTGGTACTTGTATAGTAAATTTGGATACTCCAGATTAAATGACCAATACGCTGGAAAGCACTAGCAAATTATCTTCTCACCTACATATTTCACTATTTAAACCGCATTTGCTGAAAGGAAAAAAGGAGAAGGAAAAGCCACCCCCTTCCCCAATAGATACTAATTTTGTAAGACAGCAGCGTGGTGTGGAATTGCAGTCGATGGGTCAACCTGGATGTGCTCCTGATCCCTGTCAAAATTAAAAGCAAAACCTAAACAGCTTAAAGGGTAGAAGAAGGTGGATCTACGTGTCACGACGGCCAGAGCAGAGCCAAGGGAAGGGCCCTGCAGGGAGGCAGGGCTGGGACAAGGATGAGAAGGGACAAGGAGGACCAGGACACCTCCTGGGAGCGGAGCCCACCCAGACAAAAGCAGTTACAGCAGAAAGGTGCTGGGTGCTGACGGGCTGGCCGAGAGCACGGCTGGGAAGCGCGTGCCCTGCCCCGGCTGGGAGGGCGGCCCCGCACCGCCAGCGTTCCCTGCTCCGCGGGGGCCGTGCCGAGCTGGTTCTCCGGGAGAGGGGACGGGAGAGACTCTCCTCGGAGCCTCAGCACTTGTCTTCAGGGGGTTCCAACCTAGCTATCATCTTCCTTTCCATACAAGTTCAAAGCAAACCCACTCGGCCTTTTTTTCAAAATTGTACTGATTTCAGATGGTTTTTTGCTGGCTTTTCCTAATTGATAAAAATGTTTTTTACTGCAGACTGTGCCCCTGGGTATTTTGTGCGAGTAACACTCTCACAACTCCCTCTCGCGCAGAGGAGGGTGGCTCAGCAGCGTATCACTTCTCTAAATAGCTACGTAAAGAGAATGCAAGCCTCTGCAGGACCAGACCCCGCGCACTGAAGTCCCAGATTTCACAAGCTCCCCGTGCGCTTTGGCCAGCACAAGCTCTGCCCTAGAGTCAGCACGTGAAGGGGTGCCCCCATGCAGCCCCCCCAGGGCTTCCCTGCCCACGGGCAGAGCTGGCGCTCGGGGCCTTCGGGTGCGCCCCGCTCCCCCTCACCAACAGAAAGGCTCTGACCCCCACACGCCCCCGCCACGCGCATGGAAGCACAACACCGCAGGCGACCTCGGCACTGCTCCCCGCCATCAGCATCCTCCTCTGGGTACTCGCTTCCGAATCTAGCGTGACTTGTTTATGAATTTGTCTGATTGAATTTTGGTTTTAATCCACCTCTGGCAGGTATCCATCATAAAATAGAGTCCTCAGAGAAAAAACATCCCTCGGTGATTCCAAACAGGCACCCGTGTGCCAGCTCTGGGCTCGGTGCGGCTGCCTCTCCTGTAACCTGAGCGTGCTTTGGGGAACGCTCTCCTCGGAGAAAACATGTCTAAAAAGGGAAATGATGTGATCCCGCAGAAGGGGAACCTGTGGTGATGTGAGCTCTGAGAATAGTGACAGCGGCAGCAGGAAACGCTCGCTGCCAGATGACCCTCCACACTCCTCCCAGCCCGCAGCCTTCCGAGCGGCAGCTCGTCAGCTAGAGACACAACTGGGAAAACGGAATTAATTTTCCTTGTAAGGTGAATTAATCCCCAGATGTGTGGGCAGAAAGAAAAACATTACAAGTACAGCTGGCTGTGTTTTAAAACAAGGGATCCTTCTTGCTCCTCCCGCTGCACTCCCTGAGGCCGGGGCCCATGCCCAAGAGCAGAACCAGCCATGCACCCCCGGCACGCCCTCCGCACGCAGAGATCTCGCAGCACCGGGCACCCCAAAGCCGCAGGGATGCTCCCGCTGCGCGCTGGCCGCGGGGCTGGGGGCCGGGGGCCGAGCAGGAGGGCTGAGGCTGCCGGCCGGGGCTGCGGCACAGCTCGGCTCCCCCCAGCGCCCAGCAGAGCTGCCGCGCAGCGCCGGATGGGGAAAGCAGCACCACGTGCAGGGAGAGCCGACACACCGCCATGTCCACCAGGGAAACGGGGGGACAGCGGATCACCCCGCCTGCTCAGCCTCTCCCATCACCACCTTCTAACCGCCGGACCCGAGCGGGGCTGCGAACACCCGCTCGAGGCCGCGCTCCAAGCGTCAGCAGCCGGCGGCACGGCACGGCAGTGGCTCGCTGCCCACGCTGCCGCAGCGCCGATAAGGTGCCGAAAACACTGTCAGGCCTTTCAGATAAGAAAGATTCAGGGCAAGGGAGAGTTACCAGCTCGAGAGCACCAACACTTGTCAGGGTTGTAGCGAGGCTGATAAGCCGGGCGCGGGAGCGCCGGCACCATCTGTGCGCAGCGACAGGAGGAGAGGCTGAGCGCCAGCTCCCACCCAGGCAGCCTGGCCCCTGCCCCTGGCCCGCTCCCGCTGCCCACGCACCCCTCAGCCGACACCCTCTGGGCACACACTGACACAGTTTCGAGGCGCTCTTGCTGCTGCCATGGTTGTTCCTAAAAGGGCTCCATATTTCTGTTTCTTTCTCCAACGGATTGTCAGCAGCAGAACCCCAAGCGCTAACTTACTGTATGATCACTCATCCTTACCGGTCACCCAGATACGACTCTATCAGCTGAAGTGAAACCTGAATTATTTTCTTTCTCAAGAAAAATATTTTATATCTTGGAGACATAATAAATAATACAACTCATGAGACTAAGTTACACATATTGGCTCCTACCTCCAGCCTGTCTGTCCTCATCAGCTTCTGGGCAGCGGCAGCGGCAGCGGCAGGAACCGGGACACCGGGGTTCCCTGTCACCAGCATGGGGGCGGTGGGCAGGATCTCCGCTGGGACCAGGCCCGGGGACACAGGCCCCAGGTAGGGGTTGAAGGCGGCTGATGCGTTGGTGGCTAAGCTCGGTGCGACAGAAAACATCGGCTGCAATCAGAGAAAAGAAGAACGGCACTTTAAATATTTATACTTGCTATGTCGTCAGCATAATAACTTTTTGGCTGTCACCTCGAAGCACGACGGCAGTGAGTTTCTGTTACTAGTGGGAAAGAAGCATTTGTCGTGTCTGTGGAAGAACACGAGAACACCCGCGCAAACGTCACACACGAGCGAGTCCGTGAGGGCAGGCGTCACCCGCCAGCCCCCCTGGTCCTCCTGCCCCAGCCTCCCCTGTGCCACCGCAGCTCTTGAGCAAACTCTCATCTGATCTGCCCTTGAGCAACGCCACCGTAACCTCACGGCCACAGGAGCAAGTCCACCGGGCACGTCCAAAACGTGTCTGAACACCCGCTCTTGGGGAAAAAGGCACCTGCATGAGAGCCCTGACAGACGGTCACACCACACTCAACTTCAGGCGCAGATAAAACACCTTTCTGACCCTGATGACAGCCAGCACTGGTTCAGAAATTACAGAGGATTAACACAGGAACAAAACCAGACAACCATAATCATTTATTTTTACAAAATTAAACAGGCTGTCCATGCAGATATTCAGAAAGAAATACACTGCATCAAGGATATGCTTTGTTTAGACTAAAACACTGAGCCAGAGAGAGAGTGAGCATGCAAATACCATTTTGTTTGTTTGTTTGCTTGTTTTAAAAAAAGAAAGAGTCAGATGCCCTTGTGGGCTTATCACATGTTGTGAAGATAATTGGATGTAGAAGAACAAATAATGCTGTAAGACCAAATGTGGAGCTGTTACACTGCAGTAAAGATTAAATAACTCCTTTGCCCCACTGAATGCAAAGGCACTGCGCGACCAGTGTAATTGCCAAATAAAATTAAGTCTGGAGTGTTTAGTATCTAAATAAAGCAGTTACTCAAGGCATTCAGATTTTTCTTCCAAACTATTTTTTAGAGGGAAAAACAACTACAAAGTTAACACGTCTCTTTTCTCTGTTTCATATCTATTTAAGCCAGACAGCATATAACCCCACATGTTTTTGTATTCCTGAGGAAATGACTGAACCTTTTGGAAGTGAGGAACAAGTCCATTTGAAACACTGGACAAAAACACATGCAGAGATTACTGAAGAAAAAAAGACTGAAAGTTGCTGAAAGTTGTGTAAATGGGAGTAATTTAACATCTCTGGTTTTTCATCCACGTGAATGAAGACCAGGAAGATTTTACAGGAAATAAAATATTACTCTTAAATACAGTACTAATTAACTGCACTTTTCATTACTGTGTTATCAGCTATGTAATAAAGAACATTAAAAATAAAACTACAAACCAGGCTGTTAGTGTGTAACTTAAGAGATAGCAATGTTTGATCTCAGCCCAATATACTCACTGTACAGTAAATAAAAGACTATCCCATTTATTTTCTGCTGAGATAATTTTGTACTAATATAAATATCCTGAGGCCTTTAGATCCCTGCAAAATACTAGCACATTTTGTCAAAGCCGCTTCATCCTATTCTGAAAGCGGATGTGCTGTACACATGTAACTGAGGAGACAAAAACCTGCCCTGCGGTGGTATTAGCCCAGGCTCTGAGCCGTGCTCCTGGGCAGCACACAGCAGGAGCAGGAGGCTGCCAGGGCACAAACCCCAACACTCCTGCACCCCAAAAAGATTCCTGGCAGCACGGAGGCCTCGGAGGACACGTGGCACAGCCTGGGGCTCGCAGGGACCGTCCCCAGCCACCCCAGCACTGCCCTGAGGGTCACCCCAAGCACACCCTGCCACCAGTGAGCATCAGCCCAGGCTCAGCCCAGGCTCCCCTGTAACTGCAAACTGGTCAGAACTGGGACCTCGATGCCACGCAGGAGGGACAGGTCAGCCTGAGCTGCTGGGCTCCTCTCTGCTGTTCACTGCCCACTTGTTTTCCAGCGAGCTTTCACTTCCCTGTCTCTAGAAGCAGAGGAAGTATTTCTCTATCACCAAGACCAAACCATACAACTACTGACTGGCCTTGCAGTTCGGGCCCTACCATGCTGTGCCTCATGCAGAACAGAAAAAAAAAATAAAATACACAGCTCCTGGAGATCAGCAGATCTACAGAGGTGAAGGAGGACACAGCCCTGGATGCAGCTCCCTGCTGCCAGATGCTCCCTAACCCATGTTGTCTCCTCTACTGAATAATTCTGCTCTAAAAACGCCTGTGCACCAGCAACGTGACCCTGAGCCGCAGGTCTGACCCCCGCGGGACTGCCTTTCCGGGGCACTGCTCGCTAACAGGCTCCATCGACTGGCAAGGAGGCACAGGGGCACCTTTGGAAACTGGTCTCTGCAACGCAGCGGGGCCACGGTTCCTCTCGGGACAGACAGACAGACTGACTGACAGGCGGGCTCTCTGCCAGTGCTCCAGCCCCAAAATATCAGCTGCCCACAGGGCAGGAGCTGGACCCATTGAACACATCTTTTCACAGTCACTGACCCAGCACCTGGACGCTGAGGGAAGCGCAGGTGGGTACCGCATCCACGGAGGGCCCGCAGCTGCTCCTGAACGACAAACACCCCGCAGGAAGGTCTGGGGCCTGGTTCTGCTGCAGGTTTGTACCCGCAGCGCCCAGCAGATCCCCTCTGTGGCACTGCCCACCCCACGAACGGCCCCGCGGCTCAGGCCTGAGCAGCACAGCAGCCTCGGGGCTCCCTGTGCTCCTGAGGAAGGCACCCCCAGGCTCCAGCCACCTTCACCATCCATCTCTGCTCTTCTGGTCTTGCATCTACAACTTCCCGCTTCTAATTAGTGCTTTTCATACAAAATGTGACTTGGAAAAGGCAAATCCAGGGTCTGACATTGCTATTGTGAAACAGCACAGCATCACCCACTGATGCCCGGGTACCAGCTGATGCCAACCAATGCCGTGGTCTAGCTGAGCCCAACTGCCCCACACTGGCTTAGAAGCAAGGAGGGCAGAGCTGACCTGAGCAGGCTGAGCTCTTCCTCAGGATCTCAGTGCTTGCAGGTAGCAGGACACACAGTCCCACTCACCATCTGAAATCAAGTGCCAGCTAAAGACAGATAGAAGAGTGGACTAGAAAGGGAAGATGGGAAAAGTCCATTACTTGCAACTAAGATAATTGAAATCTTTATCAAACAGAAATATGAGTGAAAGGATCCTACTGCTTTACTTACTAAATCAGAGTCTCTCATTAAGTTAGTTCACTTACTTTTATTAAAGCACAGGGTATTGATTTTTGTAAACCAAAACAAACTGACTGAAGCATCGCTAGATGGGATGATAAAAATCACTTGCTAGAACACCCTGAAATAACATCCATTTCAACTGGGCTAAAAAATGAAGTAATTTTAAGGCCAAATTAGTAGGATGAAATCCATTTGGAAACATTATTGCTGGGACAGCCACTGGGCCTTGCTGTGAATCCTCCTATTGAACGGAGCTGAATTCTGAAAATGCAGAGTCTGTGAGGTCTGAACTCAAGCGATGCACGCAGAAATGGCCCAGGCACGGGCAGGAGGTTTGTGCTGCACTTCAGAATATAATGACTTAAATTTTGCTCATTAGGGACAGTGGGAGTGTGGCATAAAGAAGAATTTAAATTTGATTTAAATGTTACCCTCACACTAGCCTCTCTTTATGTTAAAGAGGAACGTTAATCCAAAGGACTCCATTAGTATTTTTTTCATGTTTACCCAAATGTTGGTGTGTGCCTACACACTGCTTTGTATAAACCTGAGAGAGTATTTGGCTACAATTCATGAAACAAACAGACAAACAGGTTAACAGGGAAGAATATTTTAAGCAACGGTTCTTGCTGTTGGCTGCATTTTGATTTAAGCTTTCTCTTAGTCACAAATATGAATTTGCTGGCACTAATGCTGTACCACTGTACTCAAATCAGGAAATAAAAATAAAATTGTGGCCTGTGCACACGTCTGTTTTGAGCTGCTGAACTGAAAAATCCTTCTGAGGTGGCTCTGGAGTTACAGCACGTAAAATCCAGCCTGCCTGCGAGCCGCCGGGCTGCACAGACCCCCAGACCTGCTTGGGGTCCGAGCGCCACGCGGGAGCTGCGGCTGCGGGAGGGGAGCAGGGAGCTGTGGGGCGCAGCTCCGGGCCCCGAGGCCAGCACTGCCACTGCCTCAGCTCCTCGCCTTGCCTCCGTGCCACCGGGGATTTTATTTAAAGAAAAGCCAATCAAAAGGCAGAAAACAAAGTGCGGTATCTTGCTGTGCTAACAGGCACTGAAGTCAATTTACTGTGACAATCCGACCACAACGTTTTCTGCTTTTCTCCCCTACATACACTTTTTCTTGAAACAGCCGAGGCATAAAGCTCTGTGGGAGAGAAACAGTTGTATTAACTGAATCAAATAAGCTACAAAATATTTACTGGTATTCTGCAGACCCACAAAAGGTGGGGCCAAACAACCATTTGGACCAAGCACGAGAGTCCTTTCTGCTGAGATTACTTTTCCTAAGGATTCAGCTATATTTTGAAGAGTATTAACTGTCACTATGTTTTCTGAAATAAAAGCTGAAGAACTCATCTAACAGTGAATATAGCTTTCCTAATGGAAGATATCTAGAGGTAAATTAAACTCCCTAAATTCTACCCATGCCAGCAAGAAAGGAGTAAAAGAACTGTCAGAGAAGTGCGAATGCAGATATATTTATTTTATATATATTTTTCAACTTCTGTTCTCCTTTTCTGCCATTTTACCCATTGAAAGAGAGAGATTCAGCCAGGGAGCATTGTTTGCCTTTTTATGCAGAACGTATCAGCCATGCTCATACATTAAACAGCGCCAGTCTCACTCATACATTAATCAGTACCCTCTAATGTCTGAGCTAGAAATTTATATCAAAAGGGTTCTGAGCCAAATTTACCCAAAGGTCAGCTCAGCTCACCTCTCTGGATCTGGCACAGGGCATTCAGCTCCCAAATGCGTATGTGCACGGTGGGCTGGTGCCAATCCCTGTTACATTTGCCGAAACGGAGCAAGAAACTCAGCCACGGCATTCAACTCTGTGGAACGCGGTGCTGTGCCTGCTTACTACGGCACAGGAGGAACTGGTATGATGCAACACACGATCACACTTCACCACGACCAGATGAGAGGTTCTGACAGATTCTCCTTCTCTCACCCCTTGGCTTTCTGCAGAAAGTGTGATTATCTGTACTGCTTCCTGCCAAACCTGAGCTGTGGATCCTGCAGGTCTGGCTGACAGGAGCCATACATCACCCAGGGCAAGCTTTCTGCTCTGCCTGATGATGTGCTGTGAAAACCGAAGTCCAGTTCCAGCAAGTAATTCCCTGGGAAGCTTCCCCTGAGTGAACGGGAAACATCCAGTGGGAACCTTCTCAAACCCAGGAACTTCCTAGAGCGCAAGAAATTGCAAGGGAAACATCTATTTATAAAAATGCGATGGTAAAAGAGGTCATTCCCTTTCTTAATTTTAAGAAATATGTAGCAAAAAATGAATTACATTAACAAAAGATTAACCGGATTAATTAAATTAGCAGTATTACTGCAAGCAAGGGAGCATGAAGCAGTGTGAAGACATACAGACCAGCACTGATCGTGTTTGATTTCTCCAGCAGTTAGCGAGGTCTGGGGGCTTTTCCAGCGTGTGAGCCCCTGCTAACTCCTCCAGGCCCAAGTCCCTGTACTCACTGAGCCAAGCCCAGAAGCGCACGTACCACAGGCTGTAAGGGGGCTCCGGGCATCATGGCGTTGGCGAGCTGCATCTGCTGGGCCAGCATGGCCATATTCTTCTGCTGAATCAGGTTATTGCGTCCATTTATCTCCAGCTGCGTTTTTAAGTGCGGTGGCGGGTGAAGGTATTTGCAGTTTTCCCTTGAACATCGACCCTGAAGAAGAGAACCGGCACAACTGGGTTAGAAGCTGCAGGCGTCTCCTCGTTCCTCGCGTCATCGGCTAAAACAGAGACCTAGGAGGAACCCCCCAGCTGCTCCTCCAGGCCATCGGGCTGACCAGGGCAACCTGGCAGGCTGTATCAGCTGCTTGCTTTGGTTTTCTAAACTATGTATTTCTGCAGTATAACTCTAAACCCCACTCTTTCTTTTAAAAGTTTGCTGGAGGCAGCTTACACCAGTGGTTCCCAAAGCCCAGCCTGCCCATCCTCTTTGGACACACGTTTTTGCTCAGGGGAAGCTGCACCCACGGGGACTCGGCATGGCCCAGACCTGCCTCCGGGAAGCTGCAGAGCCCGAAAGCCAGCGAAAGGAACACGGTCTGGCTCCAGGGTGAGCCCATGAAGGCTCGAGGGCCACCCAGAAAATGCTGAAGGCTCAGTGGCACACGCAGCGCTGAGCGCACAGCAGGACGTGTGGCCCAAGTACTGTTAACGCCAGGAACCAGCACCAGCAGTTCTGCACTTTCACTGAGCTGGAGTACAGCCTCTTTGGAGGAAACCTCTCACGTATGATGCATTTTTACTGTAGTTGAGCAAAGCAAACAAGAAAATTGGGATTGACTCGTTACTGAATTTTTCATTAAATTCAGATGCGGTAAACAACAAATTTCATGCACTAATTTTATTTGGATGAAAGGGCATTCATCAATTTGACAACCATCCAGAGCAAGAAAGAATAAAAAGTAATTCTACGTATAACAATTCTAGATCCAGCCCCCACTGTACCTCCCCGTGACCAAGGGAACCAGCTCCACACGTACAACCACCCTCTTGGTGCACCCCCTCAGCACAGCCTCTTGCTCTGGGCGCCCCCACCCGTTGGGGTCCCAGCTGGGAGCGGGGTCCCAGGGCCATGGGCAGCTGGGTACGGTGGTCACTTCTGAAAACTAGCCCCAGGTCCCCCCAGCTGTGCCCCCGCTGTAAAAACCTCTAGAACATGAGGCCCAGGCAGAGCGATGGGCGCTGCGTGCGTGGCCGCCCAGACACACTGTGCAGCAGAGGAAGGTCGGGGAGGAGAACCCCCCCTTCTCATGAGCTGGGATTCGCATGCCAGGAGGCTCCAGGAAATGCAAATTCATTAATGGAGAAGTTTGACACACTAACTGCTCTTTAAAACTGTAACACTGGAGCCCGTACTTTCACTAAAGCGATGGTAACAATAAAAAAATCCCCAAACAACTAAAAAGAAAAATTGAATCCTTGTCTGGGAAAAAACAGATTCCTTAAATTACATTTTTTTTCCTTTACTCATTCATCTTTGAAATAAATCCAAACAGAAACAGTGACAAGGCGAAAGACAGCCTTAATTTATGTAAGAAACCTTTTTTATCGTGAAACGTTAATTCAATATAGTTTGACCTTATACTGCAATTTTGCTCAGAAATTCACGATGTATTCTTGTTATAAGATCTGCCAGAAGTCTAATTTGTGTGATGACTTTGGTCTCCCCTTAAGGCTGGGATAAACAGTTTGCTGGTGTCCCCCTCCCAACCCATCTCTCCTGCTGGCAGTCTGAAGTTCTTAAAACTCATTTTCACCATTATTCCACTGACATCTGAGCGATCCCTGCGCAGGAGACAGACCTGACGCACACACACACGCTCTGTGGGTCTCCTCAGGCTACACACCAAGACCACAGAAAGCCCTACGGGTGTGAGGACGGCTCCTGCGACCAACAGCAACGAAAGTTCACCTTCCCGAGCGCCCGTCCCCGATGCCCGCGCACGCTGCCCTGGCTGGAGCACACCTTCTGTCACACCACCCCGTCCAGCCCACGCAGCCACCGCCGCCGAGCCCGCGGCCGCCGCAGCCCCGCGGGAAGGCGCAGAGGAACGGTCCCCCCGGCTGCAGCCGCCGGCCTTCTGGGCCGTGGCAGGAGCCGGGGGGCTCCCCTGGGCCCTCTGCCCTCCCCCTCGGCAGCCCCGAGGACTGGGGGTGCCACGGGCCGTCCTCGGCAGAGCGGACACGCGGAAGGGAACGGCGAAGCCCCGCGAGCCAATCTCCCCAGCTCCGAATGCGACCCCGGCAGGGCCAGAGGATGCACAAAAGCCAGAAGCACAACTGTGCTACAGATAAGACGGGGGGAAAACATGTGCAGCCTGAGAAAATATTTTGACAGGGGAATGGAGTTTCCTACTGCAAATAAGGATCAGGATACCTCAGTAACAACCATTAACGATTCATAAAAAAAGACAAACTGATGGTGGCAACAGGAATTGGTGTTTACGGTGCACGAATTTTAGCCACTGTGCTTCTGAGAGTGTATTTCTATGTGTGTGTATGTACACATAGACATGTGAGCACATATATCCGTACCTATACGTGTATCTAGGCATGTGCAGGGTGCTGCTCCCCTCCAGCACCACCCGGCGTGGCTGCACCCGGCCGTGGCCGGGGGGACCCATGCCAGCACCCAGCACCAGGGCTGGGCCGGCGGGACCCCAGCGGGAGCTGTGCAGCCGCCCTCCGCCCGGGGACAGACACCCACCGCCCGGGACAGACACCCTCCGCCCGGGGACAGACACCCTCCGCCCGGGGACAGACACCCTCCGCCCGGGGACAGACACCCACTGCCCGGGGACAGACACCCTCCGTCTGGGACAGACACCCTCCATCCGGGGACAGACACCCTCCGTCCGGGGACAGACACCCACTGCCCGGGACATTCACCCACCGCCCCGCCATGCCCTCGGGCAGTGCCACCCTGACAACACAGGCCAGCCTTTAGGCCGTTTTACACAAATAAACCAACCTCATTTCAGCACCCCCCACCCCCCCGAAGCATTTTGCAGTGACATGACCTGGCAGGTAAAAGGCAAGCGCTTCCCAACAGCTTTATTTATGGCAATTTTTCTCTTGATACTAAAACCCATATTAACTGTTGCTACCACTAAGTAACACAGGGCAAAATTACACATTTACTAGCTGCCTGGAAGATGATATCTTACATTAGTGGAGTGTAAAAATCAGACTTAATTACTGCTAAATGAGTAACATGAAACTACAACATGTGTTGCTGGAATCAGAGAGGAGCAATTAACAAACCTGATTTCGAAAGGCAGATTAAAATCTATGTCCTTATTTCAGTGGTGGGGTTTAGGCTGCTCCAGACCGGATCCAAAGTCTGGCAGTACGTGTTGTACATCCCGAGCACTTAACGTACTTCGCAGACTCAAATGCTTCAAGGCCAGAAGAAACCACTCCAGTGACCTAAGGAGATGTCCTGGGGCTCCTGGGAAACAAGGAGCCCCCTCCGCTGCTTCCCCAGCAAGGTCATAATTTCCACTCGCTTAGCAGCTGATCTTTAAGACAGACAATTTACTCTGAGTTAAAGACTGAAAGAATATACCACGTTCCCAGCTAAACTGTGCTTATGCCTAGTTATCATCACCTGCTATCTGGAAGTTTACATCATGTTTGTATGCTGTCTTGGAGTCTAGTGCAGCATTTCAACCTTTCTGAATTTTCAGATTCTAGCAAATTGTCCAAAAGAAATGCAGACTTCTCTGACTGGGAACAGGGTTTCTTGTCTTTATAATATTCCATGGACCTTCAGAAACGGTCCACAGAGCGCCCAGGAATCAGAAACTGAAGGCTGAGAACCCTGTCAAAAGTCTCAAACAAGAATTCAGACTGCATTCATCTCCTTTACACTGCGAGCAAGGAGCTGCTTAATTACCTTTTCGCTAGAATCTGGTAACTTCAGCCAACAAAGTTTAAGCCAGATTTTCGTATCTCTGAACCTCTTCTGAATCCTTCGCTGTTTTTGCAGTCGTAAAAGAATGAATATGACAGGCAAGTAAACTTGCAGAAGTGGAAACTGAGCACGCTGGCAGCATCCTGAAATGCTGTACCAGCATGCTGGTAGGGTTTTACCAGAATCCTGCTAAAACTCATTAAAAACGCTCCTGAGGCCTGCTCTTCAGCCAGGCACGGACACGCTCCCCACCCGTGCCCCTGCTGCCACTAACCAGCACCCTCAGGGTAGCAGAGCCCGGAGCAGCGGCCCCGCGCGCTGCCGTCAGCCTCACGCGTGCCCGGCTGGCGAACGCGCCCGCAGAGCCGGGGGCAGGCGGGCGCCTCGGCCTCCTCCCAGCAGGAACGCCGGGGCGGGAGGAGGCGCGGGCTGCTCTCACATGATGTTTTTCTCCAGCCATCGTATCAACAAGGCTCAGGCAGAGCGCCCAGGCTGAAGGGAGCCGCCAGCCTGACCGTCATTCAATCAGGGCAGCAGGACGTCTGCAGTATTTCAAGCTGTCTAGCCCTGGCAAAAGTGGGCGGTGGGGTTTGGGACAGAGGAGCCGGTGGCACTCGCTCACCCAGGGACCTGTGTGGGGTCCCGGGAGGTGCCTCCACACCCGCCCAGTGCGAGTTGTGGGTCTGGCTCCTGTCAGGGCAGGGGCAGCAAGGGTGACGCCTCCTGCTCGGCCCCCAGCACCTCCCGTGCCCCTGTGAAATATCTACAGGTCACTGATCTGAGTGCATGGCAAGCACACGCTGACCTGGGGGGGAACTGTGGGGGGCCCAAGCCCAGCATCACCCCGGGGGCTCTGTCCATCTGTCCATCCCCACTGCCTGCTGGATCAGGCCCACCTCCCAGGACCTGCCTGATGTAAACACCATGCAACAGCGAGGGCTGGCAAGGGCAGCGCCAAAAGACATTTGTTTGCAAGCTGATCTACCTGTGCCTTGCCTTCTGCACTGCTCCTCCTCCCAGCAGCGTCTCCGAGAGCCCTTCTCACGCCTGCGTGCCACGCTCAGCGGCTGCAGCTTCCGCGCCCCGGGGCTGGCACGTGCTGCACCTCCACCCGAGAACACCCCGGGGTCCCCATCTGCCACCCGCCCCCCGCCACTCAGGGCTGAGTCCTGCACTCCCAGGGCACGGGCAGACTCGCCGCTGGCTCTGCCAGCAATGCTCCAGGGAGGCTGGGCTGGCATCCCAGCCAAAACCATGGCATCTGGGGAAGTGAAAATAAAAAGCCAAACTGGGAGCAGCTGCAAAGCCAGCAACTGCCCAAGAGCGGGAGCTGCCACTCTGCGTGAGGAGCCGGCGTGGGGTGGGCGACCCCGGAGGGCCAGGGACACCGGGATGCTATGTGGAGGCCATCAAACACGGCTTTTGGAGCCATGCACAGCTTCTAAGAAATAAAAAATAGATGCCAAAACATACCTTAAAAAAGTGGTTATTGCTAATCTCGAGTTTTTGTTCTAACCCACGCACCACGTGAATATGTGCAGGATTGTGGAAGAGGAAACATGCAAAACTCAGGCAAAAAAGAAACCACAGTCAATCCCGTCTTGGAAAAAAAACCCAAAAATTCTGCATTCTGAAAATACAGCATGAGTATTCTACAAAACTGGGATAATTTGACAAACATGTTGTATTTCAATGTTACACATAGATATTTAAAACTTCACACAGATGAGCGAGAAATGAATCCATTTCTGTGAGGTCACCACCATCATCTTCTCTACACCACCGTTTTCCCGTGAAGCGCACCCTGTTTTTCATATCCCACACTAAATGTTAGAAATACAACAGCAATTCTTGCTCTCTGAAAATAACTGCCTTCCAGAAAATTCCCTGACTGTATGTTTAATAATGAAAAAGTGTTCTTGGGATTCCCTTCTGAGATTACAAACTCCTTCACCCGCTGCAGTTACAGCTTAGATAATATGGGTACTAACAATTTTTACATTTTCCTGAGGGAATATTTAATGGAAATACCAGCAGACGTCGATAACTAATTAACAAGAAGATAATTTGAGCTGAGTGTGCTGCAGAGCCCTCCATGCAGCCACGCCGCTGCCCGGCAGAGAAGCGTGACCCCCCCGGCAGCCCCGGGGTGCTGTGACAGCCCCCACGCTTGCCACCGCCCCGGCCAAAACCCTCCGTGCCCGGCAAACGCTCTGTTCCCAGTAACGGAAGGTGTAACTGTCATCTGTACCCCTGGGGCATCCGGCTGGGTCCTGGGCTGCGAGGGGACCCGCGGCCGGGGGGAGCCTGCTTGCACAGCAGGAGAGGGCAGAGAGGTGACACCGCGTCCGCATTTCCGTCCGCAGGGTCAGCGGTGCGCAGACGGGCAGTGCTGGGTGCCTGCACCCTTGGAGAGGGGCCCCGCTGGCAGCAGAGCTGCTGTGGGAGCATCAGCAAACACCAGACTGGGCACAGCCGAGGCAGAAATGCAGAACTTTGAATGGACAGAGACTAAATGAAGATCACATTGCTGCTGTCGTCTGATAAACACTGGGGAGCGCACACTGAGCACAGCCATCCTGCCGGCGCTGGTTAAGGTTATCCTTCTGCAGCGGTAAAAACCCAGAGAAAACAGACCCAGCGAGCCGGTGTGCCACTGCCCCCGCTCCGGCACTGAGCCCTTCCTCCGGGCAGGGCGAGCCGCCTGCCTCCACACGGAGCTTTTCTTATGCTGCTGGCATTAGGCAGCACTGACCACCCTCCGCGGGTCTGAAGTAAATACGTCTGTATGGACTAGTTTCATAAATGCAGCTGGTCTGGGAAAGTCTTAAAACTAAGCTGCGCCAGCCTGCTGGGTCTGTTTATTTATGCTATTTTTATACCACTGCAGTAGCACAACCCCAGTCACTGAGCACTTCCACACCGCTCTGCGCGTGTTTATACAAGAACTACTGCTCGCAAAAGCAAACAGGGAAGCTGCTTGTTTTTCATCAAGCCCCCAACACCGGACCGTTAAAATATCACCCTAGAAGCCCAGGGGCAGAGGAGAACCGAGAGCACCAACGTGCCACTCGCTGCGTGTGGAGACGTTACTGGAATAAACCCTGGCTCTTCCCCCAGAGTCCTTGGAATAAGCCCCCTGCCCCTTCCCATGGCCGCCTGCGCTGTGGGCAGAGCTGCTGGCACGGCGCGAGGGGCAGCGCGGGGCTCTGCACCCCAGGGAGGGGGGCAACAGCACCGGCCACGGAGCCTGGGGGGCTTGCTCGCCCCGACCCGAGAGCCGAGACACTCACCTGCATCCCCGCAGCACTGCCCCGCCGGGAGAGCGGCCGCCCCCCCGACCCCCTTGGCTAACAGAGTCCACAAGAAGGGACCGTCACCTATCCACACAACCTAAGCACAGGACTGATGCATCCACCTTTTGACTGAAATTTTTAGCAGACGTTGCTGCTCGGGATGTCCTGGAGCCAAATTAATTCTCCGATTTAAAACTGTTGCTTAGCAACAGGGCTTGAGATGCAGAGAGGGAAGCGGGGTGCCCGTGCCGGCTGGGCAGGGTGGGCGCGAGGAGCTGCAGCCAGCGCCGGGCCCCCGCCTCGCTGGAGGGGGTGTGGGGGCACCTCATGGGCAACGGGTAAGAACAACCCCCCAGTGCCGCAGGGACACGCAAACTGCGGCCCAAACTCTCCTCTTGCTTATTCCAAAATAAAACCGAAGTGAGAGAAATACCAGTGGAGTAGCTCTGGGTTCTGAGCAGTTTCTCCTCAGGTGGTTTTGTGAAACACGTGATCCGCATGCAGCGCTGCTGTCGTCATCGCTCCCCTTAAATCAGCGAGACACACCAGAGGATGCCACGAACCCTGGTTTTACGCACAAAAGCCCCGAGCAGAAGCAGGCTGCAGTCACTGCTGACAGCCCTCGGCAGCTACCGCGGCCCTGAGCCACCTGCAACGTCACGGCGGACCCACCACAGCATTTCTGTGCCGTCAGTTACCGAGCTGCTTCTCAAGATCAGACCTATAACCCTCTAACATTTAACAGGGCTCCTCCTAAAACCAAAAGAAAAAGCTTCCCATGGCCAGCAGAGACTGCTCTGAGTGCTGCACATCCCAGCTGCACAAACACCGCCCTGCTACTACTTAACAATTATTAATGACTGATGTAATTAAGCCAACCACTTTTGGCTATTCTGAATGTGCCACGACACAGAAGGGCTGCAGCCGCCGCCGCCTCCGCTCAGCCGGGGGGCTCTGCCCCGGCGCAGCTGGTCCCCCCGTGCTGCGGGTCCCCGACCCGCCGGCACCCGCGTGAGCCAGCGCTGGCAAACCGGCAGCCACGCCAAACGGCACAGAGCGGCACAGCTGTAACAGATTAAATGGTTTTGATCCAAAACAAACATGCAAACACCTCCCTCTTTGAGGGAGTATAAATTCCTTCCGACAGCGGAGAGCGCGGTGTGCTAAAACCCAAGCAGGAAGATGGCTGTTATGTAAAATCCGAATATTGCCTGTAAATGGTAAAACTATTTATACTGATGCCCATGTGTTTTACGGGAAAACATTTAACTACACGTAAGCTACGGTTTGCTTTTTAAAAATAAACTGTTTGCACACGCTTTGTTGTAGTAGCTGGCCTGCCAAGCACACACTCAGACAAACTTTATAAAGAGTCACTGGACCTATTTTACTGACCCGAAGCACACAAACTGCCGTCCCGGTGAGTCAAGGGCTACGCTTGCGGCTCCGACGCCGGGCAGGGATCCAGAGGCAGGACCACGATCACTGAGGCAGTGCCCGACGTCGCTGCATGGCCCATTTGCAGACCCAGCCCAGCACACACCGGAGGAGAGTCGCTGCCCCTCGGCTCTGCCAGGTCCAGTGCTGCCCCGGCGCAGGGCCAACCGTCCCCCGTTGCTGTGGGACTGCAGGTGCCTCTCCCCAGCGCTGGTCCAACACCGTAACCTGGTTCAGTGCCAAACCCACCGGCTGGGAGCGATGCTCGCTAACAAACCCTCGGGCACTGTCCCTGCCCACAGGCCGACAGCCTGCCAAGGAGTTGGCCCGGGCTTGGAACCTCCCAAATAATTTTCACTTGTGACCAGACGCCTGCTGTTGGCAAATGCACGTCTTCTGAGGCAGGAGGGGAGGGCGCTGGCCCCATGAAGACCCCTCATATCTCTCCGGGCCTGGGCTGCAGCACGGGGATGCTGATGGCAGCACATGAGCTGGTGCTCGCACCCTCTGCAGACACACTTTTTCTCCTTAAGGTGAAGGCTGAAAATGAAATCAAGTTCTTTTTCAGGGGGAAACAGCCGTGATGGATTTCTTTTGTCCAAAACCGCACACTCCAGATGCATGAGGAGCTCAGTTTTCACTTCCCAAGGGCGGTCCAAGAGGGTGTGAGCATCTTTCACCCTGATGCAGCCCTGAGGTTCCTCGGGAGGCTGAGCTGGCCAAACCCGCCGCTCACTGAACACGTTGAGCTTCGTCGTGAGCCGCTCAGGAGCCATGTGAGCACAGGGACCAGACTGCCGCGGGAGGGGAGATCACACCCGTGAGCAGCGAGCGCTCCATCCCAGCGAGCGCACGGGCTTTCACGTGAGAAGTACACACGTATCCATCCCAGGATGGAAATACCCCATTTTATACTTGCACAAACCATCCTGAGGATCCATCCTTTAAACCAAATCTCTATTTTTTTCGATTAAGCTTTTCCAAATCTTATTAAAATCCAGGCCAACAGCCCTGTCACCAGTGCCCCCGATCCCTGTGCAGGCCCGGGCAGGGCTGGCCCTTGGCACACTCAGCTCTTGACTTCAAACCAGCGACTCTCCCAACCGCGGAGGGACGGGGGCACTCGGGGCTCCAGCCCAAAGTCCAGTTCAGCTGATCAAAACAGGAGCTGCCCTCAGCCTCGCTGGTCCGCACCTCCCGTCCCGTGGTGATGTTGCTCCGAGGGGACAACTCCGAGGGATGTAGCTGCAGTGTGGCTGCTCCTCTGCTGCTCCTCACAGCACTGGCACAACTGGCAAAGCCAACCAGCTCCAGAGCACCCGCAGAAGGGCAACTGCTGAGACAGGATAATCGATGCTTCATGCCGGAGTAAAAAAGAGGAAAGTCATCTGTGTATTTCTGGTTTTGTAAATGGTTTTCAGGCATAAGATGAGAATACACCACGGCATGGCAAAATGCAGCAGGCTCTTGTTTCTACGTGGAATAACCACATTCCTGGCACCACCGTGGTCGGGCTTCCCCGCGAGCAAGCACGCTGTCCCGGCTGCCTACGATGAACCCATAGAGGATCAGGAGACACAAATGCTCCCCCTTGAAATACCCATTTCCCCCTCGAGTGCAGCAAGCGACGCAGTGACAGGCGGAGTGCCGGAGGCTGCAGGTGCAGAGACCGGCAGTGATGGATGCGAGGGTTTATGTCTCCCCTCATTAGCAGCTTGAGCTGCCCTTCAGCCCTTATCTGTTTCCCCAGTTATCAGCGTCACGCTTTGACGTGCCCAAGCACACTTCTCTGGTCTGGAAAATCCTCCCTAAACATCCCGCTGAGCGACAGCCCAATTCCACCTCCCCGCCGGTCCCACCTCCTGCTTCCACTGGCCGTGCAGCTGAGAATGACACCGGCCCCGGATTTAGATACTAGCCCTCAAAAGAATTAAAGAAAGTTATGAGTAAGGCAGAACCCAACCAAGCACAGAGCTGCAGTGGTCGAGGTAAACCTCTCCCGCAGCCGCTGGGGTTGGTACAGCCACGCAGAAACCAGACGCCCACGGCAGAATCCCTGCTTGCAGAGGGAAATCAGCAGAAAATGTGCTAAGGGGTTGATTAAACAGCAGCTGATGAGAATAAATATCAACAACTGCTGATTTTCTATTAAACAATAATAAACGTGCTGAGCGGGATATCCCCGTTATCAAACACTGAGGCTGAGGAGTGTGGCACAGGGTGCACGGCCACAGCACCAAGTGACCCGCGAGAGGGGACACTCCACGCCGAGCCAGGGTTGTGGGGCACAGCCACCTGCACCCCCAGCCCCGGGCACCACAGCTGCCAGCCGGGGCAAACAACGTCCCCCTGCCCCCTCCTCACCCCAGTAACCCATCGGCCAAAACAACCGACATTAGTAAATTATGAGGTTTGTATTGCTTAAGGTAATCGCAAGCAGAAAAAAGAAACAACTGCAGGGAACCACAGGAAGGTGCCACTCACATGCCTGCTCCCCTTCCTAATAACTGCAGCAGTTTTGCTTCATTTATATTCCTACAAACTTCCATTTGTTTTTACATCTGTGTTATGTATCCAGTTAGATTACATTTCACCATTTAATAATAGTAATAGTAACAGTAGTAATAATAATAGTAATAATAATAATAATAATAACCAGGATGACTGCCTCAGCACTTACAGAAATCAACCTCTTCAAACTACCGGCGCATTCCAGACCACACATTTCTCTCTCATGTCACTGCCCCACACGAGCACGCCAGGAGGTGTCACAGGCACTGGTGGGAGCCAGGGTGGTGTCACTGCTGGAGTTCGGGCAGGCAGGAACAGAAAAATAAGCAATAAAAAAAATGTGTACCTCATCTCTCCCTCGTCATTTCACAACACTTACAAACCAGTGCCCGGCCCTCTGCCTGCTGATTTTTGGGAAGAGCCTCCAGCTGCCCCCAGCCCCCCGGGAGGTGCCGGACACTCACACACATTTTGCAGCACGGATGATGAAATAAAGCACAAGCAGCACCCAGCAGCCATGGCCCCACGCTGCCCAGCAGAGATTTCTGTCAGCACTGACATTAATGAAGTTCTCACAGAGAACACATTTTTAATGAATAGCAACAACAAAATTATAAAAATCATTGGGATAACTTTCCAGAGACTTCAGTTCAGCTTGAATTTGTCTCCCCATAAGGTTTTCTCCTGGACTGCAACAGCTGCCAAGTGTTAGCAAAGGAAAGCAGGAAATATTTTTAACAACAACAAAAGAACGCCCTGGGTTTTATTAGGTAGATGAAATATGCATTTATTCAGCCCTTAAATGCGAGCCTCGGGGAGTGGATTTGTAGCGGGGAGCGTGACACCACCAGGAGAGCAGAGGGACAAGGCGGCAGGCAGTGACACCGGCACGGGGAGGGCGCACACCCCGCGCCGCCGGCACCGACACCTTCCCCTGCTCCTGACCCGACCGCTCGCCTCTGCAAAGCCCCGGACCAGCCAGCTCACAGAGTCAACGAGACTCAGCGTACTTTTGCTTTTACTGGTCTTTGCCTTCCTCCATTTGCCAGTGGGCTTTAGCATTAACGTTCCTGCGGAGCAGGAGCTTCCCGGGCAGCCCCAGGGACCCCCGGGGGACCCCCCCATCCCCATCCCATCCCCATCCCATCCCATCCCATCCCCATCCCATCCCCATCCCCTCCCCATCCCCTCTCCATCCCATCCCCTCCCCATCCCCTCTCCATCCCCTCCCCATCCCATCCTCATCCCATCCCATCCCATCCCCTCCCCATCCCATCCCCACCCAGCTCTGCACAGTGCCTCAGCAAACCTGGTGCAAGGAAGTGCAGCTATTTCATTGCTGACTATAAACTTATTTATTAAACTTATTAAAGGGCCTGTAGTAGAAAGCAAGCGAATAATTTCTGCTTTTAAAGGAGTGTAAACACTGAGCAGATACACTGAGTACATGTGGGTAAGTTTCCAGGAATACCAATCAAAGCTCGGGCACGCTCTGGAACAGAGTTCAGCTTTGGCTGGGAGCTGTTTCAAGCTTGGTTTAAGCCTGTTGGTTCTCCAAGACCTCAATCCCAGGCCGTCCTGCCTCCCCCCACGCCCCTGGGGTGCAGGTGCCTGGCCAAAGCAGAGCCCCTCTTGGCCCAGAGCTGTCTCCCTCGGGGCTGGGGAGGAGGAGGGGGCCGGGGCAGCGTGCCTCCTCCCTGCCTCTGCCCCCTCACCCCTGGCTCAGGCGGCCGGGCGAGCCGGGGCTGCGGGACACGCTGCCTGCAGGCAGGTTCCCTCCAGCGTCAGGCTGCACCCTGGCCGCCAGGCCACGGGACCACCTCACCCCAGCTCTGATAAGCCCAGCTGGAACGTATACGCTGTGCGGCAGCTGTCGCAACGCATCGTTTTGATTTGTTCGGCTAAATGAAGTCATCAGTGGCTGAGCAGAATTATTTCCGAACACCTTTCACTGGTTTCTTTATCATGGATGTCTTTCTATGATTTTTATATTATTATATTTTATAATAATAGTCCTTTTTTCAGTTATTCCTGGTCACTTTGGGAGTGACCAAAATAGTACAAAACAAGTGTTTCCCAACTCAACCCCACAGACAGTGGCAGGGCCTAAGAGGAGCTGGTGGCACCATGGCTGCCGGGGACGCGGGCGCGTGCCCCCGCAGCAGCAGCCCCCACATCCCACCCCGGAGCACATCCCCCGGACAGCGTCGGCGATCCCTGCCCCTGGCAGGCACCTACCGTGCCTTGACAAAAGCAGAAATCTGACTCATTTGAATTTGCTAAGATGCTTTGTCTCACTTTTTTGGCATGATGTGATCTTGGTTATAATAATTCAATTGATTCAGCTACAAGTTTTATATTTTTTAATTACCTTTGTGCAACTTTTCATAGCCAGTGTAGCCATAAAACACACCGAAGTGACCACTTAATGACGTCTTTCTGTGTGTATCTTGTAGATAAAAGTCTCAAACCCCCTAATTTATCACTTTGGCTTACACCGCTAATGGCGCTTGTACGGGAAGAAACGCAGAGGAGCCGTCGCTGTACTGCCATGAAATTCAACAGGCTTAAAAAAAATAGTAAGAAAAAAGAAAATACGAGTAATCAGACTCCCAGCATGAAACCAGAAGGGAAGAAAAGCGTGCAGCGGTGAAACCCGCCCCGCTGTTCCCGAAGGCTGCGGGAGCTGCCCGGGCTGTGCAGGGAGGGCTCGGCACCCCGCCAGCCCCAGCTGGGGACACGGTGCCCCGGCCTCTGCCCCCGCCACCGCCCGGGCACCAGGGCACCTCCTGCTGCGGCCCAGGCAAGCCCTCGCCCCGCCGTCCCCCGCAGCTCAAACCGCACAACCCCGGCCCGGAGCGGAGGGAGGAAGGAGAGGAAGCGCAGAATGATCCCCAGCTCCAGGATCGGCGGCACGGGGCCGCCCAGGCCTGCAGCGCTCTCTGCACCCTCCTCCTGCGCAGCGCCCGCGCCCGGCGCCCGCCCGTGACGGGGCTGAGGCGGTGGCTGGGCAGCACCGACCCAGCCCGAACGCTTGCTGCACCACAGCTGCTGGCAAACGCATCGGTAGCTTAAGGAAATATTAATGTTTCTGATCCTTTATACAATTTGGGATTGATATTCACATTATTACAAATATTTGTATATCCACATGTGTCCATATATACACATTATATGTAGCTATTTATCAATATTTATATTTACACCTCCGCCACTCCCAAGTCACACAAACTCTGCAGACTGAGATAAACACCGGATTTCTGCCCAAGTGACCCTCCACCTGCCCCCCAGCCAGAGCAGGACTGCAGGACAAGAGGGAATTGCTTTTTTCCAGGCCTATACAGGCAAACCAAACGCCCTCCCCCAAGAGTGGCTTATCTCCCGGGGGTTGCACATGGTAACAACAGTACTAGAAACTACAAAACGTTTCTAGCAAGGACTTCAGAAACTGCTCTTCCTAAACTCCTAAAGCCATAAAATCCTGCTAGAACAACCTCTAGTAATCTGTGTGACCCTTACTCAAGCATATAACAACTAACATTTTAAGAGTAAAATAAATGACTTGATGTCAAGGTCAAGTAAAACACATGCAAGATTTAATCTATTTATCATTACAGCTTTGTGCAGCATCAACAAGCAAGTGGCTGCGAACAAAGCCGCAGGTACCCAGGATTACTTTTATCAACCTTTCTGCTCACAGGGTACAATCGCCCTACGCCTGACTCGGTCTGAACAACAGTCCCTTTGCCTCTGCACTCCCAAACTCAGCACTTCCAAGGAAATTATTAAAATGAGCAGTAAACTAAAGATCCATCGGGTTCCACTGCAACTGTTTAATGCATGTACTGCAGCATAATTAATATTTAATAACATTTTCAGGCTTCTGATTGGTTTTGGTGTGGTATGACAGAAAACGGGCAAGTTGTCAAAACGCTGCATCCAAACTGGTGGAACAAACAAAAAGGACACGGCCCTTGTTCAGCAGAGCTGCTGAAACGGGTCAGCGTTACTTACGGTAAATTTTAAAAGGGAATACCACAAGGCGGATGACACCACATATGTTATCACGGACTTTTTATGCAGTTGATGTATTTTAAAACTGTTTAGAAACCCGCCCTGGCTGTCTGCAGGGGTGTTTCCCTGAGTCCCAGCCCTGGCTCCGTGGCTGCCACCCAGGGCGACTGCTCTGTGCCTGCCCACACGCTGTCCCCTTGACTCAAGCATAGTCTTCTTATTAGATATCAAATGTAACGTTTAAGGTAGATACATGTAAAATACTAAAAAACCCCATATGTAACTATTTTCACTTGTTTCTGCAGCGCAGTGGCATTTTAAGTCTCTTCTACCTGGCGAGAAAGGGGAGGTGGTTGGCGTGGTGATCTAAATTGGATAATTAGCGTCCTCGCCCAAGTGTAAATATGCAGGAGAATTCTCCATTATAGGTGCTATACTTAAAACTGAATTGCTGCAGTTTAAAAATAAAACCTTGCTTTTGTGACTTTAAGGGAGAGACGCTGCCATCCCCTGCTGCTCGCACCTGCAGATGGAGAGTAAGCTGAGGCCAGACACGGCGAGCTCGAGCGCGCAGCGAGCGGGACACAGCGCTGGGGTGGCCCCGGCCATGCCGCTGCTCCAGAACAAGGAGCAGGAGGGGAGAGGGGGAAGGTCTCTCCTCTTCATACTAAATCCCTTACTTTCCCGAGGGGAAGGGCGCTTTTCCCTCCTTAAAGCTCCGAGGAGGCTTTAGGGCGTGGATAGCCCTCCTGTTAACAGATCACAGCTGCACACAGCCACGGCTCCTGCTGAGCGGGAGTGACGTGACAAACAATTCACAAGATATCCCCTGCAAAACCAAAAACACCCTTTAAAAAAAGATAGAAAATATTTTCAGACCACCTCACTTTAATTATACATGTGATTAATTCCCCTCTTTAAGCTCTGCATCTCGTTTCCAGCGCGGTGCTCCAACAGCTTTTGACAGCACTGTAGCTGCACTCACAGCTGTGCCTGCCTGCAATTCCACCGCTTCTGCAAAGAGCCTGTTTTTTAAAATAATAGTACTTCGAAGGCAGTCCCATACATAATGGGGAAGCAGCAGAAGCTGGGGAATCCTCGGCAATACTGCGGCACCTGGAGCTCCCCCCCCCCCGCCGCTGAAACGCAGCCCCAGTTTTTCACAGCACAAAATAGGCTGAGCGCTGTCAGCCTGTGGGGCTAATTTAAGACCAAAGCTAAAACCAGGAGCTGGTAACAGGCTGCCACAACACTCAACCGGGCACATTCGGAGAAGGGAAGGCTGCAGGCAGGCGCTCAGGCTGTAAGCATCACCACACTGCCCAGGGGAGCCAGCCTGAGAGCACCCGACAGGTACAGAAAGGCCCGTCCCCAGCCTCGCTCCCCTGCGCTGAAGGGATCTCACTGCGTTTGCTCGGATGGCCGAAACCCTCCCTGCTGTAAATCTCTTCTGTAGCATCCTACAACCACCAGACTTACTCTGAAAGCTCATCCTGCATTTACTCCCTTCAGAGAAGCGATTCCGATGAACTTTCACGCAGGATTACCCACTACAATGCAGGTCACTTTGGCCAGTGTAGCTCTGCAGTGCTGGTGTTTAACCCCTCCTAAAATCTCACGCTGGCTCCCTTGCAGGGTTGGGCCTTAAGCAAGTTGGCATACTGTATTAGACAGGTAGTGAAACTGGGGGGGGGGGTCTCATCAGCCTCCATCCTAATTAACAACTTGGCTGTTGAGGGATGAGGGCCCAGGTGAAGCGAGGACACAGGCTGCCAGCGCCGCGCAGCCTCTTCCACATTAGGTCATTGCTGAATAACAAAAAAATTAACGTCATATCAATAAATTGTTCTCTACTTTCCAACAGTAAGCGGCCCTGCTTTAGCAATATGAAGGTCAATTGCCGTCATTATTTTTTGTCTGGATTTTTACTGAAGAGAGGTTGATTTAAAAGCATTGGTGAACACTGGAAATCACTGCTGGAATCATAACCTGAAAATGCCAACACGTTGACGCACTTGGGGCTTTTTACTGACGTGGTTTACATAACAATCACACATTTCTCTACTTTTTCACCTTGCAAATGGAGTTTTTAGACCTTTTGTAGTGTTCTTTCTTGTTCTTAGCAAATACGGTATATTTCAACACCTTATTTTAAGTACAACTGGAATGAATTTGTCAGGTAAACAGTCAATTGAAAAATGACGACTGTGGATTGACTGAAGCAGTTTGTAAGTTCTACTGAAAATAACCTAACATCTGTTGGAAAAATAATTGATGAAGTACTATTCAAGTAAAGCTGAATGACACATTCCGATTGAAAGATGGAAAATTATTAATTTCAAAATGTCATTTGCCCTTGCAACATTAACTGCGCACAAGTGAAACAAAGCTTTCCCCGTCTGTATTCTGGGCGGTCACAGCGTCTGAGCAGAGCACCCCACTATTTGCTTTCTGGGGGTGAAACCCCCCACACCCTTTCCAGCGCAGCGGACAGTGCTGCTGCTCTCCCACCCACCCCACCCCGGTCCTGTCCGTGGGCCGGGCACCTCCATGCACCCTGGCCCGTCTGGGTGTCCGAGCCGTGCTGCCCTTCTCTGCTTTTGATTTCTCCTCCTGGCAAAGTCTGTCTCTCGACACAATTCTGTCCCCAGGCAAATCCAACCGTGGGATGTGCCTGCAGCAGCACTACCCTAACACGACCCGGGCTGCCTCACCGCCACATACCCTCTGCTTCCAGCTTGTGAAGTCAGAGGTGAACGGATCCAACAAAGGGTGAATTAGAGGCTGGAAATACCAGACCTGTGACCTCGACCCAAAACACAGGCGGCTCCAGGACCTGCTCCAACACAACTTTCATCACAGGACAGACCCACTGATTTGGGATTAATCAGAGGAGCCTGGGCAAGGCCAGCTCCCCTCCGGGGATGTTACCAGCCCCGAATGTTCCCCGAAGCCAGGGGAAGTGCAGGCTCTCAGTGCCTTGCAGGAGACAGCCAGTATCAGGCAGGACTTCCCTGTGTCACTCTTGCTGGTGTCCCTCTGCTGAAGGTACCCTACAGGCGAGTTTCAGCTGATTTTGGCATCTCAAAGCTGTGCTGAGAAATTATCTCACGTGACAGTCAAATGCTGAAAACTTGTACTTCAACTTTTAAACATCTAAACGTTCACTGCCACTACTAACAGGCAGGTGAGATCCCAGCGGGAGGAGCGGGGGTCCCCTGTGAGCAGGCGCTCGCGCAGAGGATGGAGGATACACCTGAGCACGCACCACCAGCAGAGAGCTAAACGACGCCTTCTCCCTGCCCACGGCTCAGTTTTGGGGGAGAGGAGCAGTTTCTGGGGAAGGGGAAAAGAGAGAACGTGAAATCTGCCAGGTATTGAGGTACTCACTAAAATGCAAAAATTATTTTCAGATAAATAAAACATTTCCCTGAAACCAAGGTCAATCAGTCAAATGGGAACTGTTCTGCAAATCAATACCAAAGCCTGGGGAAATTATTTCAAATGCATCCACTGAGCTCTGCTCCATCTGAACGTGGAAAGAAGACACTGAAGCTTCACCCACCAAACACCAAGCACCGGCTCTAACAATCTTTACACGAGTAACAAAGAGTGGGTTAGTGACACTATGGGGAGCAACTGCTATTTTTACCTGGAAAAGTGAACAGTTACTTTCAGAAGTGCTAAAAACTTTCTTCCCACATTTTGCAAAGGATAACAATTTTGAACCACCAGCATGAGAAATAATCCTGAATCCCTTTCAGTAATGCCACGCTGAAATCTCCGCTGAGCAACACGCTCTGCTGCTCTGCGCAGTTCTGTGAGAGCTGGCTGGCATTTTTAGTCAAACTAGAGAAAACAAACCCAGCACACTTCCCTTGCTGGGAAAACCCCCTAACTGCCCGGCGTGGCTGTCCACTGCGAGTGGCTGAAAGGAGGCACCCAGCAGTGACCTGATTTTCAGGAATGCAAACAGCTCTCCGGTCCCTAACCTCCACACGCACGAGGCATTTTACAGCACGGTTAACTTTCTTAGGTGGAAACATATTGCTTCAATAACATCCAAACCTTTCTACTTAATTACTGCCCGTAGCCTGTACTGCCAAAATAAACCGAGAGCAGCGGCCATGGATGGGGAGAGGTGTCAGGAGACCATGACAGAGGCGCTCTCAGGAATTACAGCAAATAACAGCACTTTTACAGCTGCGGGGACACCTCTGGGGCACGGAGCCGCTCGGGCAGAGGTGTGCGACAGCAGAGGACACCGAGTTCTGCCTTCAGCAACTGAAAACACTTCTGGCCCTTTTTGTACAGTTTGCTTATCCAGTAATCAAACTAGGGCCATTCAGTCTGCTCAGCAATAAAAAAGTGAGGGACTGAAAGAACACACGCAGCCACAGAAGAAAGGCCTCCGCAGGAGGGGTGGTTCCCATTTACCATATTTGCACCGGATTTCAAAACCAGCTTAGTCTAATGTCACTACACCACAAAACACGAAGCCTGGAGGTGTAATTTCCACAGGGCCTTCAGCTCTGAGGTACATGAGGATGCCGGGGCTGACGGACTACTCACATCCACCACAGCGGGCAAAAACTGGACATTGTGACCCTTTGAGTAATGGCGTGAGGCCCCATGAGCCCACCCGAGCTGGCCCACCAGTGCAGGGTGGCTCACAGGTTCCAGCAGTGACCGCTGGCTTTCGGTTCGCGATTGCCACCACCACGGTACTGCTGATGGGAGGTGTGCGGAGAACGGGACGGGTGCCACCAGCCTCACAAAGGCTGGCGGTGCCAGCCCGGCTCGCTGCTCCCCGGGGCCGGGCCTGAGTCCAGCAAGGCAGCGCAGGACAACGAAACGGCACGACGGAGACTGATCTTGTGGGGTTGTTTAAAAAGAGACACAAAAGAGAAAAGGGAAAGTTCACAATGCATAGAAAAGGAAGGAAAAACGCCTAGCACTTCCAGTAACAGGACACATCAGGCCCATGGACATCCCTCCTCCAGCCAGCATCACTGCTGAGACCCAGAGGACAAAACCACAGACGTACTTGCACAAAGCAGAAAATACTTTCCCTGTTCAACAAGAATTTTAGCAACTCACAAAAGCTGAACAGTTTCTGTTCTGAAAAAATACAAAAAATAATCAGGAAATCTTTAACAATTTTAAAGAAAAAATTCCAGCTGTTTTCCACAACAGGGAACTCAGTGAAGCCAATGGCTTCAGCTCTTGACAGCAGGGATTTCCAACGAAACACACTTTTAAAAACAACAGCCAGCAGCCCCCCTGCAGCCAGCACAGCCCTCCCGACACCGAGGGCAGGAACGAGCCCAGCGAGCAGCGGCTCAGGGCGCGGCCAGGCCCCCCGGCACACAGTCCTGCCGCCCGCAGCACGGCCACTCGCATGACCCCGGCCCTGGCACCCCCCTGCGCCCCACAGCCAGGCCCGGGCGGCCGGAGCCCACGGAAGCGCAGCGGGTACACGCACCCTGGCAGAACTGCGCCCCGTCACTCAGCTGCACCCCTGGGATGGGCGCGAGAGGAATCCAGAGCCGACAGTCCGCGTAGCCAACCAAGCCAAGAAGTGTCAGCATCTGATTATTATTTATCGCACTGATGGAGCTGGAGCTGACAGACTGCTGCAAGCAGAAGGGCACTAAACAAAGCGGTAATTAATGTGCAACCAGGCCCCAGCGCAGGCCAAGGCCAGCTGTCCGAGGGTCAGCGGGAAACGCGGCTCCTCGCATCTCACCACGCTGCCTGGGCTGCAATCAGACAACTGCAGGGCTTCCCGTAGCTTGACATCACTACGCTTAACAAGTTATCAATGGCGATGAAATTCTGCAAGAATTAATGAGAAGTTCAACAGGAAATTAAGGAAGGCAGCAACACCCACCTAGGAGCAAGGATGACACAGGGACCTCAAGCCTGGAAGCACCCCCAGGCCAGGAACAGCCCCTGAAGCCTGCAGTGCCACCCCCCAGGGCACGGCCGCCTCCCACACCCCTCCAGGTCAGCCCATCCCTTTGAAATTGTTCTTTTAAAGCTTAATTCTGCCTCTTTTTTAAGTGAAAATCAAAGAACTATCATTAAAAGAGAAAGATTAAGCTGAAAGAAAATTAGACTTGCATTTTTCCTTAGATGCACAGGACAGAACAAACACCGCTCTTGTTCCTCCCTACTGTATCACAATTACAATGGAAGTAAAACTGTAAAACTGCTAGCTTTGGCCCTTTATTTTTTGCACGTGGAGATGCACGTAAACACACTGCCTGAACTTTATACTCCAACAAACAGGGAAATCTTTCTCCTAGAGTTAAACTGATTCCTAGAAATCATAGGTAAGAACGAGTTTTCTGTAAAGGAACAGTAAATGCACTTCAAAAGGAAACAGGAAGGGCTGGCTACCTGGCACATAACTCCTGTGGACACCTCACAAAATAAAAGAAACTCAATAATTTAAAATTGCCCAGCTGCCACAGGGTAAGGCAGGGGATACTTTCTGCTGCTTTTCACAGCTCCTTCTTGCTCTCCTTGCTGGCTACTCGGTGTGGAAGGAAAGGAGGTGTTTGAGGAGCAGAAGATTTAGTGGAAAAGAGACATCACACCTGAAATCTGTCAGACAGCAGGTACCCAAAGGCAAAGGAGATGCAGTAAGTCGGGTTTTTAAGAGACCTGGAGGCCAGGTCTATGAAATGTGCCAGGAATAGCTGCTGACAGAAAGAGATGCCCTCAGGACAGGTAAGCAAAGCTCTGGAGAAGGATCAAAATCGGTGCCATTAGAGAAAAAAAGGAGAGGGAATAAAAAAGAAAATTGAACCAATTGATTTTGGTCGGTAAGACAAAAGAGTGTGAGGAAAAAGCACTGCAGAGAACACACCACAGGGCAAGCGAAGGAAAGGAGAGAGGGGAGGAGAAGGACTGGAGAGGAGGAGAACAAAAGGCTTGGCAAGAGGAAGCTGAGGCCGGGAACCTCTCCGCTCATTACCCCTGCTCCTGACCTTCAGCAGAGAGCAGAAGGCTCCTCCGGCTCTGGTGAAGGTCCAGATGTCGCCCGTAACGCGTGTCCCGGCGCCCGCCGAGCTGGGCGCTGCGGGGAACGCCGGGTCAGCGCCCGGCGGCCAGCGCCTGGGAGGGAGCCCAAGCCCGAGCCAGACACTCGCCACCGGGCACAGGCAGGCAGCTATTTATACAACTGCAAATGAACGACGAGGACTTGCACTGATGCCTTTTAGAGTCACAAAGAGGGGCTTCCTCCCACAGACACCTGACGGCTGCTCGGGCGGCCCCTTGGCCAACCCAGCCGGCCTGGCAACCAGCGTGGCACCCAGCAGGGCCCTTCCCCGGCCACGGGAGAGCGTGCCCACCGCAGGGGTGCATCTGTGCAAGTAAAACATCAAATCTAAATTACGGGCTCTGACACAAGTGCTGGTGGCATGCTCAGAACCTTGCCTGCTCTTGGAAAAAGCCCCTAGAAGTGAATAGGGAAAAACGACAGAAATGAGGAGTGCCCTGTTACACGGTCATTGCTCATCGCTGTAAAACCCGTGGAGCCTAACTGGGAATGGGTGCTGTTCCATGTAATTCAGTAATTGACAGAATTCAGCACATGCAAATTGAAACAATTAATATTATTTACAGTGGTACAGTGCCATCGAAAAAAAAAAGAAGAGATGCTCCTCCCCTCACAGCCAGGCCTGCTGTGGTCTGTGGGTGATGGGTGTTTTAATTCTACATAAGAGAAACTATTTTCCATTCTGTGCTCTATTTCATGCCCAATTTCTCCTGGGTACTCTTTGTTTTCTACCAGCTTTATCCCTATGCACTTTCAGAAAATGTTTCTCCGAAGGAAAGCAAAATTTTAAACTTGTCCAAAGAGAATGTATCGCCACAGCGTCCTGTGGCGCAGCCAGAGGAGCAGGCAGGGAGGCTGCACTCAGCCCCAACAACTTTGCAAACCGAGTTCTTTTCCTTCATTTAACGGTGCCAGCAGCATTTCAAGTATTATTAGTTTAAGAACTTAGGTATAGATTTCAGGTTTTTCATAAATCGGCTGATTTTCAGAAAGGCGAGTGCTTTGGATCCCTTGCAGGTTGTTGGAACGGCAGCGTAGCTAATGGTACCCTGGGCACAACCCCCCAGAACTGGCAGTGGCTCTGGGACCCGGCTCCCGCTGCTCGGAGCCGCAGCAGCATCGCCCCGCAGCCAGCAGCCCCTCCCGGGACACTGACAGCCCCCACACCCGCCTCAAGTTGTTTCTAAAGGGAAATGCCTCAAGTTGCTTCTAAACACTCAGGACGTCTGAGTAAGCCCTCGGTGGCAGAGCAAGACGAGGCCCTGAGTCAGTTACGTACGGCCACCCCTAATACACAAAAATAACTTGTTTACTCCTCCCAATGTGTTATTTTTACACCGCAGCTCCGGGTATCTGTGGCAGTTTGGTGCCGCTGGTCCCAGCAAAGGCACGGGGCGGGGGCCTGGCAGTGAGTTTGATTTCCAATCGTCTGGAGAAAAGCCTCTCTAAATCAAAACGTGCCCACAGTTTCCAACGAGGCAGAAACAATCCCTTCGTACACACGAGCAGCATTTATCAGCTCAGGATAGCTGAGCACCACTTAACAACGCCCACCCTGGCTGCACCCGTACTGCTGCTCAAAGGAAGAACCAGAGTGCAGCTCTCCCTTCTCCTGACTGGCCGTTGGTTCACTGTGCGTTCCTGGAGCAGCTGGTTAAAGCTCTTCTGGGGCTGGCTTCTCCACAAATACTGGTTTTGGAGGACACAAGCCCAGCTGAGCGAGAGCGAGCATCCACAAGGACTGCTCCTAACAAAGCGTGGCTGGCGAGAGGGACGTGGGAACAGCAGAGCCGGCGCGGGACAGCGGCAGAGGAAGCTGCTGGCAAGTAAATATTGCTCAACACGACACCAGTATTGGGGAAAAACTGACAGAGTGGAATAACAGGAAGCTTAGTCACTTCTGGACAAAAAAAGCAAAGCGATGAGAGGGGCGGGAGGGGGCTGAGCGGCAGGCCGAGCGGCTGGGCCGGGAGGGCGCGGCAAGCGGAGCTCCGCTCACGGGCAGGCAAGGCAGGCAAACCCTTCGGCTCCTCATCCCTGGGCGACTCCAGCTAATGACTCTGCTAAGGACTTAAGTTAAACTGTGACCTAGTTAAGCCACATCCCCAGCTTCTCCTCCACCTTGCTAAGCACGGAGAGCAGCAACTCCTCAGCTTGGGGGCAGGTAAGAAAATATTAGGGGAGGCCAAGGAGGGCTGAAGTACAGCAGTTAGAATTTAAGGACACATTTAACGTCGAGCAATTACTGTTATTGTTCGCACCCACCGCAGAACGGTGTCAGGAGGTGAGCCGAGCTCGACCGCCTCCGCTCGGGGCTCCCGCCGCCTTCCACAGCCAGCGGCCGCTCGCTCCCACGAGGAACGGCCACAGAGACGGCGCTGGAGGTGCCCAGCGCCCGCACCGGGGGGTGAGAACCGCGGCCGAGGGAAGGCCCTGGGCGGGCAGACCATGGACTGTCACCCCACAGCGGAACCCTGCACACGTCTGGCTGCTGTGCAGGATCTGCACATTCCTGGCAGCTCTCAAGCAATACGGTGTTCGTAGCATAAGGGTACTTTGCAGAAGCCTCAGAAGAGAGGAGAGCAGTTGAAAAGAAGATGAGATTTCCCTGATGTCAATCTTCCATGTTGAAAAGTACTCGTTACCCTTAAAATACGGTCTGTGCTGCTCACTGATGGAGGGGTAACAGCACTGGATGTAAAATACACGTAAAGTATGTGGATGTATATAAAGGGACTATGTTAGAAAAACACAAATCCCAAACGTCCCTACATCATCTGGAGGGGCATACACGGCAAGGGAGAAAGACAAATTTAAAATAATTAAGAGGCTAGATGAAGAAAGCAACCAAGCCATGCCAAAATGAAGACAAGCGTGATTAATCAAGTTTTTTCCCCGCTTAGGCAAATGAGGGAAGAAAAGGATGGAATGAATAAATGGTTCAGCAGCAGAAAAATTAAAAACCTTAACCAAGTTTACGGTTTAAGGATTACCACCGTGAAGATCTGTCTGTAAATAGATCAGATTTCAGTGGCAAAAAAAGAGAACCAGCTGATATGTTTGCTATCAGGTGGAAAAGGGAGAGTTAAACGTCTTTTAAAAAAGAACAAGTTTAAGCAAGCAAGGGGAGCAAAGGAAAAGTGGCGTGGGCAAATAAAGGCTGATACATCGGGTTTGTTTTACCTAGGAAGTGTGTGCTAAGGCACAATAAAAGCTTCCTCACCAAATAAACAACCTGCCAGTCCCTGCAGGCCAACCATGGCTGTGGCAAGATCAAGCAACGGGGCGTGCGCTGGAGCCTGGGCCAGTGAATCCCAGCGGCAGAGCAACACGGAGACCTGACACAAAGCACCGCTGCACTGTGCGCCTGCGGACACAGGTGCCGGGTTTATTGTAAAAGACCCAAAACCAAACACAAGCCTGAAGTGGTCTAACAGCGAGGTGGGAAAACAAAAGGAATGAGAGGAGGACCCCAAGAGTAGCTGGTGGGAAGGGAAGCGTTCGGCCAAGCACGTCAGGGACACAGCCCGCGTGTGGAGGTCACCGGGCAGCCAGCGCGTGGGCCGAGCCCGGCAGCGCCTTCCCAACCCTCACCCGCCGGACACGGCACGACGGGCACCACCGGCCCTCCGCAGACCAACGCACCGGGGGGGCTGCAGGCGCCCGCCTCTTCGGGTCTCGGGGTCACCCAGCAGCGCCGGGAAGCTCAGGCAGGGGCTCCATGGCCGGCGGCAGAGCCACGGAGGGGACGGAGCGGGATGGCTGAGCCAGGCCACAGCCACCAGCCCAGCCCGCTTCTGCCCGGCTCCGCAGGGGGTCACCCAATGCCACAAGCAAAGTTGTGCTGAATTTTTAATTTGCGGCGGCCGGCTGCGGCTTGCCTTCACCACGCACTAAAGAAAGAGCACAGGCACGGGCTCGGTCCAGCGTCCAGGCACCGTGCCCTCAGGCCAGCGTCCGGCTCCACCACTGACACGCCATGACATGATCCAATAATCGTTAACACGGGGAAACGGAAATGTTAATGAAAATTGAAAGTTTCAACCCCTACCGATGAAGAATTTCCTGCTCAAAGCTCTGTACTGCACCGCCTGAAGCGGGCGGAATGGCAGGACCCAGCTGCGAAGCTGGACTCCACAGGCCCTGTACTGGACACAGATTTTTATTTTTTTCATACAGCTCAGGAATAATTTCCTGCACTAAGTGCTTTCCAGGCCTCATAACACTGATATTGTAGATCAATATTTTACAAAGACAAAGCTGCATGACGGATGTGTGCACTAATTAAACCCTATCTAACAAGCAGCGCTGCCGTAATCACACACTCTGGATCCCTTTCAGCTTTTGCACCAGAGGTTTGGCCTTGCTCACTTTCTACATAAAACAAAATGACAATAAAACGACAGAACAAAAGACCCATTGTAAGTCAGAGTGTGCAAATACAGATAGTATCTGCGTTGTCCGTACCAGTGCAGTGCAAATATAATTAAGGTTATGAGAAAACATCACTTACTCACAGAGGCTCTCTATCTTCTCTATTAAAGCCCCTGCGTAGGTTTTACTTCTAAGAACGCAACTCTTTGTTAGAGCAAACACACAGCACAGATCTGTGCTGTCAGGACAAGCCTGAGAGTTCTGACACTCGAGGAGCTGGCACTCTGTAGGGCCCCAGACAGAGCTGGGACCACGCAGGGTGGAGTGGGCCGGGGGCTCTCGGCGCAGGCAGGGACGGTGCCGTCTGTCACAGCCCCCTGCCTCCCGCCAGCCCCGGGGGCAGGCTGCTCGCTGGCCAGGGTACAGCCCCGACACACGCGTGGCTCTCGTTGGAAAGGACCCAGGTAAAAGCCCGTGAGTGCTCAGAAACTGAGCTGCAGGATGAATATTCGGTCTCAAAGCCTTGAAAAGCCAAGCTCTGTCGAAGTCACATATTGGGGGAAAAACAGGCAGTGACAGCTCAGAAAAGCTTATGAAATATGTGACAATGATATCAGAGGAGCCGAGAGCACACAAACAGCAGAAATGTTTTTTCAGCATTTGTAAGGTCTTACAGAGCATCTGGGCACTGAAGGAATAAAGAGCTGAAGACTAATCTGCCCTCGCTGTTTTACTGGAGTTGTCAAACAGAGGAGGTCACTGGATGTGAACGGCTGGGAAACACAGATGGCAGGAGTTATTTTTTCCAAAGTGAAATAATCATGAAATAAGCCAAAATACCGCTCTGTGGTCAGAAGTCCCTTTAATTGCTTATTTTAACAGGGGCACTGACAATTGAAATGTCCTGTCACAAAACCAAACTGTGCAGACAGAGGCAGCAGCTTTGCCCGGGATGGCAGCTCAGCGCCCAGGTCCTGCCTGTGTCCTGGCTGCAGCCACGGACGGGGGTCCCCGCGCCCGGAGGAGGGTACAAAAACCCAAACACAGTGGTGAAAAGGGGGGAAACAATATTTGTTTTACAGAAGCAATCTTTCTGTAGGAAGTGGCATTTTTACTAATGACACGTTTAAGTAAGACATTTCAAGAGTTCCACTATCTTTCCTGTACACACCAAGAAAAAGAAAATAAAACGTCTGCAGATATTATCTGTGGTGCATATAAGCTCAAAAACATGCCTCAAAAACTGACCTGAAGACTTCAGCGCTCTCACTTGAAGTGTTCAGCCGCATAGCTGGTGGGAAATTAAAAATTTTCCATGTGTGGGAGCCAACTGAAGCGATGAAACAAAAAGTAACATTCAGAAGGAAGACCAGCGTATCATGATCTCACTTGAGAAGCACTTTTTCCCAAGTTCAGCATGTGTGAGGCAGAATCAAAGCCACAGCAAGGAGAGCATCGGCCTCGGGGCTGGGCTGGAGGGCTGAGTTACAGGTGTCTGCTCTTAAAAACCTGAATTCCCCTTTAATATATTTCACACAAATCCATGAGAGAGGGAGCAACTTGTTTCTAAGCATTAAAATGAAATAAAACCGCCATTAAATTCCCCTCTTTTCCCCGATTTTTTTTTTTTTTTTTTTTTTTACAGTGGGACCAGATTGACTCTAAAAGCAGTAAACCAAGAAAGAAGTGAAATAGCAAAAGAGAACTCTCTAGACTATAACCTCCCCCAATCAAACAAGTTCAAGCTGAAAGCTTTGCCCACTGCTACTGCCAAGCCCTCAAAGCCCCAGCAAGGGCCTTCACGGCCCCGCAGACGCGCGGCTGTCCCCGCGCTGCCCCCGCGGGTGGTGGCCAAGGACCACTGGGGAACACGGGGCCCAGCCCTCGGAGCACTCAGAGGGACACAGCAATGCCACCGCCACTGGAACCCCCCGCGTCCCTCAGCTCCCAAGGGCAAACACATCTTTTAAACAAAGTTAAGGAGCAGAAACGGTGTAATTTTTCAGGTGATCAAAACAGAATATAAGCAGTCCCTTAATAACATTTAAATTGCCATTTAAACAGAACAGAGGGACTAGAATAAAGTAGCTATGGATGGTACTGGTCAACTGACCTTTTGCCGTACTCCAGACAACAATAAAATTCAGCTTCCCAAATTTTAAAAATTAAATATGGGCGTATTTTTAGCAACTGCTATTTTCAGTTTGTTTAAGCACAAAGCAGAGTTTCTTAATGCACAAAAGGCCTTTCCAGCTGCCGAAGGCTCCTTTTTTACACACAAAACCAAAGTGAAGACACAAAATACAGCAGCCTGAAAAAAAACCTGGAGGAGCCACCTGGCACCAGTTGCTGCAGTCACTGGAATAATCCATAGCAAGGCCAAGAATTCCAGAGATATGGGGCAAAATTGCTGGTGTCCAAGGATGCCGCCCCGGCGACCCATGGCCACTTTATCTCCCTGCTGCAGACAGGGTCACGGGGTGTATCACGATGATCACAACTCTGCCGTCCCAAACTACCGAGCTCTTACTCCGAGGGAAATCCCCACTCGGGCCGCCGGCGAGTGCCAGCCCGCACCCTCCTGCCCAACGCCGCGCCGAGCAGCAGGGATACCTGGTATACATACAGCCCAAGGAAACCCACCACAGCCGGCCGTAATGTATCAGAGGACATAGAGAGAGACAGAAGAAAGTCTGACAGGAATGGGACGTTTCAGCTCCAGAGGCCTTCTGGATTCAGCAGCAGAGAAGGTGTAAAACCAAGAAAGTCATTCTGACAGTGTAAAGTTTAATTTTTAAAAACTGTCGTGTGAAATAAAACAGAATAATGCCAAGCTCAGCCATTTTTCAAAGCAATGCAGTTAAAAAGGGAGAAGACCATAAACAGAAATCAAAATCAAATTACTTTCAGGGTTTTCCCCCCCTTGAGTAACAGTAGGTGCATGTGATGGGCTGGGAGGTGAGACTGGCCTGACCCTGCGTCACCGCGGGGCGTGACTTGCAGCCCCGGGCAGGCTGGGCCACCGTGGCCACTGGAGCCTGTCCTGCTCACCACACACGGTGGCCACGGCTCCGGAGGGGGCGCACGGTGATGCGAGGCATCTGCCCCAGCCACGCACGACTGAGCGGGTACAAACCCTTCTCCCCATCAGCCTTCGGGAAGAAGGGGATGTCTTGTGGTGGGGTGTGAAAGGAAAACACTAAGCCTTAACTTTTGTGAATGTGTTCCTTGTCCTAAAATTTTTTTGTTCGTTTGTTTCAAATACTTCACTGTAAGTTCTATTTACAGACTTTGCCAATCTGAAGATGGATATCTTACAAAAATAATTAAACAGTTCATCTACTGCATTTCCTCCACTATACTAAGTCTTTAAGCTTTACCACTGAGAAAAAAATAGTCAGTGGGTGTCTAATCCTACTCAGGTCACTTGGTGTTTCCCTCATGTCTTTGGAGGGAACAAAACACTATCCTTACTCCAAAGCCCTGCTTCTGTTCAACGTAAGGAGAGAACCTCCCCTGCCTTTCACCCACAGGCTTGGGGGGAGCTCCCTTCTGGTTTCCTGCACGCTCGTCAACCGACGCCAAAGAGCAAACAAGTACAAAAGAATTCTGCAGAACAGCCTGACAGAAAAAACCATGCGTGATGTAGATAGATAGTAAAGTCAGAAGAAAGCAAGGCACTACGATTAGTAAAGCATGTAACAGCTGGAGTACCCCCTGCTGCTGCCTGCATTACGCCAACAGGCAGCACAGGTATTACCCACACCTACTGCTGCCACACGCGTGCGCCTGCTCCCACATACCGCGGGCCGTCTGCGAGCGACAACACCTCTCCGTGCCTGGGTGCCAAACGCTTTCATCAGAATCCAAACCCATCGCTGGAACCTCAGAGCGAATTTGATAACGGATCTACTTAAACTCGCGATCCTTTCAAGCACATTGGAAGCAGCCTGGATGCGAAGCCAGGCGCCCGGCACGCGAACCGCGAGGGCTGCGCTGGGTGAGCGGGGCCGGGAGGCACCTGCCAGCTCCATCCTCCTCGCAGGCAGCACTGGGAGCACTGGGAGCACCGGGGCACGCGCAGCTGCCCGGGGGAAAGGGAAACCGAGCATCTCCTGACACTGCTCCTGCTGTCGCCCAGGGCCTGCCCGCACCTCACGCTGCTGGGCCGGCAGCGAGCAGCCCCGACAAGCCCCCAAAAGCAGCACCTCCTGCCCCTCGCCTGACTTCAGTGAACCTTGCTTCGTGTTGTTTTCTGTCATCAACCTCCAGTGTTCTTATATAGACATATATATAACTTATATAGTATATACTGAGCATATATAAATAGTATACAGTGTGTATATACACATATACTTACAGCACAGAGTAAACACTTAGTTGAAAGCTTTGTAATGAGTAACTTTAAATTTCCACTTTAGCCATTTTTTCACTGTCTAACCACTTATTTACACATCTAAAATCACCAGAAACATCTAAGCAATAAATGGGTGACAAACACCGTGTAAAAACCTTTAACATTGTTACAGAGATTAAAAATATCTTCAGCTAATGGCCTGAAGCATTAAGAGGTGGCCTCTGCTCCCCTTCGTATTTCCAGCACCTTACTTCATTAAGCCAAATGTTAGAAGTTACAACGAGGCAAAATTAGGTGCACTTTCCTCCATATTCAAAAAGATCCATCAACAAGTATTAGCTTTCCCTTCTGATGTGTTTAAAATCACACCAGTAACCATGCTTGCAACTAGGTACAAAAAAACTGTCTTGCAAAGAGCTGGCAGAAACTGAGAACAAATGCATTTTGTCCGGGAATTTAAGAGTCTTTCTGTATGCCACATCCAACTGACACATTGCCCCGAACAGTCTAGTTCTTGACATCTCTTATGTTTTATGGTTTCTTTCTCCTCCCATTCTGTCTGCTCACACTTTTAAAACCCGACTCCTTTCTCCTTTGGCGTTGTTCAGGTGGTGTAACAGCATCTGACCTCCTCAAGCTCGTGCCTTTTTCTCTCTGATGTCTTTCCCTTTAATTTCTTTCTTCCTCATGCTTCGCCTTCTTTCCTAGTTAGAGATTTAATCACCTCCTTACACATATTATTTCTGTAAACTGGAGAACGCCCATGGTTGTCACCTCCTCTTCCCCTCTGACTACTTTCTTTTCTCACTTCCCTCTGAAGATCTCCATTTCTGTGCGTGCCAAACGTGCCCTCTCAGCGAGGGCCTGCACCATCTCCCCTCGGCCCAGCCCCGGGGTGAGGACGGGTGGCCAACCCCGGCCACCACTGGCCGTTCTCTGCCCAAGGCCTCAACCACGGTGCCACGGCCACAAGGAGCCTGGCGGCACGGGGGCCCGTTCCCCGGCAGCGCACGGAGCCCAGGGCCGCGCTTGTGGGACGGGGTGAAGCCGGGTAGCGCCAGCGCGGATTCAGCCCGGCACAGGGCAGGCCGGTGCTGAGCCCCGCGTGGGGAGGGGGCCGCGGTGACGCTCCCCTGGCCACGCCGGTGCCTTCTACGGTTTCAGCGAGGCGGCCGCGCTTCCTGCGATTCCTGCTGGCAGCTGCAGCTGGGCTCCCGCGCCCAGGGCCAACCGTCACGGCAGGAGCCCCGCCACGGACAAAACGGGGGGGCGAAGGCGTCTTGGGGGCAGGACCCGTCCCATCATGAGGAGGGGGTGCCCAGCACAGACCAGCCCCGTGCCCGGTGGAGAACAAACCTGCCGCTCCCTGCCGGAGCAGCCGCCCTTGGACGGCCGCGCCTTTCTGCCTCGATGGGGTGCCCCTGCCAAGGCGTGAAGGGAACACACAGGCAGGGGAAGGGGTGAGCTGAGCCAGCCAGCCCCACCGCGGCTCCTCCTCCTGTCCCCCAGCTCTCCTCCAAAACCCGAAACACGGGTGCGCTGTCTGTTTCCACTTACAGCTAAAAGCATTGTAAAAAACGAGGCAAAATGGCATTAACAACGTACCAGCTCCTTAGCTGCCTATGATAAGGCCATTTACATAAAAATGTTAGCACCGAAGTGTCTTTGTTCTTCCAGCCTTAAATTAAAACAAATGAACCAATCCCCTCCTTACAGAACTTCCTGCAAAAACATCTCTTTAGTGTACTAAAGCAATGAAAATAGACCTAAAAAACCGGGTTGAATTTCTTATATTTCAAATAGAAAGAGATTAAAAAAACCTTCTGATTTCAAGAAATACTTTAAAAAGGAAGGAGTAAGTGCAGTAGCTGCGTTCAAAATCATGCATACAGCAGCAAAACGGTACTCTTCCTCCTATACACAGCTGTACACATTTTTAAAGAAACTACTTGTAACACACTCTGTTCCTCTCAGTATTCGTGGCTCCCGTCCTGTCACCGTTCAGGTACTCGACAAACACTTCCCTGCGGGTTAGCCGGGAGTTAAGGGCGCTCCCCAGGCTCAGCCCCTCTCGCCAGAGTGTGGGCATTGCCCTGATGAACCCGTGTGAGGGGGGAAAACGAACCACCCTGCACCCATGCTTTGACCAGTCCCACACGGGGTCAGTAACACGATGATAGTTAAATGGATGTTAATTATAATTAACCACTTCATGGTGTATATCTGTTCCGGATCATCTGAGTATGAGACAGTTGAGTTTATACTGTTTCTACTCCTCCCTGCCCTTCTTTTTTCCTAAGTATAACACCAAGCCATCCATAGTTCAAATAGGAGATACAATACAAAAAAGCAGCCAGAAATTCTGGTGTTTTGAACCTTAACCAGCGCAAGTGGTACACCTCCTTAGCAAGAGCTGTTTACTTTGACATAAAGAAGCTGTACCAAACTGTAACTGCAGTGGATAATCAAAAAAAAAAAACCCCAAACCTCAAAACAAACCCAACAACTAGCACTTCAAGGAGGTTTTAAAACCAAATGAGAAATAATTCCCAAGTCAGTTTTTTCTGCATTTTTTACATCAGCATTTGAATTAATTATCTCCATGATTCAAAACTTTGAAAAGTAAAATGAGCAACACCGCACACAACTTGCACTTTGGAACACTCACCTCTATTCAGAGGAATCCGGCACATAAAAAACCTTAATCATTTACAGCTACATTAATTAATGCCCTTTAGCGGTCCCGACTATAGGGGCAGGCAGCTGTGGGCTCTGAGAAGGCCGGAGGGATTAGGGACGGCTCTCCCAGCCCCAGTGGCTACCAGCCTCCCCAGCCCCGCGCTGGCCCCCGAGCAGAGGGCTGCCAGGGCCTGCCCCACCGACACCGCACCGGGGAGGGCAGCGACACGGCCGCACCTTACCGGGACTCACTGTGACACCTCTGAAGAAGGCAGAGCACTTAAACCAACTCTGTGTACGATTTAAGCTTATTTCAGTCAATTTCCAGGCTTTAGGAAAGAAATGTTCCAGGAAAGCTTTAAACACAGTAATCCATGATCTAATAAACTGAACACAGTTGCCAAAAAGCTGGTATTTCTGCCTTCTCACAACGGCATTCCTACCTTTGCCAATTCATTTATTTTAATGATGCAAGTAGCTGTACCACAAACAAAAGTCAGCTGCATCTCACTGTGCAGGCATTTAAATTTTGGTTTATATATAATCACTGTGCCCTTCTCCCTCACAAATCTGTCTAGATATTTCTGAAAAATTATGCAAGCTATTTATGTGGCTGGTCTTACTTTCCAGTTTAGGTGATAGCACTCGTTCTTCTCTCGTTCGAGTCACTAGGAAAAGCACCGATTTAAAAAAGGAAGAATACTTGTCTCCCTTCGGTTCTACTGACGATGCTTCAGGCTGGGTCCTCTTGCCATGACAGCAAAGGGCCAGTTCCGTGTGCAGCATCTTACTGGGTTGCCACGGAAGTGTTTTTGAAGCCCGTTTACCTGGGCTGACTGAGGTCTGCCACAACTGCTCCCGAGAGCAAGGCAAGCCCTGGCCACCCTGGGAGCGGGGCTCGAGGTGGCAGCCGCAGCAGGGGCCAAGTCCAAGGCCAGAGGCCGGAGCACAGAGGGCTTGGGGAGCACAGAGGGCTTGGGGAGCACAGAGGGCTTGTGTCACCCAGGCCAGGTGACAGGTCCCACAGCCCAGGCTGCTGGCTCACTGGGGCACTGGGATCTGTCCTGCTCTCCCCCTCCCACTTTGTTTCAGGCCTCCAGTCACACCTTTTTCTACGTTTTGGAAAAGGTCCTTGCTCAGCACATCGATTTCCGTATATTGAACACATATTTTAGGTGACTTGTTGCCATTAGGCTTATTTAACAATTGCATCCAGGAAAGTTCATTTCTCACCAACGCGATCACATTTTTATATGCCTTTAGGTTTATTCTTCCTGAAGAGTTCAATAAGGTTCCTTGCAAATTGATCTCCTCAGCACAAACCCTGCTCCATAATATATTCCACACTCCCACAGGTGAGAGCGTGGAGATGGCACCCGTGTGCTCGCTGCTCCCTCTGCACAGTAATGAAAGTAACACCAGGAATGTTTTCTGAATACAAAACACAACTCGCAAAGAAGTTGTTACTATGAAGTTACCGGGGTAGAAAAAAAATTTCAAGACTTCTAAACACTTTTCCCAGCAATATTTTAAACTATTGTCCAATCCTACATTGATACCACCTTCGCCAGTACCGTTAGGGAAGTGCAGAGTTTTATTTTCAGTGCAATGAAAAGCTGAGTTGACTTTACTGTCTGCAGACTCTTTTAACTCGTGCTCTCCAGAGTTTATAACCCTTTCCAAAAAAGCCAGTTTTAACTGAAGCTGCATGGTGCTACTGTTCTAAAAATCCCTTCTTTCCTCCTGTTCAGTCCAACCACAGAAAAAGACCCAAATACTCAGTGCTGGTCACAGGGTGCTTACCCTTTTGCTGCGGGTGGATTTGTCAGGCTGCAGCTCCATGCACTCGCCTCTGTGCAACAAACGCTTGGCCAAGTGAGACATTCCCCTGCCCAACAAACCCCACCACAATCCCCCCAGTAGCAACTGGAAATATTTAAACTGCAAATCACTTTTTTGGCTATGAAACAGTTCCTCATGCTCCGCTATCAAAAAGAACTTTGCATTCTAAGGCACTTTACTTTGAAATAAAGCTGCCACGTATATCCACGTGTGTCCACCCATCCATCCATCACCCGCATGCTCTGTGCAAGGGCAGCATCTTACTCTGCTCCATAAAACACCAGGTGCAGCCTCAGCATTCAATAAACAACAGGAATAAATAACAACGTAATAAATACAGAGAACTGACTCCTCTGTTTCCTCTGAGGAGAATCTAGTTTGAGTGTGAAATCTTTAATCATTCAGTTTGCCCTACCAGGGTTTTTCCTAACTTGCCTGCATTTTTATTTGGTTAAATGCACAAATAAATCCGAGCTGTCTCTTAACTCACCTCCTTGCAGGGAAGATTTTACCAGGGTACCAGACAAGCAAGGATATGTTAACGCCAATGACCTTTTGAGCATGCCCTACCACCAGAAAGCTGAAGTACTGACAGAATTTACCATCAAAAGCTGGCTCTAAACCCCAATTCTAGCTGTACAACATGCTCCGAGCTGAGAGCTGCTGCACGCTGACAGCTGAATTCTGCCCAAAGAGCAGGACCAAGTGCTGAATTTGTTTTTCTCCAAGTATTTGCTTCACCATTGTTAGTTTATAGTGAGTCCTAAGGCCCCAGAAAACATTTCATTCTGTCTAGTGTTTTCAAAAGACTTCAGTTAAACGTGCGTACTCTTGTTCCGATATTAACAAACGAAGAAAAAATATGCACTGTTCTTGACGTTGGTATGCTAGCTACTACACACAGCTAAAAATGTGCCAGGGAAAGTGAAGTGAAAACCTCCCTGCGGGCCAGTCAAGGCTGGAGAGAGTTCCCTCAAAACAACCCATGCAGCCCCTCCCTCAGCCAGTACAGAAGACTAGCACCGAGATCACACAGTTTAGGCTGAATCCCCTCAGGATAAAAAAATTCACTTCTGCAATGGATTATCAGCTTGTGCTTGCAGAGTGTGACCACTGCTACAAATTCATCACAGAGCTCTGCTTGCTCACTTGCACACTTTTACACATGGTTATTCCTTCGATTTCTCTCCAGCACGTGTAAAGCCTGGACTGGCCAAATTTGTTGTAATTCACTTTTGCAATCTTCTTGCAGCCTCAACCTAGTAACCCTTCTAATCAGCTTGTATTTATGCTTTTAAGACAGGATGTTTTTAAAAGGACACACATCTCCAGAAAGGACAGGAAAAGGCAAAACAACCCTGGAAAAGCTGGAGATGGAAGCAGCAGTGATACTGCTAGGGGCTAAAACGGCACAGAGCTGCTGATGTTCCTGAAGTTCTGCACGTGGGTACTTCCCGCGGAGAGCACCTCAGCCCAGGACCAGGAGATGGGAAAGGCTGAGGAAGAGCAGAAAACAATGACCTTCACTCCTGCAAAGCGGTGGTCACCTACTCCACCAGCAGCTACCCTGGTCTGGGTGATGCTCCTGGCTGCGGGTTTTTAGCATGTCCGCAAAGGCCCCAGCTCCCCGGGCACACCGCAGCCCTCCCTGTGCCTCAGCCGACTCTCGCCCACGAGCTGCCCCAGCCTCGAGCTGCCGTGCTGCATCTCGGGTTCAACAGGGCAGCTGCTCCAACTGGTCCCACAGGCATCTCCCCCAACAGAGGTGGGCTCCGAGCCACCCGCGCCCCCATGGCCCCCTCTCTGCGTTGGCCGCTTCCCGGCCCCTTGGGCACGTTGGGACACGTGCGTTCCCACCAACCGGCGCGGCACGATGGACAGTGTGTGTGCACGTGAAGGACAGTTTCCATACTCTGCCATCCTCTTCTTCAAATTTAAACCTCAATCTCCCAACTACTTATATTTAAGCCTGGAAGCTATCCCATTTAAATGCCAATGAAAAGTAAAGGGCTTTGTTTCTTCAAAAAACTGTTCCTTTCTTCAAACAGCACTCTCTTCCTTTTTTGCTAACTCTCTACTATTTCGCCAAGTTAGGAATGGTCCAGAGGAATCTGGAGCCGAAGACAGTCTTTCCAGGAACTTGACAGGACTTGAAGTGCTCTCGAGATGCAAGCCCGATCCAAACCCGCTCCCCCAGCCGGCCCCTTCAAACCCTCCTGCTAAAGCACCGCCGCTCCTCAGCAGCCTCTGAGCAAACTTCTCAAGTATCAAGAGTTTTCCCACCCGAGCAGCACTCAGTGTGTGCCCCAGCATCCCGTCTCTGAAAAGCAAGAGAACTTTTCAGGATCTCCAGGGCTGAGAGCCGGCAGTCAGAGTGTGCTGGGGTACAAAAGGCTGCTGAGTTTACACTTTTATCAGCCGGGAAGTTTATGCAGTGACTGTGATGAAGAAAAATGCAATCTGAGGAAACAGATCCTGTTTATCGCACCAATATATCTGGTACTTTCAGGAATGCCTGTCGTCCCTCTGAAGCGGGGACAGCCCCTCTCCAGGCAATGCCAGCCCTGCTTCTCCGTAACAGAGCAGCTCCCGGCTCCGGGCTGGGCACACGGACACCCGGGGGCAATGCCCCCACGGCCCTCAGCATTCTGCCCGGTGCTGCCCGGCCACCCAACAGCTGTTCTGATTCAGTCAAAGAATTAGATGTTCCCTAACACAGGGCATAAATCCTAAGTATTGCAATAAATTCAAACGCAAACTCCACAAAGGTTTTCTTATTTGCATAATCCTGTGCTTTGGTACCTGACAGTCCAGTGTTAAATCTTATTCCAACAGCAGTAATCCTTCTAGTGGCACTGTGCAAATGAAGGAGAACGACAGAATTTTGGATCAGAATAAAAGCGTCTCTTTTGGTATTTTATACAGGGACCCATTTAAGCGCGGCGGTGCAGCCCTGGATGAAGCAACTAAAGGCCCGGATCCCCCCACCACGGCGTGGGGCTTGCAGAGGCGGGCGAGCGGGCAGATTGACCTGCAGGAGCCGGGTCCCTGGCGATGAAGGCCGCCAGCAAGCACGTCGGTGAGCTCCACCAGCCAGGCAGGGACGCGGTGAGCTGCCTTCAGATCCTTCACAGAGCAGAAAGATCACCCTCCTACCTCGCCCAAGCGCTGTAACGCAAGCCCAGTGCGAGGAAACACCCAGCGAGGCAACCGGTGGACAACATCACTGGAAGGGCGCGTTGTCTGGGACCCTGATCCTCGAGACGGGGGAGCTGACCCGAGGCCGCAGGCAGCGCTCCTGGCAGCACCGGACTCTGCTTTCTCCCTTTTGTTCCCTTTGAAAGCAACACAGAGCAGGGGAAAGCCACAGGAATACATTTTAACTGCTCTTCACCAAAGCCTGCTCTGCCCAAGCCTGTGCTCAAGCGCAGGGCACCGCTCCCCTCCCCGAGTCCAGACCCCGGCCAGTGGCGGGACGGGGCCAGGACGGTGCCTAGCTGGTTCCCAGGGGGAGAACGCCGCTGCCGGGGGGGAGAGCCAGCACCCAGCTCCCCACCGAGCCCGGCCCCACGCGTCCAGCACCCACCCACGGGGAAAAACAAGGCAGCGCACAAGGAAGCACAAGAAAACAGCGAGAGGATTAAGGAGGTGCCCATTACTAACCAACCCCAAAACAATGCTGGTTTTTCTCTCTCGGCAGGGTTTTCTGAACCTGACCCCATCGGTAGGAGGGCTGCAGACCTGCCTCGGCCCCGGCCGGTCTCCTGGAGAAGGGGGCTCATGCTCAGACGTCAGACACGGCTCCGACTCGGGAGCTACTCCTGGCCTGAAGCAGCACCCAGGGCAGCGCGTCCTAAACGGCATCCAGTTGGGGTAGCAAGGCCCCGCGGTCCCAATGCTTCTCCAAAGTCAAAAACCAGATGTGATCATTCTTGAATGTAATCTGTTGCTTCCAACAAGTTTAAGAATGAACCTTGGCAACAAGGCATCTGTATTTAGAAAAACAGAGACTTGGGGTCATCCCGGGAAGGAGAGAGGCCTCACAGGCTGCTTCTGACCGCTCACGGGAAGACTTGGGACAAACAACTGAATATTCCTGATGTGAGGTTTTCTTATTTTATGCCTCTTTAAATTTTCCCTGCAAATTAGTTCAGAATTTTACTGATTCTGCCTGTACCCAGCAGAGCCCCTGACTGCACATAACACAAACCCATGCTGGTTTCTATTATGTACAGCCTCTAAACAAATGACAGTGCAAATGCTGCAATGAAATGTTTTAATTTTTTTTAATTTCTTCCTGCAGATGTAGAGCTGAAACTGTAATATGAACTCTGAACACCGTAGTGAGCCATAACTCTTTTGTCTGAATATCTGATAACAATTCAAAATGCCATTTATATTCCCACAGAGGAACACGCATGGTTTCGACTGTTTGTTTTTTTAATGGACTATTTGCCACTCAGCCTAACAATTGCACCATTTTCCCAATCTATTTGCCACTTTGCTTCCTCTTCTGGAGCTCAGATTACTGGCAGACGCACAGGCTGAAGAGGAGAAAAATGGCAAATCAGATCTTAGGAATTTGAACACTGTTTATATTTTCATTTTTTTCCAAGGGTTACTGCTTTACGCGTTCCCTTGGAACCAGACGAGTGTCCATCTGTCTCCCAGCCCAGAGCCGAGCCCCTGCGCCCTGAACGCTGTTACTGCCTCCTGCTCGAGGGATGCCATATCCCACAAAGTTAAAATTACCAGAGTCACCTGCTGAAGTGTTTTGTAACTCCGCTTCTGGAATTTTTCTTCTGCCTTAATTAAGGGAGAGACAGAGCCAATAATCTGCCATTCTCACACTATTAGTGAAATACGCTTACCGTGACTTTGAATAAATAAGGTCCTTATTCTACACCCCTAAGTAGGTATAACACAAAGGGGAATGACAAGCCAAAATAAAACACTATTTTTTGAAGCAGTGACCAAGTAGAGAGATGTGAACAATTAACAATTACATCTCTGAGGTGGTAGAAATAAGGTGCTCACCAAGTTCATCTATAAAAATAATATGCCTTTATATTTTTTTAAGGCTTCTCAATAAAAAGTAGCATGTCACTTCTACAGAGTTCAGGAGTTTAATTTTTTAAAAGTAAGTACTTCTACAACAGAAGACAAAATACTAACACACTATGGATGGATCTTAGACACAAGACACCAGACCTTCAAACTCAGACGTCATCAATGAAAAGACTTGAACTTCTAGTCTCTAGAATTTCAAAAAAGCAAAGAAATGTGAAAGTTCTAGACTTTTCAGCTGCTAAAGGAAGAAGCTTTTACACTTCACTGGGGAAACCCAACTTGAGCATCAGGTAGCCACCTTAGCAGAAGCATAATTTAAGAGAGCTAAAACTTATTTGAAAGTTGCAGTGCCCGTAGCGAACACCAGCTCCGAAGGGATAAACTGCGATTCAGCCCAAATCCTGGCGACTGAAATCACGTGAAGTGCGGATCGGTTAGAACCGGCACGTTTTGGATCCCAAGAGTTCACCCCCATGGAAAGCCCCCGACTAACAGCAGCGCCAACCACAACCAGGCAGCACGACAGCAAAGGCAGTCTGAGTGCTCACCACCCTTTCCCCGCTTTCTTCCTCATTGTTTTTATACTTTCAAAAATCCATGGCTAGGAAAGCCCGTGCGGCAGCCAAAGGATGTGGCGCGCACAGACGAGCTGCAGGCTGCCTGACGGGGTGTCCTCAGCGCATCTGCAGCCTCCCACGAGATTTGCATTTGACATCCATCTCCCCATTGTTAAGACATCTTTCTATCCGTTTGCAGGAAACGTCAGATGACTCATCTATCGGAACATCTGATGAAACTAACGTAATTTCAAAATTGAAATCTACTTAGGCATATTTTTCCAAGAAAAAAAAAAAAAGAGAAATGTTTTAAAATTATGCTAAAAATCTGATTTCTGTTGCAAACTGGTTTCCTGATTTAGGAACTCGAGAGCTTATTTTTGCTGTAGACAGTTTAACAGGCTTTTAGGCATCCAAATTTAGGAAAAAAATCCTACGGCATTTGAACACCGCAGAGCCAGAGCTGGAGCTGACTCAGCCGCTCAAGTGCACAATTTGAATATACTACATAATCATTCTTGTTTTAAAATCATCCTCCTAACATCTAAGGGCTAGATTATCCCACCCGCATTTATCTTGATGAATGCACTACCCTAAGGACAGCCGTGCAGGTTTCATGAGGACTAATTACGAAGCCGGGTGTTCAACAGCAGGATGATAAAACCCTGCTCTGATGGACACAGCCCTGACCTCTTCCTTGCGCTACCTCGCCGAGGTCACAGACAAGCGTGTGTCCTCCTTTTTCTCCCCCACGCTCCTCATTAACACGCAGGAGCTGCTGCTTGTTCCCGACTCAGAGCTCGGGGCGAAGCCGCGAGGTGCGCGCTCAGGACGCGTTTCCCAGCAGCCCTGAGGGGACGCTTTGGGAGCAGATGCCCCTTGTTTTTTGCTCTAGACCTACATATAAAGTTCTCACTTTCATTTCACAGGCATGGAAAGATTTTTTTAAAATTAAAAAAAAAAACAAAAAACAGAAGATTATTTTACCCAAGCTGAAAGTTCCCCTTCTGAAATCTATTTTTACCTCCTACGAGCAGACTCGATGAGTCGCACTTGCTCGTGGGCGGCTGCGTGCTCCGTGCACGCCGTCCCTGCACAACACCCGCGGAGGACACCTGGGACGGAGGCCAAAGTCTGGCCGGGCAGCGCTGAAGGGTACTGCCATTTCACCGGGTCCCCTCTGCAAGTATTTGCTTTGCCTGTTTATGTTCTAAATATAGCAGAGCACACCGGCCATCTCCAGCTCCTCAGCCAGCACTGCTGGCGGGGCCGCGGCGCTCTGCAGGCTGACACACACCTGCCTGATGTCAGCTAATATCAGGCATTTTTTCTAAGCCACAGTAATTCTTGGGAGCACTATGGGTGCAAGAGGCATTTGTAGTTTGTAAAGAAAAATTCAGTGACTAAGTATCTGTCTTACGTCCAAGAGACAGTGCAAGAACAGCTGTTCAGTTAATGCTGATACTACATACATTTATAAGAAATCAAATATTTTAATATTAAGGTCAATTTTTAGGTGTACTGCCATTTTAGTAAAGAGCAAGGGCATTACATCCACTCTGAATTACTGAAATATTAAAGATTACTTTTGAATGCCCTGATCAAAATTATTTTTTTTTCCCTTTGGTAAATTTTTAACTGAGGGTCTAGACAAATCTGGTATAACACACCCCTAAATAGTTTTTGTATTACATCTAAAGTTTATGATACTGCAGAAAATATAACCAAGTGCTTGTTTAGCTCAGCACACACAAAAACTGACAGAGCTGAACCAAAATGAAAACTGAGCAACTGCTTCTCTGCTTTCTGGATTGGACGGGGAATTCACTGAAGAGATCTATTTCATTTTCTGTTTACCAAAGGTATTCTCACGCATTATACAAGCTCCTTAGCGAAAAATAAATAAATAAATAGAAAAAGCTCCGGAGCCCACTGCCACACCACCCCCCCACACACGTGCTGGGCCCGCGCTGCAGCACCACGCTCTGCAGCGAGCGGCTCTCCGGGTCCATCGGGCCCCCGGGAGCCTCTCCAGCACACAGCACCTCGGCCACAAGTAAACCTTTTAGCATGAACCCAAGTAAACAGAGCTCGGAAGCAGTGCATTTTTAAAGAGCAGATTCCTTCCCAGCTTACAACTTGGCTACTGCGCTGACTTGACGCGGGCAGCAGAAGACTCTTCCACAGGGGTTCTGAAGCAGTGCTGTGACGTTATTGTCCACGGACCTCGTCGCTCTTTACGAAGGTGGTCATTATCCCCTTCGTTAGAAAAGGAAATGGAAGAGCCCTGCTGATGGCAAGAGAAGAGCCAGCCGTGCCGCCAGGGCCGGAGCAGCGTGGCCGGTCCCCGCTCGGTCTCTCATCCAGACACAAGCCCACGCTGCCGCTCCGGCTCCAGCACCGCCGGCGCCTCGTCCAGCACCGAGATTTCAAGGCGCTTCCAATGACCCTGGAGATCAGAAATGTGTGCGGAGGACACTGATGCACAGAGCACTCAGGCGATGCCTCCTCTGAGGAAGGAGATTCATATCCAGTTAACTCCGGTGCCTTTTTTCAACCTTTCCGGTGGGGTCCTGGCTCTGGCGAGCGCCGGGCCACCACGGGCACTGCTGTACCTTCCCTCACCTGCTCTCCCGCCGTGGGAGGTTGGAATCTCGAGGCCAGGCCCGTCTCTGGCAGGTACGCCACCACGGTATGATGCCTTGCCTCGCCGCAAAGAGGAAACGCCAGGCGGGCTCGCGGCCGCCCGGGGCGGTGGCCACAGTGGCCACGGTGGGCAGAGGAGAGGCACCGGGCCACTCCTCCACCGGGGGCGATGCCTCGGGGCTGGGACTCCACATCCGTGTTGGCGGCCCCCCGGCACTGCTCCTAACTCCAGCACTTTTTTAAGGCACAGAAACATTTTATTTCCACATTTTAAAATGAGTTTTTCTTCCCCCCTGCGTGTGTTATAATTATTGTGATTTTAAAACAAGTTTAAACACAGAAACAAAACCATCCCCCTATCCATAAGTCAGAACATGGTTGGGAGTGGTGGGCTGGGTATTTCAGCCCTGAGAGCATTTTAAAGGTTCACCCCCTACGCTGATCTCAGACAAGACCCGTTTTTAAACTCAGGAACGTTGCAGGATTTATACAAAACCGCTATAAACCCTCTTCCTGCCCAGCTCCCGCTGCAAAAGGGGCCTGGCTGCACAAGCAACCTGCAGTAGCTGGTTACAGCTACAACTCCCTCCCCAGAGCACGTCCCTGCTGCGAGCCAACTCCACGCACTCGGGCTCTGCTCCACTTCCCGGGATTTGGTCCCAAGAAGAGAAAATTATATCGTAGAAAGTCTGACAGGCGTATTTTCTGTTTTCCAACTTTTGATTTTTGTATGACTCTACTGAATTAATTCTGCACCGTTTGCGGGATAAGCATTTTAACTGTTAAGCTTATTTAACTCATAAAAAATGAAGGGAATGGGCTGGGATTGACACATTTAACACCTATTACTGAAACTACAGCTACAGCAAAACAGCAGCCACACATTTACAGCACCTAACTCAGATACGTCTCCTAAAAACCACGGTGAGGCTGCACCCTCTCCGCTACAGCCCTGCCTGCACATCTAGAGGCACCTCGCTTTCTGCTAAGCATCGTCCTTCCCTCAAGCAAGTGCATTTGTGAAAAAGAGAGGCCAACCACAGCAGTCCCAAACACAGAAATACAAGCAGGGTGCTCACAGACACCCAAATAACCTAGGGAGGAAAACACTCTTCTAAGATTCACCATCAGCTGTCCAGAGACACCAACAACTCGCTGGTAAGTTACGAGATGGAAATAAATCCTCATATTGCTTACGTGGTTTGTGCTATTAAAAACAAAGAATCCTTACAGTGACTTTGCTGTTTCTACGTGAAGTGCCCTTTATTCCTGCTACAGGCAGAGAACAACTTGGAGGCAAAGAACCAATCACTGTAGCCATACCCGAGGATTTGAGCCCTGCCAGGCGTATTTTCCCTTCGTTCCCCCTTCCCTTCCCCCGAGGAAAACAGCAAAACAAATCAACAAGCATCAATAAAATAAAAGCAGCAAAACATCCCGCTGCTGGCAGCCAGCAAAGGCTCCCTTTCGGGCTGCAGGGTTTTTCTCTGGCTACAACTGCTTCTTTCATTAACTGTATATCCTTGAAAATAATGTAATATTTACTCACTTTCAATGAATCAAAGCAGGCGATTACGCGTCCGTTTTCAACTTGGCAGCTTTTCGATGGGTGTGCAAATTTACATTCCGTGTCTGGTCGTGAGCAAGTCCCCCTTTGGAACTCCCTACACACTTCCAGCGTTAGCCATTTTGTGTCCCGAATTGGTGTGACACTAACAGCCATCTTTAGATTTTACAGGTAGTTAAGATTTCCAATAGAACGGACAAACGAGTAGCTGAACTGATAAACTGGAAATGATGAAAGAGCCACCTCCAGAATACTCTTTTTTTTGTTTCCCCCGCTCCCTATTTTAAAAGTACGTGTAAAATTGGGTGGCTGCAATCTCAAGGAAGAGACGTGCCACCAGGAGTTCACAGCGTGACACTGTTAATCGGCAGAGGTTTCGTACTTAGAGAAACGCTAGGGTTACCAGCAAGGTGGACGTTAAAAAGTGGGGCCCGGGAGTAGCCTGGTGCGCTCAGTACCCCATCCTGAGTGCCAGCCGGAGCCCACACTGCAAGCATGAAAACGTGGCAGGACCCTCTGACAACAGGATTTCCAAACTGCTCTTGGTAAAGTTGTCTGCAAGGTAATCTCCACGCAGCTGGATTTGCAACGGGGTTTTGTGGTGCAATCGGGATCGATTAGTTTGGCATAGACAGATGCAGCAGTTTAGAGCAACGATTGAGACCGGATTTTTTTTTTTTTTTTTCCTCCTCTCCTTGATTTTCAGGCAGAAGATCTCTGACCTTCTCAGCAAACTTTTTTTTTTTTTTTTTTTTTTTAAATTTTTGCAGTAAAGCAGCCTACGGCAAGGCCCGATCGCGCCTTTCCCTCGGTTTTGGGTGGCAGTGGGGGTGTCTGGCTAGAGGTGGCGGGCGGATGCGCTGTCGTCGCAGTCTAGCTGGCAGCAAGCAAGGCAAAAAGCAGCGGCTGCTCTAGAAGCGGTCCCAAGCAGCAGAGACGTCAGGAAAGGCACTTCTTAGTACCAACCTGTAGAGAGAAGAGACACGTTACAATTCACCGGGCGGCATTTCGGGGTGTCCCGCGGAGCCGCCGCCGCCCCGCGCCGGGCAACTCACGCCAGCCGCCGCCGGGCTGCGGGGAGAGGGGCCGCTTCCCCGTGCGGAGCCAGCATGACCGGGAGCGGGCCAATGGCGGGGAGCGTTGCAGCGATACTCCGGGCAGGCAGCCAATGGCGGGGGCCGTCTTATGAAAGGTCGCGCCTGTCAGCCGCCTGGCCGCGCTGCCCCGAGCGCGCCCGGCGGGGCTGGCCCGGCCGCCGGAGGACGGAGCGTGCGGGCCCGGGCGCTACCCGACATGCAGCGCGGGGGGCGGCCGATGGCCCCGCCCCGCCCGCCCGCGCGGCGCCCCGCCCCGGCCGGCCCCGCCCCGCCCGCAGGTGGGGGCTCCCGGCACCCCCCGCCGGCACGCGGCCGAGGACGGCCCCGAAGCGCCGCCCCCCCACAGGCCCGGCGCCGCGGCCGAGCCCCGGCAGCGACCGCGCACCCTCGGAACCCGGCGGCCGCGGCCCCGCGCCCGCCTCCGCCAGCGGAGACCCGGCGCTCCGCCGCCTCCCGGGAACGCGCTGCAGGTGAACCGCCAGCGTCGTCCGAAACATCGCCCGCTAAACGCCCCCAAAGCGCATCACACCGCCCAGGGGTGAACAGCTGCGGCGAGCGGGCAAACCCGCCGCCCCGGGCCACGCGGGGTGTCTGTCCGGCGCTCTGCCCCGGGCGTCCGGGGCCGCGTGTGAACAGCCGGGGAACCGCGGCACCGCCGGGCCAGGCCGCGGCGGGGAGCAGCGCGGCCCCACGGCCCTGCCCGCCGCCAGCACCCACGGCGGGGCCGCCCCTGCCGGCGCCGCGGCCCCCGCCCGCCCGCAGGGGCAAGGCTGTCCCATCCCACTCTTCCTGAGGACCCTGCTCCCTCATCCTCTTCTCCCCACCGCCCCCAAAGGCAGCACCACCGACACCGGCCCCACGAACGGCCTGGGCGGTGACGCCGGTCAGCGCGGATGGGACCCGACAGGCGAGGAAAATCGGAAAGCCTTTCACCAGGGACTAAGCGGTTAGAAACGCGAACTACAGGAGGAGTAAAGCACACCTCATACAGATAATAAGATTATAACGGGCACCGCGGTTTCCTTGCCAGGACGCTTCTAATCATGCCCGCGTTTTTAACCCCTGCTAGCAGGAGACAAACAACTGTGTGTAATTACTTGCAAGCCCAAGTTAACAGCTAGGTGTCTTGGTAAATAAACACTGACACTTGTTCGCTTCAGCTGCCCGAAGCTCCAAGGTCAGAGTCATCCCGTGCCACCTGGGGATGCAGCAGCGACTCGGGTCTTGAAAAGCACGTGCCAAGTGCTCGGGCAGACAGACCTGGTTCTCCCGCCCGTGCCACGCTACCCAGCCGCCATGGGCTCGCACCGAGACTCTGGAAAGTGCAGAACAGCACGCCGGGACCTCACACCGCCAGCGGGCCCCCCCGGTGCCCCCGCAGGACGGCTTGGCGGGGGCTGCCCCTGGCAGCAGCCTTTTGGAAGCCTTAACCCTGTCACCCATCCTCCAGCCAAGGTGTACAGCACCCCGTCCTTGTCCTCCACAGACACGGGTAACAGACGCATCCGCCTCCTCCCGCCATCGCCCTGGCACAGCACAAAATGACCGCTTCTGAGTGTTACTTTGCTGTGAACGTTTATGCCCTGCGAGACCCTGAGGAGAGGGCGATGCCAATGAAGGCGTAAGAGCCCTCCAACGAAGCTGCGAAACAGCTCCAGGCGGGGATTTTCTCCCGTTCGTCAGTCTGGTATACGATCCATACCAAGCATTGATTTTTCCGAACACCAAGCAGAGTTAGAGCAGCAATTGATATATTTTACATGCTAAAGCCAAAGCAAGTTAAAGGCCACATTTTCAAAACAAGGTATCTGATTTCACTCTCATTACAAGAGTAGTCACCCCTAACGAGGAGAGATAGATAGCACGAAGTCAACATACAAAATGCAAACAGATGAAAACTATCTTTTGTGCTCACATGCTGTGAAAGGAATAATCTGCCTGGTAAAAAAAAATCACAAAACTATGTTTTATGCCTAGCTTTGTAATAAGTCTTCTGTTTGGAGTCAGACTAGCCACTTACTCGCACCAAAATCCTGCTCCTGTTGAGGTCAGGGACACATCTGTAGCGGCAGTAAACGAGGCTGAGTTTCACCCGTCATCCTTCGGGCTGCCAGCTACAAAAAGAAAAACATTACTCCGAGGAGCTGTGATGCCTCAGAGGTAAATCTTCTGAATATGAAGAAATGCTAGATGTATATTTTGTCTCTACGGTTACTTGACGAAAAATTGTTTTGTCAGAATTTGTTATCTATCTGAAAACACAGCCAAAACCATCAGATTTTAAAATAGCCTTCTAGCAAAAAGACTGACTTCAGACCAGAGGTATATCTTCAGTATCCCCACTGAATAAAGGTGTGAGCATAGAATTAGAATTTTTTTATCTGCATAAACTATTTTCCCCTCATTTTGAAATTCTCTTGTGATATTCCAAGTCAATGAGTCCCCAATAAGCCTCAGATACTAAAACCCCCAGCAGATACATGTGAGTCTCTCTCTGGGCTGTCCCTGATCAGCTAGGAAAGACTGCAGCAAATCCAGTGAGAGGACTGAAAGGGGTTGAGTTGATGTTTGTTTTTCTTTTAAATTCAATTAAAATTAATTTGGGGGCTGACAGTTACCAGGCTCCACCTATCAGGCCATTCAGTACTAAAGGCTGTTCTTAAGCCACAGCTTGTTTTTTGAAGTTCACCTTTTGAAAGTATTTGCTACTTGTCTTGGGACTGCTGCAACATTGGTTTGGACAAAGCACAACCTTGCCTTCACTGATTATTGGGAATATGAGGAAAATGAAGCTAAAAATATTGCAAGCGAGTTAAGAAGGGATTCTCAGAAAAGTCAAAAGAAATAACACTGAGAAGTCATTCCTTAAGAGGGCAAGAGAGATGGCTTAGTTGTCTGCTAAGCTGAGTCAATGAAAACGATTAAGCAGCAGCTTGACAAATCAATGGGAAGGTTATCTGGAAATGCCCAGAGACTGAAACTAACACAGAAAGGACCCTGTGATTAGGGTTTCCAAGTTTTGATTATATATGTTCAATTTTTATTACTTCCCATTACTGCTACGAGCGTTGTACCACCAGGTTAATGACAGGCTTTCCCCCCTCTCCTGGTTGTAGTCTGACACAAACCAGGGTATCCGACAGGAGTGTCCCACGGCCCTGGGAACTGTTCCCGAGGAGCCACTGTTTTCACTCCTCCTGTAACCGGGTTTGCTGGACGTTCCTGTTTTCTCTATCTCAATTCACAGGCGTCTCTCACAAGAAAGATGTACAAAGCTGGATGGGCAAAAAGCATGACACTGAAGAAGAACATGGCAGTGAACAATGCTATTTTTATGCTCAGAGAAAGTGGAAGCTGAAACGCCAATCTCAATGACATGAGAGAACTGTCAGGAAGAACAGATAATTACACAACATGAATCCATCCTCATGACAATGACTCTAATGAGATAGGAAATAGAATAAAATCAATATTCTATTTACATTGACGGTACAGTCTCAAAAGCTGGAAATTGCCAAATGGCTGTCTTTTAAAGAAAGAAATACAAAAATTACCAACTGCCTTACAGTATTTTCAAAACACCTCTGCCAAATTCAAAGATTACCAATAACATATCTCAACATAAAATTTGGAAAAGAGACAGCAATTACTTCATGGCACAATTGAGGGATATAATTATAGCGCTGTCGCAAAATTAACAGAAACAATGAACCAATTAACATCTTGGCCACATAACAGTGAAGGATTGGTTAAAGAAAAATATTCTTTAGTAAACTACTGCCAAACAAACCGACTCGGTCTCGTACTCCAGCCCTACAGCCGCACGACAGCGTGCAAAAGTGAAAAGACCCCCCTCGATTTTGTACTTTCGCATTATGGGGGAACAGGGTGCAAAGGCAGCAGCAGAGAGCAGCCGGCTCCAAGCGGGAATGCCGGGACACTGCGCCCTGCGAGACGGACGTCACAGCCCCCGCAGCCGGTGACTTAAGCAGAGCTTGGTAAAGCCACCAGCAAACATTAGCACTGAACTACTAGGCAAGTCCCACACCAGATTTGCAAAAAAGCTGCCAACACTACTTTTATGACCCAGATATTTTGCATAATATACATAGTTTTAGTAGTCGTAGTACTAGTAGTAGTATTTTAAAGGTTATTTCTGTACTGTTTTAGCTCTGACAGAGTTGCTTGGGAAGGCACTGCAACCTCCCACTGACTTCAGTGGGATTCTTAGGCAGATCCTCATCAGACCTGTTTTTATCTTGAGTGTATTTCACAGTTTCTGAAACCGTTTTAGCAGAAACACCTAACTGCGACGTTACATCTGAATCTAACGCATCCAAGTGCACTCAGTTCATGAAAACCGGATCGATGGAGAAAAGAGGCAACACGTCATAAAGTGCCCCCAGCTGCGCAGTGCAGAAATAAGGGACTTCCTCGAAATCAGTTCTCCAAGATTTACGTCCCTGATCAAACTGTGAACCCACTCCCAACAACAGTGTAATGGCACTGACGTACAAATCCCACAGCTCAATCCTTTCTTTAGATTAATTAATGCTATTTTCAAGTGAGAAAGTTATACTGCAAATTCCATACACCTTCTTTCCTTTAGAGAGTAGATGGTTAATTACAAAAATGGCGGTTACTTCATAAAGTCCAGAAATAGGCCTGTTGAGTTTGGGGTTTTTTAATAACCTATGGTATATATCAGTTTCCGTCTCAAAATCTGGGACTTCAGAGACATGCAGAATTCACATTATCTGACAGCATTAGATGGATGTGTATTTATAAACTAAACCAGGGAAAGGTCAGTGGCTGTCTCCAGACTGGGAAATGTCTATACCAGCTATTATTCTGCTCTTTCAACTTGTCAGCCAGAGACAAAATGGCAGGAAGGACTGCCCTGCATTTAATCCATTTTGCTGTTGATTTATGTATCACAAAGCAGTCACACATCCCTCCACACCACTGAAGTTGCAAATACTGTTTCTGGTATTAAAAACATATCCATACTGTAACTCCTTTACCATAACATTTACATAATATATTTTAGAAATAGGAAGTTCTGTATTATCCAGGCGTAGGGGAATTTCAACCATAAAAGAAGTGACATTTCCCACGCAAGTCTAAAAAGAAGTTGTTTATCTTTAAAAATAGCAGTAATCTGGTGATTTAACTTAAAACTCTGAGAAGTACTTTTTTTTAAAAAAAAGAAAACAAACTGAATTGAAATAACCAAACACTCTTTTATTAAAATCAATGTTATGTGCTTGTTCTAATTAATTTTAAATTTTGTGTTCCTATAGAAAGACATTTGAGAGGCCGTAACACAATAACTATGTGCTCTTCCAGAACATACAGAGCTCGCTCTTAATCAGACCCTTGCAGATTAAAGACATTTTGTTTCATTAACGGCTGACGTACCTAAGCCAAGTGATGCAGGAGAGGAGTGAGATGACCTGTGCCAACGGCATCGCACGGGACGGGTCTCCCACAAACCGGGATCCCCCCGGGGCAGCGCCGGGTGGGCACGCACGGCCGGTCACTCCCCATCGCCCGCCCCACGCTGTGCCCTGCCCCCAGAAAGGCACGGCTCACCCGTTAAAGGGTTCCTACTCTCTCCTCGCTGTGACTTTATAATTCTTGTCACTTTTCCTGCTTGTTTCAGCGGGAGCAGGCCAGAGGTGCCTGTCGATTATGCAGCAGAATGATGTCGATTATGCAGTTACCAAAACCCACCCTGCGTGCAGCAGGTTTGGGGTGTTTTCCTTAAGAATGGAGCCATGCAGCAAACTCGGGACGAGTCCCACAGCTGAGATCCAAAACCGGGAGGGACTTGCAACAGTGGCAAAAAGGACAGCTACACCTCACTGAACAACACTCCCCTACATGTGCGTATATATATAAATTGTTTCATGTATATAAAACATGAGTATTAGCATCATCCATGGTAACAACCACTACAGAAAAAAAGCCACATCCGTGACTCAGCAAGGGAAGCAACTGCTTCCCTCTGACACCAAATTCAGCTGATGCCAATGGTTTCAGGGAGGAGAAGTGACCCAGAGGAGCCCTCACTGGCGAGAGATGCAGCAGACACCCAGGCTAGCCTCTCACACGCCAGGTGCCTTAACACCCATCCACTGTACAGCAAGGGAAAAATACTGGCCGCTTATTACTGCGAAGGCTCTAAATTAAATCTACATGTCACCTCTAGAAAGGTTCCCACTTTTTACAATCAGCTTTACCGTTTTTCACTTCCCTTCCTAAAGCAGCTGCCACGTAGCCGTGGTTGCAAAGGGCGGCTTTTTCCTTCCCTGGAAATGGATCCCAGCAGTGGGTAAAATGAGTCTTGAGAGACCACCTTGGTGAGCATCTGATGGAGTACAGCATACATGTGGTCAGTACTGACATTATTATTAATTTATTAGGAATACTATTTGCTCCAGCCAATGAGCTCCTCCACTTCGCTAACCTGTCCCAGGCCAGGCATCCCCTCCCGCCTTTGCCCTGTCACCAAACTCTAGATTTCAAAGCCCTTGCCCGTTCACACGACGATCGCTTTGTTATGTGAATGATTATGAACGAGGAGCCTGGATGCAGCCGTCACACCTTAGCACAGGGGAAGGCGACCACCGCCGCGGGGCCTGCCGGGGAGGACCGCGGCATCTTCAGCAGAATTCGGTGTGCGGCACCTTCCCCCCAGCTGCCTGCGCCTCGGCGGGCGCGCTCCCAGCGAGGCGAATCAGAAGTTGTAATTATGGGGATTGCTTCATCTTGCATCTGACTTGAGGGCAAACAAAAAGGGACCTGAATACAGATAATGAGGAACAGGTTATACAGAGTTCTGCTTTCGACAGCAAGTCAGAGCTCGGGTTTCGATGGCCTGGTCACTTCAGCTCAGTAATGGTGAGCTGTGGCAGTGCCGTGACAATCACACGCTTCTCGCCAAGGATGAGAAAATTACGTGGGAAGGGGTGAAAATGGGTCGCTGATGCAGCAGGGGCGGAAGGAGAGCCACGGGCAGCGCTCAGCCATCGCCCCGGCACCGCAGCGCAGCAGAGCAGCACCCCGGCACAGCAACTCCAGGAAAGGCCTGGGGGACCCACACCTCTGATATCCACACCAGAGACCCCCAGAGCCGCGAGGCACGGCCAGCTCAGGGCGAGGATGCGACCGCCCGACTCCTGCTCATGTTAACAGGAATCACGAGGCAACGACAGTGCTGGAAAACTGCTCCAGCATCTGTTGCAAGACAGGAGATAAAGCCGGCTGCGTTCCAGTTCAAACCTTTCAGTTTCTCAAAGAATCTCAAATCCAAAATAGAACATTTGCTATGGCTTAATACATGCTGGCCTTACATTTAATTTATATTTATCGTTCATATCCTTCCAGCATAGTAAAAACTTCTAAAACTTATCAGAAAATACAATGAATCTGAAATAACTTCATTATTTATGTAATAAGAACCTAAATCCTAGAGAATGGGGTTTTCTAACTCTCTATGCTCTGCCACCATCCAAGGTATCCAAGATCATCACTATGCACTAATAGAAAAGCAAAATGACTCTTCAGTATACAGCAAAACTAATCAAGTTTAGGAGATACTTTCCTTGCCTTAAAAGAGATCACAGAGATACACATACAGGGCTCAGCAGCACTGAAACACTTATTGATGCCATTAATTCTGCACCGTGAGCAATCTCACCCAAGCTAAATAAATACATGTGTCTTCAGGTACCAAGGAAAAGCTCCCAATTAGTCACCGGTATTAAAAATAACAAAAACTGAATGATGGTGCTTTATTTTAGGAAAGAAATGAAAAATGTCTTTGAGGCCATTTTTTAATCAGTATTTGCTATAATTTATTGTTATGCTTCATCTTGAATCATGATATTTATGTAGCTAGCAATAATCATGAAAAACAGCCCACTAATGGCCCGATTGGAACAGCTTCTTCTGCACAAAGCCTCAGCCAGAAGCAACACCACGGCTGGCGGAGGTGAATTCCGAAGGGGCTTCTGAGCGGGGCCGTTCCCAGCGCGGCGGCTGAGGGGGAGGCCCTGCCGCTGCGCCGTGCCCTGGGTTCAAGGCCAGCCTTCCTCCCCTCCTCCCTCGGGAGCTGCGTTAGGTGATGACTTTCCCTAATGCTCATTTTGTTCACGGATTCCCCGATGTCTGAATGACCCAGCGAGTGTAACGCTGCTTCAGTGCATGCTCAATACACAACTTCTCTCTCATTTTTTGCCTTTTGCTGTGGGTAATACAGATGAACTTCCAGGAGGATGAAAAAGAGGTTTCTGGTTACTCCAGCGCCCAGAAGGCCCTTCCAGAAGGTCCGTGCTCGTACGGGAGGGAGCTGCAACGCGCTGCAGCAGAAACCCCAGCCGTGTCGGCACGGGGCCCTGGGGCACTCCCGCGGCCACGGAGCCAGCACGGCTTCAGGGACAGTCCTGGTGTAACACACAAAGGCACACGAGAGCACCCACAGGCTGTTAGCACCTGAGCTTGATCAACCTGTACTTTTAGAAAAAAAAGCAAGCAGCAGCCTGGCGTGGAAGGTGCAGTGAGTGCGGTGGCTCCTCCTGCATCACCGCAAACAGCAACTACAGGGGGTTTCCCAGCTCGGCCAGTCAGACCTTTAATAATTTTTGTTTCTGGGTTATGGAGTGGGTCATAACCCACTACTTCTTTATTTACGGCTGTTGTACAGCTGACCTATCTGAACTATTTCTGAGGTCCCACCTTCCACAGAACAATCAAGGAACATCTCTGAGGCAGAATGAAGGTGGACCCTTCGTTACCCCCTCGCAGCCCTGTACTCCTCGTGGTCTCACGATGCAATACGTGCCAGATCTCTCTTGTTCCACCAACACACGCCTGCGACTCGCGCCCTCAGCCCGCCCTGGTCTCCAAGGCAGTCTCCTTCCCCAGCAAGAAGTGAACTGTGTCCTTTTTGCTCACTCTGCAGGCAACCTTTTCTAGGCTCAACTGGTGCCAAATCACAGAACACATAACCTTCAAATTCCCATTAATTCTTCCTGCAGAAGAAATGGCCTCTATATATTCATGCAACGTAAAAATGGATCACTTTCTCCAAAATGCCTGCTACACTGAATAAAAACGTTAACGTCTCAAAGGACCACAGGTGTGGACCAAAAATTTGAGACAGTTATTTAAAATTCTCTCAAGCACTCAGGTTATGCCCCTGTCAGAGTTACTTTGAACATTCTTATTTTTTAAACAATCCAAAATAACAACTTGAAGAATGGTGCTATATGAAAACCCAATACAAAACAGGTCCATTTAATGGTGCCACTCATGCACCGAGCGCTCATTCTGCAGCTCCTTGTCTGTTTTCTATCTAGGGAAGAGCTGTGGCAGAGGCCCCCCGTTTCTCGATAAGTCCCTTTTGTCATTAATGCACCTGTGCAAGCTACCCAAACCGAACAACACAAAGAAGGAATTGCAGAAAAAGCTCAGAAGATTACAGTTTTCCTTGTATTCTCAGTCCTGCCTCTAAAAGCCAATTAAAAATACCGAATATGGAAGTTTAAAATTCTAGTCTGACACAAAAAACCATGGAATATTGGGAAAATAGCTTTTGAAAAGATTAAAGAAAAAGCATTTTTTATAAAAATGGTGAATAAAGACAGAACACTTAGAAGTTGTAGAAAACCAACCAAACAAACCCAAAGCAATAATTTTGTCAGTCAAGCAGAAAAATGAGTGAAAGAAGTTCAAATTCTTGTATTTTAGTTGCCACCGTTAGCTGTATTTAATTAGAAGAATTGAACAGAGCTGCATCTACTTTTCACAAAAAATCACATCATTAAAGATTTATTTGTGGAATATATTTGCACATAAATACAGGAGCTTAATAAAATGCTGATAAGCAGCAAGCAAGATATTTTCCCAGGGACTTTCTTCTAAGCAGTCTGCAAAGCTAAGTCATAGCAGCAAGTGCCTGCGCTCCCAGAAGAACATTTTTAACCGGTACACATCAAAAAGCTGAAAAGCACATAATTACATTATCAGTATCACAGACTCCCTACCTTTGATTTTTCACTGCTTGTTAAGGAAGTCTCAAAGTCAGTTTAAGTTTTGTCTGTGTATCGAGCACTGAAGGATTCCTGTGTAAAATTACATATGGAAAGGATTTCACTGAAAACCAAGAGTGATCATCCGGAGCCAAGAATGCTGCCCAGGCTCTAATAAAGTCTTCCAAACACGAGGAGAAACATTTTTTGTTTGGATTTTTTTTTTTTCCTCCAAGCTTCAGAGAGTCACAGAAAAAAACCACCAGCGTTTATTTCTCACACATAAATCATGCTGTGTTTATCAGTACGCGCAGCTGACAGGACCCCTCTCCCATGGAAACCAGATGGCACAAGCCACACCGAAATAGCCGGTGTTAGCTGGGGCGGCGAGCCCCGACCCCCGGGATCGGCGAGGAGGAGGAGGAGGAGGAGGAAGGGCGGCAGCTTGGCACAGCCAGCCCCCGAGGAGCAGCCGCCATCCCGCCCGCGCCTCCGCCAGCAGCCTCGGCAGATGTGGGAGCACCGGCTCCCGGCGCCTGCGCGCACAGAGACGCGTCTTTTCTACCGTGAATCCAGGCCTAATTGCCGCTGCCTCCAGCTTGGCAACCTGCTCGGAAAACTTGACACATCTGCCTGGTTCGGCGAGCTCCCGGAGCCCGCACGCTCCTCCACGGTGCTGCCGGGGAGCGCGGAGTTTAAAGGCTCGAGACCTCGGGTCCATCTAGACCCAATAAATGCGGCAAACTTCACTTTCTCCTACAGCAATTTACTTGGGTTTAACAGAAAAGCTTATCTCCTCGAACGCTGCGTATGTGTCCCTGCAGCCACGAGAACGTTCCCGTGACGCAGGGAGCAAGGGGCTGCTGAGGGGAGCGTGGAGGGCCCTGCTCTCCCTTTTTTAGAAGGAAAAATTCCCATTAACTTCTCTGGAAGCAGGATTGGGCCCAGCGCCCACACATGCTCCGGGTTCCCGAGCCCTTACTCACCGCTCGCAGTGGGACTCGCAGCGCGGCAGGAATGCGCCCGGGCTCCGGCCCCGCTCCGCTCCCCGCTCCGCGCCCCAGCCGGGCAGCACCTGGGCGCGTGGCGCTGGCTCCACGGCACACGGCGCCCGGGCCCCGCCGGGGAATGGGGGTCCCTGCAGCTCAGCTCCCGGGGCACGCTCTCCAGGCCAGCCTCAACCTACAGCCACCCAAGGCCGGAGGTGTTATTTGTAACGCTTTTGACATTTTGCTTTTCTCTCCCAAATAATACCTGCTCCGAGTTCAAGCCCAAGGCATATTTTGCCATGCCAGATGATCTGCGACCGTCTCATGACTTATTACATTGTTATCATCACTAAGCTTAGCAAACAGGGCTGCTAAGTCTATTAATCTTCTGAAACACGGAGTCTGAAACCGTAGAAACAAAACATCTCACTACAAGATACATAAAATGTGGTATAGCAAGATAAGGGGGAAATTCAGTGCACACTGGTAATTTTTTTCCTGAGCCACTGCAAGCAAGACTGACGCACTTTTGTAAGAACCAACCCTGAATGTAACATTACCGACAAGTACGTAAGTGAAAAAAAATCCCTTTTACAACAGCAGCCTCCCCCGGGGCAGACAGTAAGGTACGCTTCCAAGAGGAAAACCTGGACTGTATGCAGAAGTTTAAACTGCCACCTGTAAATTCAAGGAAAGAAGGGATAAATGGGCCAAATACAGCTGGGCTAGCAATGGAGGGCTGTGTGAAAGCTCACTTTTCAAATTGTCAAATGACTAGACATATTTTAACCTGGCTAGTCCTTATTTCTTTTTATTGTACTGAAATTCATTCCGATTCAGCCACCAACATACAGCCTGCATATTTATGTCCCAAAATATTTTTCTATGAAAACAAATATTTGGCATATTTGCCAAAAGCATAAGGTCCTAAGAGCAACACAGGCAGTTGCACACTTTCTGACAGCGCTCAAATAAGGGCTGGAAGTTGTTTCTCCCCGAGACGTCTTGCCAGCAGCTCCCGGCGGTAGCAGGGCTGCAGCAGGACAGATGGAGGCGGGGGGCTGAGCTGGCACCCGGGCTGGGGAGCACCGCCCGCACCCCCGCGCCGGGTTAACACTGATGAGACGCTTGGCTGATGGAAATGGTAATCTGGCTGCACAGAACTCACGGCCGATTGTGGTTTAGTCAGCCCTGGCTTCCTCAGCTTTCCTGTGCAATCTTTTTACCTTTTAAACTGCTGCTGCTATTTCTAATTAATACGAAATAGCAATTAACCCAGTGAAAATTCAAGCTGCATTTAGTGAGAACTTGTTAGACTTTAGTGAAGACAGATTTTAATTGACGGCAAACTCTGACTTCTTCTTTACAGTACATGAAAACAGAGTTTTCCCAGCTACCTAAAATATTTTGGATAAAAATATTCTTTTATAACAACACAGCATACGCACATAATTTGAAACAGGGACTATTTCACAGGGTAGTAGCTGAGAGCAAGTAGACATTTTAAAAAAATAATGGATCCCAGAAGAAAAGCAATTCTCCTGGAACATCGCTGGATTTCATCCTGAGGCCAGCCTGCATCAAACCCTCCCAGAGCCCTCGAACAGCCTCGTGTGCTCGACCCGCACCAGCTCAGTGCTGCTGCTCTCGCTCTCCTGTTGCTTCCAGAGGCTATGGAAGAAATTTCAGATCAGCCACAGAGCAGGGAAATTTACTGCTGGTTCAGAATGCACACAACATTGGTCACTGGCTTCAGTCTCCAAGCAAAGCAAGGACCGAGACGTTCACCCTGCACAAACTGCTGAAGGTGGAATGGGAAGGGGTCACACCGACTGCTCGTGTGACCGTCCTCACCGGGAGCCACGCTCCATTATAAAATGCCATATGCAAAACCTCCACCTCTCAACTCCATGTTAAATGTGTATTTTGTTACCTTGGGACGTATTCAAGTTCCATCACAACTGTGACACACCGTTTAAATGGTCCCTTCTCCTTCCTTGCTGCGAACTCTCATTGACACTAACGGGAATTACAACTGCACATATTCACGGCAGAACAGACTCCAAATGTCACCGAGGATAGCAATAAAAAAACATGCACATGTTTATCCTTTCGGTAAATAATTAGGGGGTAGTAGGAAGGAAATGTTGTTTACTTTGCTGCATTACTTGGGAAACTAAGTTTACAATATAGAATTGTTAATAGAATAAAATAAAAAATAATCATCCTAGGCAACTGCTCTAATCCCCAAGGAACACCAACGGCGGAGACCACCAGGCGTGCAGGCACGGGAAAGCCTGGAGGCTCTGCCCGCCCCGGCCGGGGACAGCAGCGCGGAGCTGAGGGCAGGAGTCCCTCAGGAAACCTTCCATCGAACCCAGTCAGGCCCCGCGCCTCACAGCTGCCCGGCTGCAAAGCACATTCACCAAAGCCCTGGACCTACCCACCCGAGCTCTGCTCGCGCTCCGACACAGCGCCGAGCTCTCTGGCAGCACCCGCACGTTTGGGTGCAGGATTATTCTGCCACCCCTTACAAACGAAGGACAGTACAAAACCGGATTATTTCAGGCAACACCTGACCACTGACATCAGTGCCCTTCCTTGTTCATACTGGAAAACGGTCATAAAAATATATAAAACACAACCACAGTAAAACTCCTTCTGGACAGGAGTAGTTGCAGGGATTTTTTGATAAATACTCAGTTACAGAAGTCATCCTCTGCATGGACAAACATCATAAAAATATGACAACAAAAGGGAAGAGAACTTTTTTTTGTAGTTTTATCTTAATGAGCTGATCTTTAACAGCAAAATCACCTCGTCATAGCATTTGCATTTAAACTGTGCATGAGGCAAAGCAAAACACATATTAAGCCTTTGAAAGTAATGAACAGTTACTGCAAGGCGTCTTTTATAATCCAACACGTGTGACTTCCTCAGTGTTAGCGCTGTTCAAAAAATGATGCTCACAGTTTATACACGCGGTTCCTAAGTAGCAATCATCCTCTATTCTGGACATCAAGAGGTGCTGAGGCTCATCCTTCTAATTACAGGCATTCCTCTGTCGTTACCACCTCCACATTAAATCTGAAGCAGCAGAATAAAACAAGTACTTAAAGGAAATAAAAGCAGAGAGGAAAGTCTATGTTTTAATCTGAACTGGCCGTGAGATCATCTACACCACAGGTATAAGGACCTCTGCTGCAGCCACTTAACCCGCCCCGGACAACACGGTGAAAACCACGCAGCTTTAACGGTCTGTCTCCCCCGGGCAAGCAAAATAAAGACCCTTTGGACTGAGGTTTGTTTTAGCTGTTCGGTGCGATGCATCCCCATCTCCAGGACTTCACGTTTATTTTCCAGTTTCCACTGTACATGGGCTCTAAGTTCAGGGAAGTCAGGTTTGGCCCCGATGCAGGGATGCAAAGCGATGCAGCTCGGACACTGCGCAAAGGCCACAGAACAGCACATTCACCTCTAAAAATCCCGTGGAGGACAGACTGCAGTGAATGACATTACAGATCCTTCCCAGTAGTATCTTCCCTGCTCATGGAATTTTGGAAAGTAGCATTTTCAGTGCTCCCAAGACATGCAAACTGGACAGGCACCAGAAAGCTCCATGCAAAACAGGTTTTAAAAGAAAGCAACAGCAGCACCTGCTACTTTCAGATGCTTGTCAGTGTGTGGTGTTTGTCATGGAGGTGTCTAAAAATGTTACTTCACTCAATGCTCGGCCTCACTATAGGAAGCTGAACAAACTCAGTAATTATTACCTGGTAATACTAGAAAAGGATGAGCAGCATCTGAGACTTAGTGAAGCAACAAAGTAGTAGAATTGAAAGGTGGAGTAATGCAAAACAAAACTGACCTTTCTCCAAAACTGGAAATGAATGTCTACATGTAAGGTCTGAAGCAGCTTGGTTCACACTTACTTATTTCTGATTATACTGTTGAACTTCCCAAAGGAGAGTGAGCCAAGAGCTAGTCTAAAGTAAAATCAGAAAAAAAACTCTGAAATTTTTACAAGCCACCACCAGCTGCAGCGGAGGGCTGTGTGCTCAGCGCGGGGCTGCAGCCTTCCCGAGGCGCCCGTGCCGCGGCTGCTGCCATGCCCAGGCACCCCAGGAGCCTGCACGGCACCCTACCCATCCCCCGTGCCAGTACCTTTCCTAGGATGATGCTTTCGCCATCTCCTAAATCTCACCGGAGGAACTGGGCTGAAGGCCCTCGCAGCACCCTACACCGAGTACTGTGTGGTACTTCACTTCAGCGGGTCAGTGAAAGAACAGCTTCAGGGCCCGGCCCGCCTCCGGAGCGACCTCTGCGGAAAGGCTGTTCGGAATTATGACTACTGCCACAAATAGACAATCACATCCCAGAGAAATTTTAAATGAAAATTCTCTGCTTCCACTAATTAAACTGTTTCGTTGATACTCCTGAAGACAGATACCATGCGTTGCCTTGTTAACCCACCAGATCTAAAACTCCACGTCGCCTGCCACGGGGTGAAGAACGTGGGGCGGCGTCTGCGCGGAGGGTGCGAGCCGCACGCAGGGCTCGGATCCGCGGCCGCTCTCCCGCGTCTGCAGGACGGCTTTCAGCCCAGAAAAACACGAAGCTCGTGCCTAGGCGGCACGTGGCACAGCTGTGCTTCACACCACTTCTGAGAGGACGAGCATAAAGGAGGATTTTGTGAGTAAATGAACAGAAATGACAAAGGCGGGCTGTTCCCACCGCGGGGAACGCCGGCGCCGGGCGGGGGATGTATGGAGACCATACCCTCCGCTGCAGCCGAGGGGAGTTCTCACGGGGCAGCTTTGACACTGCTTCCTCACTCAAGTGAATTACAAATTGCTCACATAATGCCCCAATTTTGCCTGTTGATTCAACTGCCTTGTAATACAACAAAGCATCCTTGGACTCAGACCCTTTCCTGCCATTCAAACTAAATTTAATCCACTGACGGCTTTAAGGAAATGCGACAACAAATATGCCCTGTCACTTTCTCATGTATCAGATTAAGAAATCTTGTTGCCTGTGTATCTTTGCTCAGTAGCCCGAGTAAATAACAACTGCACAATCCTGTACTTTTAGGTGTCACATAAACTAGGCAGACTCCACAATTTCTGTTAAATCATACGTACAACGTACAGAGTAGTAACTTTTCAAAATTTTCAAGTCTGGAAGCTAACTGGTTATGAAACTTAGAATGCTCGGTCATCACCATCGCTTTTATTTAAATACCTTTTGTTTCAACTACGCCTGGAGAGGTTTTGTAGCTCGGAAGCCCAGCCTGTAAATCCAGGAAAGTCCAAATCCATTTTACAATGCTCTAGTCTACAGGGGCTGAGGAAAGTAGTGACACAGGCCTCACAAAATTTAAATTGCAGAAGCACATGCTGCGACCGCAGAGCTCAGCTCGGCGCGCACCCAGCATCCCCGTCCCCCAAAGACGGGCTGTCGGGGTGCCCCGCTCCCCAAACACCCCGCGGGCAGCGCCCAGCTCGGCCCGCACCGCCCGCGAGCACAGACCCCCGACACCCAGCCCTGCTCCGTCTCAGCCTTCCACACACAGCAGTTCAGTCACCCGCTTCAGTGAACCCAAGGACGCCAAGCCTTTAATTTCTTTTTTACCTACTTTAAGTTGTCATAATATTGTTTTACGTCAGGGTCGGCACCAGGCGGGAGCAGACAGCCCGGCGGCAGCCAGGATCCACCGCAGCCTCCGAGTGCCGACCTCAGGCTTTCGCCCTCCAACCTCCCCTGCAGCGGCAAGTGCCATCAGCTAATTAGTCACGATGCAAATTATTTCCTTGTTGTCACTTTGGATCGCGTTGTCATTCCATCAGAACCTTTTTTCCGTACTTAGAGAAGATATAGTCCATTTTTTCAATTTTGTTATTCATTACTCACAGCCCTCTCTCCTGTCCATTACGTCCCTTCGTTAAACCCACTCTCACACCTTCACCATCTCTACTTTGTCACCTGTGTCCTTGTGGCAGTGCCACGTTTTGCAGCATGTATTCCCCTCCAAAGAAAATGAGCAAAATCGATAATTACTTTCTAAACGAACCATGCGTTTTTCTAAAATAACCATTTTATGCAGATGACATCCCTGCGTTTTTCTCTTCCGCTATACTAAGATCTTAACAAACTGACTTGCTCGCAGTAACAAGGTGCAAAACAAAGTTCTGAATCGAAGAACTTCCTCTAAAAAAAAAAAAACAAAACCCAAAACAAACAAAAAAAAAAAGAAAAAAGAAAAAAGAGAAAGCTCCATTTCCACGCAGTTAATCTAGAAACTCCCGAGGGGCCGGGCAGCACGGCGAGTGCGCATCAGGCAGGATTTCTGCTCGGCACCGCGATGGGCGCGCACCCGGCTGGCGAGTCCCTCTGAAGTTACCGTCTTCTCCAAACAAAAATTAAAAAAAAGAAAAATTCTCACCTCAACCACTACGCTTTTTTTTTTTTTTCCGGCGCACCCCCATCTCCCGGCCCCCGGGGCGGGCAGCCCCGGCACAGCGGCCCGAGCCCCGCCCGGCCCCGGGGCGGCCTCAGCCCCCGGCCCCGGGCCGGGCCCCCCCGGCCCCGTTCCCCCTTAGGCCGCCGCCCGGGGGAGGCCGCGGGGCCGGGCCGGGCCGGGGGAGGCCGCGGGGCCGGGCAGCGGCCCCCCGGGCACCTGCAGCCGCCCCCCCGGCACTCACCTCTGGCCGGCCCGCGGGGCGGGCGGGCGGCCCTGCCCGGGCACGGCGGTGGCGGCCCGGCCCGGTCAGCGGCTCATGCTGACAGCGCGGCGGGCGGGAGGCGGCGGCAGCGGCCCGGGCTCCCCGCGCCGGCCCCGGCTTCCGCCGCCGCCTCCCGCCCCGCCCGGAAGCGCGGCCCCGCCGGCGGCCCCGGGCCCAGGCCCCAGGCCCCGCTTACCTAAGCCAGGCGCAGGCTCCGCGGTGCGGGCGACACAAAACCGAGGGAAAGGTGACGAGCGGAGGCGTCGCGGGCTGCCCTCCCCCGGGGACTCGCCTCCCTCATCCTCCCCGCGGCGGCGCGGCCCGGCGCCTCATGAGTCACGGTGCCCGAGCCCCAGCACACGTGCCCGGCCCCGCCGCCGCCTCCGGTTTCGGAGGAAAGGAGGAAAAAAAAAAAAAAAAAAAAAGCAAAGCCAAGCGCGGGGGGGGAGGGAAGCGAGTGGAAAATGTCTCTGGCGAAACAGCTCAGCCGGGGCCCGCGCCGCGAGGCCCTGAGCGCGGGCGTCCTCAAACCGTGTTATCCATCCTAATGCGATTTTCCAGTCCCTCCCCCCCTAAAAAAATGCTTTTCCTCTAACGAGGCAACAGCTCTGATCTTCCTTCCAGAGCGGGCACAAAGACCGCCTTTCCTCCCGGTTCCCGCTCACTCTCTGTGTGGCGACTCGAGCGTCTCCCGAACGGGGGGGGGTTTAACCCGCGTGGTCCCCACGAGGCCGGCCCGGAGCCCGACGGGGACCGGGGGGCTGCGCTGGCTGTCGGGGCTCCCCGGGGCACCCGCACCAGGGCGAGGGGCCAGCACCCACTCCCGCGGTGGCCGGGCACGGCCCGAGCCCACGAGAGGGTGCCCATCCCCACGGCGCCCATCCCCGAGGCGTCGGTACGGCCGCAGCGGTGACGCCGACGGGAGCCACGAGGCAAAGGGAGCTGCCACGGCACAGAGGGGTCAGACGTCGCCTCAGCGCCGCCCCGTGCGGGACCCTCGCGTCTGGGGCCGCGCAAAGGGATCTTGACAACGTGGCACTAACCTGCGGGAGAGAAAAGGAGAAGGACGTATGCGTAAAAATGCCTAAATACACCTAAATACACCTAAATAGGCCAGGGGCTGCGGGGGGACACGCAGGGTCCGGCCCCACTGGGATGTGGGAAGCAGGATGGGAGCTCCAGGAACAGTGTGGGGGGTGAAATGATGGAAAGAACTGGAAGGACCCTGCCAACGCCAAGACCGGAGGAAGCACAGCAATGATCGTCCAAAATTTAAGGAGACTATAAAGAGCAGGGAACAATCTTGTCTCTGTATTTATGTGGTGAGGACAAGAAGATGGGCTTAAACTGCAGGGAGAGAGATTCAGGCTGGACTTAGAGGAAAAAAAAGGACGGACAAGGGTACTAAATCAAGGTTAGATACTTGTCTGGAGGAGTGATTTAGGTACACTCCATCCTGCCTGGGGCAAAGGAATGGATTAAGTGACCTTTTGTGGTCCCTTTTCTAGCTCTTTCTTCCTCTGACCCTGCCGAGGTTTACTCTTTTTGATCTATACTTCTTTTTTAGTGTGCAGTCTGTTCCATCCCTGAGGCTCACAATATACCTCTTACATTGTTAATTCTTTTTTTTTTTTTTTCTGCCATTTGCCGTGAAAGAGTCCTGTGCCTTTGAAAACTATGTTTTTCAGTTCTCTATATTTTACCATTTCAATAAAACCAGTGGCAGGGTTCTCTGGCTTCGTCTTTTGATATCAAAGCAGCAGTTGTGTCTTAGCCAAGCTCACACCCAAACCCTACAAATATTTGCACTGATTCCAGGAGACATTTTACTTAGTATTTTTTCCATGTCGTATGAAGCAACGGTTTGTTGATAAGGCTGAGTATATTTCAATACATATACACATACGTTTTAAAAAAAAAAATCAATTATTCCCTTTTCCCTTAAACTTTTATTTTCTGTTTTCTCCCATAGGGAACAATTCAGAGAACTGTCACCTTATGTCTAGGGCACCAACAGTTTCTGTTCCGCCTTGGTCCCTGTTACCAAGCGTAACGGCAGGCCAGTTACTCAAGACAAGGAAATCCCTCCTTCCCCCTCGGCGCAGGCTCTGCCCCAGCAGCTCCCGCGGGCGCCAAAGCCCGGGCTGATGCCCGGCCCCCAGCTCGTGGGCATCTCGGCGGCAGGTTGCCGGATGACCAGCACAGCTAGCCACGGCCGCCAGCACCGTGCCCCCGCTGCTCGGCAGGAACGACGAGAGCAGAGGGAGCCCCCACAGAGGCTTTAATGGCCCTTCGGGCTGGAGACAGTTATAAAATGGATGTCAGACACTCACAGCTCCGCCCTCATAGAGCTTCCTCGCTTTGGTTAAGAAAATTAAGAACCATCGAATAAATGAGTTATGTATCTCCAGTATCAGGAGCGTAACTTACTCGTGTTAAACATCTCTACCAACACAGACACCTTGTTGCAACTTTATTTTTTCTATCAAACACACTGGAGGGTATAGGCCTGCTAGAACTTTCTCTTTCCATCTTCTCCCTCTTGTGCCTCTCTCTTCCCCCCAGATCTTGTAACTGTGTTTATAACTCTGAGCATCACTTGTTACCCATACCCAGTTGTTTGGAATACATTTATTTTTACTTTATAAATAAATATTAAAAAAAGAGTGCTAAAATGGCATCTCCACTGCAATTGAATGCTACTTTTATTCATTTATAGATACTGAGCTTCTGTGGACTTCTGAAATTTCAAACAATCACTCAGAATTACATCTGTCACATCCTTCAGTCTGTAACAGAATAAGCCAAACCAATTTGCTGTTTGCTTTGAAATTTATTAGGCTTGGAGACTAGAATAAACTTGCCTTTAAATTTGCCTTTTCCCCTGATCTGTACTCGGGGCTGAACTAAGCAGAGTTATGTTTTGTGAAATGAGGTGATAACTGCTTTTCAGCTTTAATGAATAATTCCTCACTTTACTTTGGGAGACAAATAACGTTACTTGCTCAAGAGATCTGAACTCCAGCTGTTTCCTTCTTAAGGCGTTTTGTTCTATTATATTAGCCTGGCATGAATATAATTAACTTTTCTTTCTGTGTGCTCTAATCACACCCTGCAACAGACCCTGCAGCACTTCTGAACCCGCAGCGAGAGGTGGGAGGCCTTGAGCATCCCCCCTCGAGAGCTGCCCAGACCGAGCAGCCTCAGGGAGCACCCGAGCGCCTGAGGAAGCTTTCTGATATTTTCTGCTTATCTTTTTTGGCATTTTATAGAAACTAGAGACTGAAAGGACATAAAGAAACATTCATTTTTCTTTCAGAAAAACATGCCATGAATTTACACTTCTGTTTCAAAGAAGCTTAATTCAGATCAGTAAAAAATTCATGACGATTGGTATCCCATCGTATCTGTATATTTGCCTGACTTACATGGCTTTGCCTGTCATTATGTAAAGCAGCAGCGGTACAGATGCACTGCTCAGATAACTTCAGCATTGGTTGCACACGCCTTGATAGTCTCTGGGAATGAACATTGTAATGGATCATTTGTTGCTCTTCCTGTTTCTGTTCTATCACAAAGAAATACGTGAGGCCGTTTCCTCTCCCTTTGCTTACATCAGCACGCTGGGTATTTTCAAGGCAGTTGTTCTGCTCACAACATTTTGTGCACAAACTCCTCACTGCCCAGATTTCTTCTAGTTTCAGTAGGACAGTGTCCGCACTGATCTTTTCTACACGCAGAGCTAACTTTAAAAAATAACTGGTATCTGCACTGTGCCCTCGTCCTGCCTCGGCAGCAGCCGCAGAGCGGGTACGTGGGTGCCGAGACGCCCGCGGGCGCACCGCTGGAGTGGCGGCTCCCTCCCCAGCCCCCTGCCCCTGGTTGAGAGGCCTTGCTCCGCAGCCCTTATCTGGTGGCACTGGTAATTAGGTTTATTTAGTTTCCTTTTCCCGGCGTCTTTTTTCACATGTCAGCACACCTGATGGGCTGCCTGCTGGGCTTGGTGCTTGCTGCCTGTGCTGACAGCAGCCCTGCCAACCTCCCTTGCCAGCCTCCCCTGCCAGCCCTGCCAGCCTCCCCTGCCAGCCCCGCTGGGCGTTTCTTCTGGTGCCAGCTTCCCTTATCGCTGGGTTTGTGCCCTTTCACCTGCGATGTCATGTCTCACTACATCCTAAAAGGGAATGTGTTCTATTTCACGTAGGTTTATGGAGGCTACGGGGATAAACCCCAGAGCACAGATGCCAAGCACAAGATCTGCAGTAACAAGCTGTCCAGGCAGGGCACGGTAAAGAGGAAACGATAAGGAAGTCTCAGATCCAGAGTCTTCCAGATTCTCATCTGATAGCGAGAACAATTACCATCTGGGATACCAAACAAGGCAATGGACTAATTACCTTTCAGCAGAGCAAGATAAAGAAATATGTCATTGTACATTTATCTTCATATGCCATTCAAACAAAAAAGACATAAATTAGAGAAAAGAGAAACAAGTTGTGTACAGAGAAGGTACCTGGAGAGACATTTTATGTTTTAGAGTCACCGTGTGTTATTACAATTGGAGCAAAAAAAGAGGAACTCTCTTGGCTGAGCTAACACAGCCCTGGCTCAAGTGGAGCAAGAGCCTGACCTCTGAAATTTGTGCAAGGGTTGCCTGCCCTTCCCTCCGAAACCCAGCGAGGAAGGCTGCGGGGCCAGCCCCGGCCCAGCCCCGGCTGGCAGAGCCCCACAAGCACAGCAGGGACACACTGACATGTCCTGGGCGCCCGATGTCACCGTGGCTGTGGGCATTCACAGCTACACCTCAGGGAGAATAAAAAGCACTTCCCACCTCAGCTCCTGCTTCAAAATGATCTGGAGGGAAAAGTTTGAAAGGAAAACTCTAGTGATAGGTCATGCTGTAACAGGTGTGGCATTAGGGATATAGGTGAAAATATATTTAAATTTTCTCTTTGTCATTACAAATGTGGTGAGTACTCTGCAAGATGACTGAAGTCTGCAGGGTTAAGAAGCCTATATCGTGGAAGCCTTATAAATCATTTCTAGCCCTCCCTCAGAGCTGGGTTTCTTAAGCCGTTCGGTATGGGCAGGGGAAGGTAACCCGTGATGCATGAACCAACTCAGCAACCATCTTTCAATCATTACTGCACGGAAGCAGCCACCCTGGCTGCCTGCGGCTCCCCACGCGGCCGCAGGGGCCCTATAGCGTCCTGGTGCCTATAGAGGGGCAGGGGCACGCGGCTGGCGGGTGCAAACTGATGCCCACAGAGCCCTGAGCGCTCTACTTCAGACCCCAGCTCCTGCTCGAGTGAGGTGCAGATCAAACAGGAATCTTTTGCTGAAGAATAACCACCAAAAAAAGTCAGCTAAGAACCTGATTGGATTCAGAATGAGCTGAAAATGTCCGCAGACTCCGGCCAGCTGCGCGGCTGGTGTGGGTGAGGGCAGCTGGGGCCAACGCCCGGCACCTTCCCCACCAGCACCCGCAGCCCCCAGGGCTGGCACGGCTGTGTTCAGCTGTGCACCCGAGAGCAAAGCTTCTCCCCTTAGTAACCCAGCAAATAAAGGGTAAGTAGGGCAGCAGGCCGTGCTCTCCTCAGCAGTCTGTTCCCCACCGACTGCCCATCTCTCCCCTCGAGGGGTGCCGGGCGCTGCCGTACCCCGCCCTGCTGAGCAGGCGAGTAGAACCCACGGCGCAGCCCCCCAGCCCGAGCGGTGTCCTACTGACGGCAGATACACGAGTTGCTGCACACACAGGCACAACGCTCCTGGAGGAGCCCTTCGCTTCCTGAGGCTCTTACTCGTTCAGCGCTCCTGAAACTCAAGTTCCCCAGGAAGGCCTGACGTTAAATTTCAGTCTCGCCGACAAAGCAAGCGACCGTTCCGCTCCCCCAGCGCGGCACAACTGCTGCAGCAACGGCCTCCCGCTCCCCCTCGCCGCGACGCGGGGGCCACCGCTGCCGCGCTGCGGTGCTAAAAGAGATTTTCTTTCTGTTTTAATGATATTATCCACACGTGCATTTCAGAAAAGAGAAAGTACACATTTCAGACTTGGTCCTTCCCCTGGTTTGCCCTTTTATTTTAAAGCCCCCTGCAACTATTAAGGGATGTTAAGTAATAAAATACTTAAAATATTTACTAGTCTACAAGCAAAATCCACACTGCTAATTTCACAGGAAATAATCATTACATATGCTACATTTTTTGCACTTTCTGTAGAGATTTGTTATTATTGTATTTATCTGCACAGGTCTGATCTTTCTTGTCCTCCATTTTGGGCTGGAGCCCAGCCGGCAGTGCCGGGATCCACTCAAACCTCTGCAGGGAGCAGCGTGGCCGCTGAGGCCAGGTGGACCCTGCCTGTGATCCAACATCGTATTTAATCACAGAAAAATGGAGGGATGTTCGCTGGCAGCAACGTATTTCATGGCTGGAAGCTGAGGCATCACTCTCGGGGGATTAATGTCATTTTAATTTCTCGTGGGCTTCACCAACGGTTCCTGGGGAGCCGGAGCAGGTCCAGGGAGCGATGCTCTGGGGACAGGCACCCACCCACCTCTCCCGGGCTGGAGGGGACCCCCAAGCTCGGCCCCCCTTGAGGAACACACCCAAGTTGCAGCACAGCTACGGCGCTGGTGCCACAGTGCCAGCCCCGGCCCCACTCCACCAACAGCACAAACTGCTAAACCGACTCGTGGGGCTCTCCTAAGCATGAGAAAATCTTTCTCTCAACTTTTCCAGCGGAGAAAGCACCATGGAAGATTAACTGACAAAACAATAGTAAAATCAGAAGAAAAAAAGAAAAAATCCCCCACTAGTGCCAGGGGGGCTGACTCCCGTGCGGGGTTTGGGCCGCGTGTTCCTGGGAGGGGGTCGGGGCTCGCCCAGGGTCCCGGAGCAGCTTCACGCCATGAGCACGCCACGGAGGCTCTGCTTTGAGATCTGACTGCTGCGTTCAGAATTGCTGAGTTTTGTGACTTAAACTTTGCGTAACAAAACCTTACATTTAGTGCTCGTTTCTTTAATGTATTATTTAAATCTTCCCTAACTTATCTCAAGATAGCAAGACCTATACGCCAAAGCAGGCGCGATGAAACGCAGACACAATAAAACAGTTTAGCTTCCTGAACAATTTATCGTAACCCACCAAACAACTCTACGCTACTCTGCTGCAAATTTGCATGGCCGGCACAGGCCACAAAGTGGGGTAAAAAGCGTAATTCTTACCTGGGGGCCTCCCGCGCGGGTGCGTGGAGCGTGCTGCAGCGCTCTGGCAGCGCAGCCACCGCCTCCTCCGGCAGCGCGCGGGGCTGAGTTACAACATGCTTTTTTTGCAACAGCGGGCTGGTGGCCTAGCGAGGGGGGAAATGGTGAAAGGCCAGAAGAATTATGCTTTCCAAACCCTATAGGTCTAAGGATGTGAAATTAAGCTATTTGCAGTAGCATACAGCAGTAACCATGGCGACGGGCTGTGGTTTGCATATATATTTTCTTAAAGCAGCAAAATTTACTTTCAGCTAATAAAAAAAGAGACGCAAGGGGAAGTGCTTTTGCATCGCAGCCACATCTCGAGTTGCAGCGTGGCTCGCTGAGGGGGAAGTTTGCCTCTCGAACGGCCGTTTTGAAATGCACCGGCTGAAGACATCGCCGCTGCGACCCGCTAATCTGCCCCTGGGCATCTGGCGGAGGGCCGGGCTCAGGCCATCACCCACCATCCCTGGAGTGGGGGCGACGGCTGGGGCGGTGCCCCCGGGGCTCCCTTCTTGCTGCGAGGCGCAGATAACGGCTGCCGGGCCGGCGCTGCCAGCGGCAGCACCCGCAGCACGGCCGGCTTCTCCGACCAGAGACATTTAGACTCATTTTGTTACTTCTGCTGCGGCCGCCGCCATCTCCGGGCCTCCTGGGTGAGCAACAGCCCTTCCGCCCGAGGGCCGCAGAGCCAGAGCTCGCTGGACACATCCCTTGCTCAACCCAGGGAGGGAACCACTATCCCCCAGCTTCCACTGCCGGCCTTGGTAAAGCCCCAGCGCAGCTCGCGGGCTGCGGCAGAGCCTCGGCAGGAGCCGGCTGCCGGGGGCAGGAGCAGGGTGTGGGCGGCAGCGGAAACGCTCTCTGCCTTCCTCTCCGCTCGCTTAAGCCTCTTCTCGCGCGCTTGCCGGGCTCCGTGCACGAGGGCTGAGCTCGCCCAGCGGCCTGGCTCTGGGGAGCAGTGTCCCCGGGCTGCCCGTGCTTCCAGGGCGCGTGGAGGTGCGACCTCCGGGTGAAAGCAACCCTGGGGTTCACAACCATCACGGCCAAGGGTGCCGCGGGCGACACCCGCAGCAACTACGGGTGGGATGTCATGGGAATTCTTGCCACTCCTCTCCCAGTGTCCCGCTCCGCTGCCACCGCGCTGGGGAAGCCCCTCTCAAGGCGCGGAGCTTCGCCACCTCACCCCCCGGGCTGAGTTACCAGCTTCCGAGTCGCTCAGCGCATCGCGGCCGGCCCAGGGCTGGGTGCTGGAAGCACGGGCACAGCCCCGCGGCTCGGCGGTGGGGTGGCCTCTCCCGCACGGCTCCCTCGCTGAGGTCACCGCGATCGCTGCCCTGTAACGAAACAGTTTCTCCAGATCCGGGCGTTGTACCGGATCGCCGCAGCCCGGGGTGGGGCGGGAAGGCCAAGGCTGGTGAGGACGGGCAGGACTGGTGCTGGGCGCTGGCTCTCCCGGCGGCAGCGGCACAGCCCCGCACCCCGGGCTCCCTTTGTAGCCTCTCCAGAGCTCTGCCCCGTGAAGGCTCCCTGTGGACGGGAGAGGCAGGGAGCGCCCCCATCCCTCGGCAGCAGCCCCCGGCTCCCCCTTGTCCGAAGGGTTTTAAGCTCTTGTGCTGGCCTGACTCTTTCAAAGAGCCAAGGCACTGCAGATGGCAGCTCTCAGGGATCTGTTGCTGGGAAATAACAGAAATATGTAGAGGGCTTAGCACAATATATTTTCTGTACTGTGCTTACCTTTCTTTTGCAGGCGGAGGGTCTTAACGACTAATTCCTGCAGGATGAAGCACCAAAAGCTGTTTTTCAGGAAGCAGGATGCTCCAAGTTTGATGCACCTTTTATAACACCACACTTCCCCTTTATACCTGGAAATTAGGAGAGGATTTACAAACAACTTTTTCCATACTAAGAGCCCAAACAACAGCTATTAACAAAACACACCTTCACCTGGACAACCCTGGGAAATGCTTTTTAACGATTCACAGGGAGGTGTTTTGCAGGGTGGCTGTGGTTCTGTTGTGTCTCACAGGGGTGGCATCCCCTCAAGCCACTGCCAGACTCTCCTCCCGGCCGGTCGGCGTGGGACAGGGACACCCACCTGGAAAAATGGGCTCTCATGCTGTTTAACCAGGTTGGCAAAACCCCTTTCAAGGACACTGTTAAATTGGGTTGTTTAAGCTGAGGATTGAGCAAGATCAGATACTGCTACCCAAACCATCCATGTGCAAGTCCTTGATCCACAGCAGCTGCAGTGGGCAACACATTTAATCTTCAAGAGCAATTAACACTTAAATATATAGTACATTAAAATGCATGAACTATTTAAGGGAATTCATACCACAGATGTCCACCAAACAGTGAATTTTTAAATGATGTATTTATATAGCTACCGCTTGTCTGGGGGGATGAAGTCCAAGCCCACAAACTTCACATGTATTCCTAGATTTTACAGTGAAAGATTAAGGAAATTCACACTCTGTAGGTTGTATTTTATTTCTGAAAATTACTGGTGTAAAAGATGCAAACTGCTGAACACGACTGCTGGAGCAGGAGGAGGCAGGGCGAGGGAAGGTGCCGCTGAGGAGGCGACAGGGAAACGCCGTCTGCCCGCACGTGGGAGCCCAGGGGGATAAACAGCTTCTGTGTTCTGACCCACTGTGCTCCTCGAACCGCGGGGAGACGCGACTTGGAGCAGCTCGGCCTCCCCTGCCCCTCGGGACCCACCCGGCACGTCCTGCGCCGCGGTACCGCCGGGCGAGGTTGCTTACTGCACGTGTCCGAGCGGCGCGCGACGGGACCGGCGGCTGTCTGAGGCACGAGAAGGCGGCGTGTGCCCTCTCTGGACGTCTATTCAGCACCAAAGTGCTTCCCATGAGATAAAAGTCCCGTAAATATTATTGCTCCCAAGCCACCAGACACAGGTAAGCAACCGAGGGAGTTGAAAACAGCCTGGTGTGCCTGAATGATTTTATGCAATTTTTCAGCAACGTAAGGCTTTTTAATCAAACATCTATCCCACTTAAAATCTTGGTATTCTTCTCTCTACAAAAGCGGCACAGTTACTCCAAAATCTATCAAGACCATGTAGCGTAAGAGCATATTCTGTCTTGCTGCATGTCCTGTGAGGTACAGGGTAAATTATTTTTGTCAATTCCAAGAGTATTACCCTTCCAGCGGTTGCATCATTAATCAACTGATATAATTAACACAGTAAATAGAGCAGTAAAAATGGAATTACCTTCTCCAGAAAAAAGTACTTCTTTGCTTTTAGTAACCAGCAATCTTTCTCAAATGGAGAGTTCAACCATAAAGCCAGATCCAGGACATTGCAAAGACACAAATATCGAGTCTTGATTTCAATTGCTAATAAATAACAAAAATACACATAAATCGCAGAATGTAAATAAGCTGATTTGATTTTACTAAGATTTTGGAACAGACTGCTAAGAAATACCTATTCCTGGTGTGGAATTTGGTGCATTTTTGCAAGGCCATGGACACCATGCAGGAGGGAGCGCTGCTTTTCCTATCCAGAAGGCTTTTCCCAGGCAAAGCATGGGCACATTGGTCACTTCTCTGGGCTCTTCAGAGGTTCAGCAGCCCGGTCAGAGTAAAACCTCTGATGAGAGTGAAAGGTACCCAGAAATTTCAGCCACAGAGATACAACAGGTAACATTTTCCATGGGTGTCAGCCACCTGTGCAGAAGTCCAACATATCCTCGGCGTGGAGGCGTCCCTGGAGAGGGGCCCTGTTCTGCTCTGAAGAACCACGGCTAAAATGGCAAAGAGATTGTCTCATCTGCTGTACAGTCCTTGCACTGCTGGGCACAGCACATCAGCAAACATCACCCCTTCCTGGCTCTCCAGGCAATTCACTTTAATGTGGTATTAATACACGGGCTTGTAAGATGTTTAGAGCAGGGCCAGTACACTTTCCCTGCAGAGTCAGATATGCGGCTGGGGAAGTCTCCACGCTCTGATGAATGAGCAAAACTGTTCATTAATTACTGATTAAAGATGAACTTGTTGGCACGTTTTTGCTCAGACTGTCATTTGCTTTGCTGTGTTTCTTTTGCATCGAGCTCAAGTTTCATCAACACCAGGCTGCTTAGGGAGATTGGTGCCGGTAGGTCAGATGACAACGCTTTCTGTCTAGCTTTTTAGGATTAATAATAATAAAAAAGGAAAAGAGTTGTCCAAAGCCTGAAGCCTTTCTTAGGCTTTATTTGGCAGATATTAAAATAATGAGTTCCTTCAGAAAGGCTTTCTTCTCTCTTAAACCAAAACCTCCGGCAGGAGCTCAGTGGAGGGACGATAGCCAGAGAGCAGCCACCGTGTCACTGTCTGCTTCTGACATCCGCACTGGAACAACATCTGCGCTGCTCGACAGCTCGTCGACGCCTTCTGCATGTTCCCGGGCTGAAGTCATAGCCCTGCCTGTGACTTGTTGCTGTGGAGATGCCTGTATCGCAAACGGGAGCGCGATGCCAAGCCAGCAAAGCAGGACACAAAAGCAGAAGAGCTGAGCAAAATACTTTCTTTCTCTGCAAATGTCATTAGCAATCACTAACCCCGCGGAGGCAGGCTCTTCTGAGAGGGCTGCGAATGCGTCTGGGGCTGTGCGGGGCCACGTGTGCCTCCCGAGGACAGGTGTCTGCACCCAGGGCTGGTGCCGCGTGCCGCGTGGCGGCAGCGAGGCCACCGCTGTCACCGCGCCTGGCACGCCGGGGGTCTGCCCTGGCTCCGGCTTTTCGCTTGAAAATGTAAATGTGTCGAGACGTGCCGTTAGCAATTCGCGTGACAAAGCTCTGAAGAGCCCCTCGCGTGGCCTGGCAGCCGCTTGGCAGCCGCAGGAGGAGCAGGCGGTGCCGAGGGCTGTGCGGGACTGGGGGAGGGATGGGGGGGGTATCGCTCCCCGGGCGAGCTTCAGCCCCTTCCCCCCCCAGCAATCTTTTTGGGGTGGGGGGGGCACCCTCGAGGGCCATAAACTGACCCTGCCATTACAGGGCTGAACATGTGGCATAGTTTTGGGGGATGTTCTGGTATTTTTTTGTTATTATAGATCATTATTGTATTTTTAATTCTTTGGGATGCCACTTCATAGAGAGAATCCGGGTGCTGGAAGGGTGGGCAAACATGACCTGAAGATTCATATTTTGAATTCCGAGAGACTGGGAGACCAGTGGGTCTTGGGTCAAAGCCTGACAGAGAAACCTCTGGCTCTGCTGAACCTCCCGGCGCCGGGCAGCGGTGCTGGGCAGCTCCACGCTGCTCTCCAGCCCCCGGCGAGCCCGTCCCAGCATCAGCACCCGCTGCCAAAGCAAAGACTCAAACAAACGTCCAGTTCAACAGCTGTCAGGGTAACTGCTGGCACAACCAGGGTGGACGATTGGTCACAGGCTGTAAACAACTCTGCTTCATTGAGTCAATAACACAGTTTCAAAATTACTCAAAGTAAACTAGCTGCAGAACATATGAAAAATTCATACAGCAAACTGCTCTTCTGAACCCAAATATCCCCCATAATGCTGAAAGGCTAAACCTTTAAAATCAGTATTTTTCCACAGAGAACTTCAGCTTTTTTGAGGCAAGTAACTCTCATTAAGGTTCAAACTCTTAAAAGAGTTTGAACAAGAAGCAGAATGTAAGAAATACCATCTATGTACTTCATAGCGTTCATGTGTTGTGAGGGACGTAACTGGCACATACACTCGCCCATCACTCGCATGTACGGTATTTCCCGATTAGGGCATCCAGTATTCAACAGAACGGGACCTGCGAGAGAACAGCGTAGCCAAGAAGTAACAAGAGCTGAAGTCAGCAGGGATGCAGCCAGTTCCTAAGAGTCTCAGGTAGCTCAGTGCAGAAGCCCCACTGACACAGAAAAAAAAAAAAAAAAAAAAAAGTTTAAAAAAAAATCTTTGTAAACCCCATGGAAAAATCATGAGAAATGCTGACAGGGAAAAGCCACTTTGTGCAGCAAAGCACCTACAGCCTGGCAGTGCCCTACAGCCACTTTGTTCCCGGGGTCTCACAAAGTCACACCAGCCACTGCTGTCACAAACCTCATCTATAAACCTCCCAACTTCAGTGAAAGCTCTACAATTTTCTTGACTAAAAGGAGCCAGAAAGGCACGCAGACCATTGTGCTATATATAACCCCCTAAAAATACCAGTGCTCTCATATGAGGGAATTTATAAAACTGGTCAACATCTTCCCAAACTAGTTTGCTCTTCGATAAACAAACGGGGCATCCCCTGGACTTCTGCTTCAATGGTGGCGGACGTGGGGCTGAGCAGAAACAAGCCATACAGAGTTCTCTCTCTTACCAATATTCTGAAATACGGCCCCCCAGCATACATCTGACCAAGCGGCATTTCCATCACTGGTATCATCCATAGTTAAAAATATCAGGATTGCACAGTACAAAGATGTTTACTGACTACGTGATCCCGTGCATTTTCCAACACTTGTGCCTGTGCTTTTGACGAGATGGTGAGGCCTTAATAAACGTTTTGCCAAAGGGAACAAACTTGGGAGCACACCTGGGAACCACAAAACGCCCAAATTAGTCTGTTTCTAGAAAAAGAAAATGGGATCATGATTAAAATACTCTGTACTGTAAAAATGAGATTTCTAATACGATTTTCATACAGCAATCACTAAAAATTAAGGAGACTGTTAACAGTTTCACTTCCAAAAGACACGGGGCAGACCTGGCCGCTGCTGGGAGCGTGAGCACTGACCCGCGTGGCGTGCTCTCTCCAAAGTTTAGTGATGGCAGGGGTCGAGGCTGCTCATCCCCACCTGGGAGTCTTTAAAGCCAGCACCCTTCAGGGCGTTCAATTCCTCCACTAGAGTTTTTCACCAAGCTGGGAGCAAAGGGCAGAAAGCCCCCGGGGGTGGGCACACATCCCGGGGCTGGGGGGCTGCCCTGCTCTGAGGTCCCACAGGACGGGCTCGGTCCAGGCCTGAAGCTGGCGCCGGCAGCTCCTGGGAGCCTTGGCCTCACGTTCTCAGGGACCCCCAGTGCTCCCGGGGACCCCCAATGCTCCCCAGCTCCCTTGTCCCTGCAGCCAACCCCCCCTCTGTCACCCGGCCCCCGAACCGAGGGGCAGAGGCACGCACAGCACAGCCAGCGGCGGGGACCCGGGCTGCTGGTGCCACGGGCAGGGGAGAGAAAAGCCTGGCTTTAAATATGGGAGAAAATTGCTAGCCCCCACTGAGGACTAACTAGAGGATAAAAGGCTTTATCTGCTCAGAGAAGGAGCAGCTGAAGCCACCTGGAAAGCACATGTGCTGGCAGCATGCGATGCAAGGGAAGGAGAGGATCATCCCTGACACCGGGACAAAAGCCGTGCAATTAAATGGGTTTTTCATCTGTGGGATAAGAATGATGATGAATGACAATGGGGGGGGGGGGGAAGGAAGCTAATATATTAAGCTGAAGCTACATGTTCAAATGATGATCTAGTAACATATAAAACAGAGGGGAAAAAAAAAAAAATCCATCTGCAACTTCCTGAATTCTACTTTTTTTTTTTTTCCAGTGAAAAGGGAAAAATCCAGGCCATTTCCATCAGAACAGAACTGATCCTACAGTGCTGTTTTCTTTTATTGAATGGTTTTCTGTTCCAAATATATCAGCAACTTTAATACTTTCTTATTAAAGCTGACGTTTGTCTGACCAGACACCTGATGCTGTTCTTTTCATTATTTTCCTGAAGTTTGGTCAGATCTTTGGCTTCATTTTGAAAAATATTGATTTTTAAAACTTTTCAGAGGCAGGAGCGTTGTGTTTTGTTTGAAAAGAATGAGGACACTTTGATTAATCTGCAAAGGGTTATCTGAATTGGAGGAAATGTGGGAAACATATGGACAATCTCTCCCCTCCCTAGTTCAGAGATAAAGTATCCTCTCTCTTCGTTTTCACCCCAGTGTCTGGAGAGAACAGCTTTGCCTTCCTGCTGTATACCGTGGCGAACAGATCCAGACTGGAAACTGGAAAAAAAGGTCTCTTCCCTCATAGGGGAATGAGTAGCAGGATCCTAGTATTTTTATATTAAAAAACAGTGTAATTTGTAATAATAAACGGGCTGAGAAAGAGCCTCTTGTACCTTCTGTGTTGTTCAGGCACCTCTCCTGCCTGCCAGCAGGAAGGGTGTAACTGGGGCGCAGACCTGGGGGCCGGGGGTTGTGCCGTGGGTGCAGCAGCTCCGGTGTCGAGGGCAGCGGCCGGAGCTCCTCAGTTTCTGACAGAGGATCCTCGAACCATTTACCTTGGGAAAGATCTAAAAGGATCATCCAGCCCAACCATAAGGAGGAGGAGGAGGAGGTTAGGTCAAGGAATGTAACTCCTGAGCACGGGAGACGGGCAGGGTATAAATGCAAAGTGCACCAGGTAAAGTGACGGGTGCTTCTGTGTTTTATGTTTTTTGCTTTCAGAAGTTAAATCCCAAAAAATGTTGATAACTATTAAAGGCCTTTCTGCTGTTGGGTTTTTTTTGTTTGTTTTTTGTTTTGTTTTTTTAATACTAAATTTATCCAGGCATAAAATAACAGCTAGTTTTGAAGTGAGGCAGCGAGTGCTCTGGAGAGCGGGCTGACGAATCCTCCAAACAGCTGATTCTTACAGTCTGTTTATGCTCAAGACTACTTTGCTCCTTGGACACGTGCCAGCATAAGCATGGCATTTAAAACAGGCAAGCCAGCCGTGCTCCCATGCATTTCTTTCTTAATACAGGATAATATCTTTATCTCACCTTCTAATTAACTTGATTTGTGAATCTGGAACCAGAAACACTCTCATTCCTACTAGGAGCAGCATACAGTGCTCCATTAACACTGTTACGGGACTGGTGAGGTTACCAGTTCAGACCCCACCCTGCCCTTCTGTTTACCAAAATAGCTTTTCTTCAGTATCAAATACTGGTATAAGACCTGTGACACAGTTAATTGTCACTAACAGCTTTGCTTTCAGAATCTCATTCCGCACCATGGCAATAATGAAGATCTTCAGTCCGAGTACGCTACAGCCCTTCAAAATGCCATTTTCCCCCCGAGATTCATGACTAATTTCATTTCTCCTAAGTCCCAAGGACTTTAAGAAGCAGATCAGCAGACTGAAGTATTTATTATTTCCTGAGGAATATGGGCTTGTTATTGCAACAATTCTGCCAGTGCCGACCTCTCAAAGGGCAGACTTGACAAAGCCGTGATTTAAGCCTCGTTCACGAGACAAATGCAGATGCCTAATATAGCAGAGTCATAGGTTTTTAGGAATGAAAAAAGTTTATCTCCATTTGCTAAAAGGAAGCGTGTGCTGCCACTTCCCAACACGTTTTCTGGAGCTTTGCGCAGCCTCATGTCAGCAGGCCCCAGGCGATGGGATCACCCTCCTCCCCCGGGCAGTCCTTCCGCAGCCCAGCACGCCACCACGGACCTTCTCTGCAGGTTTTCAGGCCCAGGGCTTTATTTAATTTTCTTTTTCAGGTCTACCTGTTACCATCCCACTGCCTGGCCAACAGCCAGCACAATTCCTCTGCTTCCCTGCTTTTCACAACCCTGTACTTTCAGAGCAATATCACATTCCTGCCCGCACCGACTCCGCCAAATTAAATATTAATTCCTGGAAACCTTCCCCATTTGTCTCTCTCACTTATCTTCTGAGCAAGGCTCCCTGGGAGCTCTGAAGTTTGCCGGTACCGCGGTGCTGACGGCACATCCCGGCGCCGTGCAGCACTGTCCCAGGAAGGCTTTCCCCGCCAGAAATCCCCGCGTTGTTCTACACGCCGATGCCTCCATCTCACCCCTCCATCGCTCCCGCCAGGCCTGGTGGGCACAGCTGGGGTGTTTCAGAGCAGCCTGGCAGCTCCCTGCCCCGCTCACAGACTTGTCTGGGGTTTGTGGGATCCCGCTGAGCCGTGTCATCCGACAGTGTAACTAGCTTTCCCTTCCACACCCTTAATGATATTAAAGGTGGTTTGACTTAACCTCACCCCTCTGACATCCTACTGGAGAAATATTTTACTGATCTCCTCCAATAATCCTTCACCCCTTCTATAAATCCACGCAGAACTGTCTCTTTGATACCACTTTATGAGGCAGATTATCAAACGGTCCCTCAGTCTATGAGGGTAACTTCACCACAAACCCTCCCTGGTTATAACTTCCATCAGGAGGCTCATTCTCTCTTCCTTATTTTTTCCCCTCACTCCAGCAGGGAGACTAGAACTGAATTTACTACAGAAGGGAATTATTTTTCTTCTCCAAGGTGGGGTATACACCCCCCTGCAGTAAGGCTTCTGGAAGAGACCGAAACCACTGCTAATGCTTTCAAAAGTCCCTAATCCTTAATAAATTGAGATACACATCACCCAGCCAGAAGTTTCACATGGATTGTCCCCTTGTCCTTCTTCAGTGCCAGTGGCTTATTTTGGGAGGTGTTCTGTGCATTAGTTTTCAAACTAATATCAAATCCATAACAATTTTAAATGTTTACTAGGATTAGAAATACTTGGTGTTAGAAGCCAAATAGAGGCAACTCTGACGCCTTCATCTAAGAAAGGAATGCCTTCAAAAAGAATGAAAATAGCTAACTGTTGATTTTTTAAGATATAGACGTCCATTAATCTAACTCTTTACATTTTATGACCCTGTATTTCCAGACAAGACACAGCTCCCCAAGCCTTGGCATAAACAATGATTTGACAGCCACTGAACCACTCCTGTGTGTCTAGTAAAAACAGAGAGAGCCTAGCAAATATCACAAATATCTCTTTACTTACCCACAACCAGCCATCAGTTCCCTGGGCCAAACTTATCCCTTCAGTATCATAATTTGGCCTTCACAAGCCAAATCCCAGCACTCTTTTTAACTAAATACAAAGTATTAAGCTTTTATGCTATTCCACAGCTGAAGACCCACAAGGGTTTGCACAAGTGGCCTTTCACCTAATGATAAAAACCTGACATGTTATTGTGGAAACCTTCCCTTGGACCTTACTTCCCTCTCCCCAAAGAGCTCAGGTGCCCAGTGCATACACCAGGAGCACACAACGGCATTACTGTAACAGCAGGAAGCACCCTGTAGCCACTTGAGCGAAAAACAAAAGAGGATTTGGAAGCAGCACCAGTAACAATCTCTTCCCTAAGCACGCTGTGGCACAGACACAGCAGATGAGGTTTGCCCTTGCCCCCTGGCACGTCCAGCCACCCGCCCTCCTCCCGAGCCTGGGACATCAGGGGCAATTTGGGGCTCACCCCAGTGCCCAGCTGACTGCCCCGTGCTCAGGGACCCACACTGAGCCTGGGCACAGGCACTTTTCTGCCCCCCTGCCACAGCTCTTTCACCTTTTGTTCCCCAGCAAAAATACTATTTATGCCAAAAGATCACAACAACACAGCAGCTTCAACTTCTTATTTGCCTGAAGTGTCACACTTCAAGTTATCCAGCTTGTTAGTTTGAAATGAAGGAGACTGAATTAAGCAGGAACCCTGCAGGAATTCAAATCCTGGACACGCATCCTTCTGAAAACCCACAGTGGGCAATAAGGCACAAATTCAGAGGAAAACAACAAAACCAAACCTCCCCATCTCTTACCTCTCTGGCTGCCCAGCAGGGCCCGTGGCACTGCTCTGCATTTCACACCCGCAGCCAAGGATGCACGGCAGCAGAATAGCGATCAGCTGGGACAAATAAAGGATCACACCTGAGGAAAGGGTCCCTAACCTTTGTTATCGTTCTGTGAAATAAGGAAGATGCTGTTGCATGCTTCAGCAATAAAATGACATTTTGAACTGCACTTGGAGTAGAAGCATCAAATACATTACCAGCCACATTTAGAAATGAAGAAACTCTTCATGGAAAGACTGTAGCAAACTACTTATTATTTGCTTTTAATATTTAATAAAAAGTATGCATGCTGCTGTGCTAACAGAAGCAGTAAACTCTGGTCTGTCTGAGAGCTCTGGCATTTTGGCAGTTTTTCAAGGCATTTCCTTTGCTTCACAAGAGGGTTTGATATATGTGTGATCCAAAGCAATCTCATTTTCAAGGTATTTTGTTGCAAAACTGCCAGGTTGCACAAGTGGAAGCACACGGCAACTCTCCCTTTACACAGAACACAGCAATTTCAGGAATGGAGATGTTTTTAAAGGATCACAGTCTAAAGGACAACTATTATTTCTTTCTGACGTTCGTTACAGCAACATCAGCTGATTAACATTAGCTCGCCAGAGTGGTATTGGCTGGATTTGCCACTGAAATGCTGAGACCTATTAATATTGCTGGCTCGCCTTAGCACTGCGAGTTGCAGAATGGCTCCAAAATAATACACAGCCTTTCATGTATAGTAAAATAACACCCAGCCTTTCATGCATATTAAGGCAGAAATTCTCCCCTGTGAGGGGGGTGAGGCCCTGGCACAGGCTGCCCAGAGAAGCTGTGGCTGCCCCCTCCCTGGAAGGGTTCAAGGCCAGGTTGGACGGGGCTTTGGGCAACCTGGCAGGGCTCGGGGTGCCCAGGGGCTTGGAGTCACAGCGGGGACCCAAGCGGGGCAGCCTGAGCTTGCCCTTCCTCCCCGCTCGTCCTTGGCCCGCGGGCTCCTCGGCTCTGGTTCTCATCAGCAGGAGAGCGAGCGCTGCCGTGCTGAAGTTGGCGTCATCTCAGGGCTGTGCAAACGCCACGGCTCTCCCCGTTCCCCTCGCTCCATGTGCCCGCGTCGCTCCCCTCCCGCTGGATCCGGGGACGCTGGGTGAGCCGCCCACCCCCTCCGCCAGCGCGGTCATGTCACATCTTCTGTTGTTCAGATAACCACGGGAGGGGACAGCTTTATGGCTTCAGACATTGCTCCTCTCCTTTATTTCTTTACGTGACAGTTACTTAATGGCTGTTTGTCTATTTTAGTCATTAGCCACTTGGCTGTTGGGTTTGTTTGGTTGGGTTTTTTTAAGTATCATTCTTCAGTGTCGCAGTAGGAAAGTAGACAGGCTTGCTGAGTGAGTGGACATTAGGATATGGTGAGAACATAGCTTTGAAAAGAGAAAAATGTTTTCTATACAAATGAGACAAATCTATATCCAGTTGAGAAACCCCAAAGTTTATTTTGCGTACTTACGGGAAATGCGATAGCACACTCCTCCATCCCTAAATGACCAGGATGAAGAGCTGACAGAAATCAGGGGAAATCCTGTCGTTTTGTTAATGTAGGAGTAGCAAAATCAAGAAACAGGGCCTCAGGAGTACACATCACCCCACCATCAGTCCTTGGGATTTTCAAATTTTTGAAGTATTTAGTAATGGGAAATAATCTGAGTCGAGGTCTGCAGCCACGTCATCCCCGACTGTCCGCCCCATGGATCCTCACGTCGGGATTTTAGTCGTGCTGGGGCTCATCCTCACTCCCGGGGACCTCGAGGGGCCGTGGATGTGCCAGAAGTGGGATGGATGGATCCTGAACACACCAGTTTGCTCGTGCAGCCCCCGGAGCTGCGCAACCCTGGGAAGTGAAGCCGTGCGGGTGTCCCGCCTGCCGTCAGCGCGGGACCGTCCCTCGCTCCGCGCTCACCCTGAGCGGCGGAACCTCCATGCCAGGGTGTGCCCGCGCTTCCCCCTCGGGCTGCAGGACCCGCGGAGGACCACGGGTGACACCAGATCTGACACCAGAGGCTCAGGACCACTCGGCTCCAGATCTTTCTGTAAACTCACTATTAGGGCAGTTTTCATGAAAAGGAAAACGTAAAGCTGTGGCAGATAAGGTACATGTTGCATAAGAGCCCTGCTTGGCTTCAGACGTCTCTGCCCTCTTCATGGCCTCCTGCTCTGACGCGTGAGTCGAGGTAGAAAACACAATGAATTGAACAGGACTTCCCAGCCCGGCCACAAGGCGAAGCAGCGTGACCCCGGCTGTGGTGGGGGAGACCCCGCTGCCGGCCACTGGCCCCCAACACGGTGCAAGGCTTCAGGAACGGCTCGAAAAGCAGAGGAACTCCTACATCCCCAGCTCTCAGGCCTGGTACGTTTTTGTATTTTGAAAATTACTTCAATGATGAGAGTTCTTGAAAACGGACATTTCTCTCATCATTGAATAATTTAATATTTTTTAAATTAATATTTGTTGGGAATATGTTAAGATGAATGATACTCTTAAATATTCTAAATGAAAGAAGTGACCTGATTTAGGCAGTACTCTAAATAACATGCTTCTTGAGTGACTTTTTTTTCCAGCAGTTGACCAAATGATTGATAGAACGTTGTCCTGATCATATATATGGCTCATCAATCCCCAAATCTTTATTAAAACTACTAGAAAACTTGATATTTAGGAAGAGGGCTTTGTGCTCTTTGACTATGGCTGGGGCAGCGCAGCCAGCGGAGCTTTGGTTTGGCTTCCGCAGGTCTGGTCGTTACAGTAGAGCCTTACACCGCAGAGCTCACGCAGAAAGTGGGACACGGCGACCCCAGCCAAGCCCGCAGACGTTACCCAAGCGCTGCTCCGGGGCCGAGGGGAAGTGCTGCAGCGTGGTGTTGGCGCTCACACCCCTCGTCCCAGAGATGCCGGGGCTCGCCTGCAGCAAAAGTTGAACCAAAATCTGGTGGCTGTAGGAAATTTCTCAGTCACTGCTGATTGCAAATTCAAATTCCAAGGTATTCTAGCTGACAGATCACTATTGCCTCCTCCTTCGGTAACGCCCTCTCTCCAGTGAACTCCAGTCCTTAGACTTCCTTAGAGGACGCTGCTAATTCTCCCGGGTCTAGTAGAGACCTATTTTCAAACACATCATCTGCTATGAAACACCCTCCAAACCACCATTTTTATAGCACATATTTTCCCAGTCTGAGGAACTAACCAGCATAGATAAAGTATTTTTGGGTTGGCATTGGGTTCACAGTGTCTCAAGAGGCCACATTGCTTCGTTATGACAACTTCCCCTGCCCACAGCCCTTGTCCATCCACACCCAGACCCAACCTTTCGTGCCCTAATTAAACAGGAAAGCAACAGTTACTTCTGTTTTCCTCTCACATAAGATCTGAGTCTGGCCATGTCAAAAAAAAAAAGATTGAGGGATTTTTTTTGTAATCACACATTGCTCGAGAACTACACACAGGCTGAGGCACCCACCATTAACCCAAACGCAGTGTCAAACACAAACCCCAGCAGACGGGCAGCAAACAGAAAACAGGTCATTCACTTCACTTTAGCACAACCCAAAAAATTCCACAGTCTGATTTTCTGGAAACCCTTGCTTGGGAGCACAGCCTCTGCCCAGGCGGCCATCCCCCTGAATAGACCCTGAGCAGAGCCCACTCAGGCTCAGCTGGTGCAGCCGCTGCAAGCCCCGGGCACAGCAGGGCATAGGGCGATCTCGTTAGAGCCTTGGCTTAATGATTAGCTTAGTCCGTAAACATAAGCTGGATTTTCTAACTCAATATTTAAAGTTGTACTCCTCATTAAGTAGCAAGCATAGATGCGTGTCATAAAAATCAGATTTTAGGTAAATGAAAATTAGGCCAATTTTTTTTTAATTTTTTTTTTTTTAGTGAAAAAGGCCTCTGGGGATACACAGACCTGCACGAGCTGTAAGGCTCCACGCAGCACCAGCAGGGATGGGGCTAGAGCTTTGCCTTGGTCATTCACTGGCTGAGCTGTTACTCAGTGTGGGGCACGGGGCTGGAGGGGGTAACTTCAGGTGCTGCTAAAAAAAAAGGAAGGTCAAATTCAACAGCTGCTTTTAACAATCACTTTAACCCAAGAATCATACCTGGTAGATGCCATATCTGGGATCAACCGAGTAACAGTAATCTGGGGGAACAGGCTGCTGACGGAGAACTGAGAAGCCAACAGCGGGAACAACTTCAGGGTGACGAAGGCTGCTGCCTGTGGGTCCTGCCAGAAGCTCATCTGGAGCTGGAAGGGCAGGGTGTGAGCCCCGGCGGTTCCTGGGGGCTGTGTCCCTGCAGACACGCAGCCGTCTCGCTGCAGCTCATCCGCAGTTGCGCTTGGCAGAGCTCTCCAGCCCTCTCCAGCCGTGTCCTTTTGCTCCCTGGTGTCTTCTAGGTGTCTGCAGCCCGGCAGCCTCACTCCAGACTGAACTGAACACACCATCATGTGTAAATGGTGATAAGATCCCGAACCTCTGCAGGGATCCTGCGGATCCCTCCAGCCCTGACCTGTCCCGGGTGGAGGGCACTGCAGCCCCGGGCTCTCGGCACTCGTGCTCGTGCTCCAGACCCACGTGCCAGCACAGATCTTACTGTCCCAAATCCACGAGCTGTTGCTGAATCGCTGCCTCTGGCAGAGGCCACTGTGGATTTGGGGTGGATTCACCCATCTCTTTCCAAGGTCAGAAATGACACAAAGGTGGAAACTCTGACTTAATGAAATTAAAAGCATCCTTTCCGACTTCCTCATTCTCACAGCAACCTCACATTAGTAGATCACACCAAAAGCAGAGCTATTTGGTCCAACGGTCAATTCCCGTTTCAGAAGTGTTGGGTCCTCCACTGCAGAGGGAGTGACGTTACTGACGGTTTGCCAGATTCTCCTCCTGCCCCAGAGAGGTGCGTCCAAAGCTGCTGTATGCTGGCAAATGACCTGACCGCTGGATTGATCAGCTCTCTTGCCAGGCTCAAAAACTTTTTCAAGCTGAAAATAAATTCTCATCTTGCGTGTGGCTCTGGAGGGTACTTGTGCCTTGGTCTGGCCCTGCCCCAGAACTGCAGCGATGCCGGGGGTCACCCAGAGCAGTCACGGAGCCGTCAGCAGGGTGGGAAGGGGGAGAGCAGAGCAGGGCTGCAAAGTTGTCCTTTCAGAATCCTCTGTTTTGAAAGATTTTGACCTTTCAGGAAAAAAAACCCAACACAAACTTCTAATGAATCTACTGCTAGCCTGTCGTTATGCTAATCCTATCCCGGCAGGGTCTCATAGGACAGTCTTTGCACTGAGGCCAGATCTAGACCCAGGGATATGCAAGTGCCGGGCTCCTCTGTTGGCAGCCCTGGGTTGGGGTCGCAGGGCAGAGGGAGGGGGTGGCACCGCCCGTGGGGTGAGGGACAGCAGGACCCGGTCACCAGCCGTTGAGAAGAATTCACTGGGGGCAGGCACAGCATAAAGTGAGAGGAAGTACTAGTGTCCTGCCACTAACCACCGGCAGAAAGAATGCGCGAAGCACAATTCCAACACGGGTCAGCCAATGGGAAATGTTATGCACCCCCGTCTCTGTGCTGGGCTGAAAACCCCCATCTGCCCTAAGTCAGCCGGGGACACAAATGGGGAAACTGGACTGAAACAACTACGGGTTCCCAAGGGCTGCTAGGGGACAAGACAGAAAATTTCCACACCAGAATCAAAACTTGGAGCCTTAGTAATAACGTAAAGTTCATCTTTTTGAAGTGAACATATTGCTTTTGCTCGAGAGAACTGTGAGTGCTTCAGAAAGTCCCCTGAGGAGGCGGCGATGCCGCAGCCGAGCTCAGGGTGGGGGCAGGCGGGCACGGCCACGGGGCCTGGATACGGCAGGGGTGTGTAAAGAGCAGGGATGAAAGAGCATTTTGAAAAGTAACAGCCAGGTTTTGAGCTGTGGGTGCACCCGTGGCATGAAATGGTGCCGTCGACATTATTTGAAAATTGGCTGCACGAGAGCATCTCGGCCAGCCCTCGGCGGGAGCCGTGGTGCGGAGTGGCGGGGGGACGGTGCTGGTGCCCGGATTTTCCATCTCTTGCTCATCATCAGCCGAGCAGGAGGGATTCCCAGTTCACAATGACCACTCAGTAGAAGAAAAGGTATGATGAAAAAAATATCCCTTAGAAAACTCAAAGCAGATAAGATATGGCTGCATGCCAACAGAGGGGAGCATTGAACTGGTCAGTCCTCGTTAGAGATTAAGTATTAATGACCACATGAAGTCAGAACTACCTGAAAGATGAACATTTGAGTGGTATGAACAATAAATACCAAACTGCAGCCAAATGGTCCTGTCGTTGTATGGCAGAATACCCACAGACAGCGGGTAAAGAGCAAAGGTATATGCTGAGATTTATGTTTCCACATTTTCACTCTCCCACTCTGACAGCTACATTAAAAAATTACAGGCTTTGGATGCTAATGTCTTGCTCATATGTAAGTAGTTTTAAATATTATTTATGTTGGGATTTTATCCAATGCTGCAAGAAACAACAAAATTCATGGCAGGGTTACAGAAAAGCAAACCCTTTGCTCCTAAGCACATGAAACTGCTGAACTTTACATCTTGTATTCAACACCCGTCGGTGGCAGAGAGATTTAATCTCTCTGTTTAATCTCCCGGCCCCTGTGTTTCTGCAGCCGCTCCGGCCCACACTTCCAGCTGAAGCCAAGTAGTGAATATGGATGAAGAATAGGGGGAAGTCACAACCACGGAACATTTCTTGCCTGTGTGTGAAGTCAGGCCTCTGAAAACTGCATTTTCAGCCGAGTTGTGTTTTCTCTGTGCCAGGCTGCTTGTCCTGGGCCGTGGCAGATGGGACTCCTGGAGCAGAGCAAGAGCGCAGAGTGCTCTGCAGGAGAATCGTGGGGCATCATTACTTGTGCCTTACGTTTGAGAAACGGATATGAAGAAAAAAAATAGGAAAGATCAAATTACAGAAAGACACAAAGATAAATAAGAAGTACACATCTAGACAGCAAGTCCATTAAGAGATTGATAGGTTGCCTGTTAAAGGTATAAAGCGGAAACCTTCTTTAAAATAAGATTTAAGTTCAGCACAAGGAATCAAATCGGAGTACTTCATGCTAAGAAACACTGAGAAAATGACGTTCGGTTGTATCAGTACATTATACAACAGGTTGAATCATTGTAATGATATGCAGCAGCTTTCATAAAAACGCTGATTTCTCTGATATATTTCAAAATAGGAATAAAGTAGCTAAGGGGAAGCATTTAAGTCTGTTTATTTTGATCACTGTCTTGTGCAAAGCAATACTGAGTGTTACATAGCACAGTCTGAAAACCATTTTTACTAGTATGCAAGCTTATTCCTTGCACACAGGACAGGTCTTGAAAAACTACCTTCATAAACACCACAAAAGTCACAGAACTCCTTGGAACCTCGTACACTTTACAGCAAGCAGAGGCACTGTTAATGAGAACAGGATAATCATAACTAAACTTCAATTCCTCTCTATTTATTTCGGTACCAAGGTCAATTCTGATGTTATTTCTTCCCTTGCCAAGCTGTACCAAATACTGTGCCCAAAGGTATTGCAGCCAGGAGTAAACAAAGGCTGTATTAACCTTTGATGGTGACTGGAAAATTAATTTCTGCCTTCTTTGAGAATGCTACTGAAATCACTCTAGGAAATAATAAAAATCAAAACAAGGAAGAGAGCTTGTGCCCACCAAACTCCGGCTCCGTGCACAGAATGAAGAGGAGGATGGGAGATGCAAGGACGAGGGCTGGGACGGGCATTCAGGGGTCACAGCGCTCACCCTAAAACCCAAACAAAACCAGAATTCAAAGTGATTTTATAGAAATCAAACCATCTGAACGGTCACATGACCCTTCTCTCAGTGACACGAACGGAGCAGCGAGAAGCCCCGAGCTGGCAGCCCAGTGCCCGGAGCAGGGTCACCCCGGGACGTCCCCGCGCGTCCCCCCGCTGCGCCCACAGCCTCGCCGTGCCAGCGCCGCAGGCCCGGGGGTGCTGCCCCTCAAAGAGCCACCTGTTAGTGAAGTTACACCCGCTGATGTCTTGCCTTGAGTACACAGAATTTCAATTAGAAATCCAGGCAGGTGCCTGCCGCCCCCCAGCCCCGCTGCCTGGGCGCTGCCGTGTGCTCGGGGCTGGGCAGGCGGCTCCGCGTCCCCGCGGGATTTATTTCCGACAGAGCAGGACGCTGCTTCGGGCAGCTGCCAAAGCCAGACGCTGTCTGCAGCACAAACGCTCCCGCACATCTTCTTCCCAAATGGCCTGAAGATCACGTTTGATGGAGCTTTATCATATCGAAACAGCGAATTTCACCACATGCAGGAAAGCAGAATTAGGAAAAATGTCATTACCACCATACTTTTATGCTTTAAAAACTTTAAAACTGCTGAAACAGGTTTCCTATTTGATTAAAGCAGCTCTCTGCCTTGCACTGATGCTTGAAATGGGATAAATCTGCTGAGGTCCTGTAGCGTGCTGGTGTTCAGGCTCCTGATTTCAGTTCAGGCCGTGGCTCGGTTACCAGTGAGGTTCCCTGGCCAGCCGTGCCCCGGTGTTGGTGGTCCAGGCTGCAGCTCCAGCTTCAAACAGCCCAAACTCTGTGCTTAAGAAAGGACCCAGTGACCAGCTCAGCTCTGTTTTTAAGAAAACTGAAAAAAAAAAATCTGTCCAGAGAGGCTGATGAAGGAGAAGAAAACCCCAACTCATTCTCATTATCCTGTTTCATTTTTCAGAACAATGATCCATCAGATCACTCTCCTCAGCAAACAGACTCACAGACTGCCTGGGGTTGGAGGGGACCATAAAGGTCACCCAGTGCCAATCCCCTGCCACGGCCAGGGACACCTCCCACTGGCCTGGGGCACATACGTGTTGGCCAGAGCTATAGTGGGGAGAGGGGCTGCCGGACCCCGAACCCCCCACCCTGGGACCAGCTCTGCCAGAGCAGCACCCACGAACTCAGGGGGGTTTAGATGCCTTAAGGACCGTGTCTGTGCTCACTAAATCCCAGAAGGGCTGCGAGCTGATGTATTTTCTGGGCGTTTCAGTGCAGATTTGCTGCCCTCTCGCCGGCCGCAGGACTCACCAGGCAGACACGGGGGCAGCGAGGCTTCGGCACAGCCTGTTGGTGTTTTCTGAGGGCACCGGCCTTCAGCCCTCCCGCACCTCTGCTTTCCCCGCGCAGAAGGCGTTCAAGTTTTCCAGGAGAACTCCCTGCAGAAGGGCTCCGCTCGCCTCCCCTCTCGCCGAGCTGGGCCAGGAATGAAGTTCCTCTGCAGGGAGGCTCCAGCCTGCGGGTCCCAGCAGGGCACCGAGCGCCCGGCTGCGGGGGGACCTGCCCCGGGAGGGAAAGCGCCTGCGCTCCCTCGGCCGCCCGCTCAACCGCTACGGGAGACCTCAGAAGAACAAGGCGCCGTCAAACACGGGGTGAGTGCGCAGGCTGATGTTGATGCTACAGCCGGTGTAAGAGCAAGAGCTGGTGTTTTCGTGTCAGCTCCATTTTCACAGGGAATTATTTCCCATCCCCTTTACATCCGTGTCTGAAAGCCCCCTGGAACTGGAGACACCTTTACTGAAGTTCACATGCAGAAAGTTTAAAGTCACCAAAAATATCTTTGGGAATAACATGCAAATCATACTCAGCAGGGAGTGTGGCTATTATACAGCCTACATTATAGATCTCCCTTTTGACCTCACAGCACAACCTCTCAAATGTTTAAGCACCCAAGAGCATCCCGTACAAAGGCATCCACGTGTCTGATGACACACCTTCAAGTTACTACAGCAAACAGTTGCACTTTTCATGCCGCTTGTGCCCCTGTTCCAGGCCTAGCCCCCAGGTCATGGGGGGTGTTATCGGCCCCAAAGAGAAGAAAGCCCTGAAAGAACAAAACTAAGTTCTTTTGAAGATATATTGAAACTTGCCACAGGGCAACTAAATGTGTTGTTTGTAATTTCACAATGACCTCCCTAAATGCATAAAAATTAATTAAAAGGAGGTAAGAAAAAACAATCCGAAAACCAAACAGGCACTGAAAATAATTGCTCTCATATCAGGAAAAGGTTATTTCCCTGAGATGAAACTATATACACAAGCCTCGGGCAAACCAGCATTCCTTAGGCTAGTCAATACCTAAATCATTCTCTCCTGCAGATGTACCAGTTTTGAAATATTCAACAGAAACCAGAATTTCTTCACATACCATAAAGAAAAAAATTTTTAGGATGATAAAGTACTTCCCCTCCACTCAAACATATATTATTAGATCCAAAATTATGGTAATTGAACCTCATACATAAGCTTTTTAATTCAGGCCTTTGTAGAAATGTACTATAACAGGATAATGTTTGTTTTTACTGGCTGCTACTCACCCCGGAGAAATCACCAGCCATTGTGCTCCTTCAGGAGGAGGATTTCCTCTAGTAAACCTGCCAGTAAAAAAACAATCAGGCATCCTGATAGCTTTATTTGGTTAGAAGAATGGTAAACTTGCAAAGTGCCAGGAGCTATTCAATAGAAAAAGAGAAGTGAGCAGCCCCAGGTTCATCGTTCAGAGTAATGTCACTTCGAGGCTCTCCACTAGCTGATTAGAGGAAACAAGGCACAGGCTTGGTTTGTTTGTTAGTTTAAGGGAAAAAAAGAGAAAGTCCCGTTTTTTCGTTAATGCTAGCTTGCAGCTACCATTCCAAGGATGGAAAAAGCACATGGGAATGATTCACACGTTTTGAGCCGTTTTCCTGCCCGCAGAGCCGGAGGAGCAGCGGGGCTCAGGCCCAGCGCATCCATCCCGGCGTCGGCTCCTGGCTGCCAACGGGTTAACTTCGCTCTTCGTCCTTTCATTTACACGGGATGTTTCTGAGTGGCTTTACTTGTAAACCAGCTCTGGGGAAGAGCACTTTTGCTCATTACCTCCCATTTGCTACCTCTGCAGAAATGTACGTTACGAGGAAAGCGGGACCTCAGAGAAGTTTATTGATCAGAATAAACATCTGAGGTACACACCAGGGACCTGCTGCTGGAAAAGCAGAAGGAAGGAATACACCCTGTCAAAGTACTCTTATTGCTAATTCTCTACTAAATTTAATACCAATATGCTTATTAAAGCAGTATTTTCCACTGCAAGACATACAGTGCAGGATTTTGTACCAAAAAAATTCTACACTTCGCTAAAAAACCTTTATTAGCTTCCCAATGCTGAGCATGCAGCCACGTGTTTTGTAATGTAGAATCCTGCTAAATCCCTCTGAAAATACCTCAGCGAATCACTATTAATCATACATGAGATGACTAAGTAGTGATCTGATGAGTCGGACCCAGTGCCATTACATGTTAATATACGTTATTAAAAAAAATCCATCTGAGCAGAAACCAGTGCTCTTGCTGGGCAGCGTAGTGACCCCGTGAGGAGGGCGTGAAGCAGCAGCCCGGGGGGACACTGCTTCGAGCACAGAGCTGTAATTCATTCGATGCAAACTCAGGCCCCATCACAGATTTCACCTGCTGCGTTACGACGAGAAACGCGGCGTCGGTTTCGGTTAAAACCCCGTTCCCCAGCGCCCTGGCCCCTGCCTGCACTTCCCACCAACAGTCCTTAACCTGCTCCCATGGGACCCCCTGTCCCCCCTGGGCGGGAGAGAAGACAGGGACCCCTTTTTCTGTCAGGCAGGGGGTTTGTTAAACCAGGGGTTCTCCTTCTCGCCCACTTTGTACCTCCCACAGCGCCCCAGAGCCGTATCCTCTGCTGGGGCGGCGCCGTGTGTCAGGAGCCTTTATTGCATGTTCGAGTCATTCATTATAATGATCAAAAGAGTAGCCTCATTAATTGATGTTTTCAGCTATACAAGTGTAAAAATTTACCCAGAATATTGAGTATAATGACCATGAAGCACTTACTCATTTAGAGAGTTTCCCACTTCTCTGCAACCTGATCACAGCTCTTCCTCATACAGCTCATTCTTCACAGCATCCTCATGCAGGATTCTGAAACAGCATTTTTTTTTTAACCTTATCCTCTAATATCGTGACTTCAAAGGTACTAAAACCTACTATTTATGTCAATGGATATTTTGGCACTCTGTAAAATTTGGGTTATAGGCCAGATAAAGTTTAACACACTATGGTGTGAGTATGAATGCTGCACACACGCGCTGCATTTGGCTTAAAAATTCACGTCTTTTTTCAAAACATAATTTTCCACAGCTGAGTTAGACAATGATTTAAGATAAATAATTGGAATTAGTGCTGTTGAAGCACATACAGAACTTACAGTCTACAGGAATAAAAGGAAAGCTAAATGTAACTGGCAAGCTTGAGCTTGGGGCAGTATTTTTTTTCCAGCTAATTCAGAAACCCATAAATATAAAGATTTTTGTTATAGGAAGAGTTGCTGCTTTCACCACCAGCTTTACTGCTGTTGGGTTTCGCTCTTAATAAAGCTCCACTCCAAGCTTTACATTGCGCCGTCTCACAGGGTGGTGGTGACACCGGCTCAGGCTATAAGGGTCACAGATAACACGTCCTGTATTGTAACTCACACAGAGAGGAGGATCCTCAGGGTGGAGATCTGGGGTCACGATCCCGGTGGCTGCATCTCGCTCCAGGCACCGCTCGGGGCACGGCAAAGGCTGCGGGAGCCTCTGCGGTGACGGCCGCGGTGCCCGGCCGGGGACCCGTCCTGCAGCGGCATCGGGACCCTGCGGGCAGGCACGGGGGCAGGAGGGCAGCCGGGCCCTGGCAGGAGGGAAAACAACTGCAAGGGCATGGAGACAATGCACATATAACTATAATATATATTTTATTATGTATGTATACCTATAATAGAGATTTTATATTATATATAGCTATAATATATTTATTATATTTTTGTATATATTAGATTTTAAATATGTCATAATATTATATTTATATATTTTATATGTATTCTATATATTATATATTATAGTATTTTATACTGATATACTTTTACAAAAGAAGGTGGTAGAAAACAGTCGTATGTTGATACTTGAGTTGTCTGCACGCGGGTACCAGACTTTGCCATCAGCACCCCGGGTGCAGGCAGACAGGGCAGCACCCCCAGCGGTCCCCCCGCTGTCCCTGAGCCCAGACCCCGAGCTGCCAGCGCGGCCCGTCCCAGGGCAGGTCACACCGTCAGGTCACACCGTCACGTCCCAGGGCTTCCCCAACACTGCTGCACCAAACCACTGCGGGATGGTCCCGCACTGGGTGCAGGCAGGGACAGGGTGCAGGCAGGGACAGGGTGCAGGCAGGACTGGGGACCAGCCAGCACTCAGCTCACACACACACACAAAGCCTAAGGGGGAGGAAAACCTCTCCAATTATTACCACCGGATACTTAACCCAACAGAACGGAAGGATGAGAGCGGTGAGGAGCTGTTGAGTGACCTGGTTAACCAACACTTGGTGGGTCATTTAATTTTCCTGTCTCATAACCATCTCTCCTGTAATGCTGCTGGTCATAACAGGTGGTATTAAAGGCCACATTGCCACCGAGAGGTTTTTAAATCGTGTTTTAGTCCAGTCCCCCAGTTACGGCACGGCGCTGTGGCCTGCGCTCCCCTGGGACACACCAGCGTACCAGCTTTCACTTCGTTACAGCACAGTGAACATCCACAGTTTACTTCCAATGCCAACAAAAGGGCTGATGTAAAAATACAGTAACATGTTCCCAAGTTTCAGGTATGAATATTAGCAAATTCCTTCAATAATTTCAAAATAAAAGATGCTTCACACATACGTATGTTACCACTCACCTAACCCAACCACAGCTGACGCTCTTTGACCCCAGTTGTTTTTAAAGGCTTTCAAATTCAACCAAAACTTCATTATCTCTACAAATAACAGATAAACTGCTAACTTTAAAAAAAAAATTCAGATGTCTTTGCAAATTTGGCCTAAGCTGTGATGTCATGGGGAAGGATGAGGTGTGTCAGCAGCTCAAGTGGGGCACAAACGCCCCAGAAATGCCGGTCAGCACCAACGTCACCTGACAGCCCCTGGACCATGGGGCGATGCTCTGAGCGTCCTGTAACACCCTGAAACAACGATCTGAACCCTCACCAGCATTTCCACTACATGGCATGGATATTTTTCTTATCCCATACTATTCCCTTGCCATCTGCTCAGGGATCTCCTCTGCTTCATTGCTGTCCTGCCGTGTTTTCAAGGCCACACGTAGCCCTGATGGAGCATGGACAAGCGTACGCCGACTGCCAGAGCCTGCCAGCAGCCTTTAAAATGTTTGATTTACTCAATCTCAGCTACTCACACAAACAGGAATATTGCTCATGCTCATATGCTCACAAGTGTATTTTCAGTCAACAGTTTCTAGCCTGATATGATTTCTCAGTTTCGCTTTAGAATTTCATCATCTGCACATTCAGTTTATTGAAGATGATGAATTTTCCCACTTCCTGACCTCCATGTCAGACAAGCCCAGCAAACCCGATTTGTGTGCCACAATGACTTCTCCCATTTGAAACAGGCTCAGAAGAAAGTTGCGTGGGTTGGTGTAGGTAGGAGGCAAATTAAAGGGGTGCTAACCCCACACTTCCCTGCTAGCTGCCACCTGACACCCCGCAAGTTTCACATCACTGAAAAGAAATGTGAATAGCCAAGGATGTTCTTCTATGACATTTACATCTTTGGAGGAATAAATTTGTAAAATCTTAGCTTATATTAAATACTACAATAAAATGCTACATAAAGAAACAGCAGATTTCAGCATCTTATTCTGCACGGGGGAAAAGCCCCGACTCTTCAGTGAGCACCCAAATTAAACATTCTTTTCTTCCTAAATTGAGTGGAGAAATCTGTACTGAACAAAACCTTACAAGATTAAGTCATCCTTGCTCCTATTCTAAAGAGTTATAATTTTCAAAGAAAAAAGTACTTCAGGTGCCCTTTCAGCATCACTCAGCACCGCACCCCTTGCACGGCCACTTCAGCTTCTCCGTAGCCCAGCAGAAGCCAAGTAATCAGCACATAATCCATCTCTTTGCTGAACCTCAGTAGTTTTTTATTGTCAACCCCCATAACTCAAATCTGGTTCCTAAGAATTACTGTTGTTTTCAGCTTTGGCTTGTTCAGTTCTCAGCATCTCAGGTAGGCAGCATATTCCAGTCAGCGGGTTAACAACGTACGTGTGTCATTAGAGAACATCAGAGTGGTTTCCATCCTGTTGATGTGAAATAACAACACAGGAGATCACAAGATTTAGATTACCTTGTTATATCAAGCTTGGTCAGGGAGGAACGCAGGCAAAGGCCAAGCACCCCTTCCAGGGGCTGGTGCTTCACGTCTCCCATTTGCAGCCGGGACGTTTCCGTGCGTGGTTGAACGGCCCCTCCTGCTCAGCAGAAACACCAACCGCTGCCATCGCAACACCGCTTCCTCCAGCTCCGCTTCTGAGCCCAAGGTGCTCTCAGCCTGATCAAAGATGTACGCAAGGCAAGCATATGTAGATAAAATCAAGAGCCCAAAAGCAGACACCACCACACGGCCAGCTTAGGGAGAAGTGTTCGCATCTGCGTATTTCTCCACCAGCAGAGACGTTAACAGCGACCAAGGATGGGAAGGCTGCAAAGCCGCTACTAGGAGCGACACCTTCCTGTCAGCCAGCTCACAGTCATCAGGCACTCCGACAGCTTTGTGGATCAATAGAGCGACAGAAAATACAGCGTTTGAACTGCTGCTGCTGCCTCTGACCAGTAAAATCGTTCCTCAGACACCGCTCCTCTTGCCACCCCAGTGGGAGCGCATCCCGGTGGGAGCATCCCGGCGCCCCGCTCTGCGCCAGGCTCCTCCGCCCGGAGCATGCGAGGGCAGGGAGAGGGGCAGAGCCGAAGGCCCAGCCCAGGGTGGGACAGGCGGCCCGGGTGCAGGAAGGGTATTTCTGATGTTCCTCACTGGAGTTCAGCTGCTGGAAGGCTTGGGCTGCCCACCAGGGACCGCCAGCCTCCAGCCCCTTCCAGCCACTGCAAGGCTGTTTCATTCAGCGTTGGTTAATGTTTTGGTGTAGCATTGGATGGCCAACAGTTTCCATCCCATCTGCCATCAAGGAGAGGATGCCTCTGGGGGAGCAGCCTGAGCTCCCGCACAGGCCCGGGCAGCCCCGGCCGGCAGCGTGTGTCTGCGGGAGCGCAGGGCCCCGTGTGCCAACCCCGCGCTCCCTGCCACGTGCCCCTTTTCGCAATCCCCCCGCCTGCGCCACACAGAGCATCTTACCAAAGGCCGGTTCCCCTTCGCATCGCAGCATGAACATCAAATATATGTTTCCGTTGCTAGATAAACCAAACTGGGTCACTTTGTTTCTCTACAGTAACTCCCATTTCCATCCGATGGTTCACACCACAACCTGGCCCCACACAAAACACTCACACGAGCCCTTGTCCCTGCTGCAGAACCTCTCACAAGGCTTTCCAAGAAACGCCACATGCAGCAGCAAAACCTTCTGCTGCAGTTTGTTAGTTTGAAAGAGACGTTTGAGAGACGCAATCCCACTCTCACCTTTTCGGCTGGCTCTTTCTTCAGGTGCCCTTGGCAGGGCCCTCCCCCAGCAGCATCGGCCTGGGGGGTCCGGGTGGGAGCAGGCAGCCAGCACCACTGTTCCCATTTAACCCCTGCCGTGCCCTGACCGATGGGGGGCCCGTGGCTGCCGGGGCGGGTGGGATTCATCCCCCCTCCAGCCCGGCCCGGCCCCCCAGCCCCTCACCCGGGTGGTGGGGGCTCCCCAAGCCCCTGCCCCGGCCCTTCCTTACAAAAAAGAATTCTTAAGACCAAGCCTTACAGTAGCTGAGAGTACAGAATTTATTTTAGCAGTCAGCATGCAGCTGTTGAATTGCTTTTATTTATCAAATGACTTAATTATTTCAGGTAGAAGGTTATTCATAAGACTTTCCATCCTGCGATTCTTACATGACTACGTGAGGAAGTGAAGTAAGAGTGCAGGAATGGACAGCATGAGTCAAAAAGCTGTTAAAAGTTTGTTTTCATTTATGTGGATCAGAATAAGATCAGATCAGGCATGGAAAGCATCAGATAAGACATGTACAAGTAAAAAGAATTAAGACGAGTCTAACACCCACCTTGCCCATGACATCAGCCTCTGGCAGCGTGCTGTCCTCGGGGTGTTTATGCATTTAGGTCAGACCCCGTGTTGCTGATCCCTTTGCCATAAAGCTGCTCTGAACATGTAAAAATGTCCACGCTCACTGCGCACTTCGGGCGCTGTCCAGAGCCCCTGGGGTAGCGTTGAGGCGATAACATTTCAACAACAGAGTGCGTTTGGCTTCCTCCTGGGCTTCAGGGAGACTGTTTAGCTTCAATATTTTTAAAAAAGTGGAAACCAGATTGAGAACAAGCAGAAGCTAACTGAATTAATGTCACTATCAGCAGCAGCAGTTAGAAGTCTGAGGTTGTCCAGCGGGCAGCCAGCCTTCACTCAGCGTGGCACTAACTCCACGGCCACTGCGGTGGCCTGTGGGCAGCCCTGTTCTTCTGGAAAGATATTCCTATAAAGAATTATTAAAATAATCCCAAACGGAAGCTGCTTTGGCATAGAGCACTGAGGGAGAGCTGGTGGGGGAAGGAGCAGGGTTCCTGTCCCTGGTGCAGGTGCAGCGATGAGCCAGAGGCAACAGGCACACAGGGAAATCCTGGAAACATAAGGAAAAAACTTTGTAGGACGTTTTACGTATTCTGAGCTGTGGAGGAGCTGAGGTCTGCCTGGGTTTTGAATGAACAAAAAGTAAGTTCATGCATTTTTCAGCCCGCCGCTCTGAGGGGTGGGTTTGGAGCCGAGCTGTGATTTCCCTCCAAAGGTGGGTCCTGCTCCTGCAGCTCCTTCCCCTAAAGCCAGGCCTATCCTGGGAAGCAACACTTCCTCTTTCAGACTGACTCGTCAGGAGCCTAAAACCAGTGATTAAAAGCAGCCCAATATCTTGGCTTCTGCATTTGACCAGGAAAGCAGAGGGCGGGGCTGGGAGCACGCCTCTGCGCTGGGCCGGGACCCCTCGCTGCACCCGGCGTTGCTCATCACAAGGAACATTTATTTTTAGCTCACTTACCGCCACTAAAACATACTTGGGCTGTTTTCAGTCTGACTCACGGCTGAATTCCTGTTCTTCTGGAAGCTGAATTTTCAGTCCCCACCCAAACTGAGGGAAGACAAATCAAAATGAAACCAAAAAATCCCCGGCTGGGCCCGAACCGAAGCCCAGTGCGGATGCTCCCGGCCCCTGCTGGTGCCCGTGTCCGAGCAGGGCGTGAGGTGGCCAGCGGGCCGGCATGGGCTGGCAGGGGACGGTGGCCACCAGTGTCAGTCCACGACAGCAATGGGGCATCGCCCTGGTGACGGCCCGCACCCACAGCCCGCCTCATCCACCCCACGCCTGCACCCCGGCTCAGCCCCACTAAGCTCAGCCTAAGGAACATTATACCCATGAGAAAAGCTTGTGTGTCGGGGTTTCTCTTTAAATTTGTCTGCACCCCACGCCGTGCTTGTACCACTCAGTACAGAGACGGAGCGTGCGTGCGTAACGTTAACATCAAGATTTGTATCTCGACGCCACCCAGGATGTACAAAACCAAGGCAAAAGCCTGCGAGGGGGTGCAGAGCTGGAAACGCCACCGCAGGCGGGCTGGGGGAGCAGGCTCTTACCTTAAGGTGTTTTTTGACAGAATTCTGCATCTCGCCGGTGAAGTGAGATGTGGGCAGTTCACGCAAAGGCCCCGAGATCTGCCCCTTGGAAGCAAAAGCGAAACATCTGGGGAGAGCAGCCTCGGAGGGAGGAAAATGGTCCTCTTGGATAGCAACCTTCTTGGAAAGAAACTTTCATGTGTTTCTAGCGGGATGCTACAGACTATTTATTCATGTTCAAGCTAATTTCTGTAAGGAATACTTTTTTGTTGCATTTTTGCTATTTTCAGTTGCAAGACCAGAAGCACCATAGTAAAGCAGGCAAGGATCAGAGTCTTCACTAATTCATTTGGGGAAACGGGAGTAGATGGGGATTTTAGAGCCTGCCACTAAATCAAAGGCACAAACCAGGATTAGCTCAGCAGGTTAAAGGTACCAGAGCCTGATGGGTCATAAAATCACCCGAGCTTTTGTATAGGAGCTCCCAAGCTAAACAGAAATGGCTTTTCTGAAGAAAAGGGCAGGTCTGCTGCGGCAGCGTTAGAGGGGAGAGCAGCGAGCTGAAGGGAGCCAGGGGCGATGGCAGCGAGGACCAGGAGGAGGATGCGATACTCACCTTTGGGTAGGCAGTGCAGGAGCTGCAAACGTCACAATTTCGAATTATAGAAAGGGTTAAAATTAATTTTTTATGTTAATCAATAAAATGTAATCAGGACAAAACCAGACTCAGAAAGAGGGTTACTAAGGGACTGTTACACTTCATTTCCCTGCTCCGAGTCCCCAAGGCCGCTGCAGTGCTCCTTTCAGCCACAGGAGAGCACGAAGAGCTCGGTCTTGGGGGTGGGTTTTACCCACCAAGTCTGAGCTGGGGCCCAGGCTCGTTCTCAGGCCCGGCTAGGTCAAAGGCAAGGGCAAAGCTCTGAGCTCTGGTGCTTGTGCAAGAGGTTTCTTACTGCGTGGCTTTACCTTCTATCTGCAGTCCAAGATGATCGTTGCCATCTCTCCCCCACTCCCACATTTTCTAACACTAGTGATGGATACAGCACAAATGTCCGCTGCTAAACCCGCCTTCTAGAGGGAACTGGTCTGTACTTCTCGATATTTATCATTCACTGTATTCGTCTATTCTGAGCAGAATGGTTCTACAACTTAATTATGTAAATAACACAGGTCTTTATTTTGGCTATGTATCTTTATACCTGTTTGATATTTAATTCTTCACAGAGTGAAACCAGAGTTGCTGGTCACACCTTCTGTGGATACACCAGTCTGACCTCACAGCTGTCTGCCTTGAGCAGGAGGTTGGATTAGATGATCCCCCTGGGGTCCCTTCCAACCCAAGTGGTCTGATGATCCTGTGATACTCCGTACTTTTATAATATTAAATAGAAAATATTTCCTGGGATTAAACAACAGCTGGTCTTAGAATAAACGCTCAACAAAATGTAAGTTCCTTTTCCTGCACCTTAGGTGGCCCCTAAGTGGAACTGCTGGAGTACAGCATCTGCAGTGAAGACATTAAAAAGAATGAAACATTGAAAATAACAATATGAGACACAAACCAACAGTCACCAGTATGGAATTTTGGCAAAAATATGTAAAATGGGAAACAATATCTGCCATGAGAAATCTCAGATGTTGGTTTTATGTACAGCCTGGATCTGTAAGTGCTGCAAACCTGTGCAAGAGGCAGTGCTGCGAAAGACAAAGGTTTTCCAAAGCACTGGGATTTATAATCCTGGGCCTCGGAATGGTTTCAGAGATTTCAGCACACTGTAAAGGCAAAGATTACCTGCTGCTGCTTTTGTTACAGCTGAGACACCTGCCTGGCAGCTGGACATGAGGTTACCTGTGCCAGGTCTGCCTGGGGTGCTTTAAACAGCAGAGCCCAGCTCAAGCCCTGGCAAAGCCCGGCTCAAGCCTTGGCAAAGCAGCCGCGCACAGGAAGATGCCGAGTGTGGCAGAAGAAGGTGCCAGCTCAGGGCTTGTCCTCCTCTGGGAAGGAAGTGAGTGCTCGGGGTGTTGTTTGCTTAGTCAGGCATGCGAATATTTTTAGTTTCTTATTCTGCAGCTCCAAATCCCACTCTTTGTGGGAACCAAAAGTAGGTTTTGGGTTGGGCTGTGGGACCTGGGTCCAGAGGGGCAATGCGGGGCCCAAGCCTGCGCCCAGCTGAGCCCAGGCTGCTCACCCCCGGCCCTCAGACCCCGCGCTGGAGCAGCAGTGCCTGTCCCTGTGTCCCTGCCAGCAGCTTGATGCTGCCACTTCGTGGGAAATCATTCATGTGACCTTTTAGTATTCTTCTTGCAGTTTAATTGCATAGAAACAAAGAAGAGCTTAGCAGCTGCCAGCCTGTTCCTGCTCAAGTTAGGGCTATTGCAGTCCTTCAGAATTCCAGCTAAATGAATTAATAACCAGTTTTCTAACTAGCTAGCCTCTGCCTTTTAAAATTTCACGTGCCAGAACAAGATCAGTACACATACTAGAGAAATAATAGCATTACTATTTTAAAAAACAGTTGCCATTAAGTATGGGAGTTCTACTAAGTGGTGCTGGGCTCTCAGATGCGCAGGCAGCAGTTTCTAACTCTGCACCTTTTTTCTGATGCATATATAGTATATATTAACAGAAGGAGCATATATTTAGAGATGATGATTACCTGCTGGGTACCAAGCCAACGGGGAAGAGCCGGGTGGGTAAACGCAGCACTGGTGTGTACAGAGGGAGGTATCCTTAGTGACTCAGTGCATTTAACAAGGAGCAGATGACCCTGCTCACCTCAGTGGACACAGCAAAGCAAATAATTGAATGTATTAATCCATAAGAACTGTCACTACACGTTGTTTACAGAGAAAAATCACCTCCTGGCCATCGATTACCTGGACACGGGATGCCACGTGCTGTCCAGAGACATCTCTGGTGGGGAGAGGGAAGCAGCACCCGCGCGCCCACAGCTCCGGCCCTGCCCCGGGGCTTGGCCCAGCCTGGGCAGGACCCCGGCAGCGACACCTGGATGTTGTTGGGCTGGCAGTTGGGCTTCCAGCCTTGAGGAGAACATCTGAACCCAGACCTTCCATGTGCCAAAGTAACTTGAACTTCTGCAAAACTATTTTCCTCCAAAATGCCCAAAAGCAAAACCATAAGTTTGTGCCTGGGTTATAGGAGGAGCCCAGAGTCACTTCCCTGGCAGTAACAGGGTTGCTGACAAGAAAACCAGACATTGCTTCGATAAGGCCGTGGCGGACCCCGTCCCCGTGTCCCGGGGGCAGTGGCTGTGCCTGCCTCGGGGCACCCTGTGCCCCCCCGGCAGGACCGGGCTGGGCCAAGGGGCTGCGGCGCTCCCCAGCCAAGCCTTGCTGCCCCACAGGCTCTCTGAAGGGGCAGAGATGTGTTTGCTAACAATGTCAGAAGTAGGCTGTGGTTCACCATTTCACATTCATACAGGCCTAATTAGATACTTTCCAATTACCAACGCAGATGCTCCTGGGGAAGCTGCTCGTCTCCATCTGCCCTCCTGCCTGCTCAGCTGCGGGGGGAGGCTGAGCTGGCAGCTCTGAGCTGCGTGTTGCACAAGCTGGTTTCTGCTCAGGAGCTGACAGGCGGAAGTTTATTTCTCTTCTGCCTTCTCCTTCCTTCCTGCCCTGCCTTGAGCGGGGCCTGAGCGGGCACCCAGCGACCCTCCCCTCCGCCGCCGAGGTGGGGATGCTGAACCCATGCTTGCACAACCGGGGGGTGCTGCCCTCCCGCCCCCCAGCACGTACAGCCGTCACGTAGGGGAAAAAAAGCGATGGCCGGTATCACAAAACCTCCCCATGACATCAAAATCTGAAGCAAGCTGTTTACGTAGCTGAGGGCAAGCACCAGAAACGCTACTACCGAGAAGAAAGGGCACGTGGCGGACTGCCCACAGCAGGCATCGCCCCCACGGGCCTGGGGTGGGGGCCTGTGAAGGCTGCACGAGTGGCAAAGTGAGCTGAGGGGATACCCCAGCCTTAGCAATAGTCACGGCTTTACTACACTGATCTCGGGACTAACGCTGGGAGGGGAGCGGCTGGGGGAACTGGGGGGGTTCAGTCTGGAGAAGAGGAAGCTGAGGGGAGACCTCCTGGCCCTCTGCAACTCCCTGCCAGGAGGGGGCAGAGAGGGGGGATGAGTCTCTGGAGCCAAGGCCCCAGCGCCAGGCCCCGAGGGAATGGCCTCAAGCTGCCCAGGGCAGGGTCAGGCTGGCTCTGAGGAAGGATTTCTGTGCAGAAGGGGCTGTTGGGCGTTGGAATGGGCTGCCCAGGGCAGGGGGGAGTCCCCGGGATCCCTGGAGGGGTTGAAGAGTCGGGCTGAGCCAGCGCTGAGGGATCTGGGGGAGTTGGGAACGGTCGGGGGGGGGGTCATGGTGGGGCTGGAGGAGCTGCGAGGGCTTTTCCAACCTGGATGGTTCCGGGAGTCTGTGACCAGAGGCACAGAGAGTTGCGTCGTGGAGCGACAGTCATCGCAGTTGGTTTGGCAGATACCTACATGAGGCACACGTAAGAAATAAGGCTAAACAGCAAGTGGGTTTGCGTTGAAAACACAAAACTTCTCTTTTCACACTGTCTCTCTCAAGCCCAAGCTTGATGGCAGCAGCGAAAGCAAATATAGACAGAAGTAGGAGCTGACAACCACAAATCTCTAATGCCAGAAAAAAATTAAACACAAACAGCATGTCCAGACGCAGCGCACACGGCCTTTCCACCTCTGCTATGGGGCTATGTACTTATTTAAAAAACCAAGAGCCATCAACTCTTGTGCCTCACATTAGCCCATTCACAAGAAAGACGCCACCTGAGCAGATACAGGAAAGCCCCAAATAGCTCCAGTCTTAGAAAACAAACATTTCTGTGAGAAGTCCTGTTCTGTCCACTGCAAAAGGCAAAGGTGAGTCTATTAGAGGTGTTTCAGCTTAGTATTTATTGCTATATAGCACTTTCCCTGGAAGAAAAATCCTCATTAATGTGTTAGACTTCAACATTAAAAAGAGAATATTCAACTCACTTTTGGCAAATCTCTTACCTTCATTTGTACGGGGCTGAACATGCACAGCGTCACACCCAGCTGGATTATCACCTCTTGGTGCTGCATACAACAGCTCTTAAAAACCAGGAGGTATTTAGTACAAAAACTCGAGTGCAGCCTTATCAGTCCCAGGCCATAACATGCATCACGGATCTTTTTTCCACCACTGACAGAGTGATTTAGCAATTTACGTGTACAGATTTGTTACAAAGCAAGTAGAGAAGGAAATACGGATTTACACACATTTTACAGGCCGAACTCTGGTTAGCACTCCCTGCACGCCCCTCTCTCCGCCAGCACAGCCTGGATGCTGTTTCCAGCCCCCCCCCGAGATGAGCAAAGAGCAGAATCATGAGCATCTCTGGGGGGACACACCAGCCCCCTCCGCCCCCAGAAAACTTCTCGGGGAGTGCTGCTGGAGACACTCGTGTGATGTGACAGCAAAATCCCCCCCGCAGCATCACCCTGAGCTCAGGGGGATCCCCGAGCAGCCAGCGCGTTGGGGCCACCCCGGAGGAAGGCTGGCACGAGGCTGCGTGCGAGATACTTGCAGGGGAAAGCAGCTACTTCATCCCCCAAACAGCCAAGTGAGTGCTTTTGCTCACAGAGCTTATACTGTTATAACAGGGAAAGGGCAGATGGCGTGGCTTCATGGACATTAAATGGCACATAAACCCGAAGGACACAGAGGAGGCACTGCTGTTTGGGTTTTTTACACAGGATGCAGAGTTTATTATAATGAGGCAGGCAGGTATCAGTGAAACATTTAAGGCCAGACTGCTCAGCACGCCCCAGCCCTCTCCTTCCCCAGCTTATTGGTACAAGCTTATTGCTTCATTGATCTCTTTGCCTTTTAGATTTGGAGTCAGGTCAGTCAATGGGAGAGCGAGTTCTGCTGCAGCAACAGTCCTGGGGGGATGTTCGGCAGAGCACTGGCTCCTCAACGGCTCCTGCTTCATTACTGGAACTCTTAATGAAGTTCAAGCTGTGAGGTCCAAGTTCTGCTTCAAGCTATCCATTCTGCTGCACTTATAGATGATTACATTAAAGGTAAGTAAATCTATACTTTGAGAAGTGACGGTATGAAGGTGCATAGCTGTCCCAGTGATGTATGAAGGCAAATCTCCGTTAAGAACTAAAACATTAGATCTTCTTATTTTTACTTCGGCAAGCTGAATCCAGCTTTAATATCAAAGAATCTGTCTGCACACACAGACACAGGTCTTTACTGTCTCGGTGCTCCCACGAAATGCAGCCAAACGTTACAGCTTTCTGCAAGAACAGCAGCGTGGCCACCGCCTCCCTTCTGCAAGGCCAGCGCCGCGTCCCACCCTGGCCTTTGCATAACCACCTTTTTGGCCACATCCGAGGTGCCAGCGCTCGCCAAACCAGCTGGAAATGTAAATTGTCCCAGTTATTTATTCTGAAAGGTAAAGTTCCCAGGAGATGCAGAGTTTGCAAACACTTATGAAAACAGTCAGCCTGGATCCCCAGACCATGCTGAACATGTGAATTAGTGCCCCTGGCACATTTTACCCAAGCCTCGGTCCAGTCCAGCATCAAGTTACAAAGAAGCTGTCTGAGAGAAGCGAATTTTCCCTCAAAGAACTACTGTGATGATCCTTTATTTACAATGTCAGTAGGCCATAACTTATCCTGCTACAAGGGCAGGGTTTCCTGCCATACTGCTGCGAGAGCACATCGCTCCTGCTCTGCTGGAGTCCAGGAGCAGGAGGAGGTCTCCTGTACAATAAGGTAACAAGTGCATTTAGAGGAATCCAATCAGCTCACACATATTCTATATCACATAAAGTTATCTAAAAAAAAGGCACTGGACATGAGTGAACACGTCTCCCATGGTGAGAGGTGTCCTGACTCATTCACTTGCCAGGGGCTGTCAACCTGCTCAAGAGCTGCCTTAGTTTTGCCATCAGCATCTCTCTGAAGTGGTCGCCCATTAAGAAATAAAAAACAGGATTAATGGCACTGTTTAAAAAGGCAATGGGTCTCGTGATGATGTAAACGGTGTTGATGATGCCCTGTGTGCACAGCGAGATGTTCAAGGCCGGTATCCGGGAAGCGAGCCGGACGTTGCGCATTATGTGATAGGGAGTAAAGAGCACCGAGAAGATGACCACCGTGAGGACCACTAACGTAAAGGGTTTTTCCAGAGTCAGGAGGGAACTGAGCTGCTCGCTCCTGCTTTTAAGAAAAACAACCATCTTCACATAGAAGCAGCACATGATCACAAGAGGGATAAGGAACCCAAAGGCAGTCAGGAACATGCTGTAGATAAGGTTTTCCACAGGGTGTCCAGAGCTTGCGTAATCAAGACACTTGTAATTATTGGCAGCAGTTATAGGCTCCAGGAAATACACCAGCGGCAGCAGTTCCAGTATCACCCCGATCCATAAGGCGACAGACACAATAAGGGCCGTTTTCCTCTTCTGCAGAATATGTTCTCTGAAAGGATATTTTATGAGCATGTATCGGTCAATACTGATAACGGTGAGGAAGAGGATGCTGCTATACAGGTTTGCATGCAACAGGAATCTGTTGCTGTGGCACAAGATGCTCTCCTTTGCCCACTGATCTCTGGAGTAGCTGTTGACGAGTATTGGAAGAGTACACAGAAATAATAAATCTGATAATGATAAATTGAACAGGTAGATGTTGCCACTTTTCCACTTTTTCAGGCAGAAAATATAGCCAAAGACAACAATGGTGTTTCCAGTGAAGCCTAAAATGAACTCAAGGCTGTACATGGTAGACAGATAATACTTTTCTAGGACTCTGTTCATCAGCAAAGAGCCACAAGTCTCGTTCACAGCCTGGAAAGTCAAAAGGAAAAAAAAAAACATAAACACCAAAAATTAATAAGAGATCATTGCTATATTTATGTTACTGCTGTAATCAGTGACTACAGCATGCTATTTCCTTACAGCTTATGTGGCAAGTAGGGACTTGAACTCAAAGACTGTCCCTTACACACACAAGATTTCTGCTTTCAGCCACTGACCAGTTACTGACCAAGATGAAAACTTGGGTAAGGGGAAACCCGTGTGCGGAGTCCGAAGGAAAAGCATCATCTGAAGACATCTGCCACAAGGCGCCGGCTGCCGCTCGGCCAGCCCACGGCGCTGCCAGAGGCCGGGAAAGTGAAACTTGACCATCACCACCTCGTCACAGCCCTTTCTGGAAGTCAACCGCCACCCTGTTACCCAACCCCTGTCCCGTGGTGGCCTCGCTCAGCGCTAAAGCAGAAGTCTGCTGGCAAGACTGATAACGCATGAACTCATCAGCAGCAATCCAGCCACCTCTGACAGCGTTACTCAGAATTCATTCAGAAGTCAGGAGAGAGAGTGTTTTTATTAAATTAATCGAAGCATTCGTTATGCGCTTTGTACGGCTCTGCTGGTAACTCGGCAGCAGACTGGCAGGGGCAGGGCTGTGAGGATGAGGCACGTACCCTCTGCAGCACAGCAGATGTGCCAGAGGACTTTGAGCCACTCCTGCAGACACGGGGCATCTCTGCTCTGGTTTTACAAGTGTCCTCTCACTGTCCTACAAAAAGCCCTTTCAGGAAGGGAAGGTTCAGCTATGACTGACAAATCCTCGTTGATAAGAAAGCGACTGCAGTCAAGAGGACAGCACAGTTAAGTTCAATGTAAAACTCCTTTGAAGCCAAATTCCCAAACTTAAAGTCACTTTTGTACTCGCTCCCTGTGAAGCCAGAGCCCTGCGGGTGATTTACCCGACGGCAGCTCAGACATGCCGCTAAGCCCCCGCCTGGGTACAGCGGGGTGCCCCGAGCCCACGGAGCGGCCGGAGGAGAGGCCAGTCCCCTCCAGCACCGGGCTGGCAACCCGGGAGAGCTGCCGGCACCCTGCCTCCCCCCCAGCGCTGGGCCCTCTGCTCCTCGGCCCCAGAGAGCTGCTGCTTCCCCCTGCAAGTACCACAGCCCGTGTTCTTCAGGGAGCAAAGCTTTCTAGGAAGCTGCACCAAGGGTCTGTGCCTGAGGACAAATGTTGCTTTCTTTCTAAGGGCGGGTTAAAAAAGTGCTTTCATGCTACAGGGGAATAAAGAGGGTAGGATCTCAAGTGTTCCCTCCTGTCCCTCCCGCCTCTCCCTGCTCCAGCAAGGACACCTGTACCCACCTGCATGGGAACTGCAAGATAAAAACAGCTTTTAGCAAGAGCCTTTGGTTAAAATATTAGCGAGCCAGTTAGAAAGCAGGGCAAACCAAAACACCAGAGCAGCGGGCTGTAGGTTAAAAGTGAGATCAAGCTCAGTCTAAGCAATGTAACTGCCACCACACCTGCTAAAGACAGTCCCCACAATCGCGCAATTAAGTATTCTCAAAGTTGTTCTGGTGTCTAGAATTTGTTAATTGGTCTCCGCTCTCGAAGCGCTGCATTTTACTTTAAAATTAGACCACAAGACAGAATACAGTACATCATAAACAAAGCCTCATGAAGTTATATCCAGCAAACATCTACACCTGGGCTGTGTACCGCAGGAGACAAAACTGAGCTAGCAGAACGCTCGCTGCGGCCGGAGCGGCTCAGACGCGGCGCCCAGCCCAACCCTGGCTCTTCGGGCTCTTGAGAAGAATCCCAACGCTTCAGCGAGGTGTTAATCCTCGAAGCCACTGCTCTAACATCAGCCCTTTAAATAGAAATGATAGTTTGAGGATTACTGTATCGACAGATGCATCGGTTTAGATAGCCGTTAGGAAAAGATGAATCAATTCTAAGGTAAGCAGCCGGGGCAGAGCAGCCGAGGGCCCGTCCGGAGCGGCGCTGCCCAGCGGAACAGCGGGGCCCTGAGAGGCGCCGGCTGCCGGCCCCGGGCGCCCCTTACCATGGCCGGGCTGGGCGCTGCTCCCTCGGGGCTCCTGCACCGCCGCTCGGCGAGGCCCGGGCAGCCCCGCCGCACCGCCCGGCCTCGTTTACATACGAATCAGTCGTTAATGAGTCAGGGCAGAGGAGCGATCTGTTTGGCTGAGGGGCGCGGGGGCAGGTTTCGTGGGAGGACGGCGCTGCGGGCAGGGAGAGACGCAAACACGCTTCCCCTTTGCGGAGACCTGTTCGGAAACCTCCGGGGGGCTCCGCCCCGCCGGGCGCTGGGAAAGGGTTTCCCGTGAAACGCTCCTGCCCGGAGGATGCGCAGCTCCCAGGGGACCCCCTGCGCCCCCCCGGCACCGAGCAGTGCGCCCGTCGCTGCCGCGGCGTCGGGGAGGCGTGAGGAGGAGGAGGGCTCTGCTCTTCATCCCGCGGGCTGACCATCCCCGGAGGGCAAAGCCTGCAGCTCCTGTCCTGCCTACACCCAGTCCTGTCACCCGTGGGAGAGCCTCTCCTGACACCCGAGATCACCAGCAGCTCGGTGACAGCTCTAGTCAGCAAACCATTAAAACACCACATCTGCGTTGTGTTAAAGCAGAGCGCTGAAGAGCGGCACTGAGCTGTCACACAGTCATTTTAACTTGTCAAAGCGTGCTGGTTTGTTCATCATTGCGATGTAATATTAACATGTTTTTAACCTTGAGAGTAAACGCTGCCAATGCAAAACGACTGTGCTCCACCGCAACTAACGCACCTCAACCCGTTGATATCAGCGCATCTCTTGGTTTCAAGCAATACAGTGGCATTTTTACCTGTGGTTTTGATTGTATTTTTACCTGCGAACTACTGTCCTCCACTGCCCAGAAAGCCCCGGGTTTTGATTCCTTGGGGCAGGGCACAGCCAGCCTAGGTGTCCTGGCTAAAGCACGGATCCTCGCACCAGAAAGGGAGGCTGCTGCCTTTCCTCGCGTAAAAGCGAGCGGGAAAGCAATGTCCGGGCAGCCTGTGTGGAGAAGGACTGGTGGCCGGGCGGCTGGCCCACGCCAGATGCCCCCGGGCAGGTTGGGATCCAGCGGAGATTGTGAGGAAATCCTGCCCTGTGCCCTGCGAGCTTCATACGTGTCCACCCAACTTCTAGTGCTGCACATAAGCACAGAGTGAGGGTTCAGGCCAAAAAGCTGCTGCTGCATCACCTGTCGATACACAAATGACCAAATAGGAAGGGATCAGCCTTTCTTTCCTGGCTGGTGTCAGAAGCGGAGCTCTTTTCAGTCTGCTCCAGAAAGCACGTCTCCCCCTGCACGCAGGTTGCAGGGCTGCATTTACAGTGGCCAGGCCTACCCTGAGGAGAAATAACACCCCGGCATCTGGGGGGATTATTAATCACCCCTTTAATAAACAAGCCCAAAGCACTCTATTCACCCGTTAAAGGCAGCCTGGCAGACACCGAACAGCTGCTGCTGCACCCCGTGTGGAAAGCACGGGGGGGCTGGTGCTGCTGTGAGCTGGGCGAGGGGCTGCGTTGTCCCTCACACGGCACAAACTGGAGCTAGGCTCCCGTGTTTTAAGTGTAGCTTAGAAAAAGTATTTAAGTGTATTTAAAAAAGCCCCCAGGGGTTGCAGCAGAAGCCCAGGGGACAGCAGGTGATGACAGCAGCACCTGCAGCCATGCCCTGGGCCAGGACTGCAGCTAAAAAAATCACACACAGTTATTTGTTATTTTTCATAAACACAAACACAGGACACAGCACAAACTTCTATACATCAACATTCACTGTGGAAATCCAGAAAGGAAATTAAATTATTATTAGCATTTCTCTGGGAACACGTGCCTCAGCCCTGCCCGTGGTGTGGCAGTTTGGACAAGCCCAGCTCCCTTTAACACGGCTGTGTAGGAGGGGTGCTTTTGGAAAATACTGTTTAGAAATAGCTGTATTGTTCATGCCAAATACGTTTGTCAGAAAATGAAAATTCCTGGAAATGGTAAGTTTAGCAAATACAGTTACATCTCCTAAATTTAAGCCAGAATTTGATTGTCTTGTTTTTAAAGCATCAGTAAAAAGAGAAAGAAAGCTACAGGTCATATGTTGATGGCTGCAGGAAAACTATAATGAACTTGAAAAAAGCTAAATAAACTAAACTGCTAAATGACACATTAGCTTTCAGTCCCTGAAATTTTGGAAATAATCAGCACTTGCCAGCCCTAGCAGCTAAACTGAACAAGATGGGGAACATCAGTTACAGGAATAAATAGTGGTTTCCATTATGCTCAAAATAAGTCTTCTAGCTTTGCATATCTTTTGCCCCAGCTACCAGAGGGATTTACTTTCCTCTGCTATGGTCAGCAGTAACATGGCCTGAGCTTTAACAGGACGATGGTCTCCATCTGATTACAGCGGGGACACAGCTATCACCGAAGCAGGGCTGTATGGAAACTGTGAGCAGCAGCTACGTCATCTCTGCATCAGTATCCTGATACGTGGCATAAAAAATGCAAAATGGAATGGGATGGGCACCGATAACAAAAAACCCATCACAAGTGAGTCATCGTACATGACCGGGGATGGAAGAAGCTCATGGAGGATGAAGGGCTGTGAAACAATTCAATGCCATGTGCAGAAGGCTCGCAGTAAACGCGCAACTCAGAGGAGACTTCTTTACGTGGCCGAGTAAAGCACTACAAAAGGTAACATGTTACATTAACCCAACATCTTCGAGCGCTACCTGATAGCAGTAACAATTCGTAAGGAAAAGTATTACCTTAACTGATCTGGGATTTCCACATCTTTCATACAACTGTCTTACAAACCCAGGATTTTTTCAAGGAGACCTGGTAGGTCATGCCAAGGCGTGACGCTTGAAGCCCTGGGTGAAGGGGATCTAGTGGTCGTGATAAATACGGATTTCCAAAAGGCCTTTGCTGAGGTCCCACCCACACCATGGGTTTGTGAAGAAATCCATTTTCTCTGTGTGTTTGTCTAGGCGAATCCTGGAAATCCCTATGGGTACCGGTTCCACCCTCCCAACCTGCTCCTGTGGGCACAGCCCAACTGTTTTCTGCTACAGAAATTTTGGATTTTCCTTCTCTGGCATGAATTGCCATCGCAGGGGGGAGGGAGCCAGGCTGGCACCAGGGTGTGGGAGAGCCCGGCGCTCGGCAGGCGGTTGGCAACCAGAGCCCAGCCCTGGCTCCCTTCAGCAAAAGAGATTCACACCCAGTTTCTCTGTCAAATTAGTCAAAACTATGGCTCTTATAATTAGCACAAAGTTTATCGTAATATTCTTCACTTACTGTATCTGAATATTATGATTAGATGTGACAAGACGAAATTATAGATCACTAATAAGTCGTGCTTTGCGTGAGCAACTGCCAGACTGCATCTGAGGAGGCACCAGTCTCACGCCTCATCCCGACTTGCCCGTGAGGAGCCGGCGGCAGCACGAGGGCAGGTCGGGCTCTCGCAGCGACCGGCCGCTCAACAGGTGCTCCCCGGTTACACGGGGATTTGGTTTTTTTTTGTTTTGGGGTGGTTTTTGTTTTTTTTTTTTTTTTACATAATTTTTAGTACTTTCTAGGTATATCATGAACGTTCATTCAGGACAAACTAGAAGCCTTCAATACAATCAGCTGAAGTTAAATAGCATTATGCTAAAGTAGATCTTATGCAGTTTAATGGTAATAAAAGATAATTTTTTTTGATACCTATAAGAATAAAAAAACCCCCAAATATTGGCTCAGAAGATGGTGAGCAGGGAGCAAAGTGTTTTCTTGACAGTTTTTCCCCTCTGGCTCTGTCTCTTCTACTGACTCTTGTTCAAGATGGATGTTCAGAGCTCTTCAAAATATCGCAGACAACCCCTACGCTAAGCCTCAGGAGAACAAAGGTGCTTTGGGACCGGAGGGTCTCTCCCCTCTCAGCCCCGGGGGTCCCACAGCACGTGCTGGGGCAGCAGCAGCTCCCAGGCACACGGCCCTGGGACACAACCGGCCCCCCAGAGGGCTTCACCCTCAGAACACCCCACACCCCTCAGCCCTGGGCGAGGGCATTTTCCAAGTACCTACGTCTTTGATGGGCCATTTATTTAGAAACTGATCCAAAAGCAACTGCTGGTCTTTTCCTGCCAACGAGGCTTTAGGAAAGCACAGCTCCCCCCTGCCGGCTGGGGTAGGTCCTGATTCTGTTAAAAACAGCCACCGCAGGCAACCAACCAATCACAGCACCCAATAAAACCAGTGCCTATGGTGAAAATACTGTCCATGGCCAGGACACCAGGTGTGTGTGCCGGGCCTTTTCAGAGCCCCCGAAGGGACCTGTGTTTGCCTGATAAGGTTTCCAGCACAGGTAATAAGGAAACTTTAATTACACGATGTTGACTCAAGTCACAAACCTCTAAACACTGGTGCAGCTGGTGTGTTTTCCCACTCTGCCACTGAAAGGCAGAGGGATTTATGTTTTAGAACAAACCGTGCTTGAGAAAGGTGGCGTTCTGCCTGGCAGCAGCTCACAGCACCACGCTGCACCCCAGGGGTCGATTCAGGAAGCCCATCGCTCTCCAGACCCGCTGACGGAACCTTCTGCTGCCCAGGGGGTCTATGTGGTGTTTTGAGGAACACCGCACCTCTTCTAGAGCTGCGCTGAAAGAACAACTTCATACAGGTTGCAAGGCCGGTACTCTGGGATTTACATTTACAAGGCTGATCCTCCAGAAGAGATGTGGGTCCAGAAGGGAGGAGAGAGACAGTTCTGGGGTGGGAGCTCACCGCAGGGGTGGGAAGCCCAAGCACTCCAGGGGTGCAGTAAAAGGCCACCGGGGCCGGGAGCAGCAGGACGTGGCCTTGGCACAATTCACTGATCCGGGGCACACCCCCCATAGTGACCTGGCAGGAGGGAAGTTCATCCCATACCTGGGAACCCTCGTTCCTACAGCACCCCCACACCACTCTGCTATTGCAGTCAGCTGCTCTTTCAAGGAACATCACCAGTACCAACCTTTCCACTGAGAAAACCCAGTGCAGCCAAGTCATTACAGAAGCTCCCCTTGCTGCTCTGGCCGCGTCTGTGGCGTTTCTCAGCCAGACTGTTGAAATGGCACCAACCAGATCTCATCCCGCAGCTCCTGGCAGTTTGAAGTTTGCAAAAGCTGGGCCTTGGACTGGGGACAAGAGCCGGATCCAGCTGTGAATTAACGCTGTGGTGTTAAATTCACTGGGCTCTTTAGCATCCTGAGGGCTTTAAAGAAGAAATGTGACTGGAGTCAGGCACGTTTGTTGTCATTAAATACCCATTAGTCAATTTATATTAGACTCAGGCTTATTAAACGAGTCATGCATATTTAACAGCTTATTATGATGTATTTGCATTTGACTGATGGGAATGAGTCATTAAGGCTGACCTTGAGCGAGATGTGGTGCCCTTCCTGCAGAGCCCTTCAAACAGGGGATGTTTATTCCCACTCGGGATTCATCCCTGTGAGCAAAATGGAACATGGGAGTTCAGGTTATAAATTATTACTAGGGGAAATTAATTAATACCTTGCCCTGACTGCCACGAGCCAGCAGAAGCGAACTTTGCTGTGCCAACTACAGTGCCCCTGGGGGAGCAGCACAGGCTGCTGCTGTTACTGTGAGGGTGAGCGCCCAGTGCTGCTTCTGCCCTGGGTACAACCCTGGGATAGAATTAAACACACACTTTTGTTTGTCTGTAGCACATTTATATTAGCCCAGCCCTGGTTTCCCTCTGCTCCAGAATAAGTGCGACTCGTTCCTCCTTTGCTTCGGTCCCTGAGCCAGAGCCCCACGGCTCGGCCACCCCACGCCCCCCCGGCTGGCACAGCTCTCCTCGCCCAGCACCGGCCCCAGCACGGCCGGGCTCTGCCACACCAAACCCACAGCCCCAGCGCCGCGGGGGCCTCCACCAGTGGTAAGCTTTTGCTAAAGAAGCAAGAATAAGCTATCTTAAGGCGTTGAATGTTCAAAATTAAGTAAATCTGGCATTATGGCAGGAGAGGCAGCCCCGCCACAGGCAGCTCCTGCCACCACAACCAGTCACTCGGGTGCAGTGACCAGCCTTCAGCCAGTGTCGTGCCTGAGCAGACAGCGTCCCCCAGCAGGGTGGTGTGTCCACACCGCATTCACCAAAGCCCGTGACTCTGCTCCAGGGTGCAGCATGTTTATACAATAATAGCTTATATAGATATATAAAAGAGCCGAACAATCAACCAGGAGGATTATACTGCATGGACATTTTGTGGCCCTTTCTGTAAAACAGGTTAGATTTTTTTTTTCCCCCCATCACTGCCTTGAAGAGGCAATGGGTGACTCTCTCCAGCTCCTAAAATCAGAATGATTCAGGATGTCAGAGAGTAAGTGCCAGGCTTGGGAAGTTAGAAGACCCACAGCACCGCAGTGACTAGAACCCGACGGAGGAAAGGGGCTTGTGCCGGAGGGGGGAGACGGGCCGAGCGTCTCCAGGCTGACGGTGCTCACCCCCCAGCAGCACCCCGCTGCTCCGAGCTGCTGGGTGCAAACAAGCAGCACAAAGGGCAGATGGAGCCCAGCTGGATCCACTCCCACCCGTGTCTCTCCCGCCCGCAGTTCTGATTTTAGGAGGGCAGCGCCCGAGCCAGCCCGCAGCGCGGTGCCGGGACGGGGGGTGCGAGAGACCCCCGTACCGCCCAGCTCGGACAGTCGCTCCCCTCAGCTCTGCCACCTGCTCTCCGGAACTGGACTAATTATATGCAGGGCCTGAAAGTGAGGAAAGATGTGAAATTGCTTCAATGAATTTTTTTTCCTAGGAGGAATCTTCATTAATAATGTATGTTCTAAGAAGTCCAACACACAGGTTTCTTCAGCTCTCCCAAAGCTATAAAGCCCTTTTTTCAACCTCTACCTCCCAAGAGGAGGAGGAAGGGGGCTTCACAGCTCTTGGCTGCTGCACAGAAGCTTCACCCTGGAGCCTTCCTCCTCCTCCTCCTGCTCACAGGCCACCAGCCCAGCCCTGAGGCCAGGCAGGAGGGCAGTGGGTGAGACCCAGCGTGGGCTCTGCCACCCTGAGCCCTCCGGACTGCCAGGGCTCCCCGCCACAGCTGCGGGTGTACAACATACATCTTCCTGAAAATATGAAATTCTGTTGGATTTCTAGAAAGCAACATACATAAACTGTATATATCATACACTTAGAAATGTGGTTTTTTATAAAATACCAATGGCATCTGAGTGCAGTCAGGGCTTGGTGAATAAACCCAGTAGAGAAGTTAAGTGCAAGGTCATGATACACACCAGTGAAGTCTGAATACCACCGTGATTTTTCTTAAATGTGAAAAATAAATGGGGTTCAGCTGCTAAAAATGCCTTTTTTCCCTTTCTTCCCCTTTATTGTGATATACTTCAAGGTTAGCAAATATTAACCCTATTAATATCTGGGATATAATAAGGTATTCCAGCTTTTCTCTAAAGGCAAGGCCAATAAATCAGATATTTAACCATTACAGAAGCTGCTTTAAAATTTCCCACGTGGCTGATTAATACCAGCTTCTCATTTACCAGCTTTTAAATATCTTGTTCCTTCAGTCACCTGCTGTTGCACTCAAGGATAAAGAGGGGCTGGAGAAATGGAGCGTTTCTCCTTCCACGCTGCAGTAAAGCTTCAAAGAACGGGTGATAGAGCAATAAAGCCACAACCCCCCCAAACGCCCCTGCCCGGCCACTCAGTGGGCGAGCTGGTGCGGCAGGGCTGAGCCGGGGCTCTTGGCAAGCGCAGTCCCAGGGCAGATGTGCGCTCCTCACAGGCCATTAATAACTAACAGGTAATTAATAACTAACTTCCTCAGCACTTGCTAGCCCCAATCAGTGGATTTGTATAAACCAAACCCAGCAGCTGAGGCTGGAACAAGTAAAGTGTGGTTTGTTGGGGTGTTTTTGTCGTTGCTGTTCCAGCTTTGCTGGGGTGGGGGGCAGCCAGGGTGCTGCTGGCAGAGCCCGGCCCTGGCGGGGGGGCCCCCACACTGCTGCCCCCCGGTGCCTCTGCCAGAGCGGCCCAGCAAGGTGCAAATACTTCAAAGACATTTCAAAAAATCTCTTGGAGCTGTTACAGTTAAAATGTTCTTAACGTCATTTCAGTGGGTTTCAATTTTTGTTCCAGTTTAACATCTCTATGAATATTGTGCAGATTCATTTCATTTCTGAGCACAGTTTTCTAAACCTTGATTATTTTGAGGCCAAAGACTTTGCAAAGCTCCATCACACGTGCTGGCACATGTAACTGCATCGTGCTCTGGAATACCTGGGTGACGGGGCTGGCCAGTGCCAGCCCAGCCCAGGGTGCTGGGGCTCGGGTCACGCCAGGCAGCCCCGCGCTCCCTCCCGCTGACACGGATCGAGTTGTGCTGTCCTCTGCTGGGCCCGCTCGGCCCCGGGCTCCTGCGCAACTGCCCGGGAAAAAACCCAACTGAATAAACCGGCTCCACGGGTTGGCCTCTCGGGAGCGCTCCTGGAACAGCTTCTGCGAAGCCGTGAACGGAAACATCGACTGTGCGGAGCAGCACCAGTGCGACGGGGCCTTGAACTGAACTTGCCAGCAGGGAACAACTTAATCAACTGTTCTAAAAATACTAGAAAACCAAAACTACTTGCCAAGTTTTGGTTTTTTGGGGGTGCTTTTGTTATTGTTGTTTTTTAAACCAGTATAGTACTTCAGCAAAAAGTTAAGGACTCTTAAACTGACAATGGGGGAAACCCTAATTGGAGGGGATCTTTTATTTCCTCCTGCACTCACCTGTAAGTGCAAATTAATTTCATCCTCTCAGCACATGCCTGCTGCTGCATCGTGTTTTAGGCAGGTGCCGGGGAAGCGGAGAGTCCCAGGCTTGGGCGTCCTCAGAGGGTTTGTCCCTGTGACGGGAGGGGGTGAGAGACGGAGGAGCCGGCGGTGAGAGGCCGAGGATACGCCTGGGGCCGCGCTGGCGGGGCGAGACCCGGCCGGGCACCACGGGGAGGCTGGGCAGAGCTCCGGCACTGCTGGCTAAGCCACACCATAACAGGGGCAAGGCTGAGCTTTGGTTTTTACTAGCAAACAGATTTGGTTTCAGTCTCCAGTGGGAGGCAGAACACCCCTGGGGAGGGTTTTACCATTTTCTGCTCTGGATAAATGAATTGCTCGCTGCGGCATCAGCCGCTCCTGCCAGAGACACTGACGTTGCAGTTTTCACTGTCTCATTTCGTGCCTCACCAAGCACTTAGACTTTTTGAGTTAATTTTAGGAGCCTAATCAAAAGCATATACAGTCCAATCAATCATGGATCCATATTTAGGTGCTGGTGGTTAAAAGACATTCGCTTCTTGTTCCAAGCAGAGTCCTATAAAAACATGCAGGGTTGGTAATACTGTTGGCGTTTTTACTTAGAATGTGTTTTTCTAATACTTTAAAGGTATAAAACTTCTCTAAATGTAAGAAAGATCATCACTAGAGGCATCTTTCAGCTCTGTCCCTCTCACTGCCAATGCCTTCACTGCTTTATCTCCTTGACAGGTTAGATTCTACACTGATTTAATCACTTGCCCTTAAGGCATGGCTTCAGCCCTCCCCAGGCTTGCTCCTTGGCCAGAGACCATCCGGGACAAGCCCTTCCCAACACCTTCCAGGGAAGAACTGGAGGGAGGCCGGGACCCACGCCCTAAGCCCCCACAGGCCTTGCCAGGAGCCGCACGCACACACGGGGGGACCCACAGCCCTGCTCGGGGTGCAAAGGCAGGGGGAGCAGTGCCCTACTGAGACCCCCTGATGCTCTCACACCATTAGGTGCTCCCCATGTCCCTGCCACAGCCACGACAGAGGAAACACCGCGTTGGTGGCAGCAGGGACAAGGAGGGTGCCCCAGGTCACTCCCACTGGGCTGGCATCTGACAGCAGCACAACCCGGAGGGACGCCTGCTTTCGTATCCCAGCCTGGGCCATCTCCCACCCTGACACAACCAGAGCAACTCTCCCCTCCAGATGTGCTCAAGTCTTTTTCTGCCATTTATATGGCGGAAAGAATAAGGCAGCCTGTAGGACTCAGGGTCACCAACAGCTACTAAAGACCACCCCGGTTCATGCCCAGCACTTGCAGCCTTGGAAATATTCTCGTGGATGTGACCCTAATGTTCTCTAGAAAGTCAGACCAAAGGCGTTACTGAGACAAAACCCCAAACCCCTACTTCCTCAGGAATGCTAAGCTGCTGTTAATTTGTTTCAAATGAGGGAGAAATAAAACCCTATTTGAGGAGCCCAGCGCCGGGGGCGAGCGCGGGACCCACCGGCAGCGCCACGGACAGAAATAACTTCCCAAAGACGCCGGGAGCTCGCGCGAGCCCCAAGGGCGTGGGGACACGCAAACCCATCGTGCCGTTACACAAAGTGGTTTTTAAGCCCAGGGGAGGTGCAGCGCGTGGGGCGCTGGCAGCAGGGCGCTCGAGGACGGGCTCAGCAGCAGCAGAGGAAGGGAATGCGCCTGCAGCAACACCCAGCCTGGGGTCCTGAGCCCAAGTCCCCAGGCTCAGCTCCCCGCTGGTCTCCAGCCCAGGCACGAGCTTCAGCATCTGTAACTAGTAAGAGACACCTCCCCAGCTACTTCTGTTCCTCTCAACCACCCCAGACGAGCAGCATTACCGACTACTCACATCAACAGTAACAGCAGAAATAAAGCAACATCTCCCTGGGCTGGGTCCCTGCTGTTTGCAATAGCTGCTGCGTGCCAAAGGCACCTTGTTACTCCTCTCCGACAGATGGGATACCTGAGTGACAAGAAGTACATGGCACTGGAATCAAAGACAAGTTTAATTTTTATATTCAACATAATAAAGATTAAGAAAAAGAGAGCAACCATTCCACATACATTCCACCTAAACAGGCTGCACACACTCGGAAAAAAACCACAATTCTTCAAGATTGTGTCATTTATGCAAAACTAAAAAGCAGGACGCTAGAAATACATGTTTGTGGTGTGCTGTGGTCAGTTTGAAACCAATAGCCAGCCAGTGTGTGCATTCATCATTCAGCATTTTTAGAGTGCACATTTAATACACCAAATATTTATAGAGAGGATATTTGTTCAAGACTGACAGCTGAATTGTATTTCTTTTTCAGGCCTATAAAGCTACTAAGCTAAATCTATTTTTAAAAATTTGTATGTATAAAACGCAGAAGAACTTTAAGGATAATTAGAATACATAATACATCCTTATTTGATAAGTAGCATAAGCCATGCAGCAGTGCTGTTGTAAGGCTAGGACCTTCAGTCTCCCTTTACCTGATGAATATCCAGTGCTGTTTTGTTACACTATTTCCTTCTAGTACAGGGATTAAAGGAAGTGATTACCAGGACAGATGCTTTCTAGAAAAAAAACCACCCAAACCAGAACAAAACCAAACCAAAAAACCCCAAACACTTGCACCATTACAGTCATCCCCCTCTGTTTCAGTGCTTCCCTTGAGCTGTGCTGCAGGGGGACAACGGCACAAACCCAGCAGCTGTGTGCGACGGGCAGAGGTTTCACAGCACCAGGTCCCTCCACCTCTGCTCGCCCCATCACCCGAGGGCGCTGAGCACCTCCCGTGTGCCAGCAGCGGCCCGGCCCGTCTGCACAAGGCTGTGGCACGGGGACATGGCAACAGGAAGACAAGAGGCAGCCGACAGGCCGTCGAGTCGCAGACGTCGTGCCAAGCCGGGGCTGGGCGAGCCCAGGCAGCGTGGGGCAGGGTCAGGCACACCCACCCTTCTGGTCTGGGCCAGGAGAGAAATCCCAGGGCAGTCCTGGCCCTTCGTGGGGCTCCCAGCTCAGCCAACAGCACTGAAAGGACACGCGGGGTTAGAATCAGACTGGCTTTCCTGCCAGGGAAGATGAGAGGCTGCAACGCAGACACTGCAGGGGGACACAACACAGACGGGGATCACGCCCCAAACCTCACACAGCTCCTGCTCTCCTACCTCCTCAGTCACACACCAGCCAGGCAGACGAGGGCGACCTTTCCAACTCACAGGTTCTCGTTTAACCACTCAATGTAGCTGCTGAACAGCCGCTGCCCTACAGCTAACTTGGCTGGACCCAAGACAAACGTCATGGCCCCGTGAAAGGCGTCGGCGGCGTGCTGGTGCGTGACGGGGACGCCCAGGGCCCGCAGGCGCCCCGCGTACATGGCGCCGTCGTCCCGCAGGACGTCGTGCTGGCAGGTGAGGATGTAGGTGGGGGGCAGCCCCCGCAGCCGCTCATCGCCCCCCAGCAGCGGGGCCGCCCGCGGGTCCAGAAACCCCGGGTACTTGTGTGCAAGCTCGGGGCTCCCAAAGGTGGGACTGGTGTAAACGTGGCCCTTCTTCAGCTCCGCAGGCAGCAAAGTGCTCCAGTTTACAAACTGGAAGAGGTGGCTGTATTCAACCGGGACGTGCCTGTTGAGGGCCATGGCTTCCCGGAGAGACGAATCAGAAGTGAAATATTCACTCCAGAACCTGACCATAAGTGACTTGGATAAAATGGACTTCTTTACATTTTCTTGGTAAGATGGCAAATTCAGGTCAAGGGGTTGAAGAGCAGGGTAAATCAAAGCTTGGGCTCTGAGTTTAGTTTTGACTTCAGCGTCCTCTAACAGCTGTAGGAAAAAATAGAAATAATTACAAAAAGTCAGTTAAAAAGTGTTGGTTCTCCTACACTGACAGAAGATCTTAAAAGTAAGGAATTAACAGACATTTCACAGCATAAGCAAAATAAGATAATCAGTAAACCCAGGGTAGATTAATTTAGGCAGGTCACAAATGATATGTTAATTAGGCAGGTCATGAAACGATATGTTGTAATAAAATTCTCAAACATCAAATATAATTTCATTTTCTTATGCTGAAGGATAATATTTGGGAATATTCTTTTTGAAGCATTGATGCTTTCTGAAGTAGTAACAAATGCTTTTTCTAGAACTACAGAAAACTTATATTTTTATAGCTTAAAAAGCGCAGGTTTCTGAGGCTCCTTTAATTATTTCACACAATTTAGAGCTTATCCATCTGTTTGTTTTAACCCAGAGGTGATAGAACTGAAACAACTACAATTCTGTGCATTTTAGACATGTGAAAAATATCACTGACATTTTTTACATGTCAACCTTTTTCCCTCTTCACTAAATTCCACTTTCTCCCTCATCTTCTGCCTTCAGTGTCCACAGCAAGTTGACAACTTTTCCAAGTGAGATTCTTTACAATCCAAGTAACTTCTCAAGAAAGCATTGATTTTACTTAATAAACCTGAGTGAGAAGTGCAAAAGACACTAAGGCTGTGTGTGATCAAATGACACTGGAACATTTAGTCTTTTTTTTTTTCAGCTAGTTACATCTGTACAAGTCAAATTGCTAAAATTCCCTTTTCAAACAACATAAAGTCAAAATGTACTTAAGGATAGAGCAATAGACACCCTAATTACAGGTCAGATGGGCCTTTTCTTAGGGTGCAAAGGTTTTGAGGACATCACAGCATCAAGGCTACTTTGATGCCATTAACTGGCCCAAGTCCGTGTGCTGGCCCAGAGGCTGGGGGCCCTCCGCAACAGCCCTGCAGGCTGCGTGACGGCCCGTGTCCACGGACCACGAGACACATTTGGGGCATGTGCTTGCTTTGAGCAGAGGTTTTCGTTAGTCTTCTGTAAGCGTTCATGAAGTGACAAACAAACAAAATCTGAGCTAGCAAACCAGCTCTTTTTTTTTACCTGTTGTGCCACAGCTGCAGCCAAGTTGCCACCTGCACTGTCTCCTGCCACGCAGACCCGATCCGGGTCCACCCCGTACTGGGAGAGGACGCTGCTCTGGAGGAAGAACTTCGTTACCGAATACACATCCTCAAACTGAGTGGGAAAATGGTATTTAGGTGCCAACCTGTAGCTGTTAGAGGCAAGCAGAAGTGTGTTACTCCCTTCTACTAATAAAGAGAAAGGCTTGCTAACATCTGCCCCAGCTGGTGAATGTTTATTATCTTCTGTGCCCAGAGAAGTGGGAACTATCTGTCTGTCCTGGAGGATCAAATATGGTATTACCCACCCAAGTTCATAAAGCAATATCCAAAAGAACCACCAATCACAATTCACCACTGCAGCCTTGACAGCTTTCATTTGCAAATGCTTAGAGCTGGCAGTAAAGCATGTGATCAAAAAACCCCGCAAAATAAGATTAACTAAAATAGATTAATTAATTCCAAACCCTTATCCCATGTAGAAGGAGAATCTCTCTTACTTGACTGATACCACGACAGCATTTAACAAGTTTGAAGTCCACCTTGACAGCTGATCGTAGGATTTCATGCCTGAAGTGAGAGGAGTCACTCAGAACATACTCGAGCATGTTTGAGAACAGACACACATACAACAGCGTGTTCCTCTCTGCAGAAGCTTTCAGGTGACTTTCCAAAACCTCCACCTGGTTTTAACTGGTGAAATACCCGTTCCCTGACCCTCGGGGGCAACTCCCATCAAACAAAAGGCAGCACTTAACACGGGCCACGGAGATCCTGCACAGAGACCCCGGTACGGAGGGAGCAGAGCATACCTGCCTGTCCCAGGCACCACCCTCCGCCGTGGAAGAAGAGCATGGCCCTCCTGGGGCCATCGGACACCCTCCGGGGCAGGTACAGGCGAACGGCAACGTTGCTGAACTCCGTGTCCATCACGGTGACGTTTTCATCAGACGTGGGTGCGACGTACTCAGCGGCTGTGATCAGCGTCAGAACCTCCATGTAGTGCATCAGGCCCAGCTGATCCATGACCTCAGCCTGAAACCCAAGACAAGGGAAAACAGTATTTGAAACACAGCCTTAGTTACTCTGAGATTAAATTTCCACAAAGCCATTTCATACTGTGTATAAGTCTGTAATGTCGCTGAGCCAAGAGCTGCTGATTCAGAGGAGCTGCTGTCTCACACCATCTCACTGTCCAGCCCGAGCTGCTCAACCCCCCGTCTCCCACCACTTTGTCTGGGGCTCAGCGGTGGTGGCGGCCAAAGGCAGCCCAGGGGTCACCACCACTTCTCATCGCTAGGACAACACCTGAAGCACAGGCACAGAGAGAAACAAGGACGCAACAGAGGCTGTGGGAGAAAGCAGAATCAGCTGAGACCTCCTGACACCCAGCGTGAAGGTCTGCTCAACAAGTCAGACCTTCTCATCTTTCCAGTTACCGCAAAACCATGTAACAGCCACTCCTGTGATGAACCCCAGGAGCAAAAGCAGACAGTATTTTCAGGATGCGAAGGATACTGGTGGCACAAACGCAAGGATATAGCAATTTGACTTCAGGCTGCACAGTAATTTTTCGTGATCGGTGCCATCCCAGTAGGCACAGAGCATCGTTTAGAGATGAGTACCCTTACATCGTTAAAAGGAAATATTTTCTCTACTCTGAGATGTTAAAGAGGCAGAAGTATATTTCTGCCACTTTACCACAGTCCAGCTGTTTATTTTCTTCAGTTTACATCTAACAATTCCATTACTTACATCCCTCTATGTTTCTCTACATCATGAAGAAGTTCTCCTACTGAACAGCAGAACAAGAGCTCTGTTGCGTGTTATCATCCATCCCACATGACAGCAGATGGGATGAAACGTGCTGCTACACCTTCCAAAACTAACTCCTGCTCCACCTCCCGTGAGGAGGATCCAGCCTGCTCTGAGCCACACAAAGCCTTGCCTTACATTGGTTTGATATGCCACAATAAAAAGCTAAAAATAACCCTGCCATTGATGTTCTGATCTCCACCAGCCCTCTGCCAGGGAGGCAGCTCCCCGCTGAGTGAACGGGCGGACAGACAGCTCTGGTGTGGCATCACCACGGTCCCCGGCGCTGGCTCCAGCCCAACTCCAGCCAGGGGAGTTAAGGGGGGAATCGAGGGGAAATAAGGATAACACTAGGCAACATCTCTGCCTGAGAAGCACATTAGTGCAGGGGTCTTAAATACCCATAGGGCTAACTATTAAAAAGCTTCTTTTTCCCAGAAATCTTGACTCTACCCCAGCTGCAGCAGCGCTGGAGGCCCAGACCTGAGCAGCCCTCCAAGGGGGGGCAGAGGTGGCCATGGGTGCCCCGGGCATCATCGGTGCCCCCGGCAGAGCCACGCCAAGGGCAGGGGAAGCTTTTCCAAGGGGCTCCGCAGAAAGTCCCTACAGAAGAACAGCGAGGTGGCTCAGGGGGTTCACAACCATGGAATGGCCAACTTTTACAGTTTCCTTTGAAATTCATGTCTTAAACATTTGTTATTAAATTCTATGGTTCTAAATTAGATTACAGTTATTTTAAGATGCTAAACAAAACCAAACCCTAGCAAGGAAACCCTCTGGTGAAATGTGAGCTCCAAAGCTTAATATTTGGCAGCTTTGGCTCTCTGACATTGCGGCAGATTAAAGCATTTCAGAATCCCTTTCACTCAGGCTATTTTAAAGCTTGAACATAAAACTTTTCTGAAAAAAAATTGCATTAGCTTTCATTATACTGAGTCTTTGGTACACAAGAGTGAACGCAAACAAAAACCCTTCTGAAGGCATTTGCTACGGACCGTGCTGGAGACGCAGATCCCGACGTCTCCCTCCCAGCCCAGCAGCTTTCCAAAGGAGGTGCCACATCTCCTCACGGCTCATTCAGGGGAATGGTGACGAGTAAAGATGGGACCAGCGTTTGCTGCTACACAAGTCCCACAACGCTGACAACACCTGACAGTGACTGCCACCATGTGCCAGAGCCACCTCCGGGGGCTCGGGAGCTCTGCCAGCCCCTGCGGTCTGGGATCCAGATGAAGGCAAACGGGCAGCGGCTGGCGCACTGCGGGGGTGACACGGGTCCTGGGTACAAGCTCAGTGAAGACAAATACATACACGTGCCAAACCAGCATAGTTTTATAAACAGCGGTTACACAGTTCACATAAATATTTCTCAGTGGTTGTATTTTCCCTGAGGATTAGCGTAGGGAAAAAAAATATATATAGGTCAAAGTGAGTCCTGCTGCCGTTCCACCGAGCTTGTGAAATTCCCCCACGTTGGGAAAAACTCCCTCAGCTTCAGGACTGAGGCTTTCCAAAAATACTCTGAGCTGGTTTTACCACATTGTGGGAACCTGCTGGTCTACTGCCTGTGGTTTCAGGGCCATTATCATCCGAAAGCCAAAAGGAAAGCATGCCCTTGTCCGAGAGGTCTCATTGTGCCTGATCTGACATTACTGCATGGTGCAGGGGAAGAGGAAAACCAACCACTTTGGGACTGTGTCCCTGGCTTTGGAAAGCCTTTTCCACTGTCGCTTTCTCTGTCTTGGTAAGGGGAGCGTGGCAGCAAGGACACCCACCCCCCACGATGGCCAAGGGAGGGAGCCCTGGGTGCAGGCCCTGGCCCTGCCTTCAGCAGCTCATTTATGGGAGCGGGGGCCCTGGGGCAGAGCCCCCCCCCCCCCAGGTCGGGCTCCCATCCCATCGAGGAGCTGGGCCAAGGCCGGCGGGAGCTCTGGGAAGATTTCAGAGAGCTGCAGCCAGGGAAGCGTTCAGCGAGGAAGAAAGATGCTGCATTGTGTTTTATACTCGCTTCATGCATTTTATCTTGGGCTGTGTGCGCATGGTACATCTGAAAATACACAAAGAATGTTGTGCTTAAGCCCCACAGAAAGCAGCTGGTTTATTCTTAGAGGCTACTGCCCAGCTAGAGAGCCCGGAGATGTGAGATCATAACAGACAGGTGAATGCAGACACTGCCAGCCTCCCTTCTGCAGCGAGATGGGCACCACAGACCCTTCAGCAGGCCGCGGCCTGGGCAGGGTTATTTCCTTCTTTTCAAATCAACATCAGAAAGACCAGAATAGGGTCCCCTCTGCAAGTTTAGACATACTATTAAGTGATTTTAAGTTCTGCCCTATAATCAGATGACTGTTCAGAACGCACTGAGGACACTTTTAGAGCCATCTCCAATCTAATTTGCAGCAGTGCAGCTCAGGGAGGCTGTCTCCATCAGGGCCCCTCAGGATTATGGTTCTGTGTAAGACTGAAGCACAGTTACAAAACACCCTTGCCCTGACCACTGCTCCTGGTAACAGACTTGGGCTCAACAGGCAGCCAGAGCAACAGCCAGGACAGGCACCAGCTCATTACAGCAAAAACCCACCGTCCGCCACCACTGACAGAAAACGCTTCTGCGTGCGCAGCCCCGCTGTGCCGAAGGCTCCGGGTCTGAGCGAGCAGAGACGGGCTGGTCCTGGGGAAGCGAGTTACCCGTGCACACCCCCCCTGCAGCCTACCTCCTAAAGGGGATTTAAGAGGGGAAGAAGTGAGGCAGCACATCAGAAGAGCACGCTACAGTTTCTCAACCCTTTTTCATCTCCCACCACTCAGACCTCAAACCACAAGATAAAACAAACAAGCAGCAAGAGTCCATGAGGAAACACACAGACAAAAAAGCAACACCCCACCCCACCCCCCTTGTTCTTCTGGCTGTGCAGACCTAACAAGAGGTCCCCACTGCAAACAAAGGCGGTGACACAGGGACAGCTCTGGAGACCAGCAGCGGCTTCCAGATACCACCCAGAAGTGCCGTGTTTAGGAGACATCCCAAGAAAACACACACCCTTGCCTCCACCAGAAAATCATAGAACAGGTGGCTACCAAGGACTTCTGAAAATCATACCCACCACGTTTTAAGGGAAACAGAAAAGGCAAGATCCCAAACTCATATGCTTTGGAGCAAACAGCCCAGGTGTTTCTGCCTGCCACAGATGAGTCTTTCAGCAGCATCTCTCAAGCAAAACAAGAAGCCTCTCCCCTGGCTCCTTAGTCCCTCCTTTCAATATATTTTACAGTGGAAAAAAGGCAGTTTCAGAATGTTGTAGCCACCCAGAAAGATGCCTGCAACACTCAGCCCCTCTCCTCCCCCCAGGCCTTCATCTTTGACCTTGTTTTTAGATTCCAGTCCCTGCTGCAGCCACCACTGGATATTAAGTACAGGCAGGACTGAAACCAGCTCCCAGTTCAAAGTACCAAAGTGGTGGGAGCTACAGCACCGTTACCCGTGCACGGTGTGCAGCCTCACAGATTAGAAAGGGCCGTGTAACGTGACTGAAGCGAAGCAGGTGGGGATGCAGTGTATCTAAGACTAGTGTGGAAAGGCATCAGGACTGGGGTGTCGGTGAATTCTGACACAGAACTACAGATGGGCTGTAACACCACCGCCTTTTCCAGACTCTTCTGTGCTGCTGAGCATTTTCTGGTAGGCAAGATTACAGATTAATTAAGATTAAAACCAGATTAATTACAGATTAAAGATTTTTTAAAAGTTTTATATATATTAGAGATCTTAATATCTATATGCTCTAGCATTATCACCCCTATAATTAGCTTTATGTAGTTTTTAGGCTCATTCTGTCAGTACTTTTCTATGAAACCACAAAAATCAACAGTATTTAAGAAGTACTCTAGTTTTCCTTTCTCTGGCACCCAATACAATACTTCTAAGGAAGCTCAATAGTCAGGTTCTGAGAAACAGGAAGAATTCAAGGAGCCCACTTTAAAGGAGCATAAAGTGAAGTAAACTTGTTTGCACTTGTCTATCCATATTCAAATTATGTATCACATTTCCAGCTACTCTGAATTGTTCTTTTTTCAAGATTGCACGATTAAATCTTTCTAAGTTCCCTTATAGTCATAGTTACAGTAAGTTTAATGCTTATTTTCGGACAGTACTATCCTTCACGTAGCCTTTTGCCGTCCACACAGGTTCTATACGCACGTACGCATGACGACGTACACTGCCGTAGCTGCGTTAGCCCCAGAGGCGCCCAGAGCCCCCTGGGCTCCGCCGCGCTCCCCAGGCCATCCCACACCAAACTCACCAGATGCCCCACGGCCCTGAAGCCAGCAGAGATAAGCATCACTTTCCAGGGCTCCCCGACGCCCTCGGGGATGGGGGTGTAGAGGTAGTAAGCAAGGAGGGCAGAGGTGAGGAAGAGCCACAGCAGCTTGGCCCCCATGTCCACGGGCACAGCTCCTCCCAGACTGACCCGTTTAAGGGCTCTCACGGACTTTTACCAGCCCCAAGCCAGCACACGCACAGGGCAAAGTTAATGCCGTGTTTTGTTTGGGTCCTGGCCAGGAGGCGGTTTCTTACCAGATCGCCCTGGGCAGAGCTGCATGCAGCTCCCAAGATGACACATTTCTTCGGTGAGGTGCTCACTGAGCCGGCACTGCAACCCCAGATTAAACATGGGGGCTCCTGCACCCCCACCATCCCCTCCCCTGCATCCCGCAGCAACAGCCAGCGGGGCTCGGGAGGAAAGAGGCACTCGGAAAATAAGGAACAGAACGTGGCCTGTGAACCGAGGGCTGCCACAAGGCGACACTCGAGTGCAAAAAGATGTATTAAATACTCAGGAGCTATTAGCTGCAAAGCCGGCCCCGCTCTGAGGTACCCGCGGGATCAGACCGCAGCAGTGATCGGGCAGTGAGGAGCGCCTCCCGCTTTGGCAAAGCACACCCTCCCTCCTGGACGGACACACCAAACCAGTTGTGCAATAATAGGCCTGGCAGAAAAAAAAACAACTTATTAACTAGAAGCCTTGCCCTGTATATTTGAAAGATAAGATTTAATTGTCACTGTTCTCAGGATTAAGAAATTTCTGTGCATCTCCTAGAGTCAACCACTTCTACCTAGGGCGTACCTGTAGGCAGGTAATAGTTCCACTAAGCAAACACTCCAAGCACAGGCACACACACAGGAGGAGGGCTAAAAAGAATGGCTGCAGCACCAAGAACCCTGCTTTAGAGATAAACTGAAACAGCAAGAAGCTCAATTAAAATTTGAGGATAAACTGAAATGGTAAAAAGCTCAATTAAGATTTGAGTTACTTCTTTTGCTAAAGTTCCACCAAGTGCGAAGAGGCACCGCCACCTGTTCTCTCACATGAGCAGCCCTTGGGGCTGGAGCATCCTCTGGAAGACCAGAGAGCACGAAGCATCACAGAAGACTGAAAGCTGACCTGTGTGTCACCAGCCCAAATGCAGAGGAGTAGGTCCTAGACAATCTTCCAAATATTTTCTTCAAGCTCTGAGTGCCTCCAAAATATTCAAGTGTTTTAAAAATCCAGCTGTGCTACCCCTCCTCAGCTGGGACAGGACACCCCGTCCTCCCTCCTCATTCCTTCTGCAGCACAAGAGTGGCTCAAAGGCCCCCGTGCTCGACACCATCCAGCAGAAAGAAGGGAACACACCCCCACTGCCCCGGACTGTCCTGCAGGGCCACGCCGGGAGGTGGCCACGGCCCCACGCCCTGGGCCCAAGCAGCAGCAAGGCCAAGCCTGCACTCCCAGCCTGCAGACACACAGATCAGCAAACCCCAGCTCCTCTTTTCCACGGCTCGGATCACCCACTTGTCAGGGACTAGCTTTGGAGGTGGCAAAACTCGGGGGAAGAAGCTGGATTTCAGGCAAGGGGGGGGAAGAGAAGGCCCAGCCCTGTGAAGGGGAATGGAGAAGGAGCCCTGTGCTGCCTCTGTCCCTCCCCAGGAGCGACACGAGCTCTCAGGACAGTTTGCGTGAGCACTGCCCGCTGCTTCAGCTCTGGCAAACAGCGTGGAGAAAGATGCAGCCAGGCCTGGAACTACCACAAAACTGGTCTTTTATTTTGTGGCACTTACAGAACGTTTCACCCTCTCCTTCCGAGCCGCTCTCCAGCTGGAGCAGGGCCGTGTGCTGGGCTCCCCCTCACCTTTCCTGAGGCAAAGGCTCACAGTGCTCAGCCCTCAGGTACCAGCACCTCCTCATCTCCTGGCAGAGCCACCCCTCCTGCCCCGCAGTGAACCGCCACAGCAACCCGCCCTAACTCACACCGAGACGGTATAAAGAGAACAAGAAATTGAATTCTCCAGCCACCCAAGGCAATTCTAAAGCATGGACTTCAGTGTGCAAGTGCCTGTATCCCGCCAGTGTTATGAGAGCCCTTTCAGCAGAAGGGACCAGCTCAGGCAGCACAGGACCCCTCTCAAACAGGGGCATGGGTGACAAATGGAAAATGTGAACATTACAATCCAGATCAGTTCCAGAGAGCAGTTACCCTCCACATCACACCCCAAAGCCCAGCAGCCACACTGCTGCCACTTCCAGAGCCCTGCACCAGCCCCACCACGGCCTGTTTGCTGTGGCACCACCTACTCCCTCACTACTCACTGCTTCCTAGAGCAAGCAAACCTCATTTTGCTGCTCCTCTTGCACATGGCACACCAAAGCCATGCAACGTGCCCTCCTTATCTTTTGCATTTTCACAGATTCCGCATGGACTAGCTCCAACACTGACCTGCCACCTCAGCAGATCAGCCCTGGTGAAAATAACTATTGCAACATCCGATTGATTTTTCAAGCTGAGGTTTGGAATGAAGAAACGTGTGTGCTTATACCTGGGATCTGTTTGTAACAGCAGTACCTCGCCACCTCTTCTACTCCTATTGCATTTCTCCTGGCTGCACTTGCAGCATTACTGCAAAAAAATCATCCAGGCAACGAAGTTCTGCTCAAACAGACCCCCAGGAAACTGCTTGTCTTAGGAAAACACACCAGGAAATAACCCTCTTCGAAGGAAAGGGTGTTTGCAAGGCTGTCCAGAGACAAAAAAAGCACATTCTCTGGCCAAAAAGGGGACAAAAGGACAAGCAGAAATACTCTGGTTAGTTACGCTATACACTAAAGTGGCTTTGGTTTCTTTTTTTCATTCAAATCCAGTATTTTAGGAAATAACTTGAAAAGCCACCGGGAGGCACTACAGCACTGCAGGAATTTTCCTTTCCACCAAGCAGCAGAACTCGAAGGGTTCAAAACCCGGTTAGGAAACGGGGTCCTGTGAGCCTCCCCTCTGGATGGGCCGGGGTCCGCTGCCACCGGCGCCCAGAGGCTCCGGGGAAGGACACGGCGCAGCGCTGCAGCTGGCGAACACTGCCCATGTTTGCCTTCGGTGAAAAGCTGCAACCTTGTGATAAAAAGCAAAAATTTCATCTTTTTTCCTTTAATACCTCTGACGGACATCCACCAGACGATGCGTGCAGCCAGGACAGCGTGGGGCTGCAAATACCCTTGGAGAGGCACCACCACCCCTGCCGTAACCAGGTCTTCATCCAGCGCAGGAGCAGGCAGAATTCAGAAATATCCTAGGTTCAAAAACCATTAAAGTATCCAATAAAACATTTTCCAATTCAGTCTAAAAACATAATCATTGGAATAAAGATAACAGAAGATTTCAAATAAGTCAATATTTTGTTTTGATGTTTTAAAGATTACATTCTATGTCAAACTCCTGGAGCCCCGTAAGGAGTCGCTCCTTTGCTGGCGAAAGCCCTGCTGTGGGGCCCCAGCAGTGAGGGGGGAGCAGGGGAGCGCAGTCTGGGGGTACCTGTGCCTGGCCACGGGGACACGCTGGGGCCGTTTGCCATCCTAAGAGCAGCAGGTGGGACATCGCTACCCCAGAGAATTGCTGCCCCGTGACTCCGGGCCGGGCCGCTGCTCCGCACGAGCCCGCTCGGTGGAAATGCTTAAACTGAAATTTAAGATTACTCAAAGGATGTGAGCCACTCCTGGCAAAAAAGAGATGGAGCTGAACACAGGTACTTCCCCAACAAAACAGCCTTGCTAAGGCTGTCACCCCAGATGGAACGATCAAGGCATTCCTGCCTTCCTGCAGACTGGAAAAGTAACGAGTGTATAGCCACGGTGCCCAGGGAAAAACCCTTCAGCTCCTCGACTTACTTCTCTGTATCACATGAAGTCTCTACACAAAGACAGATACTTGAAAATACAGCACAAGTGGCCCGTGGTAATAATTCTGAATTTCTATGATTTGCAGTGTTTGGTTTACAGAATCCAAGCTGGGACCGCACACCCTTCTCCCAGCAGCCTGGGCATCCGGTAACGGAGCTGTACGAGGTCGGTGGCCTTTGGTTCTAGTTAAGGAGTTCCTGATTGCAAAACCTTTCACTCAGGAGAGGCAGCAGGCAGCCAGCCCCGTTTCTCTACTTGGCAGTGCTTAGGTTATGTACACTGGCACAGTGACTGTTAGCAGCTGAAATGGGATATATGCACGCTTCCTCTCCACTCCGGACATTTATACCTTACATAGTTAATTTTTGACAGGTATAAAATCAACTGGACATAGATTAATTACTATTTATTTAAAATTGTATTCCACTGACATCTACAGCATGGTCAGCAGAGTCCAAGAACTGATAAAGCTCCCCCTCCCATCAGAAGCCTGGCCATGTGCACTAGCCACCCAGCACGGGTTCATGCCGCTCGCTAAGCCACACCAGCAGACTGCAACTGGAGGCACGCCCAAAGATCTCAAAGTTAGAACCAAAATTAGCGCAATCCCCATTCCCCATAGATCTGCTCTGAGATGAGGGGCGCTGCAGTTCAGGGAGCAGAGGGCAGACTGAAGGCACTGGGGAGCAGCCCCGGCTCCATTTATCTGCAGAGCCACGGCAGCAGATCTGCCTGGGAGCCGCGGCAGGGGGAACGTGCAGAGGCCCTCAGAGGGATCTCCAGCTCGCACCTCAACATCCCCTCAGTGTCTTTGTTTGCATCTGCTTTGAATTGACTGACTCCAATCAGAAATTTAAATGTTATAGCTCCAAAAAAAGTGACCTCAGAGCATGAGCTGCCCTGTCAAAGTAAGAGGAATATTAGTGCAGATAACTATACTTGCTTGTCTAATTTGGCTTACACATGTACTAAAAGAATGCATATGGTCTGTTGTTCAAGTCACAATTTGTTTCATAAACAAAGACAATAGATTAAATAGAACATGAAAAAAACATATTGAAAGCATCAGTCTTTGAGCCCTGGATCTGGACATAATTTTTCCCATTAAAAAAAGACCATTAATACTTCCCATTTTAGCCTCACAGGAATATTTGCAGACTGCATATTTTGTGGTACCACAAACCTGACCCCAGTGTGTGTCAGCTCTATCAGAGTGTTGCCTACCCTGAACATTCCCAACTGTATTTTGATTAAGTAAGAAAAGCCCATGAAATGTTAAATTGAAGATAACAGGGAAGGGATTGGTTTTAAGCCATATTTTGAAGATACCGCTTTACTAGATAGTATTTCTCAATCTAAAATTCATTACATTACTTGTGCAGAATGAGTGCTTTAGGGGAAGTGTTGACTTCTGGGGAATTACTAACACAGGAAGGTGTAAGCAGCTTACTGGGTGCATTTCCTTTGGACTGTAGCTCCCTGACGCCTGTACAGCCCACCTGTGCTTTCTATCAGGCTGTTTGTTAGCCAGAATACTTCCATTTTCTGAGCTATCAGTATCAGTAGCACTGCACAACAGGCTACCTGCAAAGTCGTTACATTAGTGAGCTTAACATTAGTTTAATAATTTAGTGAACCTATTGCTAAAAAATACATACCCAAAAATGTTATCAAAGGAGAACGTACCAAACTCTTGACCATCACAGAAAGAGAACCTTACCCAGGAGTTCTTTCTGAAGGTTGTAAATGCCTTCCCCAACTGCCTCGGAGGTTTCAGTATATCCCATGACCAGTGCAACTACTCTCTAGCTGGATCTTTACAGCATTTAATAGGACAAACATGTGGCCACAGCAATATTCCTGTAACCATCCAGGAATAAAGCAGGCAAAAGCCTGTGCTGGCACTCCAAACAGTGAAGGAAAAATAACTAGCAAACAGTTTTGCCATCTGATTCATGTGACTGTAGACACAATTTGCACCTCGCTGTAATGTCTATTTCATGGGGTTTTTTCCCCCAAAAGATATTACTTATTCATCCTTCTTCCCCAAAGCTGTTCCTCCAGCAGGAGAGGTGCCACACCCCCCGCTTCCAGCAGCCATCTGCCAGGGGCCAGTCCCACCTTACAGGGCAAAGACCACATCGCTGTGCAGACCTCGCTTCCAAAGTCTGTGCTTTCATTTTTGAAGCAGCAAATATCAACTTTCTTAATTTGTTCCTCTTGTGAATAGGAGAGGGAAGGGAAAACAACCAGGAGTAATTCTCAACAGCTGCTGAAAACACTAACACAAAATGCTCTGAAGGCATTTCCTTATGTGAGAGAAGGTTTAACCAAAGTACCACAAATATCTAGCATTTATATTTGTAAGAGAAAGGTTAAAGGAAACTCAAAGTGTTGGGCTACCAATTATTCATCACCTGAAGTCATACCTACATCAGCTGTCTGCCAGCACAGTGTGTATTCAAACTCTTTCTATACCCCAGGGAAAAATCCACCCAACTCTCTCTGAGAAGTTGTAAAATAATCTTACTGGTCTTTGAGACATTTTAATGCTCTGAAGAAATGTGGGTCACATTCCATTTGTGTCAACAGAAGGTCCATCCTACAACAGCATGTAAAAACAGTATGACCACAATTAAATCATGGAAGGGCTCTGCAAAGGCTGGGTAGTTTCCCTGCCTGTAAGAACTGTTTTTAGCAGCAGCTTCGTGTTATGAAGATTTAACTGCAGGTTGCCGCTAACTTTCAGTCAGAATTAAATTCAAAAGCATGAGAAATAGAGCAGCAACTGCATGTCCCACAGATCTCGCACGGACAATGCATTCACAGAACTGGCAGATCTGAAGATTCCTTATGCACGTTTCCACAAAGATTATCATTGTGAAGTGCCGTTTTCCCATAAATGCATTTTTAAAGCCAATCTCACACTAACGTTCAAGTCTTCATTCTCTCCATTCATTCCAAACAAAATCATTCATTAAGCTAAAATGAAGAACAGCTTATTTAAAACTAGGACCCAAACCCACTCTGGTCTAGGTCCATATTTTCTCCTCGCCCCCCATCTGTTTTTCCCCGTGTCCGTATAGCGCCTGCTCTCAGCCAGACCCACACACGCTGAACAAACATTCTCCCAGCATCTGTGGCCAGGCTGGAGCTGAGGAGCACTGGAAAGCTCAGGGAAGCTCAGGCCACAGAAGTTTGAATAAACTGAAATCATCACAAAACGTTGGCCAATTATTCATAGCCAACCAGCGGATGTCCACACACCACAGTGAAACGTGCAGTGAAGACTAACGCCGTAGGGGGAGAGGAACTGTTCTGGACAACTCTCTTTTTCAGACACAGCAGAGCTGAACGCCAATACTCACAGGAAGTACTAGCAGTTTATTTCTTGAAATACCCTGCAAAGCATTTAGGATCATGGGTTACTTCTGACAGTTCAGAGCACTGAGCTGGTAGAAGTCCCTCCTGGAATAATCTCACCAGTGCAAAGTCCAAAAGAGCAAAGATTCAAGCACGGTCCATCTGCTCCATCATTCAGTCCACCCAAGATGTATGAAAACTCGAAGAAAGTAATAGTGCAGAAGGTGTTTGGCTGATGTTAGAAGTCAAGCCCTTCCAAGCCAAAGCAGGAACCGTTACCTTAGTAAACCCACTGTGAGGGAAAAAAGTGTTTTCGTAAGTGGAATCATGTCAATGTACTATTGACACCTTATCACTTCATTTTTATCTTGTGCTAACCTGGGCCTAAAGAAGAAATAGAAAGTGATAACTATGATGAATAAAAGTTAATGAGGATGAAAAGAAATCAAGTGTTATAAAACCACCTATTGTTTGAGATTGAGAGCGTCCCTCCCGCCCCAGCAGTGGGCTCCTCAGCCTCGCGCTCCTCCCGCTGCCCGGGGCCCTGCGGTGCTGGGCATGCCATGCCCGGGCAGGGCTAACAGCCATGGGCACGCACTGGGCCAGCCAAGCCCGAAGAAATAACGTCTTGCGATGCGTTTTTCACTTCCTTAAAGAAAGTAGACTTCTGGAAAGCCTTTGAGATGGCCATCACTGAGCCATAGTCACCCTAGTACACCTACCTACGGGCCTGTGAACACCCATTTTAGCATCAGAGCTCCAACGTGACCCGGCCAAGAGAGCAGACCCTTTGTACTCAGCACATTTCACCTCGAGTGTCTACCCAACGGCATCAAACTGCACCTACAAGTGCAAACATAAGGCAAAGGCAGAGCAATTCCCAGCTTTGTGTACCGTCTTACTAACAGCCTAACCGTAACCACGGAGGGCTCTGGGGATCTGAGCGCTAAGGTTTGCCCTGAAACGCAGTCTGGACGACTCCAGGGCTGCGTGTAAGAACAGGAAAGGGGTGAGTGTTCGTGCAGTGGCTGTTTTGTCACTGTTGTTTTAATGGCAGCTTCTGACCCACAACTTCCCACAGACTAAACATGAGGCTTTCTTCGAGCACTTCCTTCACATTTTATTACTTTCAGAGCTGCAGATATTGAAACTGAATGACAAGAATTTTCACTACAAAACCAGTATACTTAACACAAATATTAGACCTTCCATAAAGTTTGAAAAAAGAAATATTCATATGTTCTTCCTGTAAATCCTTATAAATGGATTTTTGTTCTTTCTTTGTCTTTACTCCTATTTTACTGCTGACCGAACATAAGGAATTTGAAGGGAGTCTCAGTACGCATTAATTTGATGTCCCTTTTGTAGCCAACCTGCCTTTTCCAAGGGATTACCAGGACTCTCTCTCTACAGTACTTTCACAGTCAATCTCCTCCCAGAAGAAAGGCCAGAATAACGCATCTTTTTTCAGTGGGAAATCTTATTCATTCTCAGTAAGTTAATGCTTAGAATAAATACACATGGCGTTTAGTCTCAGAATAATTCTGAGAAATGTTGCAATATAAAAAAATTTTAATAAGCATTAAGGACATGAATCTGCAGTAACTCATTGTTAGTGTTTATTAACTGAAGGTTCACTGCAGAGACATTTATTATGTCTGAAAACACCTGCAGCGCTCAGTTGGTTGCAGTGCTGCTGCAGAATTCCTGCTGTCTCTAGCAAAAGACTCAAGATTCTCAAGCCAAAGCTGAAGCGACTTCATCAATGTATCTGCAGTTGTGATTAATGCCCCTGAGTCCATGAGACTCCCCAGCTCCAGGGCTCGGGTTCCTGGTACAGCAGAGCCAGCCCCTGTACTTCTCACTGGACGTTATGAAGTGAAAATTATCTACAACTATAATGTGCTAAAACCTTTAAACTCATTTCTGTCTCTAGTAATAGTGCAAGCTAAGCAAATAACTCTCAAACCACTTCTCTAGATGTTAACTAGGCTCCAGGATTCTGTGTTTTGCCTCTAGGAAAATGAAGAGGGGAACACGAAGCGACGCCCTGCCGTGCACAGAGCGAGGGAAGGCGCAGACCCGAACGTCCGTACCTGCTGACTTCCAGGCAGCGTGTGCTCACCGCTCAGGCTGCTTCGTGGCCCAACCAGTTGCAAAAGCATTTTGCCAAGTGCAACCCATAGTTTTCTCATGCGCAGAAACATCAAACAAGCTGCAAGAGAATCCATGGCCATTGCCAATAACTAACGCAGATGGGTAAAATACTCGGAGTATTAACAAGACTGAAAATACTGCAAGGATCTGGCCAAGGACTGGCCAAGAGGGACTGGCCAAACACTGCCTCGACAGTCCCAGGATGTGAATGGTATCAAAGATCCGTAACCCTTCTTTGAGATAATCCCAGTGATTAGCAACCAGCTGGTTTTGCCCCAGCTCACCACAGGCTCGTGTCCTTCAGCAAGCTTCCCGTAACGTTTTCATCTAAGAGGTAAGGCGCAGCTCCCACCCAACGGCACAGCCCTCACCCTTGGGGGGCAGCAGGGCAGGAGCCCAGCAGCGGGCGCTGCCACCCCGGAGGCAGCCGGGGAGCCCACACAGGCAGCGCGGCATGGGAGAGGTGGGCACCCGCCAGATCCCAGGGAAAAGGTTTCCTGGAAGCCTGCGTTCAGGATGTTAGTTTGGGGCTGCATCCAGCTTTCACGGGAGTCAGTGGGAAGTGTCCCCGGGGTGAACCACATGCCTACACCACAGCTCGCACAGAGCACCAGGGGTTTTTACCCTTCGTAAGCAACAAACAACTGCCAGGTTTTAAGTCCAGTGGGATTGAATGTAAATAAAGAGTAATTCTGAGTGACACAGACAATACACCCGGATCTTGAAATAAAGATATCTTTGTCTGCACTTGTTAACTCTAATAAAATGCAATTTTACAAGAAAAAAGGTCTTCTTAAAGTTGTAAAATGCAGTACAGATGATTTAGCTTCTACAAAACTGAAAAAACAACTTCAGAAGGAGTTTTACTTCAAGCCACAGAGGCAAACATAAAATTATCACAGTCTGTAAGTGGAAACTCTGAGTTCCTGAGAAACTTCATCCCTTCTGCAATCCTGCCACAACCAGAAACTTTTACTGTTTTTCCATAGATTGAATTCTTTCTGGCTTAGAAACATAAATTCTGGCTTTAGCTCCCTAAGCAAGTTTATTCTAGAGATGATCACAAAGGCGTGTTGAAGCACAAGCCCTGCAGAGCACTGCGCTGGCAGCCGCTTCCAGAAGCCAACTGGCCGTGAGTTACGGCGGCCGTGACACGACCTGGCCGATCCCCTACCAGCAGCGGCCCCCGCGCCGGGGAGGGGAAGGGCACCCGGCCAGGGCTGGGCTGCCCCCGGGGCAGGGGCTCTCCCCATCCTATTTCTGGGTGCTGCTGGGAGAGAGGAACATCACCCCAGCCCAGCCCGGCCGCAGGAGGCTGGATCCTGCAGGGGAAAAGGGAGGAGAAAAACCTTCCCAGCTTCTTCAGCCCCAGGCCCGTAGCGTCCGACCCTTTTCCATCCCCACTGAAGCGCCACTCCTGGTGCCTTGGCAGGACGAGGAGCCGCAGGCAGACGCTGCCTCGCCCAGGGCCCTCGTGTCCACCCCGGGGCTCCTCTCCTGCCTCGAACACCTTTCTGTGCAAGTTCCTGTAAGTCAGACATTTTCTGCATTTAGCTACTTAAATAAAAAGCAGGGAAGGCCTGAAAGTCCTTAGTCAGTGGATTTACACCAGGAGTGGATCTGACCCAGTGTTTTCCCAGACTTTGCTAGCCTCCCCCCAGCCTCCCCCCACACCTGCCTGCTGCAAGGGTCTGCACGGCCCAACACTTCAGCAAGATCAGCACTTTCTTTCACCAGATCTTCAGAAGAAATCAGAAATGAGAGCTACATCCCAGTCAGCCATCAAAGCCAAGAAAACTACTATCTCTGGAAATGAGCTAATGTGTTAGACATGTCATTCAGATTCCCTGGCTTGTCTCGGTCTTGAAATAAAAGTTATTTTAAAAATACATCTGGAAGCGTAACGCAACCTCCTAATGACTCCACATTACATCAGGCACCTACAAACAATTCAAAACACAACCTGTTGGTGCAAGTTGCTCACCCCTCTCAGCACATTCCCACAGGCTCAGGAAGGAAACCTCCGTGTGATGTCCTGGGCTCTGCTCCGCAGCAGGGCAAGGACAGACCCCCAGGAGGTCCGTTCCCCGGCAGAGGATGGACCTGCCGCTCCCCAGCGTCCCCGCGCTGTCCGGCATGGCCTCGCACCACGCACCCGCCTCGGCGCGCCAGCAGCGGGCTAGCAATGGCTTTGCTGGCACAGGAGAGGGACTTCTACCCCAGGCACCTAGAATCAGTCATTCAGGCTGGAGAAGTCCCTTGAGATCAAGTCCAACAGCAATCTGACCCGCTGCAAGCCGCGGGCAGCGGCACTGCTGGGGTGGGAGGAGATGTGCAGGGGGAGGGCTGTGCCACCAGTTAGCTCCATGTCCAGGGGGCTCAGCCACAGCCAGATAATGAAAAAGGACACAGCAAAATGGAGACAGGAAAAAAGTGTCAGACAGATTTATTCAGAAGAACTTTTTCCTGGAAAGCCAACCAAAATCATGGTCTGAGTAGCAGTCAAGAGGCACGGACAAGAAGACGGGGTATGCTGTGGGTTAAAAACATCTGCGTTAAAGGGCACTGGAGGAACAAAGCGTGACCTAAATCAGAGCCATTATCAGGAAGAACACCATCACTAGCAAACATCTGCAGTTAAGATTAACCTGCCGTATTAAGGGGGCTAACAAAACACCCAGCAAACCGCCAGGACTCCAGCAGAACTCCTCGGACCAGCCAGCTGACTTCACCAAAACAGCGAGATTTACATCAGAACTTCTGACCTGTTTGTTGGCTTCAAGCACAACAGAAGTATTTCAACTGCACCAGATATCCAAGCGTAGCCTGTGACTCAGGAGGAGGCTCTGTTGATTCTGCTCTCATTCTTGCTTGCTGTTTTCTGAAAAGCTCATCCTGGATCCAGAGCCACAACACCCCACGTACAGATGGGGCACACGAGAGCATCTCGGAGAGCTCTGTGAAAGACTCAGACATTGTCGTGCTATGCAAGTGTGTATGTAAGGGCTTAAAATAATACAGAAAGATTTTAATATGGTGCTATTGTAAGGAAATATTTTCCAAGTTTTTATCCCTATTTTTACCTACTGAGAAGCTGATGTGTATTAAAGAACCATTGATACTTTTTTTATTATTTGCACTTCACACAAAATTGCTCCCTAGCTGTCAATGGCTTCTAATGTGTGTTGTAACTCTCCATTACTGGGATCTAATTGCCAAAACCTTTGTTTCTGGTCTCCAGGCAGACTGATTTCTGGTAGGTTCCTCCCTCTGAAAACTCCCTGACCTCCTGTCTTCAGCTGGCAGCTGGAGCTTCTCTCCCAGGGTTGTCCCTTTGAGGACAGCAGTTGCTGCCGATGGCTGGTCTTGCTTATAAACTTTTCATCCTTTATGAATTCTTTGCAGTTCCTCCAAGCGCTCTACACTGAGAGCAGTCAGCAGAGACCTGGCGAAATGCCAATGCTTCCCCACCTCAATTAATTATAAGAGAAAATGCCAGCCACACTTACAGCCAAAGCAAATATTTTTCTGTTAGTGCTGTTTAGCATCCTACGGGCTGATACATGAAAAAGCGTACAATGCTCAAAACAGGAGGCCAGATATACTACATAAACGACGCTCTAAGTCAACTTCTTTAAATTCTGATGGAGCACCGTGACACTTGCAACTTAAAAGGATTACTTCTACCCCTCCCCCTGATTAAAAAATATCCCAACCAGACAAAAACCCTCAGAAGCAAGCAGGAGTACAGACAAACAGAAGGGAAAGGACTCTCCTAGGTGACCAAACTTTGGGCTGCAGCACACAGCCTTACACCAAAATATTTCAAGAAAAGACACATCATCTTCTGAACAACAACAACAAAATCCTACCTGATAAAATTGAGCCAAAGTGCCAGGAACTTTGAACTCCATTTCAGTGGGACAGTTCCCATGAGTGCTCAGGTTTCTCATTATCTTTAGGTATTATTTCCTTAAAAACACCCAGGGTAGTTATTTCAGAAATGGCAGATGTGCTCAAATATCAGAGAAACGTGATTCTCTCTGAACAATGGCAGATGCATGTGAAAAATCTGAATGTCAACCAAGCTGTTGAATAAAGTCTAGTGACAGTGGAGCTAGAGAAGGCAGTTGTGTCTGACCATGAAGTGTAGTCTGGAGACAGTCAGCAATTAAGCATTCAAAAAAAGCTTTGCTAATATACCAGGATAAACTGGAGCAGTTGCCTCTCACTCCACAGTGTGCATAAACCAGGGCCCCATCACGTGCAGCCTCACACACTGGTTTTAATGGTTGCATGCATTTTTGTGGCAACTCAGCAGTTGTTCCTCATCAGATAATTAAAGCACATTTAAATGAGAATGTTGGGAAGGATTTCAGTAATGGATAGAAAAGAAAGTCCCATTCACGTGGTTGTGGATGAAACAGTCCCAGTCTGGAGAGGCTGTCAGACAGCAGCCGACACACGAGGCCCCGTCCCGCGGAGGTTCAGGTGTCCCCGATCCCGGCGGTCACGGCTGCAGGCGCTCCCCACGCATGGCAACGTGGCTTCAGCTGCCCCGAGACCTCCCCAGCCATTGCAGGGCAGGTTACAACCAGATTTTATTACCTATTTTTCTTTCTCCAGCCCTTTCTCAGATGGCTATTTTTGAACCTAGTAAACGATCTTTTAGCCAAACTAAAAATTTTCAGAAGCAGTCAGACAACTTGATCCAAAAGCATTCCTACTTCAGTCCCTGTTTCTAGTCTGTAACAGATGACACCCTATTTCTCTGCCACGCTTGAAGTTCCCCACGTGCAGCTATCTGTAGCCCACGCGGCCGGCGGCAGCCCCGGGCTCGGCCCGCTGGCCAGCAGGATGAGCTCAGCGAGCAGACGCTCAGGAGCCCCAGCACGGTGTACAGCTGCCTCGGGCAGACACATCCCACAGCACATGGCCTGCCTAACTGAGCCTCAGCTCAGTCTTAACATGTAGGCATCAACTATAAACCATCTGTGAAAGGAAGAAACTGTAGAGGAGCTTCACTTCCAGGCTACAGCTACACAGTGTACGTCCAATTCCAGCAAAGTTTAAGACAGATACCACAAGTTGTGCTGACTGGGGGCCTACGCACAGAAAGCAGCAAGTTATCAAAATTCATCCACACGGCCAAAAATCACTCAAGCACCAAGGAAAAGCAGCATACTGATCCAAACCCTATGAGCTCGGAAAGAAAGCAGAGAAGCCCATTTCCTCCCTCCACTCTCCTGCTGCTCAGTTTGGCACAAAGCGTGGCTTTCCTCAAGCTGACGTGTAGTTTTCATGGTTTGTTAAAAGACTCTTTTGTTCTGAATGCACTTTCAATGTATTTTCCCCTGTATTTATCTAGATGGTTGCTTTATACAGGACACTAGCAATTATTTTGAAAGACAGCAGAGGTGGATTGATCCTGGTGCACACAAACACCCACCAGCAGAGTGAAAATTTTAAAGCACTAAAGACTGTGGTTCATACAGGCAAATTATCCAGTGATTGCAAAACTGGCCAGGAAATGAAATCTTGACATGTATCACAAAAGAACTATGATTTTCTTGGATATAATTTCTCTCTTATCCAACAACATGCCTTAGCTGCCCTCTGAAGTTTGATTAGAGCAGTTGAATACCGACAGACACCAACTTGTAGCAGCTGCTGTAACTCTGACACACACCAACCACTGAGTACTGTTTCTGTCCCCAAAGCATCACTACGATCACCTGAGTGACTTTCAGAGATCAGTGAATCAAGGTGTTTTGAATTCAACATATATCAAATACCTCTGTCTACAGTCTGTTTCAGTTTCAAAATCATATCACAACCTGATGTGATTTAGGCAACGGATCTTGTGTACGAGATGCAAGTGCTGACTGCTGTGTACGTGGCAGCAACCACAGAACTACAGGGAAGAACAGGAAACTACAGAAAAACCAGCGCAGAAGAATGTTAGATGCCTAGGAAAGCAGAGAGGAGGCAGCCTAAGAGAGAGGACTCAAACTTCTGAGTGCAACGGCTCTAAGTATGTTCTGTTCAGCATTCCTCAATTCCCTGCTGACTGTTGCTTCTGTGCAGTATTTCTGTTTTAACACAAAACTACAGTTTGTAATGTTGGTGAATAGAAAAATAATGAAGAACAGCGTGTACATCCAGAAAGACAGTGGAAACTTCCACGTTCGCTTGTCAAGCCAGTTCAGAAAGGAAATGAAGCTAAAACATTCCCTCTGTACAGGCATCCCGCAGCCCTGGTCAGAGCTACCAACACAGTTATCTGAAGGAACAGATTTGTGAAACTTTCAGTGCAAAAATCTTTGTACTTGCATATCTGGTTTAGGACGCTACTCTGGTAGCTGCACATTCAAACGGTTCCTTACCAACTATTCTCATCAACTCTGCAGATCAGACCCGTTTTCCTACTTGAGCAAAACAAGGTGTAAGGCAGTGAGGTTTTGACAGAAAGCTGAATCGGATCGTACCTAATGAACGGAATTTTTAGGTGAAGTATCACGTATCCAGCAGTTCTGCTGAGCTGGTTAAATGTGTCAGCCACCTTTATGCACTGGACAGAAAACAAAAATCAAACTGTAGGAAGGCTGAGCTTAACTGGGACAAAGCCAATGACATTTGCATGGCACATGTGGATCCGTCCTGCAGAGTAGGGATTTTTAAGGAAAAGGAGTGCCATTCTCAGAACTCAAGTCTTACTTGAAGCCAGATTCTTTTTGAATGCTAAATTTCTACACTCTATTAAAATTTATTTCACCTTTTACAACTTTATTGCTAATAGCAGTAACATGATTTTAAATACTAGTGATCCTGAAAGTTGTTAAAAATCCCGTTTATGCTTCAATAAAAATTCCTCCCCAGACTGACTGCAAGGCTCGTGTGAGGGCCCGTGGGTGATTTACAGCTGCGTTCCTCAGCCGTAACAGGTCTGCGGGGAGCTCGCCAGCCCCCTCCTGCCCCACAGCAGTGTCCTTTGAAGCTTCCAGCCACAGACCCGGGGTCTCAGTCCACAGAAACTTATTTACTGAGCCAGTAAATCAAGCTGCTTCAGCCTTCCTGCTACAAAACTCTCTTGCCTACAGTGATTTATTAGAAATATAGCAAAGCCACTTTATAGACTTTTTTGCATGAAGGTCTTCATCTTTTTTGATTAGCCTGAAGTTTCTGAAGCAAACACTTGAAGGAGTCATTGTCTTGCTCAGGTCTCCCTTTGTTTCATTTCTAGGACCACTACACCAACATCAGTTTTGTGATATACTCTGCAAAATCAATGCTATGACTTCGGAAGCACAAAATTTATATCTAGCAGGGTGAGTGACAGACACGGAGACACAATGCTTCCCTGGAACCACACACACCAGGCTTCTCAGCACCTGACAAGTGTAAACATCTTGTAGATGGTTTTGTTTTCCCACCTTGTATCACTCCTATACTCCAGCTGCTGAAGGGAAGTTTTCCTGAGGTTACTGTTATTCTTAGAGCCAGAAGGACATATTTTACAGCCTTTTTAATACAAGGAATAAAACTAAAAATTGTTGCACACACACTGTTTATCTCACTATCAAGATAAACAAACACCACTAGTTCAGTACTTGCACTGCAAGACCTTCAGGGCAGGTACTGGCTCCAAATATTTTTTACACTGCTTACTACAGACATGTGCCAGTAACACTAAAGTACTGCTTCGCTTGCCTCAAAAATCAGTTATCCATATGAACTAACACATGGTTTCATCTCCAAGCATTTCTACCCACCATAAATTTAAGTGCCATGAAAAAAAAAATCTGGTGCCCTTTTGGTTTCACCTGTGGCACCCCGAGCACCAGGTGAAGTGGTGGGGAGCCCCTGCACTGCAGGCTCAGGGAAAGCCCTGCCGAAAGCTCCTGTGGGGAGCCTGCACAGTCAGTCTGCATCCTCTCAGTCAGGAGGAAAGAGGAGCAGAGCTGCCTGAGATAAGGGGATGAGATCTTGATAGGGCTCCTCCAGCTGTGCGGGGTTGATGGCATTTGCCAGATACATTTAATTTCAGTTATGCCCTCAAATCTATCCAGACACTTTCAGTCTCTCAAGACAGAGAGCACTCACATAAATATATGAACTGTTGGCAGAGAGCGAGCCAAATGTTTATCAGAGGCATTTGGATTTGAAAAATTAAAGTCCTCTACAGCCAATTCTGAATCCTTGGAAACCAGTGGGAGTTTGCCTATGTCATCACTGGATCAGAATCTGGTCCCTCATCCTTACTTATTATGACCTAGAAATTAAATCCAGCTCATACACGACCAAGCAGATATTTTCTATATGTATTCACAAGGGGAAAGTTTTCAGAAAGAGCAGAGGAAGCAGTATGGCACACTTACTTTGGTTTACAAGACTTGAACCAAACTTCTGTGGGAAAACGGAAAAGCCAACAAAAGACCATCCATAAATGTGTCCGGTGGAGCAGAGGCTCAGCATAAGGGAAAGTGTAATATGTTTCAGCAACACAGAAAACAAGCTCTGTACTTCTACACTACTATCCAAAGCATCTGCATTTAAAAGATTTGATCTGTTTGGCCTCTCTGCCAGATGTTTCTTATTCTTTTTATAGTAGAGATGGGTGAGAACAAGCAGAGTGCCTCTCTCGGGTCAGAGCAGCCTGCACAGGAATGACTCTATTCCCTCTTGCCTCCCTTGGAGGCAACCTGAGCTTCCCAGAGCTTGGCACAAACACCAGTCAAACCACAGATTACCGCAGTTGTCCATAGTTTTCAATATGTGAGCGTGTAAGAAAAGATCTGGTTTGGGTTGAGCAAACAGTTGCATTCAATTCCAAGCACTTTGTTTTGAAATAAGCAAATTTTTAACCATTTTTCAGTGAAGAGGTGGAAAGATGACATGAATTTGAGAACCATTTCTGTCACAAAATCCAAATATTCTGTATAAAAATTTGTGCCATGCGGATGTGTTGGCAGTAGAGTTCTCCTGCCAAAAGTCAGGCAGGACCTTATCTGCTGTGAAATCACACGCAGGCAGAGGTGGGCTCAGTGTCCCTGCCCGTGGCTAACCAGTGCCTGTGCAGAAGGGCAGCTCTAACTCCCGCGGGCACACGCTGCCTCTCCCCCTCCGCCGCCAGTGAGACACGTTTGCCTGCAAGTGTCCAGAGCAGAGAGATGCAGGTGGAGCAGCTACGCGGAAAGGCAGAGGAATTTACACCAGTGTCTGCAAAGGCACTGGCCTCACCCTTCTCCCAGCTTCCTGTGGGCCTGCGAGACAAGCTCTCGAAGTCTTACACCCCTTCAGAAGTGCTGATTAACTTTGGGCTTATGCAGCTGGAAAATAATTATTAAAATTTTGCTTGTGAACACGATGTTGGTAGTACCAGTCCTCAACGAGACCCTTTATAAGCCAATGTAGCTTTATTACCACCAAGTGAGAGAATCTTGTGAGCTTCAAGAATATCAGAGCAATCAGAGCTGAGTAGTGAAAGCCAGTAAGGGTTTACGTGCACACACATGCAATTGTGGAGACTGCAGACTTTCCCCTTTCTGTTCCACAGCCATTTAACTTCCTCTTATAGCTGACATCTCCATACATTTAACTTGCTTTAAGTTTTCTGAACATTCTCTTCAGTTTTTGTTTAAAAAGAACCTTCCAATACTCAGACCTTCCCACTCCACCCTCAAAAAAAAATTGTCCTCATAGACTGAGACCGCAGAACAAGGTTTCCTGAGCTGACTGAAGCACTGCTCTGTTCACTGTCCCCAAGAGGCATTTTTCCATTGCGTAAAAAGCAGCATCACAAACCCGGTGACTCTCCTGGTGAGACACTGGCTGCACATCCCAAGGTCAAGGCAGCAGGAGGGAGGGTGGCTGAAGGGTTCAGCAGAAGGGACTCGCTGTGCCCAGAGCCAAAGCCCACCTGTGACAGCAGCAGCTTTCTGGGGGCAGTTTGGGGCTGCGGGAGGAACCCTCACAGGGGCTGGGGGCCGCAGCAGCCTCACCTCCTGGTCCCCGACGTCCTCGCTCGGAGTGGTGGCACGCGGCCGGCAGCCCACGGCACCCTCCTGCCCTGGGACCCAGAGCGAAACCCCAGCACCGCAGCTCCCAGCGAAAGGCTCAGACACTTGATACTGCTCTGGGACTGACACAGGAGCCACAATTAAATAAAACGTTATTTTTAATGATGCTTCATGCCACCACAGGATGAACGGGGCACAGAAGTCTCCAGTTTTGCCCAATGTGCAGGATTTTGCTCTTGCAGTTGTCTGATATCCTCCTAGTGATGTCACTTTGGACTTCACATTGTAAACAAAACCAGAACAAGCCAAAGGTTATCTGCTGAACACGCAGTAGATAAAGCAAGCTAGAAGCCAAGAGCATGTGAATTTACAGCTAAATACTTCCAAACAGTGTCTCTCTGGTCTTGGCTAATTTCAGTGTCAGAAAATGTTTTTCCAGGATGGGTTTTGTTTTTTTTTTTTTTTTTTTGGAAGAATTCAGAAATGAACTGAGTCTTAAAAAAGAAAAAAGAAAGTTGTACTCTTTTTCATTCTTTCCTTTCTGTGAAAAAAGAATCCTGAGAGTATTTTCAAGAAAAGGAAATACTGCTTCAGTTCAAATGCTGGAAAAACGATGATCTTGGCCAGGTACAGTCTTGAGTTATTCCCTCTATCCTCTACTTCCAACAGTGAGCAGGTAACTGGCCCTCCTCCGCTGCTCTAGGGGACACGGCCTCAGTCTGGAGGAGAAAGGAGATGGGTATTGCTGGGAGCCTCTACACCACTGCCGTGCAAAGGCAAGGCAAAGCACAGAGACAAGTGAAGCTACTTTAAAGTGACACACTCAACATTTCCAGTGTGTAACTGTGCCTTTAGTCTCTGTTACAATACAAAGGAAAAAACTCACAAAATGTTTGCAAATTAAGATGAAAATCTTCTGTGACTAAATGTAATTATTTACTTGAAGTAAATCTGGTATTCACAGATTGTTTTTCTGAAGTGCTTTGAACATAAACAAGACGTTTATAAATATGCTGGAAAGTGTTTAAACTTCAGCCAGAGAGGGCTGTTTCATTTCAGAAATGAACGTTGGCTCTGGGCTGACAGAGGAGTAGCTCAGCATGACAAAGAAGCATCAGCTGGGTCTTTTGATGAAGGCCAGTTTATGGCAACAGGTTTCCAGCCTTTATCTACACCACAAGCCCACGTTATATCATGTTACACAGAGCTAAGCTTGCTTTGGAAGTGATTTGTTCACATATATCATCCCAGTACCTCGGCCCTAAGACAGCATTGAGAAAAAAAGGCATTTTCTCTCCATACCAAGAAAAATGCTGGAAAGCATGAAAACGAGAGGTGAATGTTGTTGCAGAAATAAGAAAAACATTGCTCAGGTTTCCGAAGAGCTGCTGAGCATGTGGCTTAAGAACTGCTGAAAGAATTAAGGGCACATTCCTTTCAGCTTGATTCAACAATTTTCTTCATATAAAAGTCACAGTATTAAGCTCACTGTTGTGGAAAGAGAACATATTTACTAGCTTTTAATAGAAAACTTTCAGCCAGTGCTCACAATCCGCTGTAGTTTTACCCAAGACAGGCATTAAAGTCTTTATGGGTCTAACTATTTACAGTTACTGGAGTCATTCAAAGCCAGAGCTATTGCCAGTGTCCTCATCCAAGTAAAAGGTTGTTTGTGTAGCGGTGAATTATTTTACCTACAGATACCTGCTCACGGCCAGCCCCAGTGGCCGTGTCTGTTTGCCAAGCAAAGGAAGGGCATCCATCAACAGACAGATGCCACCACGAGAGACACAGCCGCCTGTGCCATGTCACCGTGCCACCTGCACCCCCCTCCCATGCCGGTACCTGACCCCAACCTTGGAGATGCCCCCGCAGCCGCCATCCCGGGGCAGCCCCAGCCCCGTGCCACTGGCTGAGGCCCCGGCAGCCCCGCGTGCCGGGACACTGCCCCGCTCGCTGCCCCAGCACGACACCAACCCGGGAGGTTGGGCTCCCGTAGGCACACGCTGGCGTTGGGAAGCGCTGGCAGCCGCTGGCACCATCCTTCCTCCGCTGCCAGGAGTGGAGGCAGAGAGGGGAGTGGGCCAACAGCTCTGCTAACAGCTGGCCAGGCAGGAGTCAGCTGTGCCGATCGAATGGCTTGTGGGTGTCTCACACAGAGCAGCGCTGACGCGGGTTTTTGAGCCCAGCTGCCTGGTTCAAGCGCCTCTCGCAGCGGCAGAGCGGCGCACCGGGCGGCAAGGGAAGCCTGCAGCGAAGGGGCAGCGAGGGGCGGCTCGCCGGCGCCAAGCGTTTGGGGGCCCCGTGCCCACAGCGGGGTCTGGGAGCAGCAGACAGCTCCTGCCCCGGGACCCGGCGGCCACCACCGACACCCCTAAACGGGCACTGTGGCATCTGCGGGAGCCGACAGGAAGCCCAAGACACACGGGGAAGTTCTTATGGAAACAATAAGCCCACACCCCCCCTCGTACAAAATAAACTCTGTCAATGGCTGCAAACAGCCCTGAACTACCCCGAGCAGGACGTATGGCAAAGCAAGTGTCACTTGTTTCAGAAATGCAAGCTACTAATCAGATCTAAGATAAGGTGCTAAAATACTTCTGAAAATTGTAAGATTCCATAATCTAGATGGAGTCTATAACCTTCATCATCTAATTTTTTTTTTTTCCTTTCAAAAAATAGGTTTAACCACAGAATGCCAAAACCTAAAAGAAACAATTAAAAGCTACATCCACCCTTTATGAAAGGTTTACTAAGGAGGGAGAAAAGGACAATAGTAAAGCAGAGTGCTATTCATTTGGAAGTAAAATAATGAGTAATCTCCAGAGCAGCACAAAGCACAGGGTTACCAGTTACCTGCTGACACTGGGACAGCGGCGGGGCTGCTTTGGACGGACTCTGCAAAGCTCAGACGTGTGGGTGTCCTCCTCACCCCCCACACCATGTGCACGAGAGGAACCACAGTGACCTGTCCCACGCGGGACCCTCCCTGCTGGGTGAGGGCTTCCGAAGCAGCCCCTCACACGTTAACTAACCTCACCGCCTCTGTTTGCCAGGGCTGAGAAACAGGCGAGATCACACACGGCAGTGAGGGACAAAGCCTTCAGAAACGGAACAGATTTTTAAATTTGGATTCCTGAAAGCACCATTTAAAGCCTTTACAAGCACCTGCAGAGACACGGTCAGCAGTTAACCTGGATCACAAAACACAATACAGCAAGTCTGCCGGTGACAGGACTGAAACCCTGAGAAGGGGCCAGGGTGCTGCCCTTGCCCGGTCCCTGGCCCCTTGGCCAGCTGAGCTCCCGAGCCCCCGGCCCGCACCGCGCCAGGGAAGGGGGGGCTTGGCCGCCAGCACCGCTTCCCCGCAGGAGAGGCAGACGGGCCTTTGAACACGCCAGACCTCGGGACTGAGCAGCCCCGAACACAGACAGGAGGGAGCCAAGCCCAGGAACATCCATTTCCACATTTCTGGGAAAGCTAACCCAGCAGCTGAGCAAGTACGGTATTCTGCTGCTGTTGCACTTTTCGCTTGTTAATTGTTCTGCTTCCAACTCCCGCTCTCAAAGGCGCAGTTTTGCCTGGTTCCTCCTTCACCTTTCATCATCTTCATGACTTTTCAAACACACAACTCGATCCCTTCCTCCACGTGTCCAAGAAAGCATCTACACACCGCTGGAAGACACTCACAGAAACCTGCTCACCCTCTCCTGTAAGTTCCTGTTTGACCCTTCCCCGCTGCCCACGGCTGCCCAGGCGCCCTCCCCTCACACCCAGCCCTGCCCTTCCTCGCTCCACCCGGGCTCCGGGGCAAAGGGCTCCTTCCCAGCAGTTACTCTTGGGAAATACAGAACAGACAACATGAAATGCAAAAAACAAATACTGAATATCTACCCAGCAAACTTACAGCTTATAGGCTGCATTCTGAATGAAAACATGGCTTTAAAAAATGTCATACTGATCATCAGAAATTTGTGTCAGGATAGTAAATATAATTGCTACTGAGTGACAGACAATTTTTTTTTTTCAGTAAAAAAGTAAAAATCACACAGAGACTGTTCTGATTCATATACAGTGTTAAATATATCCAGCCTCTTTAAAGTCATTATTTTTTCCTAGTGCAACAAAAAAGGAAGTCATGCTTTTGTTTTTGAACTGTATTCAATTAAAGACTTAGGAAGACAGTCAAAGTTTTAGATTCTTAATGCATCACCATTTAATTTCTGAAGATAAGCCAAGGAATAAACAGAAAAGAACATTTATTTTAGTGGCTTGAGTTGCTTCCAAATGCTCTCTATTCCACATCTCTAATAGAAAACTAATAAATAAAACCAGACTGTGCTGGGCTGAACACAAGGGATCGCAAACCCCGGAGCCTGACGCCTCGCCCGAGGATCCCTGCTCGTCCCAGGTGTCCCGACGGACCCTGCAGCACCTCCCGCCCGTGGAAACATCCCCAGCCCGAGAGCTCACCCGCGGCGACTGGGCAGGGGCCACGGGCACGGAGAGCCGTGCTCTCCCCCTGCCCTCCCGCACCCACCTCGGCCCCGCCGTGCCACTGCCAAGGAGCCACCACGGTGCTGCTGGCAGCCACGTGGCACCCGGGCCCATCCCGGCACATGGCACCTTCCCTGCTGCTCCCCAAAAGGACAGGAATTTGCATTAATGGTTATGCAACGGGGAGACAAGAAACAGGAGTAAGGTGTAGGGTAAATAAATTCAGGTTTATTGTAATTTGATCTGTGGGAAAGCATCCGATTTCTTGACTTTCAGCACAGCACTCTGATATTCTATAAGAGGTTTTTATGGAAGAAAACTGTTTTGGAATGGTTTGCAACATTCATCCTCAGAGAGTATATTACATTCAGTAATGGAAAGGTCATTCGAACCGACTTACAGTTCTGTCAAACCAACAGAAACATACAGTTAAGTCTGGAATATACAGCACATTTCCAAAACAAATGAAACTTAATAGCAGTCACTTAGGAAACCAGTAAGGAAACGCTCTGTCCTCCACCAGTCCCTTCTTGCCTCATGTATATGCCAATACAAAAATCTGCTAAAGGGTGCCCGACCTCCATCGCTGAGCTCAGGATCAGCGAGCGACCCCCGAAGAGCTGGCGTAGTGACGGCGTTTCCTGCTGCCGCTCCCCCTCACCCCGGTAACCATCCCCAGAAGTCGGCGCTGATGGAGCCAGCTCACACAGGAAAAGTTAAACAGCCCACCAATGGGGCAAAATCCCATTTCACACCAGGTTTGGGCAAAGTAACAGCATCCACCAAGAAAGCAATCCCCAGGTAAATAAATGCTATTACAAACATAAGTCTTTAAACTTCTTTGAATACATCAGATCCGACTCTGGGTTCATGGAATGGGAGCGAAGGTCACTACTGATAACGAGTTGTTATGAACTGCTGGGCCCAAGGAACCCAGATCCATGCACACACCAATACAGCCGAAGCTCAGAGCCACCCCACTGAAATAAAGCCAAAATGTTCTAGAAATACCTTTAGTCATATAATTAATTCCAAATTCCCACCTTTCCTTATCATCAGCAAGTCAACAGCCCAACACAAGCAGCACAGGCTTCTAACCATCACCTTGACCGAGTTCACTGGGAATTACAGAGATGATCTCATCAGGGTGAAGGCACACTCAGCAGCGTACGCCCCGTACATCCCACCTCACATTACCCAGGCCACCTCTGCTCAAGGCATGAGATGTTTGAGTTGTGGCCCCGTGTCAAACTGAACTTGATATATACACTTTATCAGACTTTAGACATTGCTACCATTGTAGTTAAAAAATTAAAAAAAAAATATCCATTTTTCTAATTGCAGAGCCATGTTTGGTTTGTGTAGTAATACATATACTTTCCTGTACACGGGCTAAATTAAACACAATTTAGTGAACTATTTCGTAGGACACTTAAATAGAAACTGCAGAATATTATCCAATGCTAGAATATAAGTAAACAACACAGACTTCAGAAATCTCATCTTGAGATGTTTGCTAAGTCATATTTGGAAGAGACCTTGATTTTCCCTGTGGTGATCCCTTTTAAACAAGAACACAAAACAAACATGTGAAATCTAATAAACAACGTGGCTTCAGCATTGTTTAAATGCTGAACTACCCCACATTCAAGGCAGAGTTCAAAGCAGGGCGGTCACTTCGCCTTCAGTCTCCTCACAGGAGGCAGCTGTTACAGAGCTCTAGAAAGAGCAGCGACACCAGTCCCCGCGTGGCATTATAGCAGCCCCAGGACAACGATATTAAGACAAAAGCAGCAGAAGAGACACACAGAGATCATTATCATGACCTCGTTATGAGCATTAAAAATTTTTCAAATGTTTTTAATTAAGAATTTTATACTTGAAAATTGATGGAGACACACTTTGCTGGGCACGCAAATGGAGAAAACAACAAGTTTAAACTCTCCACTTTACACTTTGTTAATCTCTGCCACACTTTTACACTGTCGTCTCCTCTCAAATGATTTTTCAGATGCTATTCAAGATATAAATTACTCCATTACTTAAAACCGAAGGTTTTAAAAGACACACCGAGCAAGCCTTCTCCCCTGCCTTCTTCAGCAGCTTACTGCTCCAAGATCTCCACAAAACCGACACGACTTCATTTACCATACTCAGTCCCAGAGTCCAGGCATTTACTGACTGTTTGCTGGCATAGCTATAGCAGAAAAGCCTCCTAACAGAAGATTATGGGTTTGATTTTATGCAACCCACCATGGCAAGTTCAGTAAGCAAAATAACATGTATTAACTAAAATCATTCTCACTTCCTATACTGTGAACAAGCATGTCCTGGCATAGGGCCCAGGCTTTCTTACCTGCAGAAGAGGCATCTTCTCTTCCTTCCTCCTCATACTTCAACCCAGAAACCTCTAATTTTCTGGTATTGACCTTGGCTCAAAAAACCCAAATAAGACTTTTTCCATTTGTAAGGCTTCTCATGTCCTGCTGGTCTTCAGTCACAAGCCTCAAAACTACAGAATTGAACAGAGCACAGAACAACATTAGACCTTACCAAACAGAAGGTCTGAGCCTCTGCTTACCTTTAAATAGCCCCCGTGGGTTTGCGTGTGTAACACTAGGCACAGCCTGACTCACCCTTCTAACACCTGAAAATAATGAAGTTCTCTGGCTAATTAAGCATGCTGACAAATTGAGAGCAAAACCTATCAGCTGTGCAGGGGAAAGGCTGCAGCTGAGATCTAAAGAGCTAGCATACACGATTCGAAAGCATTTCCCTTTTAAAATTTGTACTTAATTATAACTGGTAAATAAAACATAGTATAATTCAGAAACACTCTTATCTGTCACTTGGAAATAACCAACCATGCCCCGTTTCTTTGACCCAGACCTCTCTGCTTGTTTGGGTGGAGAGTAGGGGGGGTTGGTTTGTTTGTTGTATTGGGGACTTTCAGTTTGTTTTTTCGGGTACTTAAAAGCTGAATTAAGGGTCAGTGTGCAGGGCCATCTTCACGAGATGGCAAATTCTTACTTCATCACAAGCAAAAATTATCCCTGGCATGCATCAGCTTTCTGTGTGTTTTCAATTCGCTCGGAGGCACGTTTTAAGATTCTCGTTAATGAACTACCAGAACACCTTCATTTCACCACTGCCCTATGCCCACAGGTGCTGTAGGCTTCTAGATTTGTACCTAACAACACGGTGCCCTTCAGGCTCACTCATCTTTACCTAAGACACTGGCTAATTATAATTAGTAATTGTAAAATGGTTAAAGATGGTATCAGCTGTTAAACAATTATGCTATTCCAATTCCCACTGATACATTACATCATTAAAGATGTTATTTAGTCACATATTTAATCATGTGTCTTTATTCACACTATTTTTGCATCAGAGGAACTGTGATTACATCATTTTATTAGTTAATCTTACAGTGTGGTGAAGTAGGGCTTTACCCAGAGCACTATGATAGATAAAAGAAATCAAGAACCAGGGGTTTTAAACTGATTTTACCTCCTCACTCTCCGCAGGAGCCACAGTGTACTGCCCGGTGGGAGCTGACGCCTCCTGGTGGTCAAGGACTCTCAATTCACAGCCACACCTACAGCTAGCGAACAGTAAGACTGTCAGTTCTTAAAACTGGAGGCTGGGACAGAACCCCAGGATATTTACAAGGCCTAAAGACTTACAAAATGCAGGAAAATCTGTGCTGCAGTATTTAACTATTTCTGTTTGTGCACCTAATCTTGTTGACATTTTATAAAGCTATGATAATCCAACTTTTTAGTTCTCCTCATGTTTTATTTCTGTGAAGGCAGCCACGGTTCAGCACTGCTGGAGGACACGCAGGTTCAGGGGCTGCCGTGAGAGCCTTTCTGTGGGACTCATGCACGGGAAAGGAAGGGCAGCAGTGAATTACTCCCCCCTGGAGAGCTCCAGTGCAGTGACTGTCCTCCACCACCCATCAGTCTAAAAAATGAGTACTGACACCAGCCTAAGGAGCCAAAACTGTTGTCTAACGTGCACCCAACCTTCCTGCCCTCCGGGATCCAACCCACAAGCATTCACCACCAGAAGCCTTACCGATTTCAATGAAGCATTGTCTCTGCAGTTCACAGCATGAAGAAAAAAAAAATCCACAGGTTTATGTGACTCCATCAGTATTGGGTAACAGGAGAAGAATGACTATAAGGTCAGCTAAAAGGAGGACAGAATCCAGCCAGCAAGAGTGCAGGATATTCAACCTATGAATTAGCACAAAAATTGGTACGCAGGCATGTTCTGATTGTTACAGATTCAAGCTTAGTTTAATGTTTCAAGATAAAAGAATATCCCACTGTTCATATGAGCATTTTATTATGGCTGTCCCTGTCCTGATGATGATGGCCCTGGCAATGCTGAACCCACAGGAGCCTGACAACAGCCCAGCCACAGCTTCTGCTCAAAGGCAAAGGCACTAAATGATCTACTGCAACGGGCCACCACAGCAGGAACAAAGAACTGCAAGAACGGTCATCCACCGAGTCAGGCACCAGCATGATCTACAGACTGACCTTGAATTAACTTAAAGAGTCTTTGTGTGGTTATCTATGCAGTAAGGCATAGTTTTGTGCAATCTACAGTCACTGAATTTGACCTTTTTGTATCAGCATAGCTATCTTCCCCTCTTTTACAACCAAGGCCCCTGAAGTTCCTCCTGCGTTCATCCTGGTAGCTCGTTTCCACTGCATGCTGCTAAAATACCTTTCCAGAGCAAGTAAACGAGACATGACAGCTGCTTCTTCAAATGCATTAAAACAATTCCATCATCCTTGTGCATTTAATAACACAAATAACCAGAAAACTTGCTGCCTTATCCTATGTGTGTAAATTCATAATGTGTAGTGGCCATTGAGAAACAGTGACATGCCAGATGAAGTATCCTCACAATGTACCTACAGAACGCAACACAGAGACCTGCAAATCTGATTCCAATGCTGCTTTTGAAATTAGAGCCGTTCAAAACCACCCTAGGCAATATCTGAGAACAGCACTGAAAACATCCATTCTGCACCTGCAATACTACTTTAACAGGAGTATCTGTGTTTCAGTTCATCTGCTGCTTGAGTAGATTTGCAGGTTAACATCTCTGCTTGCGAGGTGGTCTGAAAGATTAAAGATCTCACTGAAAGCACAGGAACTGCTGATTGTGCGTGTCACTGTGGATCAAACACCCAATTACCCTGTTGGAGGATATGCTCTGGTAACGAGGACAGCAGATTCTCCCCAGGCACACGGAGTTTCAAACAAGCTTTTCCTCTAAACTCGAGTGACAGATGATCCCTCTCTTCATGCCCATCTCTAATAACCACCCAGGTGAAAGAGAAAGATGTTACAGCTTTCTACGAGGCAAGAAAAGCTCGCTCTTTCTCACTAAATAGGTTATTATCTGCGTGCCTGTAGTAAATGCACCAAGCGGGAGCCTTTGATGTGGCTGCCAACTCCGCGGATGATTTATGGGGCCTGTGTCATCTGAGCGAGACGGAGTTCAAACGCGGCGGCCGGTGGGAGTCCCCGGCAGCTCAGACCCCGCGCAGACCCCGGCACCGGCCCATCCCAGCCAGACAAGATGAATTACCCGCTGAGCACACCCAAGCGGCTCCCGCTCACGAGGCTGCGCGGAGGAACAACGGGAACCCGGAGCTCGCGGCCATGGGGCACCGCTCGGGCCAGGCTGGGCCAGGCCAGCGGCTGGCAGGTGAGGACAAGGACAAGGACAGGGTCAAGGACCAAGACAGGGACGGGGACAAGGACGGGGACAGCCGGCCTGAGGCCCAGCCGGGGCCGGGGCCGCTGGAATGGAGGCGCCGGGCTGGGCAGAGCCAGAGCGGGGCCCTGCGAGGGCAGAGCGAGGCCTGTCAGCATCGCCGGCAGGGAACGGCCTTCTGCCGAGGATCCTGCAGAGAAAGCAAACGAAAATGCAAAACCTGACATTAATTTAATGTTAGTTTTGTGTTAATTTTACATCTGTGACTTTTGGAACAGAACTGTGCATTAAAACACCAGAGTGCCGGTATCATCTGCACAATTGTAATTCATTACTATATTAAAACCATAACCCCGTACCTTCCCCAGCCCCTTTCTCAGGACACAGGGCACTCTTCACACGCTTGGTCTGTAGGAGCCAGAGGCCAGCACCTGTCTGATTTCCGAGGCGGGCAGCTGCGCTCCCTGCCCGCGGCTCCCCCTCCAGCCCCGCGAGGAGCTGCCTGCGCCTGTACCCGGCAGCTGGGGACTGTCCAGGGAACACCACCTTTCCTTCCCACCTGAGAAGCTCATTTTTTCTGCCTGCAACTAGCCCTTAGCACACAGCCAGCACTCCCCGGGACAGGCAGCACCCACAACTGATACTGTTTAACATTTTTCAAAGCATCTTAAAAAGCCGAGAAGAATCAACACGGATGCCAGGACGCGGTGACTTCCACATCAGAAAGGGAGCTTTCAACCTCAGCTGGTCCCAGCAATCTGCTAGGGCAAAATCTGCATCAATTTGATTTGGTTTCTGTGGTAAGATGCTAACGGGCAACATCTGTCACAATGGAGAAGATACTTAAAAGGACCAGCTCTCTAGTGTAGTTGTTGCTAACTGTGAAACAGCTTGGTTTACTCTGGATGCTGTTCTCTATTGCTGTACGTACTCAACAGCACATAAAAGAGCCTTACTGTCTCCTGACAAGATTTTTACTTTGCTGTAGTTTCACTGAAATCAGCTAAACTTCTCTTAAGCAGTAACAGAGAAGCAAGAGTGAACACAGGACCAGTAAATCCCAGGAGCATTGTGAAGCCAGTCATGCAATTCTGACAGTTAATGCGGCCGTTCACTTCCACAGGAACCAAACTGAACTCTGACAGGATTACTGATGTGAGATTTTGGCCCTGGGAAACAGGAGTGGAATCTCTTTTCGCACGATCAGCTGGCTTGTTCTTTGTACGTAAGTAGCAAAAATTCTTAAGCTTTATCAGAGCTCTGTACTAAAACACAAAGGTTCAGGCAGTGTGCCTGCATGTGCTGTGTTTGCTGATACATACGATAGAATCTTAGTCCTCGTTACGTGTTTTCGTCTGACGTGCCGCTCGGCTCCCTGGGGAGCGCTATACAGCACTGCGCTGCACACAGCAGGTGTGACATACAGTCCTCCTGTTAATATCTGCATAAACACACTAGCGGCACAGAACCACTGACTGTGTTTTCAGAATCATTCGATGCTTTGCTGGGAGCTTGTACAATTCATTACAATGGAACTTAAGGGCCTGACTATGGCCTTGAGCCACAGAGGAATTGTACCTAAGTGTGTTATTTTGAAAATTCCCGGCGAGGCACTCAAAGTCATGTAATCCTTTTAAAGGCTGTCCAACAACCCACTGAGACAGCCCTTAACAAAACCTTATCATCCTTATGTTAGTTGCCCTGTTAGTAACCTGTATTTCACAGTCTGGTGAAGGAGATCACTCGCTTTAAAGCTTATTTGAAGGAACTGATTTGCATCACAAGCTTCAATCAGATGCCAAAGTTCTTCATTGCACTGGAGGTATTGCGACCACATCTAAAAACTGCCATATTTGCTTTAGAAAACCAGTAAAGACTACCTGAAAATGTGCTACTTTGACTTACTGTGTAAGCCGAGACACTGTAAGTCAACATAAACATTTCCCTAATGTCTAAGAACTTGAATAGATCGCATATTAAAGCAGAATTTTCTGCATGTTCGCTTGAGCACAGTTTGCTTAATTTCTTAAGGACTCAGCCTCAGAAGGTGAGATCTGTAGCTCTGAAGAGTACACTGGAAATACCACACTGAAATGTAAAATACCAGCCTGGTTCTGACTCTGAGTGTTAAGCAAATGCACAATTCCGAAAATTTAAGATATATAAAGATATGTAAGATTTCATTTGGGGTGTATAAGATTAGGTTAAGACAAGCTAAGAAACTAGACATATTTTACTGGAAGTGCTGCATAATTTGGTGCTTTCAGCCTTACCCAGGACTGCCCCAGCGCTCACGTCACTGTGCGAGGAGGAGGCAGGGGTCTACACAGCACCTGCTCCAGAGAAGCAGGTGAGAGCAGGGGCTTCCTTCCAGATGTACCGACAGAGACGTGGACTGGGCTGGTCTCTTACCTCAGAGTTGTTCTTTCAAGCTTCAAAAACTCCAGTAGATGCAATTGCACCAAGTCACATCTTCAGGTTTTTCTGCACATAAATTACAGCAGAAGCCATACCTCTTTCAAGGGAAAATAGTTTTTGACAAAAGTACAGGGCTCTAGGAGCTTAGTGACTCCAATCCAGCACTGGGCACACGTCATCTGGTCTGGTTTGACAGATTCCCACTCCTGCCTGACTAGTAAAGAAAAATGAGACAGTAGGCAGCCTTACAGAATCGTAGAATTGTTTATGTTGGAAAAGACCTTTAAGACCATCGAGTCCAACTGTTAACCCAGCACTGCCAAGTCCACCACTAAACCATGGCCCCAAGTGCCACATCTACACATCTTCTAAATACCCCCAGGGATGGCGACTCAGCCACTCCCCTGGACAGCCTGTTCCCGTGCTTGACAATCATTTCTGTGAAGAAAGTTTTCCTAATATCCAGCCTGACCCTGCCCTGGGCAGCTTGAGGCCATTCCCTCGGGGCCTGGCGCTGGGGCCTTGGCTCCAGAGACTCATCCCCCCTCTCTGCCCCCTCCTGGCAGGGAGTTGCAGAGGGCCAGGAGGTCTCCCCTCAGCCTCCTCTGCTCCAGACTGAACCCCCCCAGTTCCCCCAGCCGCTCCCCAGCAGACCTGTGCTCCAGACCCTGCCCCAGCTCCGTTGCCCTTCTCTGGACATGCTCCAGCTCCGGTGTCTGTCTTGTAGTGAAAGCCTTGAGCCCTGCGAAGCAAGTCCTTCACACGGAATTAAATTCTTGGATAGATCTAGATCTCATACATTTCTGTTAGCTTTCTTTTTCCAACACAAATTTAAAATAACATATTCCTACACAGATAAGAGATGCTGACATATTGCTTTATCACAAATTGTAATATTTTGTTTGTTATTACTTCCCTATTTAAGAAAACAGTAAGACAATTCGATTCTGACACAATCAGACACACGATCTGGTACCATACAGTGCACTGGCACAAGAAGACATTAAAAGAATGTAGCCAGCAAGAAGCTGTGAAGAAAAAGAACAACATGAAAACATTTTGCAAAGGGCCTTTAAGGAGAACTGGCATAATATGAAGAGATGGAATAGCATAAGGAGGTATAAAATGAGGCAGAGTGGGAATGTTGTGTGAGAGGAGCTGAGACACCCCGAGTACTGGTCTGCAAAACAGCCAGGAAACAGTGCACATGTGGGAGGGAATGGCCAGTATCTGCAAGGGAAGAACAAATTCAAAAGCAAGCATCACCAAACATCATTCAGGTACATCATTCAGATTAGAACTGCATGGAAAAAATCTTTTGCTGACACTGATGCTGAAAACACATCAGTATGGTGTTCTTTAAAATTGCCTCCTGCCCTCTTAATTTAATTTTGAGTCCTGTAAATAAAGAGATCATCCACTATTTCCTTCGAGATCCCAGCTTTGTGATTCGGCCCCATCACAACTTGCTTGAGGCAGCTGACAACACGCCTAAAGATCAGGAGCCTTGTGCAACAGCTCCTGACGTGCACAGAACACAGGCAGCCCCCTGCCCTGGTCGCTGCTGCGGCCACCCCAGAACACCAGCATTCTGCCCTAGCAACAGGGGCGGCCACCACAGACCCAGAGTCGCTGCCTGGAAAGTGAGACTATTCCCATTTTCCAAGAAAAAAAATGAGGGCTCATTCCTTCCATATATCATTTGCTCTCTGTGACTTCATTCCCTGAAGTTTGAGTCATTTTGCATTGACTCGTTCATGCTGAGGAAGAAGGAATTGCTCATGAAAAAAAGTAAACAAAAAAATGGAACACAAACTCAGAGCACCAAATTATGAACTCTGATGCAGGGTGGATTAGTGTGTGCACTCGAAAAGTCTTTGTGTATTTGACTTCGTAGGCCTGGCTTATGAATCCATCCTGTCAAGGATGGATTCGTAAGTAATGCTGAAATACTTGATAAACTGAGCAGTGTTCCGCGCCAGGGCCTAGACTTGACTGGAAAGTATTTTTGCCTGACTAAAGTTCTCAGTGTTGAGGTTGGGAACGATGAGTTTTACACTACCTCTGAACTAGGGCTCAGGAGCTGGGTCATTTCCCTGTGCTACCACGGACAGGCAGGTGCTTCTGGGCAAGTTGCTGCCGCTCGCCCAGCACACGGGTCCCCCTGTGCCCTCAGACCCCCCGGTTTTGGTGTGTCCCCCGGGTCCCTGCTGCCCAGCCAGCGCAGCTGCCCTCAGATCCTGCTCAGCCTCGGGGCTGAAAGCTGGATGCCAGCAAAAGCCACACAAACATGAATTAATGAATGTGACCTGCCTGATCTGAATCACGCTTCGAAAAGCGACTCTACACACGAGCTGCAGAGCAGCGGGCCTTTCCTCCTCGCTTCCACCAGGTTGGGTTATGTCCTATAAACAGAACTGAACTGCTAACGCCCCCCTGAGATCGTGTTCTGGTCCTGGTATGGGGGATTTGCTGTGAAGACCCAGTATGAAAGTACTTTCTTCATTCAGCTTTCCTCCTCTTAGCACTACTGAGTTTACGTTCAGCCACGCTTTCTTGCCAAAATACAGTTTCACTTAACAAAAAGCTCCCTTGATTCTCCCCAGCATAATGAATTCCATCTAAAGCAATGTCTTTTAATATCAGACATGTGCCAGAATTTGCCAGCAGAACAGAGAGATCAGCGTGGGTTTGTAGAACCATTGTATTCTCTGTAAGGCAGCGCCATTAAATCACAACCACATTATAATGTAAAATATTCCACATGTTCTTCAGCAACCTTCTGGAAAGAGAACTTTGTATTTCTTGTAATTTAATACTCTGTTTCTCAGAAGCATAGTAAGAGCTGGGTTTTAATTACAATACCCATACTGTATCCCTAGGTCAATACTCTTTTCTTAAAACTTTGACAAGGTACATTGTACTTTGAAATTATTATTTTGTTAATTTTAATGCAGATTTTCAAGTATGTGGTTTTGGAAAATGTTCTCAGAGACACTTCAGTCCCTTTTCTACCACAAATTATGGAGACTACTACAAACCATTTTAAAAAATGTCTTTTACCTCATGTTTACACAACATTGGAATGTGTCACTCCCAGAAGACTTGGTGTCAGTAATCCAGTAGAAAGAAAATTACTCATGAAAGTAAGTCATCCTTTGCCCTTCAGACTGTAATTAAGATTTAGAAAACATGACTGATGACAGCCCTGCAATCCTCTCTCGATCGCTGAGGGGAACAGAATTCAGTCGGATCAGGGACAGAGGGATCTCTCAAGTTTTCCCTTGTTCTCAGGGTAGCACCTGAAAACGTCAGCACGCAGTTGAGCGCCAGCGCTCACTCCAGACTGCTGTTTTTCTGAGGGCCCAGGTGCCGGGCAGCACAAGCAGGGTTGTGTTTCTGGGCACCTGAACCGAACGAAGAGACCGCCGTGGTTCACAGACAGCAGCACCCCGGTGAGGTTCTCGCTGGCAGACACGGTCAGTCACGTCACTACCAACGTCCTGAACTCCCCATAGCCCGTGTCACATTTCACAATTTCAGAATATGTTCATTTTTTAAGTACCAGGTAGTCATGCTGTTCTTCACTACTAAGCACACACAGTCACTTTATGGATTTAGATCACCTCCTCACTTGTTTGATTTTTTCTGATCATTTTTTAGACCCTTTAAAAGATATTTTTGAGGCTCTATCTTATCTCTTAGATTTATCTTACCATCATTGCTCCGATTATACATTTGCTGTTTGCAAAGAAAACACAGCATTAGCTCATAATAGGATGTTTAGTCACCAAACTAGTCCAAGAAATAATAATTTATCAGTCAGCCACTGCAGTCATCTAACCGTGCCTGCAAAAAGAAAGCAATTTTGAGTTCATGTGCAAGAATTCACTAAATTGTTCATGTTTTGCTTCTCATTATTAATGATTTAATGAAATAAAAATTTCATTTTTAATCTTAAGAATAATTGTTAGTGATCCTAACCAGACTCAAATAATAACACACCCTGTGTCCACTCGAATACCACTGTAATACCTGGCTCTGTTACTTTTTCCCAAGTATTCTGAGGTCTAGTCGACATTGAAAAATACTGTCATGCTGTGGATAGTTTTCATTTTTCCGTGTAGTCTCAGTCTGGGTTATTTTGCCATTCCAATAAATTAATCTGATTAATCCCTCTTCCTGACTTTACCTAACTCTGCCAAGAAGGACTCGCACAGATACTCCAGAAGCCTGTTCTCACCTATTTCCCCTGGAAGAACACTGATTGAGCAGAGTCCCCTCTTTCAGAGGAGAAAGCATCGCGCCAAGACTGTCAGCTGCTGCGCTAAGCAGGCAATGGCGAGACACTGGGGCCAGGTCAGGCAGAGTGTGCCTACTGAAATGCCAGAAATATGCAAATTTTACCTGATGTGCAGATCGGTGGTGGCTTTTTCAGAAATGTCTGACCAGCCGTAGTTTCAGTCTCTTCTTACAGTCACGAGAGGGCAGGTTTACGTCCCAAAACGTGGCTGTATCACCAAAACAGCGGGGTAGGCTCTGCCCATGGAAGCAAGAGGCGAGTCATCTGAGGGAGCGAAAATGTTATTGTCAGTGCACCATCCCCAGAGAATGAGTGCTGATGCGCGTGTGGAAACAAGCGTGAAGCGCTTCATTAGCTTTCTTGATCCTGCGAGAACAGGGATCTTGGCAGGTCTTCACCAGCACAGCCTAACAGCTTTGGTTTGTCCGAGGAGGAGGCTGACAAGAAGGTAAACGTGTGAGTGCACGTTTGGCACCGTGGCGCAGGGGCGGACGGCAGCAGGTTCACGCTGCCTTCGGATGCTTCGGCTTTCCTCAAGAGAACACTGAAACATTTGGCAAAATTAACATTTCTCCAAGAAAAATATCAGTTCTGTGGAAAGTGCAAAATCTCAGGGAAAAACAAACCAAACCAACACAACATTATGATTGAAAATTCTTACTGGGTTCCAGGCATAATCTTGCATGAAGGTTCCCGCGAAGTCAGCTCAGGCACTGTCTGCTTCCCCGTAGAGTTCCTTCCACGATCCAGCGTTGTTTATGTTACCTGGATTACACCGGTTTCCTCTCATTTCACTCTACACCTTGACACCTTTTTCTTATCTTTTAAATCGACAGCAGACTATGTGCAAAGCAGCAGCAAGAAACTATTCGAAATTGCTTCAGCCGATTTATTTCTGGCTGCCCCAGCGGCCTGGCCGTTTATCCACCAGAAAGCACCAAGGGCTGTTGGTCTGTCCCAGAGCATCAGGCAACTATATCAGATCCACTCACCAGCGTTCCTGAGGCCTCATGTCAGGTAAACAGGAGTATTTCTGCAGAAGAATGTGGGGTTTATGTGACGTTGCTGAGGAGCTTGTTTCCTGAAACAATACTGAATCTGCTAATTGGGAACACAGAGTCACAAATGTGTGACACTGTGGGAACTGTCACAAAGCCGAGTGACAGTCGGATAATCTGTGTGTCTCACCCAAAGTATCTCAGCTCAGCTGCTGTTTGCCATCCACAGGTAGGAAGAGTTCTGAGGCTGGACTGTCACCAGCCACAGCAACGCGCCACGAGTCCAACCCGCTGATCTCTGAGGAACAGAAAAAACAGAAAAGCACCAGAGGCAGGAGGTGCCACCTGCATTCGGGCCCTGGTGGGAAAAATTCAGGTGCCAACAAAACCAGCAATGCTGGTGCATGCGGTGCTGTTGGCAGATAATGCTGCTGAGTAAGGGGCAGAGAGGGGAGTAAGAAGCTACGGGGCTTCTTCCAGTGCTGCTCGGAAGATGCTTTTATATCACAGAAGGATTTGGGCTGGAAGGGACCTCAAAGCCCCTCCAGTGCCACCCCTGCCCCGGGCAGGGCCACCTTCCACTAGCCCAGGTTGCCCAAAGCCCCGTCCAACCTGGCCTGGAATGTTTCAAGGGTTTTCCTCAAAGTTCCTAAATTTTAATTTTGTGCAAATGGTGATGTACTAGAAATTTCCTGTGGTTTAGAGAATTTGTGTTTAACTTCTAAACCTGACTGCATAAGGATATACTAATTGACAAAAGCATCTATTAAAAGACAGTTGTAAAGTTTAGCAGTTGAAGAGCTATTAGAGAGCTAGGCAATCCTCTTAAAGTATCTACTAACCTTTCCTAACACGTAGTAGAAACACGCCATCAGTCACGTTTATTGCTGTGACTGCTGAGTGAAGCGTAAGGAGCTGAACTGATGGACTTGCTCTGAAAAGGTGAAAGTCGTTCCCCAAAAGTGAACTGAGCAGCAGTTTTAAGGTGCCATCAGGCAGTTTTTGGAGGGGTCACGCAGGAGCTCCCCCCGATGGCAGGTGGTAACCCTCCTGCTCCCCATTTGCGAGGCCGGGCTGTGCTGCGGTTCGGCTCAGGACCAGCGTCCCGGTTTGGACCGGGCCTCGAGGGCCACCAGGTCCGGCCTGTCTGGGCAGCAGCCCGGCCTAGACGAGCTGGCCCAGCCCCTGCGCAGCCGACCCTCAAAGGTGTCTGACGCTGGGGAACCCACCGCCTCCCCGGGGAGATTATCCCAGCCTGATTTCCTCTTGTGCCCATTTTCGCCGCGGCACCGGAGACCCCGGGGGGCGGTGCCCGGGCCGCCGGTACCACCGAGCGCGGTTCCATCGAGCCTTACCGAGCCGAGCTTTGCGGAGCCGGGCTTTGCTGAGCCGGCTGCGGAGGCTCGGGCGCCCCCGGCCCCCCACCAGCGCGGCGGCCCCTCCCGGGAGGAGGAGCCGGCGGCGGCGGGGCTGCCCCCGGCCCGGCTCTGCCCCGAGGCCGCGGCCCCGCCGGGGAGGGCGGCCGGCAGCGCCGGGAGGGGCGGGCAGGTGGCGACCTGCAGCCGGTCGCCGCTCGCCGGACGAAGCGCTGCGGGGCCGCTCCCGCCGCACGGCGGCTCCGCGCGCGGGCTTCCAAATTAGTTAATTTTCGCCGGGGATAATTGCTGGCAAGGAAGGAGCTGACGTGTTCCTCCCCGCGGATAAATTGCGAGCGGATTCCGCGGCGCCCGGCATTGCCGCGGCCGCAGCCCCGCGGTAAAGCGCCGGCGGCGCGCAGGGCTGCGCGGGTCGGGCCGGGTCGGGTCCGCTCCGCGCGGAGCCTGCCCTCCGCGGCCCCGGCGCTCTCCCCGCAGCCCCAGCCCCGAGCCGAGCGCTGCCGGGCCGCGGAGCTCCGCGATGGCCGCGTAGCGGCTCCCCGCAGGATGGGCGCGGCGGGCGGCGGCCGGGGCCGGGCGCTGCGGACCCTGCTCGCCCTCTGCCTGCTCGCCCTCCCCGCCGGCACCGCCTGTCCCCGCCGCTGCGCCTGCTACGGCCCCGCCGAGCTGCACTGCACGTTCCGGTACCTGCGGGCCGTCCCGCCGCACCTCCCGCCCGCCCTGGAGCGCGTCAACCTGGGGTACGTCCGACAGCGGGGCCGGCGCATCCCGGCGGGTCGCTCAGCCCTTCGCACCGCGGCGCCCGCGACTCCAGATTTAGGGCCCAGAGTAGCCACGGCAGTAAGTAAGAGCGTAGTGCCCCGCAGGATGCGGAGGCGCTGCTCCCGCAGCTGGCAAAGCCTGAGAGCCCCCAACACGGGGCGGAAATTTGGGGATGGATCACAGGGCACGCCAGGGCTTCTGAAAGCTTTGAACTCACTAAATAGATCCTTTCGTGTTACCTGAACATTTTGCATCTGTAGCGTGGAACTCGGAGCCTGAACCAGAATTCTGCTGGGAAAAGATAGTTCAGAGCTCAGACGGGGCTGGAAAATGAGCGCGTGTATTAAATCTCAGAGGCTTTGCTTGACTGTGGAATGTCACAGAATGCTAATCTCTGTGCTTTCATCTACTGAGTTTATGGGAAATAACACTTTGATTATTTCAGGCTCCAAGCTGGTTCTGTTCTGTGAGTGGTGTAAAGGGACAGGGAATAGCTTGTACCCAGGCTCAGCTGGACCCTTAACGCGGTTTCCAGCACGTGTCCTCTGTCAGACAATGAAATGATGAGACCAACCAGCAATATCTGACTGATCCCTGCACCCATAACCTCTGAAGCATCCATATGTGTACACAGAGAACAGAAAAAGATTTCATTGAAATCTTCCCCCTTGTCTGCCTTCTGCTTCCAGGCAACGTTCCCAGCTCCCGTCCGCCCTTTCCCTCCACTGCATTTGTCAGTGTTGTCCACAAGTGCCACAGACGGAGCCTCACCATTAAGTACTTTTAAGGACTCCGAGAGCCCCCCTGTGGGGCAGCCCCCCGCTGTCGGCCCCGGCCCGGCGCTGGGCAGAGCTCCCGGCGCAGCGCCGCTCCCACTGAAGGGCTCGGCTCCATTTCTGCCCCCCTGGTTAAACCCGGCCTAGCCTGTCTGTCTGCTCACGGAGATCGGGGGGTTCTAAGTCTGCGTTAACAAGCCGTGTGTGCCACACCACACCCCTGGAGCGGGAATAAAACTCCCGATGTCCAGCTGAAAAGGGCGACAGCATAGCCCGGCCGAGGGCCAGGGACTGTGGAACCCCCCTGCGCCGTGGCCAGGCACAGCCGCCCCCGCGCAGGTCCCCAGGAAGGTCACGCCCCAGTACCCCCAGTTGTACCCAGTTCTCAGTGAGGTCCATGGTCCTCGGAGACGCTGCAGCGTTGGGGAAGCCCTGGACTGAGAGGCATCAGTGTGTCGCTGAGCTCCACCCTGAGAGGAGCTCCTGGCTGTCCTGCACCGCAGCCCAGAGCCGGTGTTCCTGTGGGCACGGTTCTGCAGTCCCTCCCCACCCGCCGTGACCAGAGCCTTCAGGAAGCTGCTCTGGAAGAGTTACCAAATTTTGTGCCAACATGAAGGAAGGACTTAAAATTTCATCTTAGCAACCAGAAGTGCTATCTACCTTCAGGCATTTCCAGAGCTGTTCTTTTGGTTTGGTTCTGAGTTTGTTTGCTTGCTTGTTTGTTTTAAAACCCCTGACGCTGAGCTGCCTGACTAAACCCAGGTCTGGGGTGAAATGTCTGTTACAGTTACAACAGCTTGCTTCAACTGACGGAAACGGATTTTTCCGGCCTGGAGAAACTGGAGTTACTGATGCTGCACAGCAATGAGATAAACACAATCCCTGATAAAGTGTTCAGTGATTTACATTCCTTACAGGTAAGAGCTAAATGACCTAATCTTAATTAGGATATGACCTAATCTCATTTTTTGTTACAACTTTTAAAAAATCTGCAGTAATACTGTTAAGTGGAGACAGACCAGCGGTCTGTAGCATTGTGGTTTCCTGTTTCTGATTGTACCCACATAAAGACGAGGCCCTTCAAGGTCCAGAATCCTACGGGGAATGGCTTCCCCTCCCGGGTGGGCAGTCAGGTACAGGGCAAAGAGCACGATGAAGATACTGCTGGAGTCTGCCAGCAGCATCCCAACGGGCAACTGCACTTCAAACTTTCACATGAGAAAGATTGCAGAGCTCCAAGTACTGCATCTGTGGTGGGAAACTTGGCTTTAGTTCATTTGTTAGTAAATACTTTTTTCTGGAGGATTGTTTTCCATCCAGATTTCCTTTCCCCATCAGAGAGTCCTGTCCCTTTCTATCCTTTCTTAAAAAGAGGCTCCTACTGAACAGAAACTGAACATACTACATATAAACATTTTAATGCTTTAAAAAACCTACAGTTCCTTGGGTTTTATAATTTAATATGTATTTGTGGGCTTTTAAAATGTAGTATTTGATGCCTGTTTCGTTCTTCAACTGAAATGTTACCTTATTTATAGAATATTATCTGTATTTATGTATATTGTAAAAATTGGTAACCGGGCAGTGTCATACAGGGATCCTGGAGCTGTTGCAGTATCTCACTGGGCCGTGTAGATACTCATACGTGAAGAATTACTTACAGCACTATTTAGGAACAATCATCCCCAACTAATCGATGTACAGGTTGCACTTATCCTCTGATTAAATTTCCATCTAGAGGTGTTGTGAACTGCTGTAGAGAAGTAAGAGCATTGTAGCTGTGATGAACTAAAGAACATGAGAGACCTGAACTGCTCAGACAGGAACGCCAGGACTGGCTCAGCTGCTGGTTTTAGAGGATTAGGGGGTGGGAGGGAGAGGCAGAAACCAGCCAAGCTTTGGAGCACACAGATCCTCAGGTTTCAATAACCCCCACAAAGGCAGTCCTGGGCCTGAAAGCTTCCTCCTTAACTCCCTGCAGCTCCCTTCATAAAAGCAGCTTCTCCTCCCTTACCACCAAGCAAAATAATACTTCAACTATGTGCCAGATTTGTTCATCTCTCAGTTACAAATTTGACTTTTAACCTATCGGCAACAACATGGCACCCGAGAGCTGAGGCCTGGCAAGTATACAGGTCACGGGCACAGATCCTGAAACCGGGAGCACCCTCAGCAGTCCCACGGGGTAATCATCACACAGAAGAGCCTGCTGCATGCGGTTTTATAGTTGTAACAACACTGGCTGCCACAAAAATCACTACCACCGTTTCTGGTCAGATTTTGCTTACCCTCTTCATAAGTGTGGTTTAATTGGGATTTTTTTTCTGAATGAGAAGCAAGCATAGCTTTATATTTTTTTTTTTGTCACTGCTTTTCGTAAACGTGACTTCAGAAGTGCCACCCTGATGGGCTGCTGGAAGAAGAAAGCATCCTTCTAGTCCTACAGTTAACACTGCATTTAAAAAGAATTCCTCCTACTAAGTTTTTTTCCAATCACTTACATTACTGGTCTGGTGAAGTACTTTCACTTCACAGAGTAACCATTAATCAAATTTTGTTAGGAGTCTTACAACAATATAACATGGGTTAATACTGTATGCTTGTTTCTTTTTCATCAACAGGTCTTAAAAATGAGCTATAACAAGGTCAGAGTACTTCAGCAGGATGTTTTTTATGGTCTAAAGAGCCTGGTACGGTTGCATATGGACCACAATAAAATTGAATTTGTAAATCCCAATGTTTTCTACGGACTCACAACACTCAGGTTGGTCCATTTGGAAGGAAATTTACTTAAGCAGCTTCATCCAGATACTTTTGTCACCCTGTGCTATAGCCAAATATTTAAAATATCCTTCTTGAAGCACATATATTTGTCTGACAACATGTTGACTTCACTACCACAAGAAATGTTCTCCTACTTGTCTGAGCTAGAGAGCATTTACCTTCATGGAAACCCGTGGTCCTGTGACTGCCGTCTGCAGGGGTTTGCAGAATGGGCAAAAGAGAGACCAGGTGAGCTGAAGGCTTCGCTTACGCTTTCTAACCATGTTATAGCATCTTATTCTTTTTGATAAAGGCAGTTGTCCTTTATTTATTTATTTATTCTCCCAGGAAAGCCTGGGAGACAGGATTTTTGTGGGCGCATGTAATCAGGATAAACAGATCGACACCATTCTGTTTCCCAGATTGACTGAACCTTGTGGTCTTACCCCATTCCCAAGCGCAGCTCTCCTGAACAGAACGTTTTCCTTGGCCAGGCCAAAGCTTCGGTGCACCAGGAGAATCCACTGGGAATAAGGAAGCTGGTTCCCATGTAACTGGCAAGAGCAAAGGCCACACTGTACTCGATTCTGTGAAAAAGAAATAAGGAAGGGGACTGGGGGTCTTTCCCTGTTGCTGCCCGGGCAGAGGCTGCACTCCCGGCGCAGCGTTGCCCCCGCGGGCTGGCCACGGGCCGCAGCAGAGCCTCCCCCCAGGCGTAAAACCGCGGGGACGGGGGTTGCGGGCGGAGCTGCGGCAGCAACGGCCCTCCAGCAGTTGCATCAGAGGAAAGTCAGAGGTTTTCTGTTACTTTAGGTTTGATAGGTTACTTTAAGATAAACTTTGTTATTATTTTATTGAAGAAGACAACTTGCTGGTAGCTCTATGTCTTTTTTAATACTAAAAATTGCATCACAAAAGCTCACTGCATTTTTCTTCCCTTCAGATGTTACAAAGTGCAAAAAAGACCGAAGTTCTGGTGCTCAGCAATGCCCAGTTTGTGACAGCCCCAAAAACCGTAAGGGCAAAAGCTTGGTGGATATCCCTTCTGCATCTTTAGCCTGCACCAAGCCAGCCATACAGGACGCCCTGAAATTTAAAAACCTCACAGTGCCGGATGATGGGGATTTCAGTTCCATATCTCCCAGGGACTTCATCGCTCCTATAGGATCCATGATTCTGAACATGACTGACCAAGCAGGCAGTCGAGGTGACTTGGTTTGCAACATCCAAAAGCCTAAAGAAATGTCCCCCATCTCATTTGACAGAGAGGGCAACAGTACAGTGCTCAGAACATCGCTCTCGGCATTTCTCGTGTGTGGCATCGAGTATGAACACATTCAGCAGCTATGGAGCATCCTGGCACTGTACAGTAACTCTCCCTTAAAACTGGAAAGGAATGTCCTAGTGACTAACGTGCCTTTTATTAGCTACAAATACAAACAAATCTACTCTGAACAAGATGAACTTTTTACCAGTATAGAGACTGACCTGAGAGCCGACCCATCCTGGTTGATGCAGAGCAAAGTGGCACTGCAGCTCGACAGGACAGCGACCACGCTGAACACGCTGCACATCCAGTACTTCACGGACGCACGGATTATTCTGCCCAGCGCTGACAAAAAACACGTGAGAAATAACTGGACCATCATCTCCAGGGACAACAAAACACGCACAGAGCACACTGTCCTAGTCGGGGGCACCGTAGAACTGGAGTGCCAAGCAGCTGGAGAACCAGCTCCTGCCATCGCGTGGATACTGGCTGATGGGAGCAAAGTTCGGGCTCCCTACATCAGTGAGGATGGAAGGATCACGGTGCTGGGAACTGGGACGCTGACGTTACGGACGGCTGACACTTTCGACACTGGGCTTTACCACTGCATAGGCACGAGCTACAACGATGTGGATGCTCTCACGTTCAGAATTACTGTGCTCGACCCTGACGTGGAACACAACAGCGTAAACGGAGCCCAACTTTCTGCGTCTGTCGGCAGCACACTCGACCTCCCCTGCACAGCCAGTGCCATCCCGGATGCTGCCGTCAGCTGGGTGCTACCTGAGCGTGCGATTCTTCACCATTCTGTAAGAAACAAACATATTTTTGACAACGGTACCTTGAGAATACAAGGGGTAACAGAGCGAGACAGCGGGTACTTCAGATGCGTTGCAGCCAACCAGTATGGTGTTGATCTTCTGGTTTTCCACGTGTTAGTCAGAAAGGACAAAACCACCCTAAAGGAAAAGCACGTGGCTGGGGGAGAATGGGACGAGGGTGATGGATCTGGCAACGCAGTGCTGGCCTCTGCTACAGCACAGGAGCATCCTCCAGCTCCTCGAGCCACCCTGACAGCGAAGAGGGAATCTGCTGTCTCAGCACCCAGAGATGGGGCGGCAGAGAGTGCGCATGAAGGGAGCAGCTACGGGAGGGTGACTTACAGGCACTACAGGGACAAACCACGGCGGCGGTTTAGGGGACACCGGAGACAGTTTGTTTCCTCAGCCAGGAGAGTCGATCCACAGCGCTGGGCAGCCTTTCTGGAAAAAACAAAGAAGAACTCAACACTGGTAGAAAAACAAGAAGTTGCATCAAAACCGCCTGTTCAAGTCCGTAAGCTCTCAGAAGTACCTGGGGATGAGGAGGAGGCATCTGGTGATCTCGTATCTCCAGAGGAAGAATTCATGATCCCAGTAACAGAGACGGCCGCTCCGGGGAGAGCCATGGAAAGTCTGGTAACTGCGGGGCCCGAGGTGACCACGAGCAACACTCCTGCCAGGAAATCCTCGCTCCTGGCTGCAGAGGCAGTAACTCCCCTTCCCTCTCCCTCTTCACAGTCTGTGTCTTCTGGCAGCAGAAGGCCACAAACATCTCTAAAACCTACAACTGCAAACTCACGGGAAGGATCTGATTTAAGTCACATATCAGCAAATGGTATAAAAATATCAACTGCATCAAATGGAGCAAGTAGAACATCTACACTCTTCCCTGTTGGGCTAAGCTTGGTACAGTCTGGGGTAAGTAATAACCAGCATTTAAAACTTGTATCTACAACACCCATGACAGATGTTACGGACACCAGCAGGTCTGTAACTTCCCAAAACGCAGTGGAGAAGCAGAATGTTGTCACCGAGTCTGCTGATAATATTTCTACCAAAACAGATCACCAGGTACCTGTCGTGACAGTCAGCGAACCAAGTCCTGAACTTGGTCCCATTTATTCTCTTAACACTCAGAAACGAGTAACTCCTAAGCTGCCGTTGGCCTTGGCTATTGTTCCTCATCAGCAAATTCAGATTATTCAGGATGCTACAACTCACACCCCACAGGCCCAGCAGCAATATGGGAGACAAAGGAAAATTTCTGGTAGGAGACGAATTGTTAGACCAGGATATATTGCAAGTACGAAAGAGCACAGATACAACTTTGGGAGGCCAGGATCTGCCAGAGGAAGTACAGCTGTGGCTCCAGATGTTCAACCAAATATAAAGGATGTATCAAATTTACCAACTTCAAGTAACTTAGGCAGCTCCATCAACCCATTTAGCCCAGAAGTGCCTCTGTCCTCCCCCTCTGCCATGACTGCGCCGCCGGAGCACCCCGCGGGTACTCACCAGGACACGGCGTTGCTTGGGGGGGAGGAGAACGAACCTGGGGCCAGGCAAAAAGCTACTACAACAGTCTGGCCTTTCTTTGCCAAGGGCACCCAGGACACTGCTCAGTGGAGACTGGGGAGCAGTGCTCCATTGCAGACAAATGCTGACAGAGTCCAACCCTTCAGCACCACACTACCGGCGGCAATCCACCCAGCTCAGGCTGCTGCAGGAATTACACACCCCCTGAGCACAGAGACAGCTTCTGCCCCCGAATCAGTCTCACCCAGTGTTAAACCTCAAACCTCACCCCAAAGTTCCCAAAGAGGAGAAATGACTTGGGAACATCTCTCTGGAAATGGTGCTCAAAAAGAGGTTCTGAAGAAGCTAGAAAAACAACAGAGAGAGACGCTTCCATCAACAGAGATGTCGGCCGTGCTTCCTGAAACTACAGCAGCCTTGTCTCTGCCCAGGGGGTCTCCTTTGCACTTTCTGCCTCTTTCAGCAGGTGGGAATCACAGCAACGGTTCCTTGTCTTTAAACAAACTCGTTCATTATGGCAACAGTGACCCCACTGCAACCAAAGGAAGGGATGTGACAAGTCTGGAGCCAACAGTTGCCCCTATTATTGCTCCTCAGAGTGACACCAAAATCACCAAAAGTAAAATATTCAGAGTGGGAAGAAAGAGAGGTCAGAGGAGGAGGAGGCCACCTAAAATGTCTACACCAAGTGTGACTGCAGGGCACAGCGCTGCCGCGGTCCCGCCGGTGAATACAGCCCCGTCTGTGGCGACAACAGCCAGATCGGTGGCTGTGCCCGCGAGTCCCACGCCCACAAAACCTCCCCCGGAGAGCTGGAGCGTGGCCTCGGGGACGGCAGCGCCAGCGCCGCGGCTCCTCAGCACGCCCGCGGCAGCAGGGCCGGGGGCTGCCACCGCCACGCGGCCACCCGCCACCCCGCTCGCCCGGAGACACGTCCCCGCAGCCACGCGGCCACCCGACGGGCACGTCGCCCAGAGCCCCGCCACGCCGGGACCTGCTCGGCAAGGCAAAGCCACCGCAAGGGCAGGCGAAAGGAAAACGGAACACAGAGCTGTCCAAGGGCACCGTGCGGCACAGCCCGCGCTCCCGGCCAGCGCGGAGCCGAGCGCTCGGCCTGCCGCCCCGCTGCCCGCCCCCCTGGCGCTGCCCGGCCCCCCGCCCTGGCAGGAGCCGCCTGCCGCGGGCAGCGAGCAGGGCAGCCCCTCGGTCGTCAGGACACGGACCCGACCGAAGTCGTCCCAGGATGTGGCCCCGTCTGCTGCTCGGGGCGGGAGGGAGGAGGAGAGCGCTGCCGGGGGCCGCTCTGAACCTGCCACTGCTGATCCTATCGCCTTGGACGCCTTAAGCAGAAATAATTTTGCAAAGCCCAGAATAATTGGAGGAAAATTAGCTGCTTTTACCGTGCTGGCTGATTCAGATGCTTTTATCCCTTGTGAAGCTACTGGTAACCCCCGTCCAACAATACAGTGGACCAAGGTATCGCCAGGTAAGCTTGATGAACCCCTACGATTTACCTTCCAGTATAATCCTCTACTCGAGTACAGCTTCATTTAGCAGTCCTGTGAGATACCAGTGGAAAGATGAACTTGGAAACAGTGAAAAAGAAAGATATCCCAGCACTCTTGCTGGAGTGTCTTACTGCTAATTATGAAAAAGTTCTTTAGGGGAATAAAGAGAAATCTGTGATCTATATTTAACTGTAATTCTGTGCTTACTGTGAGAAGATTTCAGTAGTTACTGTATGTTACCTGCTGTTACAGAACAGTGAGACAAGCGAAAAGAGAAATCTGTGGTAACAAAGCATCAAATCAAGTTAAAGCTATACCAAAATAGTTCTGAATCTGCAAAGCCTAGTCACAACCACGCCAAAGCCCTTTGGGGTCTGCACAGCCCCATCTGTTTGGTCCAGACTTTGTCTCTGCTGAGGACTAGGTTTTGGTTTGTTTTAAAGCTTTGTCACTGGCTATGCAAAATACTATCATTTCTCTTTCTGAGCACTAGTGTCTTACCTGGGCAAAGCAGACAGGGCCAGGGGAAGTGTTTTCAGGGACTGAGCAGAGAGGAGGAGAAGAGAGAGGTTCTGACGTGCTGCGCTGTCGTGCCCTTGCTTTCGCAGGGACGGAGGCTCCGGAAGGCCGCGGGGAGGGCAGGTGGCGGGTGTTTACCAATGGCACGCTCGCCATCGCCCGGGCGGGCCTGGGGGACCGCGGGCAGTACCTGTGCACCGCCGCCAACCCGCTCGGCACCGCCCAGCTCCTCGCCACCCTGTCGGTAGTGGCCTACCCGCCCCGCATCGCCGGCGGGAGGTGGCGGCTCCTCACCGCGCACTCCGGGAAGGCCGCGGCCGTGACGTGCAGAGCCGAGGGCCGGCCTCCTCCCACCATCACCTGGGTTCTGGCAAACAAAACACACGTCTCCGACTCTTCCGTGGGGAATAACGGTGTTCGTGTGGAACCCGACGGCACTTTAATTATCGAGGAAGCCACTGTTTACGACAGGGGCCTCTACACATGTGTGGCTAAAAACCCAGCGGGCACCGACACGCTGGTTGTAAAGCTGCAGGTCGTTGCGGCACCACCCGCTATTCTGGAAGAGAAGAGAGAACGTGTCGAAGGAACCATGGGGGAAAATCTGAAACTTCCTTGCACCGTGACAGGGAATCCTCGGCCCGCTGTCCACTGGGTGCTCTTCGATGGCACAGCGGTGAAACCTCTGCAGTTTGTAAACGGCAAGCTGTTCCTGTTCGCCAACGGCTCCCTCCACCTCAGCACTGTCGCCCCTGCCGACAGCGGGAATTACGAGTGCATAGCCACGAGCTCGACCGGCTCGGACCGGAGGGTGGTGACCCTCGTGGTGGAACGCAGAGATACGCTTCCAAAAATAGCCACCGCCTCACGAGAGGTGACTCGGTTGAACTTTGGGGATCAGCTGCTTCTGAACTGCACAGCGACGGGAGAGCCAAAGCCCAGGATCATCTGGAGGTTACCCTCCAAGGCAGTGGTCGACCAGTGGCACAGGTAGGAGTCTTGGTCTTTTTCCCCATTTCTTTGAAACCTCAAATGCTGTTTTCTCTGGTGCTTGTGTAAGAGACTGTTACATCACAGAAACACTGCGCTGTGAAGGAAACTCACTTTTAGATGTTTAGCAGTGGTGGAACATCCGTGATGATGGTGTGATCTTATACGTCAAATAACAGATCCCATCCGTTGTCACAAGTGAGTGGGGTCTTACCAAAATGGTCGCAAGTCATAAAGAAAAACAATGTTAATCATGCACTGGCTGAATTTTGTCATTTTATAGGAGGAGAAGTTCTTTGTAAGAGGTGTGCAAAGCAGGACTCAGGAGGAAGAGACTGCTGTAGTCTCCAGCTCTTTGTTCCATAATTCTTTTCCTCTTTTTCCCCCCGCAACAGAATGGGAAGTCGAATCCACGTCCACCCCAACGGGTCCTTGGTTATCGAGGCAGTCACTGAAAAGGATGCAGGCGACTATTTGTGTGTTGCCAGAAACACCATCGGAGACGATCTAATACTGATGAAAGTCAGCGTCACCATGAAACCAGCCAAGATTGACCAGAAACAGTATCTCAAGAAAGTGGTGCCGTACGGGAAGGATTTCAGAGTGGACTGCAAGGCCTCCGGGTCACCCGCCCCAGAAATATCCTGGAGCCTGCCCGATGGGACGGTGATCAACAACGCGATGCTGGCAGACGACAGTGGCCACAGGTCGCGCAGGTACGTCCTCTTCGACAACGGGACTCTGTACCTCAACAAAGCTGGAGTAACGGAGGGAGGAGATTACACCTGCTATGCTCAGAACACGCTGGGCAGGGATGAAATGACGATACACGTCACGGTTGTCATGGCAGCCCCTCAGATAAAGCACAACTACAAGACACACATGCAGGTGAAAGCTGGAGACGCGGCATTACTGGACTGTGAGGCCGTTGGAGAACCCAAGCCAAAAATATTCTGGTTGTTACCTTCCAGTGACATGATCTCCTCGTCAACAGCCAGACACCTCCTGCACGTCAACGGGTCTCTGTCGGTCAGTCGAGTCAAGCTGTTAGATGCCGGGGAGTATATGTGTGTTGCTCGGAATCCTGGAGGGGACGATACAAAGTTGTACAAACTGGATGTTGTTGCTAAACCACCCATCATAAACGGTTTACACATGAACAAAACGATCATGACAGTGACGGCAGTCAGGCATTCAAAGAAACAAATTGACTGTAGGGCAGAAGGGACGCCCCCCCCCGAGATTATGTGGATCATGCCTGATAATATTTTCCTAACAGCTCCATATTACGGGAGCAGGATTGCAGTACACAAAAATGGGACGCTTGAGATTCGGAACATAAGGCCTTCTGACACAGCCGAGTTCATCTGTGTGGCCCGTAACGACGGGGGTGAGAGTATGTTGGTGGTGCAGCTGGAGGTAGTGGAAATGCTGCGGCGACCGACATTTAAAAATCCATTCAATGAAAAAATAATAGCAAAACCAGGGAAAGCTACCACGCTGAACTGCTCCGTGGACGGGAACCCTCCGCCAGACGTCAGCTGGATGCTGCCCAACGGCACGTGGTTCTCCGGCGGCATCAAGACCTCCCAGTTTCTGACAGGAAGCCACGGTACCCTCACCATCTCCAGCCCCGACACAGCCAAAGCAGGGAGGTATCGCTGTGCTGCCAGGAATAAAGTCGGCTACATCGAGAAGCTGCTCATCGTGGAGGTTGGCCAGAAGCCCAACATTCTGACTCGCCCAGCGGGGCCAGTGAAGGGCATCAGCGGGGAGTCGCTGTCGCTTCACTGCCTGTCCGAAGGGAGTCCCAGGCCAAGGACAGCGTGGACGCTGCCGGGCGGCTCCGTGCTGGAGCGGCCGCAGCTCGGCAGGAAGCACGTGCTGCTGGAGAACGGCACGCTGCTCATACGGGACGCCTCCGTCCACGACAGGGGCGACTACGTCTGCAGGGCCCACAATGACGCCGGGGAGTCCTCCCTCACCGTTCCTGTCGTCATCGCGGCCCACGCCCCACGGATCACCAACAGGCCGCCGCGGGCCGTCCACACCGTACCCGGCGCGGCGCTTCAGCTCCACTGCGCGGCACTGGGAATTCCAAAACCAGAGATTTCCTGGGAGCTACCCGACCGCTCCGTGCTCTCTACGGACCACCGAGGCCGAGCGTCGGGCAGCCAAGTGCTTCACCCCTCAGGGACGTTACTCATCCAGAACCCCCGGCCCTCGGACTCCGGCACATACAAGTGCACGGTGAAGAACCACCTCGGCAGTGACTTCACGGTCACATACGTTCACGTCATCTGAAGTAAGAAACGCAGCACAAAGGAGCCTCCACAAAGTTGGCAGCTGGACCGAGCTCAGTCATGGAGTGAGGTTAATCAAAGGCAGCCCCAGGCTAAATACACCCCCCACAGTCAGTCTGCAGTGGCCGTGCAAAAAGGAGAGGAGGGACCTGGGGGAGATGAGGTCCAGCATTAGTACCTGGCATTTGTTCTTTCAGTGATTAAACAGACAAATTAATTTAACAAACTGGAGGCGCATTTGCTCTGCCAGCAAACAGGGAATATCAAATAAGATTACGTTTCGGAAATGTACCTAGAGATCTTCAGTAGAGGACAGACTTCTTCAGTGTGAAATGCCCCGTGTGACTGTCATGAGCACGGATCACATAAACCAAGAGTATCTGAGAACCAAAGAGCAGATTTTATTACGATGCAAATCACTGTCTCAATACATTCGAATATTTAGTATGTTTTGTAATAAATATTCAATGGTGAAACAATAGTGAAGTATTTTTAATAATACAGCTGTTTCACACAGTCTTTGCGGAGCTTTGGGATGATATGTACAGAACAGCTTTGTTCTTGTTTTTAAACAAGAGAGTAAGCTCTGTTTAGTGCTGTTCACAGTAAGTACAGACTGTGTGTAGCTCAGTGGCATTTTCCTATGGTCGCAAAAGTGTTTTTTAAAAATTTCTCATGAGAAAACAATTGCATCAATTTGTGTATATATTTAGAGCTCTGGTTTCTCAATTCAGTAGACAGGTCTAAGAAGCAACCTTTGGTAGCGAGGGAAAAATACCTTCACAATGGTAGATGGTCATCAACACCTTTTACACTAATGAATCACGGATTGGACTGGTCAAATCAATCTTCAAAATAGATGAAGCCAGTAACTACAGCTCAGAATTTCTTCCAAAGAGAGAGATTAACGTTAGAACAGAGGGGTCAAAATACCTGCACCACAGATTTTCCCCTTAAATTTGCAGATCTGGGAGGAGGGTTGGCGCTGGCCCTACACCCCTGTGGTGCCGCAGCCGGCACTGCCCGAGCCCTCCTGCTCTCTCCGGCCGCAGGGAGGGCCGAGGCTGTGGGAAGGGCTGGGGGCAGCCGTCCCCTCCCTCGCGCACAGCTCCAGCTCTCCGCGGCGTTTGAAGGAAGGAGAAGCCCAAGAAGGGGCAGACGTCCCTCCTGGGCCCGCAGGACGCCGCTGAGGGGGGCTGGCGGAGCCCTCGGCGCCGTGACCACCCCTGAGCCGCCGCTTCGCGCCCGGCAGCGAGAAGGTGTTCAAGCACCCGGAGCTAGACGCAGACTCTACCTCGTTTGACCATGTCACAATCAATTTTGCGAGTTTTAAATTTTCTTTTATTCAGGACTATAAGCTCAGCTTGGATTGCTTTTGTGCCGGTTTGATCATTTTCTGACGCCGACCACACACAGTTTGCTGGGCGTGTGTTCCCAGCTCCTGCAGCATGGGCGGAGCAGCAGCCACAGAATGGTCACAACAGGTGAATCTCACCAGTTCAGATGTGTAAGAGCTTTAGCTACTATGAAGAACAGTTAAATCTCCTTAAAAAACGATTAGAGCAGAATATATTTTGACCTGAGTAAGACTTACCAGAGCAGAAATACTTTTTACGTAAGACTTACCTGACTGTCATAAAAACCAGTCAAAACCTACTTTTCCTCAGATTTTCGTGCAGCGAGTATTGATTCATTAGCTGGCTGCTCGGCCTCCCACGTCCTCTGAAGCTTGTTCCTCTGTCCCCACAGAGCACCTGTGATACCATCCAGAAACTCTCTGTATGGTAGATTAAGCAAATTGAATTAATATAAAACAGGGAGAAGATATTCCTATGTATATTTAAAACACCCTGCCCTTTCAAAATGAACACAAAAAAAATCATACAGGCTAACACCTAAATTACATAAAATAGTCATGTTTATTCCATTTTTTCAACTCCGAGCAAAATTATATGTGTATGGGTCTGAACAATAACGATTTGTTTGTGGTAATTCTGATTTATAATGTGGGTTTGCACCCAGCTGACGGTACCAACCCCCCCGGCACCGGACACTCACCGCACGGCGCTGAGGGCACAGATGGGGCATGGGGAAAACTCCTTCGGGGCGGCTTTGGCGCGAAAGACCCGCAGGAAGGGCTCGGGGGCTCTGCCACCCCGCTCCGTCGGCGCGGGACACGCAGAGCTTTGCTGCCTGCGAGGTTTCCCCGGGCGGGAGGAGCGGAACCCGCCGCGGCTGCGGGAGCGTCGCTGCCGGACCCAGCGCCCGTGGTAGAAACACCAGATGTCAAACGCTGCTACTTCTAGTAGGTTTATTAACGGTACATTGTGGCTTTTAATATAAACTTTAAGAAGTTCTAATACAAGCAATAAACCCACTTCAGCACCTTCTTACCACAATAAGAGCAAGAGAAAATTGGTAGTTTAAACAAAGAACTTTATAAAGTGCATATGAAAATTACAGTCAAATTAACACAATTTAAACTGATGCTTGTTCTACCAACAAAGAAAGAGGTGAACATTTTAATGAACAAATTAACTTTTATGCCAAAATCGGAAGTGCCTTTCAGTTCAGTAGTTTGGTCCAGTGCAGTTCTTAAAAACAAAAAAAACCAACCCCCCCACCCCAAGAACTCACAACAAAAACAAAAAAACACAATAAAAATAAAATAAAGAAGTGTTTCCTTCAAATAAATAAATCCAGCATTCTTCGTCCTCTTTAAAAGTAACAGGACCTAAAAAGCACCAAATTCATAAAATCTGCAATAACATTCTTCAAATAGGCCCACAAATCCATACATTTAAATCTAGTTAAATGCAAAAAAAAAAAAAATATCCCCAAACCCAAAAAACCCACCTTGTTACATATTCACATCAACTGCAGCACAAAAAATAAGTATTGAAATAATAAGAAAACTAAAGTCTGCTTGCTAGCAATAACTAGTGCATTGGATTTCGAATGGTCTGTTCTTCAGTGCAAAGGGAACGCGGCGCCTCCCTCCCGTCTCGGGGTCAGAAGTGCGAGGGGTGCCCGTACTGGCTCGCTCCGGGCTGCGCCTGGTTGCCTGGGTGTGACACAAAGGGACCCGTTTGTGCCCGACGTCCGCGCCCCGCAGCGGCACACCCCCCCCGCGTTCCACGCCGCCACTCAGCACCTTCCCGCGGGTGTGACGGGGCCGTTTCCTCGGGGGGATGGACAAGCGGGGGGACACCAGACGCCACCAGCCCCGGCCCTGGGGGTGCCTCGGGCTCCTCCGCAAGCGGCGGGAACCCCCGGGATGTGCCAGCCCCCGAATCCCGGTCCCCCGCCGCTGCAGGGAGCAGCGTCAGCAGGTGAATTACTCACAGGGCGATACCGGCGGCGTTTAACACGCGGAGCGTCTCCAGGCGAGTAATTCCACGCTGCGACACCCCCCGCGCCCCCACGCACAGGCACGCGCAGGCACTTACTGGAGAGCTGCTTCTGGAGCTGCCTGACCAGCGCCGCCGTCTGCTGCTGCTGCTGCGTCTGCTGCAAGCCGGGCCGCGGGAACTGCGGGAGCAAGGGACAGGCCGGAGCAACGCGCGGGCAGGGGTGCGGGCAGGGGCCCCCGCGCCGGGTCCTGACTGCACCTGAACAGCACGGCACGGACGCACAGGGCGTCTGGAACTCCCAGGACGTTTGTCCCCATCGTTCCCTGAGGTCTGACACGTTTCCAGTCGTGCCACGGATCTCGCCTGTGTCCGGCCAGACACAAGGGACAGGGTCGGTCTCTGCCCTTTCGCCCTCCGCAGAGGCCGCTCTTCACCTCACAACTCCCTCTCAGCAGCTTTGCTGTCTGCATTGCTCAAACAACACACAAATCAAAGCTGCAAATCAAAATGAACAGCCCTTTCAGCGATTTTAAACACTCACATGTAGTTGGAGCAAAATAGTCAAAAGAAGCATCTAGAAAAATATTTTTTCCAGGCAGGCAGCACTTTGGGTAAGAGCAGGGTGAGCACACGCAGGGGCTGCTCCCGCCGTGGGCCCCCAGGCAGCTGGGCCAGCTCCTCACTGAGCACAAGCAGCCCCGTCCTGGTCCTGACCACCAGTCACCCACAGGGATGGAGACGAGGCCCCTCCAGTCCAGGGCATTAAGCACAATGGGATGAGACACAGAAAGCTTCTGAAGAAGTCTGCTGTTAGTGAATTAAATCGTGACTTCAATCACTTTGAAAGTACTCCCAGTGCAAATGCCCTGACTTTCACAAATTCACACACTATTTATGCTTGCATCAAGGCAGAATTTAGCCTTTGGTCCATCTGACAGCACGCTGACCCATGAAGTCTATTTTTCAGGATGGGCAGGAGAACAACTGCTTCGCCTTCCTTGCTTCTGGCTGTCATTCAGAAAAAAAATCATTCTCCATTAACTCTGATCACTTGCCTGCGCACCGGAGCACCAAGCGCGTCGCCCGCCACTGACCGACGACAGACAGCCGGTCTGTGGTGCCGCGGGACGGACACCGCCGGGGCCCAGGCTCTGCGTGGGCACCACCCGCCTCTTCCCTCGGACAACGCGTCACCGTGTGACAGAAGCGCGCCCGGGCAGCAGCTCTCGGAGCGCCGAGGATGGAGCTGAGGGCGCCACTCCCCCACCCTCACCCCAGGAGGGAGGCGGTGCTGCGCGAGGCGCTGCCGTGCACAAACCAAACCAGCCTTCCCCACCTTCTGTCTGGGCCTCAGGCCTCCGAGCTTAGAGTTTCCCAAGTCCCAGAATTTTCTTTCTCATTAGATTTGGTGAAAACGCCTGTGCTTCTAATTAAGTGATTTTCTGTGCTTCTGCGCAAGGACACACAACACATCGGGCCAGTCTGAAGACCTGACGTGCTGAACAAGACCAGAGTGATCCGGCACTTTAATGACATTGTGCCGCTGCAGAAAACGCCCCTGCTTTGTTTCAGCGAAACCTTTTGCTTACTGAAGGGAGTTCCAGCGTTTTACAAGACTCCAGCACCTCTTCCCTTTCTGAAACTAAATCCTTTCCTTAGAATACATTGTGCAATCTTCTGGCCAACAGTCCGGGGTAAATGCTGAGGTTAGTCACAAGCATTAACCGTGCCAGGGCTTCTCGAGCCACGAGACCAGCACAGGGAGCTTCCTGCTGGTACGTGCTGGAGGGGGAGCCCACGGCCAGGCAGGGGCTCTGTCTCTCTTGTGCAGTCTGTTCAAGATACAAATGCTACTAAGAAGACCTCAAAAATGCACTGAAATTATCTTTGATAGATATCAGATAAACATCTTTCACTCATCCTTACTCTTGCACTTACAAGCTGCCCCCCAGTTTCTCTGTCAGATCACGTTGATTAATGCTTTTAAACGCAGAAGCCAGTGATTCCACCATTACTGTCTTTTCCCCATTTTTCTACAGCAAACGTTTTCGAGTTATCCTCACCTACCTTAAACGTGTTTTAAATTTCCTGCCCAAATACAGGAAACAAGCTCAATGACATTGTAAATTCAGTGGACGTGTCCATAAAAGTTACTTGGTAGGGACAGTGATTTGGTACAACCATTCACTAAACCATAAAAGGCTCCAATCAGCATAAAGAAATGTCTCAAAAGTCATTTTGTTTGTACAGTTGTCTTCATGCAGCTCTGTTTTATGACCAACGATTCCATTTAACAGGTTCTTTGAACAATAACCCCCCTTTTTTTCAGCAGTACAGCCCCAGGCCGGCGCCCCGTGCTGGGGGGAGTGTGGCTGCTCGCACACCCGCTGGCCCCTGGTGCCTCTGCGCCCAGGCTGCTCCTGGTGACACAGCAAAAACGAGGAGTAGCCTCAGTCATACACCTCATCCTGCTTCCACTTCAAAATATTACAAAGACAGAAAAATCCAGCAATTTGTATGCATCGGCGGCAACTACAGATTTCTCACTGACCTTCTGTTTTTAAAGTTAGCAAGGGCTATTTATTACTACTATATTAATTAAGATAACACCCATAAAACTGCACAGCACAGCAAGCATAAACAGGAAAAATTCATCCCTGCAGTAGTAAGGTGTTAATTTACACCTGATACTACGCAATGGTATCTTTAGACCCCCAGGAAAAAAAGATCTCCGCCTCTTCATCAGGGCTTACAGCACCTGGTTCTGTATCAGGTTTTCAAAATACTCATTTATTTATGCTGCACTAGGAGTAAGACTGAGGGTGACTTTAAAGCACCTCATCATTTTCCCCCTCTGAAATCACACAAAGACATTTAAGGCAGTTGGTCTGGGCTGTCCTGTGGTACTGGTGATGGGAGAGACATATAGAATTAGAAAAGCACCAGTACCCATTTTTTAACTATATCCCCAAGTATTTCTCAGAAGAACGGTTATGGGGGGTTACTGGTATTGTTTGGGATATTAACGGTTATTTTTAAATCAATACTCCTAAGTGTAACTTCAGAAAGATACGTTGCTATGAAGCATTTGAACTTTTCCTACACACACACAGATCTCTTTTCAGTGTGTTGTCGTTGGCCCAACTTTGGTACCAGTTTTGACTGAAGTGGTGAAGGCGCAGGAGGCCGCAGGGGCTGAGCGGGGCAGAGCAGGAGCCCCCCCGCCAGCCTCCTCCCGCAGCCCTTCGGCACGACGGGCACAGCGACGCGGGCTGCTGGGGACAGACACACCCTCCCCTGCCCGTGGCGGGACAGGACACCCTGCCCGGCCCTTACCGCTGCGTCACCACAGCCCGGCTCGGCACCGGCTCTGCCCATCGCCAAAACGGGCCGGTGGCCACCCGCGCCGGGCACGCGGCGGAGCGGCGGCGGCACCCGAACCCCCTCCCCGGGCTGCCCGTCGCCAACAACCCCCCCGCCCCGTGGCAGCCCTCACACCTCCCCTCGCACCTCCCTGCAGCGCCCGGCCCTCGCCTCTGCTTACCAGCGGCTGCTGCGGCTGCACAGGCTGGAGACCAAGCGCCTGCTGCGGCCCCGCCGGCGGCTGCTGCTGCTGCAACTGGAAGAGGACAGGCACTGAGCCAGCTGTGCCGTGCCGGGCCATGCCGTGCCATGCTGTGCCACGCAGGCTGCTCTGCAGAACCACCCGGCACGGCACCAGCCCCAGCGCTGGGTGCTGACGGCCCATGCAGGAGATCAGCCTCACAGCCCCCCACTGCCATCGTCAGCCACACCAGGCTGACAAGGAGCAGAGTCAACAGACAAAAACGTGCTCGGAGGCCGGTATATTTAGTTTACCACGGCAGCAGAATATTCACAGAATCACAGAATCATCAGAATCAGGCTCAGCCGCTTCAGACTCGACACGGCACAGGCAAGCGCGTGACACCATCACCCACCACAGGGGTGTCTGCAGCCCTCCCCGCACCCAGACGCCCGCCCCTGCAGCGAGTCCCTCACCTGGAAGAGCCTCTGCTGCCGCACCTGCTGCTGCCTCTGTCTCACGGGCTCCGGGGGCAGCTGCGCCGAGCCCAGGGCCGGGTGAGGACCCGCGGCCGCCGCACTGTCCAGTCCCGCTCCGACCAGCGAACTGGGCTGATGGCTCAACCTGATCGGGGGAAAACCAGGGGGGAAATTGGAGAGAAAGGCACATTTAATTGCTAGTGAACCCCTCTTTGATTCCTACAGTTTACTCCGAGCAAAGCCCGGGCAGCGGCGGGGGCTCACCGCTGCGAGCCGGGCAGCGGCTGGACGTAGGGCGCGGGCTGCGGCGGCAGGTACCCCCCGGGCTGCTGCTGCATCTGCCGCAGCCGCTCCACCAGCGCGGGGCTGGGCTGGGCGCCGGCGTACGCCCGCGGGTTGTAGCTGGGGGACAGCACCACGGCCCCGGGCTGCTGCTGCGGCTGCAGGGGCAGCGGCGTGCTGTACATGGTGTATCCGGGAGCCATGCCCTGCAGGAGAACCGACACAAGAGTCATCTTTACATCAGCTGAACTGGAAGAGAAAGAGATGATGGCCTTCACCAAAGAGCCAAGGCTGGGCGAGCGGGGGCCAGCCAGGGAGATGCCATGCTGTACCCATGCCCCGACCCGCGAGCCCCCACGGGCTGCACCCCGCCTCGGGGGGGTTCGGGCAGCGGCAGCACGGTCCCACGCAGCAGGACGCAGCCTGCACCCTGCCCCCTTCCCCGGGCCAGAGCCCCGCTCTGCTCCACAGCTCCACCTCCCTCTTCTGTTCTCCCCCCTCGGAATCCCAAGTACCAGAATGACCACGACATAATTAAGAGTTACTGTTATCATTGTCTTGCCAGAAATCGGCCACATTTCAGGCTTGACACTGAAGTAGGCTTGCCTTTACCAGCAACATCAGGAAAATCTGGGAAGTGACGGCGTTAAAAACGTTTATAAGTGGCAGCCTGGGGGGACCACAAGCACCCTCGGAGGAGGCCTCCCTGCTACCCAGGCCGGAGGCACGAGGAGCAGGCTGGACTAAAGCTGCTCTGTTCAAGCGCGTTTCCCGCGGCGGACGGTACCTGCGCCTGCTGCAGCCCCGGGTACTGCGGAACCTGCGACGGGGGCCGAACTTGTGGGGTGAAAATAGCAGCTTGGTCCATGGGCTGCCCCTGAAAGACACATCGCCCGTCAGGTGCGGCCTCCGCAGCCCGACCAAGTCCCTTCTGGACACAAACCCACCAAGTTGTGCCCTGAAAAGTCACAGAGAGACTCGAGCGCTTCCTTCAAGACAGCACCAGTGCTCAGTGCCAAACTGCTGAACTGTATTTGCTTGGGGGGGGTGGAAGGGTTCCCTGTGGTTTGATTTCCCACACTACTGTAACACTGCAGCAGTGAAGAAACAGCCCTTTACCGAACAGGGGTCTTGCAGACACCCTTTAAAACGGGGCGCTGCAGAGGATTAGAAAAAAAATATTCTGGCCATCTTGGAAGACAGTACATTAAATTATAGAGGAAGCTTAGAGTGAACGAGAATCTCTGGTATAAATACAGCTGATACCTTCCTAAGGCTACCTGTTAACAACTTCCCCCCAGATGACTCAGGCAAAATGCCGATTAGCAGCTTTTATGATGATGTACAAAATACCAGTATGATAAATGGGTAATGCAAGCACCTCCAGCTCCCAACCAGTACAGCCTGGAAACACACTCGGGTCTGTGGTCAGCAGAGAGCTTAGGTTGTTCATCCCAAACTGCCTCAATATTTATGCTCAATTAATGGCAAATCATTTAAAAATTCCAACTATAACTGCATTAGTATGTTTTGAAGCACCAGAAAAGAGGAAAAAATAAACTGTTGGACTTAGTTTCAGGACCAAGGTTGGAAAAAACTGGTGAATGAGAAATTTGCCAAGGATACAATCGAGTCTGTGGTTTTTCTGTGGACTGCGATGCTGCCCAGCTGCACCTGATCATTTTGAAAACCAATGTACTCAGAAAAGCTCAGTGGCAGTCTGGAGCTGGAAGCAGTGATGCTCCTTCCCTCTAGCTGCCATGTCCACCCCAAAAACAAACAAAAAATCCACGTTCTCCAGCAAAGCCTTTGCCATTTTAATCAGGATATCCTTACGGAGATGGATTATAATTTAAGGCTAAAAGTGACTTTGATAACACACTGCAAGCAGCAATGTTACAGGGCTACCTGGTAGAAAAGAGAATCCATGTGGGATAAAATCCTGAAGCCCCGCTGGAACTGTCCCCCATTACCTGCTCCCCCCCTTTAGTGCTCCCCGTGCCAAATGTTACCGAGTGCGTAAGCCCAGCCAGCAGTCCTGCCGTTCAGCTGCTGGTTTGGACTGGGTTTAAAAACGTGCACCCTCACCCACAGACCTGGGGAACGAGCAGAGGTACCCACTGCAGTCGGGACGCGCTCAGGGAAGCGGGGTGGTGCGGGGAAAGCGCCCCAGCTCCAGGTGTCTGACCCGAGAGGCGAGAACCGCTGGGAGGGGGCTGCGCTCACGGCCCCCGCCTGCGGCAGGCAGCAAACAGAGGGGGCGAGATGCAAAACGAGGGGCAAAGCTACCACAGGGTGCCATGGGGGTTGTCACACACTCATTTTTCATACCTTCCTTGCTGTTAAAAACAAAGAAAAAGCCTGAGCCAGGCTCTGTGCCAGGCTGCGGGACCACGGCTAAAGGGGTCGCTGAGGAGCAGAGACGACAGCGGGGAGCTCTGGTACAGTAGGAGGCAGAAGCCTCACTAAAGATTTGTTTTAAAAACAGGCCAATATCTCATGGAAAAACTCTGAGAAACAAATTAGGGATATAGGAGGTGTGAACAGAGCAACATCTACCAGTCCTGACAAAGGGTCCGGGTAAATAAAATTTATCTGGAAAAACATCTGCGAAGTCAGACAGGGAGGTCTCAAAACAACCACCTGATAGGTGAGAGACTGAAACGCTGAACAGGACGGACATCTAGCAGATGGGATGCACATACAACAGGCATTAGCCAAGTTCAGCGGGAAGGTACTCAAGTACCTAAGGTTTTTCTTTTTTTTAAACAGAAGCAAAAGAAGAGAAACAAAAAAAGAACAATAATTTCTCTGAGCAAACTGCTTCTGAAGCTTCTTCATAGGGTGCCATCCCCAGGATAGATAAAGATGTAACCCAAAATCACCCAAAGGTGAGATCTGGCAAAACCATGACTGATTTCTAGAAAAAACGGTGCTTTAAGCTTTTCCCCGCAGCCATACAAAGCCCCTGGAGGGATCTGCGGGAGCTGGTCGGAGTGTGCCTCTCTGCGACAGCGGGAGCAACGCCCTCCCGACAGCGTCCCTCCAAAGCCAGGGCAAGTTCTGTCAGTGGAAATCGGATTAGGCCCTAATTCTGTAAGAAAACACTAAATAATCAGCTGCATGACCCCAGCAACACGAGTGAGTTTTGTCCGCCGGCCGCTCCAGGCGCAGGGAGGTGGCGGGCGCGGGCCGGAGCAGAGCCTGCTCCTCGGGGCGGGACGGGGCAGCCTGTGCCGGGCACCGGGCGAGCTCGCGGGCTGCCAGAGCGCTCTGCATCCCTCAGCAGCCCAGCAGATGTTGCTCAATCCAAAGGGACTTCTCTCTCCAGGCAAAATTTAGTAGAGTTAATGAGACATGCAGGCTGACTGCTGCCGGCCAGAACTGTGCATGCACGTCCAACAGAAACGGAACAGAAAAAAAGGAGAAAAACCCCAAACACTTTTATTCCGTGCCGATGCAATGTTACCATTCTCTGTTCTGCTCGCACCCTGAATTGAAGCAAACCTCACTGCTTTCTCCTGTGACAGTATGTGACCGCAGTGTGTTGGGAAGGAATTTTCTTTTCTAGGTGATGCTGGGACTGGCAAAGGCAACTGGAGCAGCCATGGCACTGTAGGGTGATTCTGACCAAAATCTGACCAAATCGGACTCAGAAGTAGGCAGTGAAACACTAACACGTATTTAGAGAAGATGATGACGACGGATTCGAGAGACCTCCCTGTACTTGCTGCCTCTCGAGGTGTGCCTAATTAACTGCAAGTAGGGTGATCTATACCCTGCTCTACACGCCACCAGCAATGACAGGAATGATTGCACATAGATAAAACATGGACAAGAGGGGAAGCAGCAAAGCCTTTTTAAAAACACATCTTGCTTTGTCTTTCCAATTAGTGCTTTTATCAGCATTGCAGTTTCCTTAAGCCAGGATGAAAATCCTGCAAACTGATTCCCAGCCCTCCCGCATGCAGCCGCTGCGCTCCCTGGGCGAGGGGGTGCCAAAGCGCATCATTCTCATCGAAAGCAAAGTGTGCAGCCTGCGTGTGGAAAGAAATGCATGTTTGTGTGAAAGGAAAAACAAAGAGAAGTTCACGGTCTGAGAGCGGTTACCATTACGTTGTCAAAGCCATCCTGAAGGGATACAGCAGTGCTACAGACATCCTAAAGGAAAAGGACAGGCGAGAAAATAGCAAACAACACAAAGAGTACACACGAGTAGGTTCGGATTGTTAGTGGAGCAGTAAAGCACCTGCACAGAGCTCACCTGTGTGTATGCAAAGAATGCTGGTGTTTAGGAGCACTAGCAAGGTCCCTTGGGGTGGTTTGGTCCTAATGCACCTCAATACTTCTGTGAAATTTATTAGCAGAAACTCTAAACCTGGAACCGACTTCTTACCATCCACAGGAACGATTAATTCTGTGCGTAATACTTAAATATTTTGAACAAATCGTAGCTCCTGAAGGCCTTGCAGCACAGCTGTGTGCTTCCAAGCACCCAGCATGTACAGCACAGCACCAATTGCAGAGTCCTTCTGGACTGATTTCACAGAACCACACACGAGTGCCCATGATTTTCAGCTGAGTAGGAGATCCCGTTCTGCAGCTGCAGAAACACGAAGACCAAAGAAGAAACCGGGCCCATTTAAGCGGTGCCTAACGCCACACAGCAGAGCAGCAGCGCTCACAGATCACAGCAGCGCTCACAGATCACAGCAGCGCTCACAGATCACAGCAGTGCTCACAGATCACAGCAGTGCTCACCAAACCCCTTGTTCCCACCCCGTGAGGGGCCCCCCCCAGGCTCGGGCGCTGCCTCAGCGTTCCCAGAGCTGCCCAGAGCTGCCCAGGACGCGGCTCTGAGCCAGCAGCGCCACGCAAAGCCCTGGTGCCCTGGGACCTCGGGGGGGTTCGCTGGTGTCAGCCAGCACCTGTCTGGGCCCCAAGGAAAGCAAAGAGGGGGGGCTGGCGAGCTGTTCCCCCGTAGCAGGGTGAGTGAATCCTCCCCACGCTCAGTGAGGCCAAACGCCCGGAGCAGCCAGGAAGCAGCGTGCCCGCGGGCCTGCTGCCCAGCACACTGCTGCGGGGAGGCAACTGGGGATCCCTGCCGGGCTTGGGACGGCCCTGGGTCCACTTGGTGTATGTCAGTTTAACTCGGAGTTTCCTGCTGACATAAAACCATGGCTGACACGGAACCACTGGCTGGTAACACCAGCACACCCACACCAGCCGCACCAGGCACCTCAACCTGCCCTGCTGGATTTCAGTGCAACTTTTACACTGTAAAAGTCCGATCCAAATTTTGGGAAAAAGTCCACCACAGACACCTTACTAATCTTATTTAGGCATGGCTTCGTGCCTTCATGATAAGTTTATTCTCCTTACTGACAACCTGCCTATGCAGCACTTCAGAGCAGGGCTTAACTTCAGACACTGTCCCTGTTTGAAACCAAAAGGGAAATGCAACATCATCTGTCCTCTAAACGTGATGGTGTTAAACAACAACATTTCTTAAATGTCAGAATCATGTGTTATTTTAGATCTTCAGTTATTACTTTTTGATCCACCCAGCCATAAGTAGTGATCACCATTTGTTTACTCAAGCCTGTATTCTATCATAGTAACTGAGAGCCAGTTGGACCTAACATTCAGAGTAAGATATTGCCTAACGCAAGAAACACTACAGGGTTTCTATGAAACAAGCAGCGATGGCTCCCTGTAGAGCCCAGTACCCTGACACTTAGGGTACCAAAGCTTAGTACCTCGTAGTGCCTGCGGGATGCCAGTGAGGTATCACGTATCCACCATGCCATGGATATGATAAAACACACATCCAGAGCTTCTGGGGGCTTTGGGTTTTTTTCCTTGAAAGGCAGAAGACAACACACACCCAGGGAAACCCTAGTTTCACAATTCCAAACAGCCCCATATAAAACTACTGCAGCCCCTCAGCAATGTAAACACTTCAGAGGGCTCTGCATGTGTCAAAGCAGAGAGAGTGAGAGGGATGAGAAGGGTAATGAGGGGGCTGTAATAGAGACAGCATGGGAGAAATTACAAGGATACTTGCTGAAAATTTTGATTACTTTGAGCAAAGAGGGCACGTCATAGAATTTGAAGGCAAGATAGCATAAGGGTAATGTAATATATACTGCAGAGAGGATAAGAATGGGTACAGAAGGACTTTAAAATAAGGTGAAAAGTTACTGGTTTTGCCACCAAGTACCACACACATCTCACGGGCTACCTGGGACCCAAAAGCCAGTTTTCTGTTGCCAGCCCCTTGGCTGAGAAGCAGCTCTGAGGGAAGCACGGCCTCCAAGGGAGTTGCACAACAGCCCTGTGCGGTTTGTCACAGAGCGGCTGCACGCGGCAAAAACCTCAGGAGAAGCAATACAGCTATTTCTAGAGAACACGGGCGTCTGTCTGCACACGTGTGTGGAAACGGCTGCGGCTGCCCTGCCGGGGCTGCTAAGGGTAAGAGCTCTGAGTGCCTCCGGGGCTCACTCCCAGCTCGGTGGCACACACACCACGCACTGCCACACAGCGGGGACGGGAGTTTCATCAAGTAGCAGAAGCAAAACCTGATTTTTGGAAACATGGGAAAAACTAGAAGGGACTAAGAGACCAAAGGGCAAATGAAGTTTAAAAGCAGACGGCCCTGGTTAAGCAATATTTGAGGAGTTACTGCCGCTGTAACTATCAGCTGGCTCTCCGCTCCGTGAGCCTGCGCAGGGCACCCCAGCAGAAGGCAAAACCACCGTGTTGCTCCTCAGACTGAGGGGTTTGGACAAACCTGTTGGAGAGACCGTGACTGTGCTTGCTGCCTGAGGAGCCGCTGCTGCTGCTGCTGCTCTTGCTGCAGGAGCTTCATCTGGAGCAACTGCTGCTGAGGCGTGATTGCATGGAGAGAGGGGGGCTGCATCATGGTGCCAGAGCGCCGCTGCAGCATGTTCGACAGGGCTTGCTTCGTGTTACTTGGAACAAAGGAGCCTGTCGGATCCAGCCTGGAACCACCTAAAAACCACCCAAAACACAAATGCATTCTCTGCCTTTGTAAGAGCATTGCTGGTACAGAGCACTGCTAGCTCATCAGCTCCCACGGGGCTAGCTCGGCAATAACGCTGATAAACTCCTCTCTGCAAAGGCAGACAGCTGCCCGCGTCAAACCACACTACTGACCTGAAAAATTAAAGGGGCAAAATAACTCTGAAGGCTGCCACTTGTAAACGGGAATGGAAAGTAAAAAGGCTGTGGGCTGTTACATGTTCCGTGTCACATAAAACACTTGACTACTATTGATGAATGAAAGTTGTGTGTCAGCTCAAAAGCATATGAACAGCTTCTTATGTCAAACCAATTCTATAATGAGATGGCAGTAATTTATGCACTGTACGCTATCTGATAAAAATCATGTCTCTGTGTCAGACTTACGAAGGTAATCTTATACATTTATTTTTTAAATCAGCATTTCCTTAAAATTTTTCCCCACTGTCTGGTATATTCTGAAGACTTGTTCACACTTAAAAGTACAGATCTATCTCTATTTGGAGCTTTAGAAAAAATATTTAACATTTATAACGGGAAACAAAGTTCTAAACTGCTGCATAACATCCAAGAAGGACACAACAGTATTTCTCAAAACATCATGAACTGCTGCCCCCTAGAGCAAGTAAAATACCTGTGTTAAACCCTGTATCCATCAACTGGAAGAAAAACTACCCTACAAAAAATTAAGCATGTATCACAAATGCTGAAAAAATGTGAGCCCATGGATTTTTCAGTCCATCTGGCAGATGTTAAATCAGCCATCATGGTTCTTAGTATGAATCGAAGAAGAAATAATCCAAAGGTCATTTGTTCCTTTTAATCATCCCTCTCTTATTTCACTCCTCATTAAACTTCTACCAGCTTTCTTATATTGTCACCACAGCAGGTCATTTTTGCTCATTTACCAAAAAAGCGTAATAGCTTAATAGAGACAGACCTACGACTGGTAATAGAAAGCCCTTCAAAAAAACCAGCTAACTAAGAAATAAAGTAAATGGCATCGGCATTCTGCTTTGGAGAAAGGCAGAAACAAAACGTGGTTAGAAGAGGTCAGGTTCTGTCACACCCCGAATACCAAGGCGCCACGTCTGTGAGCGGGAAGAAGCGCAGACATACCCGGAGGGAGGCTCTGGTTCTGCAGGAAGAAGCCGGGCTGCTGCGGCTGTCCCATCACGCTGTAACCCCACAGGGCAGGCTGAGCCTGCTGCATCAGTTGGGAGGAAATGGGGGAGTAAGTGGGAGGCACTCTGTACAAGCTGTTCTGCGGGTATTCCTTAAAATATACAGTAAAAGTGAATGTTACTGACATTCATACCTTACTAACTCATAAATAATGCCGATTTTCCTACTAAATTATTAAAGGACAGAGACAGTTCCCATTGTCGTTTGCAATGATGTAAAAACCAGATTAAGTCTCAGGCTGCCCACAGGTAATTAACACTAACAACCTCAAACACACACCATCCATTTTCACCTCATTAGCAAGTATTTTCTGTGGGCTATAATTGTGAGTAGCCAAGGACAGTTTAGGGTATCAGTATATAAATAACAGGAAGAACTTAACTGAAACATCAAAAAGGCCAGAAAATTATCTCCAAATTACAGCTCCTGAAACGGCCCCAGGGCAGCGGGTGCTGACAGAACCCTGCCGCAGGGCACCGCCACCACGCCGGCAGCACAGAACGCTGCTGCACTGGGGCGCTGCCAGGAGTGGTGTTCAAACCCTCGCTCAGAGTGATTCTTCAGCTTCGGAACCCGCACCTCAAACCCCAGTAAAAACCAGAAACCAGGAGAAACTGCACAGTAGAACAGATGATCTGTGTGAAAGAGCCTCTTCCAAACTGGGTTCCATTTGAAAGGGACTTGGGTTTAAACCAACATGTCTGCTCCCAACCTAATTTGAACAGGAGGCATTTTAGGAATGGATACAAACAGCAACAGCTGTACTTCACCCAGACAAGAGAAAGCATATTCAGAACCTGTATAATATTTAGTAAGCTCCAGTCTAGCGCGTTTGTCATAGCGCCTCAGGTCCTCAGCACAGGGCGTTCCTCTGCACTGAGCTCCGTCTGACAGAAACCCACCCTCCCTCTGCCCATCCCCATTCTCTCCCTCACTAGGGCCCCCTCCTCCAGGTGCAGAGCAATCTCTGAAGGTCGCTAAGACAGCACCGTGCAGCATCAGATACTGCACGTTTTGCACGGGGCACCGAGCACTTACATCAGCCCTTGAGCTTGACTTTGACTTTCGCTTCCTGCCCTTCGCCTTCTTCTCGTCATCTGTGGCGTGTTTTCCCTGATCTGAGAGCTCTCCTGACTTTCTTTCTGGTTCCTGAGACGCAGGTGTGGTGGGCTCTTCCTCCTCCTCCTCTGGAGGAAGGGGCAAGGGCTCGAGGTAGTAACTCCGTGGCTTGGGTTTGGTGTGCGTGTGGTACAGGAGGAGATGCTGCTGCTCCTCGTATCTGATCACTTTCCTGTCGACACGAACTGTACCAAACCACGCCCAGGAGAGAGGAGCAGGATTTTTGTGACCTTCAAATAAATCCCAAGGGGACACCTTTTGTTTTGTTGAAACCTGAAGACCCTGTTTCGGGATAAAAGTGAAGTTAGTATTTTAAGAAAGTTGGACGCTAGAGCAGATGACTTGCTTTTGGACATCATTGTCTGAGTCAGAAAAATCCAGTAAGGATTTTTTCCCCTCCACTAATGAGGTGCATTGGTGCACGGTGGGGTTTTCACCTCTATCCAAGGCTGCCACTAGATAAAAGCAATTATAGTTTTATAGTACCATTTGCTTATAGCTATGCTAAAAATCTCAAGTTCCATCTGTCGTATTTTGGAGGAAAAGTCCAGTATCTATCAAAAACTGCTAATGTGAGAATGCCCTTGCTCAAAGTTTACATATTCAAATAAGGTGAGAAAGCCTCAGCACGAGATCACAAAAAAATGTGTGCCCAGACTGCAGAACAAAAAGCTCTGTCCTAAGCTCCATCCTTCTCCTTTAAATACATTCACTTTGAAAATCATGCATCCCTTTGTGTTCCCAAAAAATCCAAAGCAACCAATACACTTGTCCCTGCCTCCGCCCCTTTTCCTCTGTCTTCTGTAAGCAGGAGCACCCTCCAGATTCCTCCCAGCGTGAAACACGCCAGAAGGTTCCCAGGTCAAACGAGCTCTCAAATGTAGGATTCTGCTTGGAAAGCAAATACTTTTGTAAGAGCTTCTGCTGCTCAACTCCGAGTCAAATGTAATTTCCTTTTCGGCAACTTTTGTGGAGTTGGCCGCTGCCAGACCTGAGCTCAGGCAAAGCTGAGCAGGCTTGTGTCAACCCTCATCCCCCCAGCGGCTCCAAACCCGCCACATGCTCTGCGGGTGTGGCGAGGGCCCGCAGCGCCCTGAGCACCCAACTGTGAACAGCTCGGGAGGAGAGCAGGCCCCAGGGGTCTGTCCGGGCGGCGGAAAGCCGCTGACACCGAAGACACGCGTGTGTCCGCAGCCCTGGGACCTGCAGGACCAGTGAACCGCGGGGGAACGGGAGGGGGTCACTGCTCTGACGGCCCCGCTCACCCGAGGCTGCTCGAGCCTGGGCTGGGCTTTCACCTGCCCGCCTCCCTCCACACCCGCTCCCGGTTCCGCGCTCTGCCCGAGCATCTTCCCACGGATCGCAAACCAGACGCTGCGCAGAACTCCGGGAACAGAGACACTGGGTACCAGGAAGGGCTCTGCCACTCGCAGCAGCTCATTTTAAAGGTATTATTTGGCAACTCCCCCCCGTGGCACCCCTGCGGGGCTGGGGCGGAGGCTGCCGCGCAGCAGAAGCTCAGCGCTGAATGCGCTGCACAGAACCACCCCCCGCACAGCCTGGGCCTCTGCCTGAGCCTCCCACACTTCGAAAAACTGCCATGGAAGCAAACATTTACTCTTGCCTGTTTCTTATCAATGGAGTCAAATCCTGCAATTTTGTTCCCCTTGGTGTCGATCAAGGATCCCATTGGCTCACAAGTGATAATATCACACGTCTGCTTTGGCAAAGGGAGCAGCTGGCGAACCTTGTCGATGCTTTCCGACCGCTTGTCCCCCAGCTCCTTCTAGAGAATAAACACATCAATCAGTCAAACAGAAAGGGGGGGGAAAAGAGAAACATTACACTGCTTTCACTATTAGAAAACGTCCAGTCTCTGGATGAATCATATCCTTGTACTTTTACTAAATTTAAACAAGCGGTTTTGCAAGGTTTTTTGCTTTGTTTTCTTTTTTTAAGAGTGTAAGTTAGACAACATAGAAAATATGCAATCCAAATTTAGTGTCTCAAACTTCAATAACAGTGTCTTGCAGGGTCCCTAATTTTAATTTAATGTGAAGAAAATACTGTCTTCCCACCCCCACGTTCCTGTATTTCTATTTTCTTCTTTTTCTCCCTGTTAACACACCAGAGCTCACTCTCCTCTTGTTCCAAGAGGCCTTCCCAGACACTAGAAATGACAGGATTAAAAGATGAGCGCAGAATGCCATTCAAAATAAATGTTGAAAATGACAAGACGTGACACTTACTTTTAATTTTTTCACTAAATTCATGTAAGCCCTTTTGTTTTCCTCAGGCCCTCCCTGGGAAGCACTGGACAAGTCCGAGGCAAGCGTCCCGTTGATGAGGACGCCCAGCATATCGAGCACGGTTGTGAACAGCTCGCTGGGAGCAAAGACAAGCGTTACCCTGCGGAACCACGGACAGACCCAGGCCCAGGCCCAGCCAGGCCTGGCAAAGGCCACAGCCGAGGTCCCGGCGGGTGGGGCTCTGCAGGGCTTCCTGCACACACACACTGGGCCCCGTGCACAAGCCCCGGCGTGCACACGCAGGGGGCTGTTGAGACGTAGCCACAGATTTTACTCTAAACCCCAGCTCAGAGCTGCACACAGCACCAACTGCTCATGGGGAGTTATTAGGCTCTGACAAGCCTAATTAACAGAGGGCTGACAGGCTCTCTAAATGTGGGGGAGCGCTCAGGCACACTTGTTAAAGGAGAGTGTAAATAGCAGCTCCAGTGCTCTCCCGGACAGAGGTGCTCCACCAAAACAAAAATCCCAAACCCACACTCAAGCAGTAACAGGAGAACAGTAACAAAACACCCCCCCACCACACATGCAATCTGAACTGAAGAGCAGGACGGACGGGAATTAGCCCATTTGAAGAGCTCAGACCTACTTGTTGGTCTGCATATCGACCGTTCCCGACGTGATTATCTGGAGGAGCAGCAGTGCCCAGTCCGTGGTCCACTGGGTGCTCCTCTGCACGGTATCGAACATGCCACCCACCTGCAAACAGCACAGCAGATAGCAAGGCTCTGCACGGACCTCCCCGAGGCACACGCGCCCCCTTGGCCTGGGGACTAATGAAGAGAACTGCTGTCCCACGGGTTCCTGTGCACCCAGCGCCACCTTGAAGTGCTGGCTTGAAATAACTTCCCCTTCCCACCCCACGCTATCCCAGTAAAAAGCTTCTCCTAAGAAGGAACTATAGAAAATATTACAACACCGCTCCTTCTGCTTCATATCTTCACTTTCGTGTTTGAGGCAACAAACTGAAGTGAGTGAAAAACTTCTCAGGACTGAAAAGGTGTCAAATTAAAACTTTATAATTACCGTTTTCCACCCACACCCAAAAATTCAACAATGCCCAGTGCAACAAGAAAAAATTCCTATGAACAATATAGCATTGATTGAAAATGAAAACTGCTAAAAGGTACATTTTACCCTATGAATGTTTCACTGTCTCTACTGGTACAGCGTGATGCTGTAAAATATGCCTTGGCTTTGAGGAGCCGTTTTGCCAGAACTCGTCCTTCACAGGACCAAACTGCAATACCAAAAGACACCTGCTCGGGTGCAAGCCTGATCACCAGATGGCCGGAATGGAGCCCAACCCCCAGACTGCAAAGGTAGAAGGTTCTAGCACACCAAAGCTCAGCTCAGGCCCGCAGGCAGTGCCAGCCCTGCGGAGGGGCAGCCAGCCAGAACGACACTGCTCTCCCCTTGCCGGCGCACTGCAGCCCAGGGGATTCCTGCTCTGCTTTGCACATTATCCCTGCACTCAATACCTGCAGCAAATCATCCTTTCTGATGTTTCCCACTTGTCAGCGTTCCAAAACCAAATCCTTTTGTTTTGTCATGTTTCTAAGCACTCCATATCCCTTCACTGTTTGTGCCTGCAGTTGTTTCACTCTGCACAACTCTTCCCCACACTTAAAGCTTATTTCGGGGTTGTGTCTTGCTCAATAAACACAGAGACTGTTTCAGTTCTCAGTACCTGCTTTTAGCTCCTGAATCCTGCTGAGTTTGTATCTAAGACTATTCCTCGAACTACATTAAGTGGTTTATGGTTTACAAAAGGACAAAATCTTGCTGCTCTAATATTGCCTGCATCAAGAGCTCTCCCAGCCCAGACAAAGCCCGTGTCTCGGCGGCAGGCAGCGGCAGGTGACAGCTGCTCCAAGTGCAGGCACAGCAATCCCAAAGCTGCTCCCAGCTGGCTCAAGGCGCCCTGTCGCGGGCCAGGCGCGGCGCAAGGCCATGCTTACCCCCCAGCTGCACACCCCCCTCTAAGCAGCTCCCAAAGAGACAGGAATTGAGCAGCACTGTGCGTGACTCCTGCCTCGGCGCCCCCTCCCTTGCCCTTACGTGTGGCTCCCTCACCCCACGGCACCGCGCTGACAAGCTGCCTGGCCCTGCTGCCCGGAACAGAGGTCCCAAGAGATGGGGGACACTGGAGAACTTGGTGGAATCTTTCTAAGTTGCTTCACACAGGTATCCAAGTAGCAGCAACTGAAACTGCACACGTAGGTTAAACAGCCAACTGCTACACTCCCCGGGGGCTCTGAGACCTGCCTGATTCCATAAACCCTCGCTTCTTACGCAGGGGGAAACAACCAGCGGACGGCCTGGAATGTCCACAAAAAGAGGACACATTTCTGAGGTTCCAGGGACACAAAAGGAAGAAAGCAGCACAAAACCAAGGCACCAATAAGGTATAGGCTGTCCTTCCCATCCATTTTACACGACCAATGTCCAAACGCTGTGGCCAGGAGGCACCAGCTGAAACGAGAGGGGGGAAGAGCAGCGAGGAACACCAGTGGAGCCGGGGGGCAGAGGGGGCACCAGCAGCCCTTGCTGTCCCTGGGCAGCCCTTCCTGGGGCCGCCCCCACCCCAGCCCTGGCGCCCCAGGCCACGGGCCTCAGCCTGTGCCCACAGCCCCGTGGGGCCACGCCAGGGCTGTGTCTGACCAGGCCTGATCCTGAGCCCATCGTGGCACAGCCCCAGCCCAGCCCCGTCGCCGTGGAGGTACCTGGTGCCCGGGGCACTTCCTGCACAGTACCACCTCCAGGGTAGCTGCTACATCTTTGCATAACATCAGGATAACACATAAGTTTTTCTTACCAAGTTAAGACGAAGTTGCAGGGCTTCGTGCATCATTTGCCTGGCTTTAACATCATCCTGGTACCGTTCTTCCCTCCAGTTACTAAGGATCTAACAAAAAGCATTTGATTGAGGTTGTTTTCTTCCTGTAAAGGAACGTTCTCCCTTTGAAGTTTAAGTATTTGTGACTACTATCTATAAGGAATCATAAAATACTATTATCCTTTTTATCCTCATGCACGTTTAAGGCTTAGAGCAGAATCCGCAAACTAGCGGGGGAAAAAAATTAATTTGTAAAGAGCTGATAATCTGCTATCAATTATGTGACTAGATCTTCCTGTGGGAGCAAAAAGAAAATAAGCAGCTTCGTTACGCATTTATTAAAAATATTGTTTCAAACCCCCTATTTAACTGTTCACCACAGGCAAGTAAATAGACCTCCTGCACTGGATGCAGCTGCCCAACAGGATCTGGAAGGATCTCTGGATGAGCAGTGACCAGCTTCAGGAACCTGGACCAGCTGCAGTTCAGGGGAGAACCCCTGCAGCAAAAGGAAGGCCCAACTGGCAGTAACACCAGGGGAAAAAATCATCAAAGGAATGGATTTAACTCGGATGGGGACCTACAGCGCAGCCTGGACCTGAGCTGAGAGGCAATATGAGAAGGTAACAGCCCCACGGGTATCCATTTTCACTGTCACAGTAATTCATCAAAACTAAAGCCAGAAAAAAGGCAACAGGCACCTGCTGCACCAGGCACTGTATATATTAATTTTAAAGACAGTCTTAAGGAGTTATTGTAGGCTCAATGACCCGGCAGAAGTCTGGAGCAGAATCAGCAGAGGTTGTGCGCAAGCACAAGTGATCCAAAGGAAGAGCTGCAGGCAATGGCCCACTTCGGGACTAGCAATATTGGGTTTTAAAATACGAGAAACTCTTAAACTGTACCAGCTGGAGAAGATGAAGGTCTTTCCTAAAGAGAGAAAGTTTAAAACTTATAAAAACTTTTTATGATCAAGCTAGAGACTGAGAAGACTGCTCCTCTCAGGACAAGCATCTTTTACTGTTTTTTCTGGCAAGGACTGAAATCAGACCCAAGATCGTTATACTTCTCTGTAACAATTTTAGGAAAAAAAGATGTATTCACTCCCAAAAAGGAACAAGCACCTCCCCATTCTTCCCTCCTTGGACTGTTCCTTTTGGCATACCACTGCACTGTAATTTTCCTGGTTTTACACCATCGTATAGACAGAAAACTGATGACACATAAAACATCTAACAAAGGGTGCTCATGGTTATGTGCTTGTTTTACCTGATTAACTTGATTCTGCAGTGATGTTAGAAGCCCTTCCCGTTGCTCATCCTGTCCCTTGAGGCAAGTAAGTACCAATGAAAGGAAAGGCTGCTGACTCAGGAGAGACATGCTTGAAGAGAGGCAAACACAGAAGTCAATTAGTAGTTGTTTTGATACTTCCCATTACTCCCTTCCTTGTTTTGTCTACTTTTTTCTCCTGGAAGCAGCACTGCCTGCGTCTGCCTGTGTCTCTGTTTCAGCACACTGAAGCCTTGCCAGGTGAACGAGGCCGTGCCCCTGAGAAGGCAGAGCACCAGCCAGGGCAAAGGCACATGTTATGGTGCTGAGGGCACGGAAGGGCCAGGAATTGCACGGACACTTGAAGGCCTGACTCAGAACAGGTTATTTTAAGACAGCTTTGATTAACTAGGGATATAATTTTAGTGGAGATTAGGCAGCTAAAGTTTCTAATCCATGCTAGTGGTCTGAAGTGAAGCCCAAGGAAGTTTCTCCTACAAGCACTGATCAGAATGACAGCTGCCTAAACTGCACAAAAATTCTAACAACATGGGCCTAGTGTAAGTGAACTGAGATGTGTCTTCACCTGGGTGGAGGAGACATGCCACACCAACGCAAGGGCTTCCAGATTTCTTATATGTATTGGTTTTAGGTTAATGCGTATCCATTATAAACACAAAATTAAAGCAAACTGAAAGAAATACACAAGGATTAACTTGGAAGAGTAACACGTGAACTAGAAGAGAAGTTAAAAACGTCAGCAAAAGGGATTTGAGAAGCAGCTCGTGTGATGATTTTTGCAGTTTTAGGCATATGAACTCCTTGAAAATTACACGCATCTATACACAAAATATAAATACACATACACACACACACGTGTGTATTCACCACAAGTCTTCATTTCAACAGTTATTTTCATTTGGCGTTTAACTTGACTTCAACAATTTAGGTGACAATTAGTATAAAGGAATGGTGAAATCCCAAGGTCCCATAAAAGCAGCAGAACAGAAAGTCTGCATTTTCAAAAGTCACAGTAACCAGTGATTTTTCAGATTTTAGGAACAACCTGGCCAGAACACCTCTTCATTTTCTCACTAACTTCCATAAGAAAAAATTAAAGTTTGCAAGACAGTTATTATTGCATTTGCCATCCCTACTACACAAAGCAGAGTTGGAAAAAAGAAAAAGAGGTCTTACATAAGATTTCATACTTGCCCACAGGATCATTGGTTTTGTCACTCAGAGTAGTAAAGTTTGGTTTTGATCAAGAGGAGATTGAAAAGCTTCAAAAAGCACACAAGGAAGTCATTTATTGTTACAACTACAACAACTTCACAAATGCTTTTACTTCTGTGTGTAGGAACCATCGTGGAGGAAGGGCTTGACAGTTTCTACAAGCACTTTATTTTGGCTCTGAAAGAGGCTTGGTTTAGATTTTCTACCCTAGAGCTCTCCCGTAGGAAAAGAAACGGAAGACAGAGAGAGGTTCCTTATCCCCTTCTACTGATGCAAGTAGCAGGAGAGCCAGTAGTAACGGAAAAGTGCTGAAATGCTCAGAAACGCCCAACAAAGAGACCCGGGAAGCACGATGTCTTTTTCTATCTAACAGCAGATCAAGCAGGTATTCCAAATGAATTAGAAGGAGGAGGAAGAGATGGCTTCATAGAGCTAATACCAAGCGTACTTAACTCACAAACTGAGCACGGCAAGCAGAACTGCCTCAGGTCCATACATCACATGAGCAGCTTACCAAAAAAACAGCCCAGAGGAACTAGGGGAGTCCAGCACAGGCAGAGCTACGGGCATACTGCAGTTGTGACACAAAGAAAAGAAATTAAATCTTCTAACCCTGAAGGGAAAATCAGCTAGGTGGGAGAGGCTGGAAAACAGCAGTAGGTTTAAAAGGCTCCACAGAATTTAAGGACAACCGTAAGTCAAAATCAATACGTGGAAGGCAGGTTTACTGCACACTGTGAAGTGGCAAAGCGCAGTCACTGTCCCAGCCCAGGGAGAGCATTCTGCAAGAAGAGCATCAACAGTGACCCAAGAGACAACGCAGAGCAACGCCACACGCAAGCACAAGGAACTTACAGTGGCACCACATACAACAATCAGATACCACAAGCCTTTGAGAAGTGATATGTTTTCTTGAACAGCCGTACTTGGGAAAAGCTTTGCAAAAAGAAAGAGGGTTGGTATTTGAATCTCAGAGCCCCTCTTGTGTAGAGTGTTCAGTGTCATTTCTATCGAATTCTAAGAAAGTACAAAAAACCAGGGGTGCTGTGGAAGAATATTTTCCTGAAGGAAAAACAATAGCCGTTAAGTCATTAAAATGCTCATGTGCTTGGAAAGTTGGAGATGAGCTTAAGCTTAATTCCCAACAGGAATTACGTGACATCTTAAGACATTTATGGGATCTTAATGGCAAGAAAAGTGGCCTACTGCCAGAGAAGGGAAGAGACAACAAGCGCTCTAACTGTTCTGTTAAATCTCTAACACTTCCCATCGCCAAGCTGCAGAATAGCCACTGGCAGATGTGTTATAAACTCTGAAACCAATGACATTTCTTTAGACTAAATGACACCTGAACCCTGTTTGGGGTTGACAACTTTTTGCTCCACAGAAGTGAACCAATGAAGTTTTGTGAAGCCAAAATGCAGTCCTCAGTAAACTCCTCCTTCAAAAATACCTTGCAGCTCTGCGTGCAGGGATTTCCCAAGGTCGTACCTTTTTTGCTTCTGTCTATCTCTTTCCTTCTTAGAAGATGACCCCAAATGCTGACCTTTCTCCAGCTCCTCTCCTGCAGCTTTCAAGACCCTACCTTGAACTGAGGTAGGCAGTTTTGCAATCAAGGGAGCCACCAGCCACACTCCTCGCCGCTCAGAGGAACTGGAAGTAGAAAAAACTTATTTCAGCCAAAATATCCATGTAGTTTTGCAAGCAGCATTAGATGTTATAAGACTGAACTGCTTCAGTAAAGCAGTTGACACAATGCATCTGGAGTAACTAGGGTGGACTCAGCAGTCACCATTTCTGGTTTCCAGAAAATTCAAGAATAGCAACTATATTTATTGTTAAACAAAAGTAAATAGAAGTAACCTTCAGGTAACTCATTTCTGTACATTCCTGTTTCAAGTGCAAAGAAGTCTAGGCAATCTACACATAATTAAGCATGTTGGCTAAAATAATTAAAAAGGTGCTACAAAAAATACCTTAGGAATGTCTTTTTACCATTCTGTCTTGTATTACTTGTGTCAGCATTTCCAACAGAGTTTGGATTGAAGAGGCCTATACCAGAGTTAGAAGAGTTATTGTTTAGATCAGCGGATTGCTGAAACACCTCTATTGTCGCCTTTGCAATATTATCCAACAAGCTGTTCATTTCAGCCACAGACCCAGAACCCTACAGTAAAACATAAGTAAACTAGCACATTCATGGTATGTTTGCTCATGGACTACGTTAAAATTTAACATACTTTTTTGCATTAAATATTTAGATAAGGGAGTTTGAAAACAAATACTCACAGGCTCCTTCATGCACTGTTTGATCATCAGTTGCAGCTCCAACCAAGACTGCCGGAGAGTCCACTGATCTAAGTTCTAGGTAAGAATTAACATCACAAAACAAGGGTCAGCACTTCACAGCTCTGAAGAAAAAAAGTAAATCTCCTAATCAAACACATTACATGCAGAAGCCTCCTCTTATAAGCAGATCACCACCATCCCTACTCTTTAACAGTCTAACGACATGGCAAACTACCAGATCTATCAAAGAATGTACGTTCACTTCTGCATCTCTGCAGCTAGTATCATTACTCAGTACTTGTAACCATGCAATTTTTCTGAAGAAAAATCTTGCTCTCTGCAAAATTTGAGCTTAGCTAAACATGAGTAGGGAAATGTAACAGTAATTACACTAATCCACGGCATTGCCATCCAAGTGGACACGTTTGTATTTAGCACAAGGCCATCTAGACACGACTAAAACAAACACAGCAGCTACTTTGCAGGACACTGAGCACTGTTTGCCCTGGCCAGATAGTGTCTGCAGTTTAGGAAGTGAAGTGTCCCTAATGCAGCTGAATTTGAAGAAATGACCCGTTCGGGACTGGCCGCCAAGGCGCCCGAGCCTCCTCCAGGGAGCAGGAGCGTCTCTCGGCGCGGAGAGCCGCACGGCCGCAGCGGGACAGCCCTGAGGGCAGCTCCCTCGGGGGGACTTCCCAGGGGCTGACTGACAGCCTGGGGGGCAGCTCCCTCGGGGGGGCCTCCCAGGAGCTGACCACGCGGGGGCAGCTGCTCAGCGCCGGGTAACACTCACGGCACCAGACGTGGCTTTTCCAGCCCCACTGCGATACCTGGAGTATGCGTTTGATGTGCTGCCTCTGAGGGTTGTCACCCTCGGTGCATTCTTTAATGCCATGAGGATAACAGATAAGCTGAAGGAGTTTCTGTGCTTGTTTGTTTGAAAGAACGGGATCCAGAATAAGATCTTTGTCTGTGCACAGCCTCTCAGGTTCTTTCAGACAGTGCTCTCCAACCCATTCCTGTGGGTAATCAGAGAACAGATTCACAAGACAGTTTCAAGGCAATATTAACTTTTGGTAAGCTAAAGAGAAAAGAGATTTTTCCATATGCAAAACTTAAATTGAACTCTGGTTCATGCAACACGTGAGATCAGAAATGTCTTCTGTCATTCAGTACTACCTGAAAGTATAAGTCTGTTAACAGGTTTTCCAAAATTAATTTCTTCTGTACTTCGAAAGCAACTTTGCAATAAAACAAATGCTACTGCAAAAGCAATTTGAGCAGACAGCTGATGGAGGGGGCCCACTGTCTTCTCAGAGTGCGCCAGATTCACGTAGGAGAAACACCTCGATTCTGAGAGAGTGCAGGGAGATGCTAGTAACTAACTAAAGCAGCTTCTTCCCCCAATAACACACTATTCTGTGTATAAATTGTCCAAATCAGGAGACCCAAACAGAACTCAAATATGGAAATACCTCAGCATTCATTTTGCACCAAAATATATATTACACTTTTCAAATAAAATAACATTGTTTCTCCCAATGAAGACAGCAGAGTAGTTCTAGAGATTACCTGCTGGCAAATCGTTCTTAGCACGTATCGAGCGTACTCGCTTAAACTAGCAGTTTCTATGGAAACAGCTTTTCCGCAGGATTTCAGAGTGTGAGAGGAACCCCAGATTTCATCCTCGTTGAGTTCATCTAACAAGCCTCTCATATGGAAGTCTTCACTCTTCAAGGAGCTGACGTTGTTGGTGCCAATTTCGGCGTCGCCTGTGGAGCAGCAGCACAGAAGCAGAGGGTGAAGTCCAGCGCCGGCCCCGCGCCCCCGGCCTGCCCACCCGGGGTAACCAGGGGTAACCCGGGGTAACCAGGACCGGGGCAGCACTGACTGACCCCGAGAATCACCGTGTCCAAAGTATCACCCACTTGCTTCATCTCGCACAACACCTTTTAATGGGTATTCCAGAAGCGGGAAAAGGTTTATACAAACCAGACACAGACACACGCCGTGCTCGGCAGGAAAAGGTCTGAGTGTATGGAATGGCTTCGGCAGATAAGGACGGGTTGGGTTACTCCCTCTTCTCAGATGTCCCTTTTCCATGTCATCTCCCCTACTTTGATTTATTAACACTCCATAGATCAAGTTTTGACCAGTGGTCCCTTAACCCGCCTTACTGTGAACTTCTTGAAAAGAGAGACTGACCCTCCGGGGGGCGGGAAGGGGCAGGGCACGCTGAGGAGCCTGGCAGCCCCCGCGGAGCCCCTCTGCTCTGCCAGGCACCGCCTCGGCTCTGCCACCACCAGCCACCTCCCACCAGCAGGGCTGACTGGAGAAGCCAGGAGAAAAATTCTGGACACAATGCAAAAAAATCAGACCTGTAGCAGTTCACGTTTTACGTGTTCCCTGGCCTGAAACCTTGGACAAGGAAGAAGATGCAGCTACAGCGTGTAGTAGCAGGGAAAACAGCCCAAACTGCTGCATGTAATAACACCCCTGGGCCTGAGAGGCCACGGGGGAGCGTGCACGACAACAGCCCGCTCGGGAAGCATGTCTGAAGTCAGCAGAAACTCCTGTGGACCTTAACTGATGCCCCACGTGACACATCCCTCAGAGAACCCCTCAGTTTACTACCAACACCGACAGCTAACACGACGTGACGGCTCACTTCAGCTGTTCACACACACTCACCCTGGCGCTCTGGTGACACACACACTAGGATTTTTTGCTAAAATCTGCAACTACCAGCAAAGTATTTCAAACTTTGGCACCAAGGAGACCAATGGCCTTTACAGCAGCTGTGGCCACATCCCCAGACTACTACGTATGTACACAGAGTGCTCAAAACACCACAGTGCGCTGGGCCTCCTGCGCACTCTGTTCTCCCATCACTGTTTCTGTGTTCCCTGGACAAAAAATAAATAAGGGTTTAGTGGAGTTACTGCTAAGAAAAAACAGCCAACGCCTGTGCCCCCACCCTGCTTTGAGTTGCTCCTAAATAAACAGCATACAACCCTTTTTCCAACAAGACTGAACTCGTATTGAACAGCGTATCCAACGCCGAGCCCTGACGGCGGGGAGGAGCAGCCCGTGCCCAGGTGGACCCTCCCGGGGGAGGCAGCGGTGACCACAGGGTTTGTCCCCAACCCCTCAGCCCTGCCCAGGCAGGTTCCTGCCCCGAGCCCTCGGCATGGCCCCTCGCAGGGAGCCTTGTCACCCCTACAGACACAGACAGGGTTTTTTAAAGAGGCCAAGGGCAAAGCAGCGGCACGTACCCTGAGATGTGGAGCAGCTATCACCCCGCTGCTCCCCCAAATCCAGGCCAAGCCGGGACCCCCTGTACCGCCGAGCCGGCGGCCGGCAGAGCAGAGGCCTCCAGCCCTGCGGAGCCCAAAGCTCGGGACCAGCTGATGGCGAAGAGCGTGGGAAACAAGGCGAGGGAAGCCTGTGCCCCACACAGCCCACCCACACCCTCCCGTGCTCCAGCACCTCGGGGATGAGCTGGTGAGCGCAACCGTATCAACCCCAAATCTGTACCCACGAAGGACAAGAGGGAACAACCTGGCAGACAAGTCGTAAGATGAGGAGATTGACACCAAGGCAGACATGAAGCCAAAGCCATCCCAGAACACCCTGATAGAACCTGAAGACATTTAATACACCCGAGAGCTGCTGACTGCAGCTCTGGCAGTGGGCAGAGATTATTTTTTCAACATAGATTTCTACTCACAGCTTTGTGCAACAGCTGTCGCTTATCTGATGCTTTCCCTCAGCAAATCAAGTACAATTTTTAAGTAACTAATGCAGGGTGTCAACAAAAGACAGCTCCAAATACAGCGTTTTGGGTATGGGAGGAGAGGGGCTACAGGTGTCTTTCTGCGGGTGTGTGCACACCTGGAAGATCTTGCTTCTTTAACTGGACGTTTACTTCGCTCCAGAAATACACATCGCCATAGGCCACACGAGCTTTAACTGAACTTAAGCCAAACCAAGGCTCTGAGGCAATTACTTCTTTGGAAAAATAACACGCTTGTCATTCACGGAGAGTTGCTTAGTGGCGACTCTTTTACAACTTCCACAATGACAGACACACGTGGTTTGTGGTAAAACACAGACAAAGGCGGGAAAAACTATCTGAGCCCATATTTCCTCTCTGTCTTTGAGAGGGACTTGCCTGAGTTTGGAACGTACTGGGACTTGGTGGCAGGGGTAGGGGTCAAAATGTGCAAAAGCCACATCTGCTTAAAGCCTCATCAGCCGGGCCTGACTCCCCAGGGAAAAATCCCCTCTTGACCTGCTGGGGAAGCTGCTCACAGCTACAGAACACCGACAGCATCCACACTTTTCTCGTCATCAGGGTTTTCCTTTTCCAGGAGCATTCCCAGGGAAGTGAACTAGCACAATCTGGTTTTTACCACAGCAAAAACATTACATGTGACTCTGCATAATCTTACCGAGCATCAAAATTGCTTTTAAGACTGCAAACACAGCTCCCACTTCTATACTGTTGTGAGCCGCAGCCAAGAGGTGACGATCGCAAGAAGAACGAATTCCAGGAAATAATTTCCCTGTGGAAAGAAGAGTAAATCTTGTAGAAAATTTCCTCTGCACAAAATCCTTCTTGTCTAGAACAGCTATAGAAGTACAGTAAGTGAATGAAGAACTGAATTTTCTGAAATTGAAACTAAGGACCAACAGGTAAGTCATTAAAGTCATCCCCTGGGATACAGGATCATGATGCATTAGTATCAAAATAAGCTATGGTCATTTAAATGTAAAGAGAAGCCTGTCATTTCCCTGTGTCCACATAAACAGAGAGTTTAGCTACAAGGAGACACTGAAGCGTATTTTGGTTTTGACTTGACAGATTTACTCCCTCACCTAGTCTTCAAAACAAATGAGACCAATTTATTTAATATCAACGCCTGCTGCATAGTTAAGCCTAGTGCTGCAGGTCAGAGGCAGACTGCAAAAGCAGCCAGTGAGTACTTTTTCTGACTTGCAGGAGAAGATAAACCAAAAGACAGGGAGGCAGGGAAGGAGAAAGGATGAATCTACCACCTTTCTGAGGTGGTTAACAGCCATATCTAAGAAAAGTCGGTAACGTGGCCACATGTTGTTTGGTTTGCACTACTGCCTAGGGTTCAGACGTGACCTCTCCTACCCATTCAAACCCACTTTTCTTTCTAGGGAAGCCTGGGATCGTGTGACATGTTTCTGTTACTCAGAGAGTATTGTTCACAGCTCTTACGTGTTTTGCTCAAATATGCAACAAAAGCTCATTCATTTCTGGACCAAAAATAAATTATTACTACTTTTAGATGGAAGAATTTGACACGATTTAAGAGCTGAAATCTTTTTTTCTTTCATTTCATTTTCCCACAGAAATACTCTTGTCATCAAATTTGCTGAAATACTTGTGAGTCAAAGCAAAGGTTATTTCTGGGCTTGTTTCCTTGTAATTCTTAGGTGCTTGTTCCTTGCCCTTTTTCTTCCTCTTTTGGTCTGTGGCAAACACACACAGGTCAGACTACAGAATATTCCAATTTAACAGGAAAGAGGACTACACTGATACATCCTGAGAACTAATTTCCTCACGTTTCCTCTCTCGGACCAGATGTTTTATTATACCCTATCTAAAGCCCCATCTCTGCCAAAGTGGACGATGCGTTTCCCTGTTGGTTTCTCCGTCACTGCGAGGTGGCCACTGCAGGAGCTGTCACTGCCCGGCAGCGCGCAGGACAGAGGAGGGTGGGACAGGGGAAGGACTGTCCTGCCAACAGCAGCACCTGCACAAAACCAGTACTAACAGGTCCCAGGCTCACATGCTTGTTTCAGTGAAGTTCCAAACCAAAATGAGAACCGTCAGGATGGAGCAGTTCTCCTAAACCCACTCCTCTTTGACAGAGTGTGCACAGACGCTGTGTTAAAACTTCATTTTCTTTTTGAAGATGCAGAATTAGCATGGCTAAGTTTTATGCCAACATTATGCTATGCCTGGGTGGCCAGGTGTTGATAACAATTTTCAGCAAACTTCTGTAGTTCCACATGTACATAAAACATTTCCCAAACAAGTAAGAACGGTACCTATCAACTTCTCACTGGCGAACATCCGTAATTTTAAACAGGCTGTCCTTTCTACTTGCACTATGGACATTTTCACCCATGAAATCTGAAGCCATCAAAAGCCACCCGGGTTCACTTTCTGAACCGAAAGGACCAGACAGCCAGGACCTTACCTGTTCCCTGGGGAAAGAGGCAGACCTGGGGTGTCCTGAAGAGGTGCAGGAGTAGCCGACAGGTCATCCTCGCCCCGGGCTCGGCATCCGGATCTCCACAGGCTACGGAGGGTGGGGTGTGACATAAGGCACCTGCCCAGGACCTCACGAGTCCCAGGGGCAGGCCTGGAAATGTTCCACCTCATAGCCCCGTTTTAAATGGGAATACAATCATTTCATCAACAGGAGTCAGCATTTATGGCCTTGAGTTGTTAAAAACCAGGAAAGAATAGTACGATTTTTGGTAAGCAAGAGACCTAACTAATAGCACAAGAGAATACATAGTTAAAATGTTTTTGACAGTCAAAGCACAAATAAGCAACACAAATCTAAGCAGGAAGTGAAAAGAAATGTGTGAGGTGGCCAGCAAAGAGGACGACAGCTAGAGCAGTCTGGGGCTGGAGGCAAAGGCAAGGAGGTCAGAGAGGAAACCCCAGCGTCGGGCAGACGCTGCCAGGAGGAGAGGCAGAGCCCCAGCAGATGTGGCAGAGGCCTGCGCACACAGCGGAGAGCAGGGGGGAGCTGGGAGCAGGAGGCCAGGCTGTGGGGCACCAGGGGACAGCACGTCCTCAGCAGCTCCGACAGCACCTGCCAGCGTGGGGCTTCCGACCGCGCTGGGCGCCGGGAGGCACCGTCCTGGCCTTCGCAGGGGAGCACGGGGCACAGCACGCTGCCTACGCAGTCAGCAGAGAATCCACAGATCCCCGGAACCATCCAGGTTAGAAAAGCCCTTGGAGCTCCTCTAGGCCAACCATGACCCCCCCCATGACCGTTCCCAACTCCCCCAGATCCCTCAGCGCTGGCTCAGCCCGACTCTTCAACCCCTCCAGGGATCCCAGGGACTCCCCCCCTGCCCTGGGCAGCCCATTCCAATGCCCAACAGCCCCTTCTGCACAGAAATCCTTCCTAATAATCCTTAACAAGTCTTAAGTTTTTAATTTTAAGTGTTTCTCTTTGCATTTCCTTACCAGCGGCAAGAAGAGAAGGCAAGGCGACGTGCTGAACCACGTCTTCCAGAGAAAAGCACTGCCGGGCGATCAATATGGCAATGAAAGTGGCCAGGGAATCATGGAAGGACAGGTCACTCACCTCGAAGGAAAAACATTGCAAGGCCTCACATAACAGGGCCAACACCACTGCTGTGGTTACTAAGGAATTAATTATAAACAGCAATATGTCTATACGCAAGCATTTGTCTCTACATTTTAACACACTTCCCGAACATTTTATGGCAAATACTGACAGCTCTTAACTTAACTTTAACAAATACCTATTTCAAATACCACTAATTCTGAAATAAAAAACATTAGTCTCATAAAAACTTGAGAAAACTTTATCAACCTATAAAAACAGATAATCACAATGCTCATTCCTCAGCTTTAGGACAAGAGTGTGTCCCCAGTGTGCACAGCTTCACGCTCTTCCTAAAGGCATATGTAAGCAAACTATAGATAAATATATTGAATCAGATATTGGATAACATCAGTCACCTGCTAACTTTACCAGGACTACAATAACTTACACCAGGTGAGTAAGAAACAGCAAAGTGTATCCCCCCTTCTACAACCTAAGAGCCAACACCAAAACGGGGTCTTGAAAAAAGAGTAGCTCTGATATCCTGTATAATTCCATAATAAAGGGGAAAAAAACTCTAAGCACTGCCCAAATTCAACATTAACCCTGAAGATGTAGGAAAGAATAAAAATCAGTCAGGGATCTTATTAAAAGCCTTGAAAACTCCAATGGATACAGGACTAAATGTGTGCTCCACGTTTTGTACTGGGTGAAAACCTTCCCGTAACTCTAAGCCCACGCTAGGTAAATCAGTGTAACAGGTATTTCAGAAGATATTGAACTTACATCCACACTGCAGAGCAGATCATTGAAACCCCAGACATGATTTGAAGAGCAGCAAAGAGCTTTTACAACCCCTAACCACTCTGAGCTAAGCACCGTGCAGCACGCCGTCAGCTCCGCGCAGAGGTTTGCTATGTCGTTAATTCTGGGAAAGAAGAGAAAAACTAATACAGAAGCAAGATAGTCTGTCGATAGTATTTAGGTCAAAGCAGATCAGTGCTTGGCAGAACTGGTGTTTCCCTACTTAAGCTGGGGGTTTATGTCCAAACGTACTCACGCTGCCGTGCCTAGAACCCAGGGTTATGCGGCTGTGGGCAAAAACCTGAGATCTGTGCCCCGTAACTTGCATCCCCCAGCCCAGAGCCGCACAGGGCCTTTGTCTGGTGAGAGCCCACCCCGCACCCTGCCCGTGCGACAGACCCCGCAGCCCCCGCCCCAGAGCCCTGCCCCGCTCCGCCGCTCCCCCAGGCCCCTCCAGGCCCACTCCATCCCTGCGGGCAGAAGCTGGGGGGGTGTGTGCCTCCCCCCAGCCCCTGCTGCCTCCGCTGCGGGAGCCCCCGCCCGCGCCAGGCCGGCACTGCTGCCTGCGAGAGCAGAGCCACGGAGCTGCGAGGGAGTCTGGCTTCCAGATCGCACCCCGGGTAACGTGTGAGTCGGTGTGTGATTCAGGGTTATGTAACATCTTAAAAAACAAAGAGGAGTTGACTCATCCCAGTGCAAGTTATTTTTTCTCTGTTTCACAGTGAAACTCGTTTGGCCACATTTAGATGTTCCCCTTTATTGCTCTTACAACACTGCTTCCCCTCAGCTGCTCTGCTCCGCCAAGGATGCCCCACACTTCATAAAATCACAGAACGGTTTGGGCTGGAAGGGAGCTCAAAGCCCACCCAGTGCCACCCCCTGCCCCGGGCAGGGCCACCTTCCACCAGCCCGGGTTGCCCAAAGCCCCGTCCAACCTGCCCTTGAACCCTTCCAGGGAGGGGGCAGCCACAGCTGCTCTGGGCAGCCTGTGCCAGGGCCTCACCCCCCTCACAGGGGAGAATTTCTGCCTTAGATCTCATCTAAATCTCCCTCTGTCAGTTTAAAACTGTTCCCCCTTGTCCTATCCCTCCCCCTGATGACGAGTCCCTCCCCCCTTTCCCGCAGCCCCTTTCAGCCCTGAGGGGCCGCTCTAAGGTCTCCCCGGAGCCTTCTCTTCCCCAGCTGAACCCCCCAACTCTCCCAGCCTGTCCTCACAGGGGGGCTCCAGCCCCCCCAGCATCTCCGTGGCCTCCTCTGGCCCCACTCTGAACATTTCAGAGATGGCTTCACACTGGGGACAGGGAGAAGGATACAGGAACTGCACACACTTTGGGTGGGAGTCAGTCAGAAAAGGAAAAAAAAATCCACAATTTCCTTGAGTTTTGTGATCTGTCAGCAACCTTAAAAAAAGCTACTACTGCACCTAGGCCTAACTGTCAAGACCAAGAACTTCTTAATAAAAGAACAGAATCAGAAGAACACCAGATTCTGGTGGGTTTGATTGTGTAAGAGCAATAAAGGTGCGGGGTGCAGGGGTGAAGGCTACATCCGAAAACTGGTGCCCACCTCACCCCAGGTCACAGACTCTGCAGCATGGAAAACCTGGGTAAAACAGTTCCAACACTACGGTGCTACGTTTGCCCAAGAAAGCCGAGTCTGTGTGCTTACACACTGGAAGGAGGAAGCAACTGAGAGCAGAAGATCTGAATTACGAAAGAAAACACTGTCAGTGTAAAACCCGATGTTAAGCTGTTAACTGATGTTGTTTTCCTGCAAGGGTTCTTCACTATACTTCTTGTCAGTAGCTTGAGATCATCTGAGATCTAACATAGACTTAAGATCACTAAGTGTCCCGCTGGGTCAGAGCCAAGCTCCACCTGACGGGGCAGAGCCAGCGCCCGCCGGTGTCAGGAGGCCGCAACAGCCAGAGAGCGCGGGGCCAGCGCTCGCGCCTCGGGCTGCGCCCCGGGACACCCAGGCTGCTCTGGTGTGCTCTGGTAGATTCTATGCAATAAATAACACTTGAAAAAAACATTTTAATACTTTAAAAAAATGGTTTGGAAAAATCTACATATTACCTACGAAGATGAAGTCCATAATAAATAAATTACACATTTAATAAATTAAACACCGACTGTATCAGAAGAAGGAAATGACCCAATGCAGAACTGTCCCTCATTTACAGGCTTCTAAGGAGCAAAGATCGTGCCAAGCGGTTCTGTCTGAAGCGGCACAACCGCTGTACCAGAGCTGGCTGCCTGTCTTACAGGGAGGACTTTCTACTTGTCACTCCCTATCGCCAGATTACGCAGATTGAGTTTGTGAAGTAACCCAGCTGAAACTTCCTCAATACATTGTCAGCAACCAGAAAGAGTAATGAATGAAAACAATTGTAAAAAAGACGCCAAGCAAAAGCATGAAAGGAAGCCTCATCTACAGCCTATGCCTCCAGGCCGGCCTTACCTGCCCGCATCCTGGTGCCCCATGCACACGTTCATCAGCGCGTTGCAGACAAAGCTGTAGCGGTTGGCCGCGTTATCGCTCAGGATCTTGCCCAGCATTGAGTAGTTAATGCTGTGAGCAGAAGGATTCTCAATAAAATCTAGCATGAACTCTGGGTCCCACAGTAAATTGGAATTTGAAGGCTGAACATTGCTGTATATTGTTTGCTTCACCTTAGAACAGGCACTACTGAGGACCAAAAAAAAGAGAGAGTTGCCAAAAAATGTACTTTGCAAGAGCACTGTTGAACATACCGTGTGGGATTAGAAAATCCTCGTTTGGTCACCACTCTACACATGTTCAAACTCATTTCTGATAAGGATCATCTACCAGAAAACAAGGCTGATACATCAATTTCATTCAAGTTTTCCTGCACAGTCTCAGGTTTCCACATCGTTTCTATGACGTTTCTGTGACCGAAGCTGTGAGCAGTTGGCAAGGACCAGCCGTTCCTTCCTTACTAGCAATGGCCTTCTGGAGCACCAGACACCCCTACAGCCAACTGTAACAGCACTTCACAACGCTGCTCCCCCTTTATGTGCTGTGACACAGTGAACTGCAGTGCTGGTGAGAAGAATTAGTTATGGAAAACAAGAAAATTTATCTAAACTAAAAACTCTACGTTTGGCAATAATGTGACATAACAGACAACCTCCTGAAATCAGTAAACAGAGAAAAGACAATTAAAGGTCATTTTTTGACATTAATAATTATGACAAAAGGTCACAAAATGTTCCAGGCTAGGAATACCTCTATGTTAGTTGGCTTTATCTGGGTGGAAAAAAGGTGCTAGTGAAGAATGCTAATTCCACATGCAAAATGTTCTAAGGAGTGTTGGTCTCAAGCTGTGGGTCTTATACCACAGCTGGAAACATCCACATGGATGAACTTCACTAATTATCCCAACTGGGAAGACTTCCCATTACTGAGAAAATCTATTCACTGAAATTAACTTAAAATAGATGAAACCTTTGGAATGTTTTAGAAGCCCACCAGCCCCCGGAGGACAGGACAGGGGAGGCTCTGTGCTGCCTGGAAGGGGCACTGGGCTGGGATGCTCCATGAGCAGGATAACTGAACTACAAGAAGGGTCACGACTGACGTTAACCCTTTGCTCTAACAGCCAGTGTAACAGCAAAGGAAAAACCCAACCAGTGGAAAACAAATACCCGCCGGCTCAAACCTCAGGCAGTAGTAAAGGGGCACCGGGGGCACACGCAGGTCCCTGACACTGTCATAGCAGCAGCCACCTGCGCTCACCGCACGGGCCACAGGAGGGTCCAAAACCCAAACGATACAAAATGTGAGCAAAGCGGCCTCTGAAACTGTACTTGCACAAGAAGTAATGCTGGGGGAGTGGTCAGAAGATAAGATTTTAAAAAAAAAAAAAAAAAAAAGTGAAGGAATGATTTTAAAAAAGGAAGTTTAGTGAATGCAACTGAACTATACCAGGCATACTAAAGCCAAACATGCAGCTCACTTAGCAAACCCCGGTCATGAGAAACCCTGCAGGGGAGAGCAGCAGCCCCACACGAAGCACTGCGATACACGGGAGGTAAGGCTCTAAATCTGAACGTTTCTGAACTGTCCGTTACCGTCGCTTCAAACTGACAGAGAGAGAGAAACAGCTGGACTTAGAGCGTGCTAAAAAGGGGCTAAAATATTGCCGTGTACAGCAACTGCTTTTGGTTTTGTTTCAGTTGTAACAAGGCAGCCAAGAAGGAAACGAGCGTAGCACTATCACCTTATACACAGCTGTTTAAAGAAATGTATACAGAAATATTATTACCAGTTTTCAGAGACTTTCTAACTGCGCTTGTCTGAAAAAGAGGGGATTCAAATCACATGCTGTATAACATGTATTTAATATAAGAATTATTAGCTTAAATATCTCTGTATTACTAGATGATGTTTTAATTTGCTACTGTAGGTTATTAATACTAGTCTTTTAAATTAACGACTAACTTTTTAATTAGTATTTAAAAAGTTAATTTTTATTGTGTAACTGAACTTTAGGTTTTAAGCAGAAAAATGAACATACAGCTAAGACACTTCTGTAGTTCTATATTTCATACTTCTTTTTCCTAGTGTTTCTCATATTAAATGCTGCTGTTCCCATGTGTTTGCAAACCTATTAAGGTATTAAGATTATTACTGAGAACTCTTTTCCTGCTCCCTATGAAATGAAAACCACAAATCTGAAATACGCAAACCAAACCCAGGTATATAAACTAGGAGGGGAAACAGTAACTGAAGTGGTTTGTAGGTCTCACAAGATGCATATTTGCATATGGCAGGTTTCCACTCCCCCTTTAAAAAGTAAGAGTGAAAAATACAGCACATGGGTACCTAAAATATTTTTTTAATTTAAAAATCAAGGAACTGAACATTCAAGCTTGAAACTTCACAAACTCAAACATGTTTGTGCCTCTCCCCACATCAAAGGCAATATTTAATAGTCTGTTACAGCTGTGTCAGCTAAGATTTTGTTATTTTTCCACCCAATGTTGTATGTACTACATACAACTACATACATACAACTTCGGCAGCTCAGGACCCTGCGCTGCCGCTGGCACGGGCGAGGGAACTGCCCCAGTAACAGTAAAGTGCCAGCGGTGTGTTTTCCACGGACAGCAACCGGGCTGAAACCAGCGCAGCCTGCAGCAGGCCAGGCAGCGCTGAGAAAAATCCCACTAGCACCCACCTGAAAAGGTCTCCAAACTTGCTTCTCAGGTGACTGCAGGACACGTAGAGATCATAGAGGTAAGCTAAGATACACCTTTCTGGGGAGGAACACTCCGAGGGATTGACGACGTGCTTTACCACCCCGCACAACCTGCAAAAGTCAAACCCTTCGTTCCAACACACCCCAGGAAGGCGCCTCGTGCTGCTCGAGCTCACGGAAACCCCTCCGCTCCCTGGGCACTGCAAAGACAGGCCTGGCTCTGCAGCCTGAGGGGGCTCGCCAGCTTTGGGGTCCCAGGGAGGAGAGGACACGGAGGCACTCGGGGAGCCCAGGGCGGAATGGGGCGAGGGGGCAGAAAAATCAAAGACACGCAACTCCCCCCTCTTCCCGATGAAGATCAGCGTGTGTCCTGCCAGCCCCAGCAGTGGGAGCCACCCGCTGCCCTCAGCCCTGCTCCCTGGTGGCCTTCCAACAGCGGGGCCACAGCCGGCCTCGCTACCTCAACCCCGAGGCAGTTTTTGCTTAAGAGAGAACACCAAAAAATACATCTTTCTGGAAAACCGCAGCTGCCACGAACCCTTCAAAGACTTGGGCGGTTTGCTCCGCGTTGAGGATGAGGCAGGCGTGGTAACGCCGCAGCACGGCCACGATGCAGACGCAGAGCCCCGTGGTGTAGCTCCCGGCCAGGCTGGAGGACTTCAGCAGCAGCTCTGCCTCCACAACGCTCAGCTCGTTCAGCAGCTGGGAACGCACACACAGACATCACAAACTCAACAGCACCGCCAAGTTAAACACGTAAAATACGTGCAAAAAGAAAAATACATTAAAGAAAAACTGTACGGCAAACAAAAATGAAATTCCTTACTACAGAACAGGGGAAAAAGGAGCAAAATAAACTGTTAAAGTATCAGAAATGTCCCTCAGAACTGCTCTTCAGATACACAGCACTTCTGGCACCCAGGCGCTTTACTGTGCAATACAATCGTTCAGCCTGAAACAGGGAAGCCCATCCTAAAGTACTTCCTGCTAAAATAATCCAGAATTTTATTAATTTTGAAAGATTTTAAAATAAAATGCGTCTATTGATTCTCCATAACTGTCAAAGTGAAACAGAAGGGGAAGCAGGTGGCACTCAGAGCTCAGAAAACAGAAACAGATGAAAGCGCACGGCAGCAGATCGGGAGAATTTGCAGTCTGGCTCTCAGGTTTTTTCTGTTTTTACAGAAAACGTATCACAGCTTTCTCCTGACATAACGCCCCCAAAAATGAACCCTGTTTACCTGTATTGCAAAGTCTATAAGCCCATTGATATTCAGTGCTGGCTCCATGAGATCAAAGATCAGCTGTATGTGGTGAGCCAAGGGAAGGTGGTAGGATGTTCCTGAGGCAAAACTAGTTATCTGCTCCAGAACGTTACTGGAGATCTGTGAAAACAAATGTGGAGAAGTCATACAGTGACAAGGGCTTCTCAGATACATCCCTGCTCCAAAACCCCTGTTTTATATGAGGTAATAGCAAGTGGCAGCATTTTGCAGACAAAAGCACTAACGAACCATGCGTGAGCACATCTATTCCTCTATCCTAGTCGTAATGCTGTTTTATTTTCAAAACTGACAACATAGAAAATGCTGTTCTGCTGCTTTACAGCTGAGAGTCAAACTGTTCTTGACACCTACAATACTGATTTTTATTCTGTGGAGTATTTGACTTTTAAAAAGAGGCTAAATCGTTTTCCCTTTCATCTTACTGCATTGTGATTTTTTTATTGATGGTTTTCAGATAATTAACCACACGTTATCCTGCAAACAAAACCTGTCATAAATCATTCAAAAGACCAGACCCAAATAGGTGTCATAAATTAAGTATCAAACATGTAGCTCTCTCAGTTTGCTTTTTATGCTAGCCTCTGGTTATTAAAATAGACTTTAAAACAGTAACACCTGGTAAAGTGATTAAATCCTGATATATTTGCACATTTACAAGTCCTAATATAAACCAGAAAAACTGGGCTTGTCATTTAAAACATATTACTTATGTTCTCCAGTCAGCCACTGATACAGCTTTGTATCAATAAAGGCTATAAATCCAAATATCCAGAAAAGAACAAACTGAATTATCCACCAGCTTCTCTGAGACACTCGGTTTGTTGCACAAACCCCAGGATTGTTCACTGTCCTTCATAACACACCTTACACACATGCAAGAGATTGGCTAATAAGTACCTCAATTAGCAACGAGCCCTAAACGAAGCTGTTAAGGGAAATTTATGTAAATTTATTTCGAATTTTTCATTACAAAATCATGACATCTGTAATAATCCAGAAAGCTTCTTGCAAAACAAACAAACCAACCAAACACCAAAACAAACTAACAAAACCCCCCAAACAAACCAGCCAAACACCCAAATATCCAGGGAAGCCGGTGTTTTAGAACACCAAAGCAGCATTTTTTCCTCTCGCCTTTAAAGCAGTGTACCAAAAATTCTTGGTCTATACAAAACAGTCCCAAAAGCCTCGATTTGCTTCCTATTTGGTATCTGTAGAGCAGAGTGTGCAAGGCTGCGATTTTACACAGGGGAAGTACCTGAGATGTCACCTGATGTTGATCAAAATAGGACAGTTGCTGTAGTTTCGTGAACACGGTCTCTAGGGTTGGAAATGCTTCTTGTCTGGTCTTCCTGGCTTTTTGCCCTTCATCCCCAACTTAACAGACAAAAAATTATATTGGTCATTTTATATTTAACAGAGCCTTAGCAGTTTTGCATTATTACTGGTTTAAAAGGTAATCAAAATCTTCATAAGCTTTACTCATGCCTACATAAAACCCTGCCTGCCTCAGTTTCCCACTGTGTTTGGGACAACTGTGTGCCACAGAGTGTAACGATACCAAAGCTACTTCGAGGTTATTCCCGTGCAAAACGGTGACCCCCGAGACAGGCTGAGGAGCAGCCTCAGCTTCTGTGGGAGGGCAGGAGCGTGCACCAGCGGCAGCCCCGAGTCTCCCCCCGGGGGTGCAGTCCACGGCAGCACTGGCAGCCCAGCGGCTACAGCGGGCTCCAGGCGCAGGACTCTGCGTGGCGGCAGCGTGGGACAGGCCGGCTCGGGCGGCACCTCACGCACCGCTGCCGGGGGCCAAGAGCCAAAGGACGTGATCAACACACGGCTCCAGACAATGCACTGACCCTCACAGCCCCCTCACCCCTGCCACAGGCCACCCACAGCAGCGTTAAAGCATTTACCACTCATTTCTGTCGTACTCTTCTTATTCAGAATTTTGAGGATGTCTTTGGTAATCTTCTTCAGCTGATGCCTCGCCTCATCACGCTCCTTGCCGACACCGTACAGGAGAATCATGCGCTGGTTACACTCGTGACTTGAAGATTCATCCTGAAAAGACCAGACACGAGTGAAGTCTCTTTTCTTTTTTTCTGCACCCATCTGCAGAAACACAGCTCACGCAGCCCAGACTGCGATAAACAATAACCAACTCTGTGCCACGAGAAGCATCTCCTGGGGTTGTCCGTGTGGAGGAAACACTGCCAAATGAAATCACTGAAGAGCAGGGTAAAAACACAGTGGGGGGGAAGGGGCACCTGATATTATGAATTCTGTATGTATCTGTCGGGACAGTCTGAGGATGCAGAGGGGTGACCCTCCTAACTGTCCCCTGGAGCGACAGTCAGTGGCAGATCAGTAAACAGAAGACAGATGTTTAGAAACTGTGTGACATTTCTCTTATTATGTACAAGTCCATGGAAAAAAAGATGCAGCCCAACTCCTAAATTCCTATTTTGCACATCCCAAAGAAACTGAAATATGTCTTGTTGATTTGAATTGTAACTGGTTATATTTAGTCTTTTACTATAACATATAATACTGATGCACTGTATATAACTTAAAACTTGCAGCACTGCTCTGCAAGTCATATAAAGCATAAAGATTTTGTTCAGTAATATACTTACCTCCTCCAAACTAACCAACCACTACTTCTTCCAACTACTTAACAAGTTTTCAAAAAAGAAGGCTGTGTACAAAAATAACACTGAAGAATCACAAGGCAAGAAGGTAGCAGACAGGACCGAAACAACGCTCAGAAAAGTCGCCCAGTCTGACAAAACACATGCTGTCTTTTAAAAATAGTGATCCTGTTGTTAGAACGTCAGAAGCAGGAAGTGGCCCTCTAATTATTGTAAATAGATCTGTTTCTCTCTTTCTTCCAGAGGAAAGAAAAGCAGAAGCGCTGCGAGGGTCACCTGGAGTCTGCAGCTGTCCCGGCTCAGAAAGCTCCGCGGCGCCCCAGGAAGGTCTGTCTCGGCCCGGGATGCAGAGCTGCTCCTCCAGCCCCCGCCTGCGCCCGGGCACCCGCGCCTGACCGCTGCCGCCTGCTCCGTGGTGAAGGGCTGGAGGAACCGCCGAGGCCGGGCCAGCAGCGCCAGCTCCCGAGCAGCCAGCCTCGCTCCGCACGCCACGGTAACCCCGCTCCGGGCTGCGGGGGTCTGACCGCACGCTGGGGGAACGTGTATTTCACTGGGCTTAGACTTGGCAGCTCAGGAGGTCCCACGCTTCACGCATAAGCCGATCTATTGCTATCTTGCAGATAGAAATAAAGCTTTGAGGCTCTGTAAGGAAGCGGTCAGGGAAGTTTGGGCATCGGCTGACAAAGCACCGACTCCCCACGCGCGTTATTTTACAAAGGCAGAGCTCACACAGAAATACGGCGCGTTCGCAGCGGCACCACCACGCCTCGCTCCTTCTGCAATGCAACACCCACCCCCCGGCACCCGCCCGGCTCTCCCAGGCCACCTGGTCTGACCTGACCTGACCTGGTCTGACCTGACCAAGGGCTGGGGACTAAGCCGCGGGTGCCAGCCCAGCCCCTGCGGCCAGCCCGGTGGGTGCCAACCGCGCAGCATCGCTCGGTTTCGCAGCAGGAGGGGGCTCGGAGGGGCCACGCAGGGGCCTCGGCACCCGCTTCAGGAGGGTGCTCGCTGCTGAGCACCGGGGGCTGCAGCGCCCGCGCAGCTCCTGCCTGCGGGCTCGGGGCACTGACCGTTTAGATTTATTTGCAACATGGCAGCGGTAAAGCAAATGATTTAGGAAAATGATGGGATAAACTGTCAAACTAAAAGTAAAGGTCTACACGAACACCCACATAAACAGAGCTACAGGTAACTTCAGACTGCTGGCAATGTGTAACTGCCCAAGTAACAGGCACCGTGAGCTGTCCCCGTGCTAAGGTGTAGGGCTGAAAAGCAGCTGCTGCTCCTCTTGCACCTTCTTCCCCTTGGAAGCAACAAACAGTGACTTTGTGGGGTGCCACCTCCACCCCTGGAGCACCCGGGTGAAACAGCAGCGGCCTGTGAGCAGCTATTGCCAGGGTGTGAGCAGGGGCAGGGAGGGGAAGGCAGAGATCAGCCTCAAGGACAACCAAAACTGAGGCTGAAATAACACCACTGGGAGAGACAGACAGCTCGCCAAGCAGAAAGATGGTAAAAAGGGGCAAGCTCAGGGGGGTGGATGGAAGGTGACCTCAGCATTTCAGTCCCAGAAGGTCAAAGCAGGCCACCTTACAAACATGGCTACATCTAGTGCTCTTCTGTAGAAATCTGACATCCTGGGTAAAATAAAACACAACCTACAGCAGTCAAAATCCCCAAAGAAATGTTCCCAACGCAAAAATTAAACATGGACTAAAAAGAAGTCTCATGACAGATATAACTCACTATTTCATTTTTTTCTTTTTTGTTTTCACAGGGAGGGGGAAAAGACAAAGTGCAAATGAAAGCCACAACCAACATCAGCTACTCTGGAAACGACAGCAACTGCACCAGCGATAACAAAATCAGCCAAGTCATTTTTCCTCTGCTTTATACAATTCTGTTCCTGGTGGGCATCACCATGAACGGCCTGGCAATGTGGGTCTTTTTTAAAGTATCCAGTAAATCCAATTTCATCATCTTCCTCAAGAACACTGTCATTTCTGACTTCCTCATGATCTTGACTTTTCCATTTAAAATCCTTAGCGATGCAAAGTTGGTATCATGGGTACTGAGGGGATTTGTCTGCCAGGTCACCCAGGTCGTATTTTACTTCACCATGTACATTAGCATTTTGTTTCTTGGTCTAATAACTATCGATCGCTATCGGAAAGCCGCTTCGCCATTCAGAACATCAACACCAAGGAAACTGTTAGGTGCCAAGATCCTGTCCATGGCAATCTGGATATTCATGTTTGCTCTTTCATTACCCAACATGATTCTATCAAACAAGGAGAAAACGTCTAAGAATGTAAAAAAGTGTGCTCTCTTGAAATCTGAGTTTGGCTTAGTCTGGCATGAAATTGTAAACTATATTTGTCAACTTATCTTCTGGGTTAATTTAGCAGTCATAGTTGTATGCTACATACTCATAAGTAAGGAACTGTACAAATCCTATAAAAGGACAAGATGCACGGGAAAGGCATCCAAAAAGACTGTAAATCTGAAGGTTTTCATCATTATCGCAGTGTTCTTTATCTGTTTTGTGCCGTTCCACTTCACCAGAATCCCCTACACATTGAGCCAAACGAGAGACGTCTTCCAGTGCTCTGCCCAGAACACCCTGTTTTACCTGAAGGAGAGCACGCTGTGGCTGACATCGCTCAACGCTTGCCTCGATCCATTCATATACTTTTTCCTTTGCAAATCCTTCAGAAAGTCCTTGCTAGACATGCTGCGCAAGCACACGGCACCCTCAGTACTCAGAGCACAGCTGAAAGAGCAGAACGAAGGCGATGACACGGACGAGACACCACTCTAGAGCTAAGAACCACCCACACCCCTTCTTGGCCACATGCATTTATTGGCGGCAGTAGCAGCACGAATCCTGAGGAAGAATACCTAGAATGTCACCGGCTTTTTTAGAAATTGTCCTACCAATGAAGCACAAGCACCCTGGAACCATCCTGAATAAAACAAGAGCAGGATCGGATCCCAGCCTCCACCCTGTCAGAACTGCTAGGAAAAAGTTTGAACTTATAGTAGGAACTGTAAGAAAAAAATTAAAAGTGTCTTGTAACACTATAGATGAGATTATTACCTGCAAAGATTTTGCAGAAATGGCTTAAACTTAGGCCAGAGTAAAGTCCATTACAACACAAGATCTGGGAAATGCAAATAAAATCCACACTAACTGTGTTTTCTTAAATAGAGGGGAGTTAGCAGAAATATAGGACATATGTAGATAAGCTGTTTGTCTGTGCAGATTTTTGGTAACAGAGTAACATTTTGCTTATCTCATTATATGCTTGCAACCCTTCATCCACTGACCAATAGTTAACAGTTGTACATCAGAGGAAATTATTTCATAATGACGCGTATCTTGATGTGAGCTAACTCTTCAAATACTTCACCTTACTATATGAATAAACAAAAATGTGCACTTTGATGGAGAACAGTATATTATATTAGAAAAGATACAGACTTAATTTACATAATACTTAGATCTTGGGGAAAAAATTGATTTATGGTAAAATCATTACTGATTATTAAGAGCACCTCTTCTGTACTATACAAAAAATTTAACCCCTTCCTCTTTTTCATTTGGAAAAGTTGAAAAAAACCCAGGGAAGTCTTTTCAGGTACATAACATTTTCAAGCATCATAACAACCAGATATGGAAAAGATCCTAGGCTACTGTAATAACTTACGGTTCATTTCTTATCACTGCAGAACAGCTCCAGTTCAGAAGCATGTTTCCTCACCAGGCAAGAGCTCGGTCCTGCCACAAGCTGTTGCCCATCTCCCCTTAACTGAGCCTGGCAGGGCACTGGGTGGTTTTATACCCAATTTCCTAAAAAGTTAAAAGACAGTTCTCACTTGGGCTCTCAGCCTTAGAGTTTATGCATCTCTCATAACCTGCCTGAATGAATTCAATATTTACAAAATGTTTTGTCTGCTGCTTATGCCGGCACCTCGCCACAGTGCCCACAGTCAGAGCGGGGTTACACCACCAGCTCCAGCTGGCCCCGGCAGGGAGGCTGAGATGCCCCGCTCCCACCCCCGTGGGGACAGAGTGGCAATGACCTGGCAGCGGCTCCTCCCGGCCGATGGGCTCTTCAGGCAAGAGACACTGCTGCCACCCGCACAGAGCTGCCACGGGTGGGGCACGGGGAGGCACTTCGTACCCCCTCGTGCAGCCGGGAGCAGCGCCAGGCGAACAGCTGGGAAGCTGTGGGAGCACCAGCCCCTCTATCTCGGTTCTACAGAGCCCTCGGTGGCTGAACAGAAGCGGGCTCAGGCTGCTGGGACGTGTCACGCTGATGACCACAGCGAGGGTGACCCGGCCATCCTCCAGGCTCCGTACTCTCTGCCGGCCGTTCACCGCCGACACGCAAAGCACACCGACATTAACCAACATGTAGATACTCAAGCACAAACTTAGGCAGCCCCAGACCCTCAAAAAGCAATCCGTGCCTGCCCCCAGAGGGACGGCCTCCCACACGGCAGCAAGCGAGGAGCCAGCACCCCACCTCGCGTCAGCCGGCAGGAAAATACGAGACAAATCACACGTCTCAGCTAAACTGATACAAGAAAGTTCTTGACAGAGAAATGCACTCAATTCCAACATTACACCTGACACACACGCAATAAACACACAGCACACCCTGCAGTAGCAGCAGCTTCTGCCAGAGCCAGGAGTGGCTGTAACCAGCACGCTGCACCACCTGGCTACGCCAACACCAAAATAAACCACAAATCCCGCTCGGGAGATGAGAAGTCAGGCTCAGGTTCATGTGTGGATATGAACAGGCTCCAGGGGGAGGGCAGTTTCTGAATGTGTCGGTGCAGGTGACTCTGTAGCCAAGTAACCCATGGTAAGGGTGGCTCTGAGCAGACTTTCTGGTCACACATTTGATGACGACGAGTGCTGTCCAGAGCAGGGGAGTTCACACACACAGACGAGAACTCAGAGCTGCATCTGAGGATTATCCTGGAAAACTGTCGGGAAACGCTCTGCGTTTGCTCATCCCACCTCTCTACAGGGGCCAAATCATAATGGCACAGTAGGTGCCATCAGGTCTGCCCCACACAAAAGAGCCAGAAAACGTTCCCGTCTCAATGGATCCAGTCATTCTTGTCTGTGCTAGTCCAGGAGCAGGTGGAGCACTGCCTGACAGAGAGCCAGAGGAAGAGGGAAAAGCCACAGCAAACATGGTAACTAACTCAGGGAGCACGTGAAAACAAGGAAGGAAACAGCGCACCACACCAACAGAAAGTCTCATCTTTCTACACATTTCCCCATTCCTAATACTTTGCTCGTGGGTTCTGTCAGCAGAGGAGCAGCGGTGACCCGGAGCACCCCCAGGAGCCCCCTCTGAAGCCCCCGCTGCCAGGCCTGCTCAGGTACCGCTCGCGGGCTGGGACGGGGCACACGCTCGGCTGCTGTCAGATGCAAGAGGCTGATAACCAGCGGTGCGCGTCTGATCTTGAGAATGATTTTAAATCTGTGCTGAGAAGGGAAAGATGGTGTGTGCTCGGTGAGAAATACCAGAAGTCGCTTCCCTGGAAGCACTTTGCTTTTGGGCCACAACTGTAAGATTTCTGTTCTACGGTAAAATGCATTTCCATGTAAAGACAAGCAGTGCTCTAGGCAATCTGCTGTGACACCTTGCTGCTCGATTACCTTAGGCCTCCATACTGAATATGTATCATCTTAACTCTTCATTAGACATTAGTATGCAAACAACTGCAACTTACGCAAAGATTCAGATTTTCTATGAACTAGATGAGAGATCAGTTGGTCTATTTAATGCACGTTCAGGTTCTGTGTTTATTTGTGTAAACCTGCCAGTCACTGTAAGGCATGTGTAATTTTAAATACAGAATGTTATGGTTTATGTTTTCCCTCTCCTTTTCACCCAAGTCTATTTCGAACAATGGGAGACTTTGCAAACGAGAGCACTGTCAGTAACTCCAGCGGAGCACCCCCCTCTGCACCGTGCCCCCGAGACACCGCCGTCACCCGCCTCGTCTTCCCAGCGCTGTACACACTCATCTTCCTTCTGGGACTCACACTGAACAGCCTGGCTTTCTGGGCTTTCTTCCAGGTTCCGAGCACATCGACTTTCATTGTCTACCTGAAAAATATCTTGGTTTCTGATTTTATAATGACCCTGATGCTTCCTCTGAAAATCCTGACGGACTCTGGCCTGGGACCATGGCAACTCAAAGCCTTTGTCTGTCGCTTCTCAGCCGTGGTATTTTATGACACCATGTATATCAGCATAGTGCTGCTCGGCCTCATTGCTTTTGACAGATTTCTCAAGATTGTGAGACCTTTTGGGAAGTTCTGGGTGCAAAACCTGACCTCAGCAAAGATCCTTGCGGGTCTGGTCTGGCTCTTCTTCTTTGCTCTCTCCCTGCCCAACATGATCCTGTCAAACAAGAAAGCAACGCCCCACTCCGTGAAGAAGTGTGCCTCATTGAAGAACTACTTCGGGCTCAAATGGCACGAGGCTGTCAATTATATCTGTCAGATCATCTTCTGGACTGTTCTCATCCTCATGTTCCTATTTTATGTAATTATTGCCAAAAAGGTCTATGAGTCTTACATAAAAACACAGAAGAAAGACAACAAAAGTGAACAAAGGGTCAAGGGGAAAGTATTCATCATTTTTACTGTGTTTTTCCTGTGCTTTGCCCCGTTTCATTTCAGCAGGGTCCCCTACACCCTGAGTCAGACCGCAGCCCGGATGGATTGCCGTCTGCAGAGCCAACTCTTCATTGCGAAAGAGAGCACGCTGTGGCTGGCTGCCACAAACGTCTGCATGGACCCCCTGATATACATGTTCTTGTGCAAACCCTTTGTGGAAAAGCTGCTACGCAGGGGAGTGAAGACATTTCAGAAAACAGTTCATACGAACCCAAAAACTGAACTGGACACGCGAACATCTGCCACCGATCCCTGATTCTGTGGCTTCGTGTCCTACAGCCTCTGTATTCATAGAGACGTTCAGAAATAATTTGGTTTACTCCTGTAGAAAATGAGAGGGTGGTTGTACTGTAATATTAATATGTAATAAAGGCGGCACAACAGATCTCCCTATTTATGCTGCTCAGCCTTTGTAGGCAAAAAGCCGTCGCTCCAAGCGCGGCCCCGACCCACCGCCGCTGCCCCCAGCCACGGTGCCGTGGCGCTCACACCACGGAGGCCGCCGTTACCTCGAGTCACTCGGGCCACTTCACAGCCCCAAGAACATAAAAATGCCATCGATGAGACATAAAATTAACAAGAGCGGTTTGCAGCCTTCCGCTGCTGCGCTGGCTCTGCAAAGCTGACGAGAACAGAGGCTCTGCTGACTTGCTCACTGCATCGCGTCCACCTGACAGAACACAGACAGTCTGCAGCCTATGAATTAAAATTCCATATAATAACATAATACCCTCATACACTTATCCACAGAATAATTCTATCCGCCTTAAACAAAAACCCCTGCTTGTTAAGATTTAAGCAGCTTACTGACTGTGGCTGCTTCTAAGGGCAATTTAGCTTTATTTGGGATTAAAACCCAGAACTGTTGAGTTCACATATCAGTAATCCTTAGGCTGGGTGTCAGGGAAGAGGAGGAACCGTGCTTGTCAGCGGGAAGGAGGACACGGTCCCTCCCCACCCCTCCCCGCCTCTCACCCGTGTAATTCTTTCCCACTGCCCACACCGTTGCACCATCCTCCCTCTCCCCTCCCAACGGGGACTTCGGGGGAGGACGCAGGTGGCAGCAGCCCAGGACCCCCCAGCACACGCTCCTCGTCCCAGCCAGCAGACCCAGGGCTACTTTCCCTGCAAAGGGCACCCCGGGCCAGCAGCATTTGTCCCCACCCTACTGCTTGCCCGCAGAGAACACCCAGAAACATCCCCCTTGGTGGCATGTTCACCCTTCCTGGTCCCAACAACGAGCAAAGAGAAGGCAGCAAGCGAGGCTGCCGAGCCCTCCCCATCCAGACCCGCCCCGGCTGAGCTCTCCTCAGCTGTCCCACACGGGAAACCCAAACCACCCGTGCCTAAAGGGAAGCTGCTTGTCAGTCCAAAACCCCAGAATTTGTTTCACTGTTTTAAGAGGCAAAGGAGATACCAGCCGTTTACTGACCCCAACTTCACAAAGCATATTAAAAAGCCCGCTAACCCGAGCTGAGCCCTCAGCGGTGCCTCCCCGCTTCCCCAGCAGCACGTTCCCACCACCGCTCGCCCCCGACACACCGCCCGGTCCCCGGGACTGCCCCGCACCACGGGCCTCGGGCACAGCCCCACAACCCTCCATCAGCGCCCTGCTGCTGTGACCACCCACTGCACCCCGACACTCGCCTCCCGCTGCTCTGGGACACTCCGAGCTGAAGGGTGAGGGTCCCCCCAGCACCTTCCCAAGAGAGGGGTCACATCCCCTTTCAGCACCCTTCCCTTCCTCCCAAGCTCTCCTGCTCTTTGTGCCTTCTTACACCTGCCAGGCACTTTAATCACCACTGGGTTGCTATTTTTAGAAATTAAATATTTACAGCAGCCTAATATCATCACGCAGGTTGCTTGCTCCACACAGCCTGATGTTTTCAAGCTGGTTTTAGATTACTGTGCATTAATGACATCTGCCTGTGGGATTCCCCAGCCTCTGCCACGCAGGTAGATGTGTGTCTTACTTAGCAATTCCCACTGGCCGTGTCTTCTCCGCCAGGCATGCAGCACACTTTCCGAGCCTCTGACACCCTCTGACAACTGGAAACCCAGCTAATCCCCAATCAGCTTCCAGCTGGTTCCAGACTTCCCTGTAAATCAACGTTTTCTCCGACTGTATCCTCCTCTCAGGATTAAATGCTATTCAGGAATTAGTTCCTCTCTCCCCCACACACATATAGCATTTAACAGGATTAACTTGGCTACTTTAAGTAAAAGTAAGTATATTGAATTCTTAGCTGCTAAGATAGTCACCACTTTAGCAACTGCTTAAGGAAAGGTGTGAGGAGCCTGAGAATGTTTCCCTCAGCCTGTTGGCACAGCGCAGTATGTAGGGACCAGAGCTAAACATCAGGAGAAGACAGTTTGTAAATCAGCTGCAATCTTCCACCAGGCAGGTGCCGCAGAAATCCACGTTCCTGAGCTCTGCGTATATTAGGGACAAACTCAGCAGGAAGCTTTGCAGCCCAGGCCCCCATCTCCCCAGTGAATCGCCCCAGCACAGCAACAGGGAGCCCCGCAGGACTCTCAGCACACGCTTACATCCAGCTCTGCATTTAAAGGTGGAACTCTGGCCCATTTTAGGGGTTATTACACAGAAAGACAGTAACATAAAAGATGCCATGTAACAGTGAAAAACTATGAAAATGCTGAAGAAGGAAAAACTTATTCCACTGTGGAAGTTTGGGGGTTTTTTTCTCATCTCTACTGCTTTTACTACAAGGCTCATTGAACGCCACGCACAAACCCGCGCTGGCAGCACCCGCAGCGAAGAGCCTGCGTGTAAGGGTGGGTGTAACCGCAAAATGGGCCGAGTTGCTCCTTAAATAAGGGGTGTGCCAAAGGTTTCAGAGGAGTCTTAATCATCTGCTTTTCAGCTGCTGCTTCTCAGGGAGGTAAAAGGCAGGCAGAGTTACCAAACCCTGCAGCAGAGAAAGGCAAGGTGACTGCAAGGATAGGGCATCTGGTTGATCCACTTACAGAAAAAAGTGTCCCCTAAATTCCAACATGTGGGATTTTGCACTTTTTTCTGCAAGTTTCCAGATCCCTGCCTCTAGATGGAAGTATGAAACATCACAGTTAAAAAGCCTCAAAGTTTAGGTCTCTGCTTTTCAAGGCTCAAAAAAAAATGGCCAAAGCAACACTTTGTGTTTTACACCTGACCAAAACAGAGACGTGCTTTGAGAACAGAGTCCCCTCAGAGACGAGGGAGCCATCAGCCCCAAAGCGCAGAAAGCTGCTCCTCTGGGCTCTCCAGATTTCTTTAGCACCGCCAAGGAATTCATGTAATTCAGTAAAGTCTTCCAGTGTATTCAATAGAGCAGTCACCTTTTTTCCAAATCTGATTTTTCTCCCAACTTCACTTGAAAAGGCTGGTGCTGACACTCCTGTCTCGCAGTGGCCACAGCAGGCAGCGCACACACGCACGGCTGCCTCGGGCCCGTCCCCACCACAGGCAGCAGCTGGGCTTCTCCCTTCTGCAGCCAAACGTTCATTCGCTCGGCTTCGCTACGCTCCAGAGCAGAAGCAACAGACAACCTAGAAACTGGAAAACTGGCACCAGGCCTTAAACTTGTTCTGACAAATGAACCCTATTCCAGGTTTCTGTGGTCCAGGATTCACACGGAAACTACTGACACTTATTCTAAACATTTTACAGGTTGCTGGGTTCCCAAAAGGGGAACTAAAGGGCACTAAGCAGTCGAGTTTTGTAGGAAATCAATCTTATTAGGGTACACAAAGGCTTACAAATATTTCTTTGTATTTTTTGTTTTACTCGTGTTTCAGAAAAACGAAATAGAGGATACCTTTACCTAACAGACGCATCATCGAGCCTTCCAGATTTTGTACCAGACTGCCTCTCCTCCGAGGGACAGCAGGCTCATTCCTGAATGCCTAAAGACAAATCCTGCACTTCATACGCATCCTGACTCTCCAGCACAGCGATACACATCCCTCCATCGAGGCTCCTACTACTCCGAGAACTCAGAAGAGTACCCGAACATACGACAGTACTTCAATTAATTAGTAGTGCAAAACAACAATCTGCATGATGAATAAGAGCTGAGCAGCCAAGATGCTGCCCACAGGACGACATGGACACGCGGAGGCAGCAGGCTGCGCGGGAAAGCCGAAGGCATGGAGCAGCCCTAAGCCTGTGGACAGGATCAGCCAGCCAAGGCGTGAACCTCGGGTCACCGATCACATCATGCCAGGAGCTCGAGGGTACAGGAAAAAAGGAATGAGCTTTTTAAAAGTCAGCTCTTAATTAATTCCTTTCCTCCATCTTCCCCTTCTAGTGACAGCCATCAAAGCAGTGATCAGAGTAAACCACTAAGCAGAGGGGAAGTGTCAGACCCTTCCGGGACACTTCCACTGACAAAAGCACCTCCATCTTGCACACCTGCAGGAATCATCCCAGTGTCGCAAGCTCTCATCATCCCACCTCCTTCCTATGTTTAAAACAAAAAAACAGCCAGTCTCGTATATTATCCAGGTGGCTAATCTGCTTTAAAAATATTGCTAAATATGATAGTAAAGGAGTTTTAACATGAAGCAACACAATAATTGTTGTAATAACGTTGTTCAGGCTCTTATGAAACCTGAGAACTGCTCTCTAATCACCAGAATACAAAAAAGGGAAATCCAACCTTTAAATAACATGAACAATAGTGAAGTTACAGCTTAGCTTCCAGCTTTTCTTTACATCAGAGCTTCACATTTCTTTCGCGCTGTTTTTACGACAAGCTCCATGGCATTTCCTTTTCATGCAGATGCTAGTCCTGACTTGCTCCAGCCTGAGAACAGCCAAACAACACACCTGAATCAAAAGCCTGCTAGGGGATGCCATGACAGTGGTTTCTAATCCATTAAGTTTTACCAATATAGAAAACACAGAGATTTTAAAGAAAAGTTTGCGTGCCATTGCACCACGTCCAAAAAACAAACAAAAAAAATCCATTCTCATATAAAATTTATTCATCTGTTTATTATTTGACCATAGTTAACACACAGACTTTGGAATGTGTTCTCATTCACAGAGTACCAACTATTAAATGCTTGGGTCTGTAAGAAGTTAAATTATATTTTTTAAAGATCCCAGTTTTCACTTGTCATTTCCTCCCTTCTTCCCCACAACACATCCTGCAGCACTGTTCTCAGACCCAGTCCAAGAGGACACCCGGATCAGAGGTGCCCGAGGGCTGCAGCGCCCACCCAACCGCGCCGGACCCAGCCCCGAGGGGCGGAGGCGGCCGCCAGCACCCCTGGGGCCAGAGCCCGGCCCAGCACCGGGGATGCAGCTCCCGGCTGGGGAGCGCGGGCTCTTGTGCAAAACACAAGCCAAGAGTGTAACCTTCAGATTTCGGGTTAAAACTGCTGTTTATGATCAATCTGCAGATCTGCCTCCAGCCCTCAGCTTCGGCACTGGGGCTCCGGGGTGGCTGAGGCGCTGGCGCAGGGCACTGCTGTTCACCAACGGGGCGAGGAGCCGGCGTGGGCCGGCAGAGGGGCTGGCAGGGGGATGCTCCGTGCACAGCAACACGGCGCAGACGCTTCCTTGGGTGCCTGAGCTGTGAAGTCTCTGCCCCTCTGAGGAATTCTGATGCCAAAACCAGACCACGCCAAAAGTCAACCGAGGAGCTCATTGAACGAGGCCCGTCCAGAGCGCGATGCACAAAGGCAGATGCTCACAGCTCTGGAGCCTCCGGGCGGCCGCAAAGCCATGGCAGAAAGGGCAAAACAAACAGCCCGGTACCTCCCCGGGCAGAACCAGGCCTCCACTGAACGGAGCAAAGGACTCCTCGCCCCGGAGGCGCAGCCCGCTGACCCGCAGTCAGGCAGGTGCTCCTGGCCCACACGGCCTCCACTCGGAACTGAGAACGGATCACCACACGTAGCCTTAGGGTGGAGAACGAGTAAAAGCCACGGAGGGTAACCCCGAAGATCAGAAGGAAAAACAGAAGGATGAGCAGTTGAGAGGGGAACAAAACAGAAGCAGCTGCCAAGCGCTGGAGCGCCAGGGACAGCTGAAGGAGGTGAGCTGGTGGCCAGCACACGCTGCCCTACATAGCCACACGCAAGGTCTGAGAGAGGCAGAGACCCCAACAATTCCCCTCTCCCCAACTGCAGAACAACCTTCTCCCCCCTCGGGGGACGCAACGTACGCACGCCAGCACGTCCGTGTGACAGGGACCATTGCTTCACTTCAGAATACTCAGCTCCTGAGATCAGTTTGGCAGCTGAAAAGACACAACACAAGTATAACATTTGTTCCTGCCGGCTTCCTTTGCATTTTCTGGTTTGCCTTGCAAAAGCTGGTCTTCAAAGATGAGCCGTGCCAGAAGTCTCCCCCCGTCAGGGACTGTACCTGATTGGGAGAGGTCCCGAGGCAAGTGAGAATTTTACAGTCTGCCCGCTAGCAAAAACGTGGAAATTAGCACAGGGCTGCCCTGGACACAGGGCCAGGAGAAGCCGTCCACCACCACGGGGAGGCAGCTCGTGGGTCCTGCTCCAGCTCTAGCGCCTCATGGGACACCCGTGCAGAAGGCTGTCCAGCCCCAGAAGAGGGGGGCTGGGGATTCAGTCACTCGGGTCTTTGAAAAAAAATAAGAAAATGTGTATGGAGAAGTCCAGGTGGAGCAGAACGAGAAGTCCGAGAAGAGTGACTTGGCAGCCATTGCTCTTGTAGCATTATTTTTTTCTTTTCTCCTGAAGATTTAATGGGGGAAATATATTTTGGCTTTCTTTTTAAGAAGATTGCAGAAATGGGAAATTAACCACTTCATCCTCTACCAAAACAAAACAAAACTGTGTTCTGATATAGCTACTGTCATGATTATTTCAGCGCTTTTCAGGCACTAAATTAACTTACTCTAAATGTGTGTACAGCCAGGACCCCCGGCAGCAGGACTGCAGGAGTCAGGGGCTGACGGTCAGTCTCGTGGTAACGAGCGCCACGGCAGGGAAGGGCACGCAGGAATCCGACAGGCTAGGCGTTCTAGCTGAAATATTTAGTTACAGACTTCACATTTTGCTTTCATCCTACACGCTATTTAGAAGAGAGGATCTGTTCAAAGCACAACATTAAATATGTCTAAATATAGTCAAATTAATAATTGAGATGATCATCTCAGTTGGCAGATATTGGCACCTATCCAGCACGGGATTTTCAGTATCACATTAAATTCGCGTTCCCCCTGAAGACAAAGCTGCGCTCCCCGAAAGGCACGGGCACGGCTGCTGTAAAACACGACTCGGACTGTTCACAACGTCTCCCTGCACGAAGGCTGCTGCCTCCGACAGGCACTAACCCAGCTCCCAGGTGAATCACCGTCTGCGTCCCGGGCGCCCCAGAGCTGCGGAGCCAGGAAGTGAGCGGGAGCGCGGCGCTCACTACCCTGGCATGTGAGTCATTCCCAGGAATGAGAAAGCCAGTTGCTCCAGTTGCTCCTGGCCAGGGGAATTCTGACTCTCTGATCAGGTATCGTAAAAAAAGCCATAGGAAGCAGAAAAGCTTACTTCCAGAGATGGTTTATTTAACCACCTTATCGCAAGAAACACTCTCATGCCTACTGTAGTTTGAAGATTCACCCTGGAGGAGTCTGAGGCGTTCGAGATGCAGCTCAGAGACAAGCGGAAGGCGACAATGGTGACAGGTAAGTGATCTCTGACCACCTGAAAGGTGATTGATAAGTTGTTCTGTGAATCCTCTTGCTCTTAATCACCCTCAAGTGAAAAGAAAATAGGAATTAAGATACAGTTGTTGAAAACCAGACTTGGAACCAACAACCGAGTATCAGATCAATTGAAATTGTTAAAAGTTCTCAAAATAGCACAGCTTTGCTAACATTGTATTCATTCACTAAACGTTATGCATTATCTTTTTCCCAACGGCAAAAAAAATGGTTTTCTACTAATCATTCCTTCCGAGAGATGAGTCGAAGTGCAGGAGGGTTCATGGTTTCAGTAACTTACTTCATGAGAGCTGAATTCATATCAAGTAAGATTAAGTATCTAAAACATCTGAAATCGGTATAGAAGGTTTGTACTGTATTCCTTTTCACCTCTATCAGCAAAGGAAAGCAAACTTGAATTCTCTATATTATACAGAATAAAGGTTCTCTTCCTTCATACTTCACTCAGATCATGTTAAAACTTGTCAGGTTCACTGGAAAAACCACATAGCTCTGAACAAGCAACTTACAAACTATACGTCTGATTAGTCTCAAAGTTTGGGAAATATATAAGGTGTCTTCAAAAACCTCTGTCATTTAAGGAGTATTTTCAATGAAAAAGGTTAATCTTAGTTACGAAAAACTGAGAGTAGCAGTGCAATTTTGTATGTTAAAAAATGACTTGCCATTTGCGCGTTACAGGGACTGTAGGCATCTGCCTCCTTGTTATGTGTGCTTGGGCTGGAAACTCTGGTAGCATTCCACACTTTTTTCCATCTTTCTAAAGAAGATTTTGCAATCTTCTTTTAAAAAGGGAAACCAGGAACCTCGGGCAGGCATTCAGCTGATGTCACTGATCCACTCCCAGCAGTGCCGGCCCTGGACCCCAGGGAAGCCGCCAGCATTTCTCGGGCCACAAGCCCCTCACTCTCGGGGTGGGCACCTGCCAGAGCTCTCCCCCCACCCTGCCCCGGGCACAGGGTGCTGGTGGCACCGGGGGACAACCCCCCGCAGGGCAGGACGTGGCTCAGCTCTTGCAGGAGGGAGAGGAGAGCAGGGGAGTGAGGCTGAAGGGCAAGCAGGGACCTCAGAAATTTGCACTGGGGGCGTGTGAGAAAAAAGCAGCAAATTTTGAGCCTTACCAGCCGCCGGTTCCTCCTCCCTCCCTCCCTCCCCGCGGAGGGCTGCCTTTCCCAGCTCAGCCCTGCTGTCTCACCCTCGGCTCCCTCCCTCGCTGCCAGGGCCCCCCCGGGGCAGGGAGGGAGCGGGGAGACCAGCTCGCCCAGCACCTGCACCCCGCAGCCCGTCGAGCGCCAGGTGCTGCAGCGTCGGGAGCAGAGGCCGGGCAAACGGGCCGCCAGCAGCGGGCCCCAGCCCGGGGTTCCTCCAACACCCTCCACCCTGCGGAGGCCAGATGCTGCCTCTCAACCGGGGAGCACCTACTCCAGGTGCTGCACCTCACCCTGGATGAGATTTATCCAGGAACAACTGAAGGGGAAGCTCCTTCTCTATGGATGACAAGTCCCTTGCTCGCCTCCACACAGCGACGTTCATCAGAACCTCCTCTTCCAGCAGCTCAGCACTAGGAAAAGCCAGCCAAGACACCTGCAGGAAGGCTGTAGCACTGAACTTGAACCGTGCAGTATTTACTAAAGGTTTGGAACGGAGGGAAAACACGCCTGACATAAACCAAGAGCTACAGAGCCACCCTACTGCTGCCAGCTACCAGAGCTCTGTAGGAAACCAGCCTTTGAGAGGCACCAACGCCGGTGCTGCCAGCAAAGCACCAGAGGAAGTTGGCAATACTCATTCCTACTCTTAACCCTTCACAACATGAAAAATTACCATACCAACTTAAAAAAATTGAAAAAAGCTAATCACACCCTCAATTATCAAAAGTGAGTTTCCACATGGGACTAACACTGGACTTGACACGGATACTCCAAGAAACACTACTTCTTGGTTTGTCTCGGGAAAGTATCAGTGACATATCAAAGTGACAACTGACAATGAGCAGCATAAATGGGGCTTTGATCGCTTTCACTGCCACTACACAAGGGTCAGCCTGAGCAGGGGAGCAGAGGGCAGAGCTCTCCACAGCCGGCAGCCTGACGCCCTGCCCAGGATCCGCAGTCCGGCCGTTTCCGAGAACAGCAGCCGGAGCAGGAACTCGTCTGAACTTCTCCAGTCGCACCCCAAAATCCCCGTGTCCTTTTCCTTCCTCTTTGAAATGGTGGTGTTGCTGCAAGTACCTAACATGGTCAGCTGTGCTGCAGCAGTATATACCGAAGCACAAAAACCCCAGCTGACAACAGCAGATAAGGATTTTCTGGTCCTTTTGCAACGTGAAGTCGAATTGCATATAAAAAAACCAATAGAAACTGTTTCAATGCAAAGTAAAACATCTAAAAGTGAGACTGGAATTACTTAAAAGTTTAAAAGGTACTATCTACATGCACAGACCAATAATAATTATTTTTCCCCACAAGATATTTTTCCACAGAATCCCCTGTAGCATTTGAAAGACGTGACAGATGCACAACAGCCGGAGCCACAGTGGATGAAGGTGCAGTGTGATCAATCACACACCTTCGTCTTCTCCTTTGTGACCCAGACAAAACCTTGTCTGTTTTTAAAGTTTCATTACGAGCGTTTTAACTATATGCTTTTCATTGCATAATACCAATAATCAAACCTAAAAGCAGTTATTTTCAGTAAAAAGCTCTGGCAAATCCAGCTGGGCACCCGCACAAGCTCCGCCTGCCAGCTCCTCTGGAAGCAGCTCAAGACCACCCAAGCGCCACACGCTCAAACTTCATAAACAGTTTTTGCTTTTTAGTTGCCCAAACTACCGCGTTCATAAAATCCTAAATTTAAAAGACAACGACTTCAGGATAGCGAAGCACACTGGGAAAGCACGGAACAGCCTATGGAATTGAAGGTGATTATTTGACAAAGATTTCCACGCTGCCCGTTGTGCCAAGAACAGCGCCCACGAAAACACAATCAGAACAGGAACGGGGAGGCCAGGAGAGCAGCTTGTGAAGGGACTAAGGGAGGGAAAAGCTGAAGTGATTCTGGAGGAATACACATCAATGTGAGCCTGCTGCTGGCCTCCCCTCCGAGAAGAAAAGTGACCTGGTGAGAGATTAAAACTGCAGAAGACCAGTAATCCAGTGGGGTGGAAACGGGACAAACTTTTCCAAGGACACCAAACGGGGAGGAGCGGCTGACACCCCAGGGGGGTTGCACTGCCACTCAGAGGGACCTGGGGCTGGGGAAGGGCCCAAAGGAGCCTCACAAGGTTCACTGAGGAGAAGCACAAAGTCCTGCCCGGGGGAGGAAGAGCCCCCGCGCCGGGACGTGCTGGGGCACTGGGCAGCCCCACAGAGAAGGGCCCCACGGACAAGCTGAAGGCGAGTCAGCAGCGGGTCCCTGCAACACAGGCGGCCAACAGCCTCCGGGCTGCACGGGGAAACCGGTGTGAGAAACACGGGCAGGCAGGGTGCGGGAGGGAGCCCCCCTCCCCGCTCAGCACTGCCAGGGCACGGCCACCAGGCTCCCCAGGACAGGAGAGACAGGGACATAGTGGAGCCAGCACAGGGCGTGTACTGGAGGAACTGATGTATGGGGGGGCTGAGAGAGCTGGGACCGTTCAGCCTGGAAAGAGGCAGCTCAGGGGGGCCTATCGAAGTGTACAAACACCTGCCGGGAGGGTGCAAAGGGGATGGAGCCAGACCCTGTCAGCTGGCCGGTGCCAGGATGGGAAGCAGCGGGCACACACGGCCATGCAGGAGGGTCCCTCTCAACACAGGGCTTGTTTGGTGCTGGCGGCATTTTGGATTTTGGTTTTTTTGATTACTGTGAGGCTGTTCAAGCCCTGGAATGGGTTTCCCAGAGAGGTTGTGGGGTCTCCATCCTGGGAGACACCCCCCGCCTGGTCGGCCACGATCCCAGGCAGCCAAGCTGCAGCTGCTGCTGCTCTGAGCCGGGGGCTGGAGCTGAGGAACAACCTGCCAAAGGCAGTGTCAGGGAGGAGCTGGACAGGCTGCGGGGGGCACTAACCAGGCAGCAGTGCTGGGGGGAGGCCAGGACCCTGCTGCTGCCCCCACACCAACCCCGAGAGCGCTTCGCAGGGAGGCTACACCCCGCAGGGCACCATCGTAACAGGGCTTCAGAGGAGGCAGCTCTGTAGGGTCACAGTCCAGCTCCTGTCGGTTTTGTGCAACCTGAAACAACTATTGGCAGCATCTTCCAGAAAGAAGTAAAGGAAACATTCTGGAGTTAATCTTTTCCTCCTGTCTAATTAGAGGCTGCCATACTGAGAAAACATTCATTATCCCAACTCTGCCAACCATTGCATTGCTCTTCTTTTTTTCTGTTTAAAAAAAAAAAGCAAGCCATTGCAACACATGGCTCCTCTTCCACCACCAACGGCCATTCACCTGCTGCCCAACACGACACCATTTGTGTTGGCAGCTCTCTAACCCTCTGCATAGAAGCAGCTGCAGCCTGAAGGAGCGGTACCCCGGCACTGCGCTGCTTTTGGAAGGGCAGAAGGCAGAGAGCAGAGGGCAGAGGGCAGAGCACACACCCCCGGCACCCACAGTGAGCGTGTGACAGGGGTTTCTGCTTTCCGATCATGAAAAATGCACGTGCTTGTCGTTAACACAAGAAAGGACTGGAAAGCATTTCTTCAACATCACTTAAGAACTACGATGCAGATTCAAGAGGAAAGAGAATTTGTGCATTTTTAGGTTCTGTAAATAAGCTTAAAAAATAAACAGCCTCACAGGAATGATTAACAATATTTACTAGATTTTGTAACCTCTGCACAGAAATGAATCCATGAACTTGTAATGAGGAACCGTTAAAAAGACAGAAAAAAGAGAAAACTGGACAGTTTGGGCAGCCGCCCAACAAGGTCTCATGTCAGAGCTATCCCACACAGGGGAAAATAAAGGCTGAGAATCATTCACTTGAAACTAGAAAAAAAAATATTATTACACTTGGACGGTATGTTCCAAAAGTGACTTTGAGAAAATTAGAAAGGTCCAAATAGTATTTTTTTAAAAAGTGAAGAAATCACGTTATCCTAAGGGCATATTCCCCCCCAACTGAGAATTTTCTATATTAAATAGCATTATCTCATGCTTACTGCAGCATTCTGCTACACCCAGCCCAGGCTCTCCTGCAACTGTAAAACGCCCGCGCGACGGGGCAAAGCGCAGGGAGGCTCCAGGCGGAAGCAGGGCAGGGCCTGCCGGGAAGGTGTGAAGGAGCACGCTCGGCTGGTTCCTCAGGCGCGGGCACTGGAACCCCGCGGTGCTTGTGGCTGCCACGGAGAAGGGCCCAGGAAAGACCAAAGCCCCACCGGCCGCAAGCGGCGGCGTGCGGGCAGCGCTGCAGGTTCCAGGCAGGGCCCCGAACGGAACAGAACGCTTGTCTCGGGGACACCTCCCGGGGAAGGGACCCCTGTGCGCAGCGTGCCATGTACCGGCAGCGAGGGCCTCCCGGGACGTGGGGACCCCCCCAGCACGGCGGGGCACAGGCGGCTGGCGCAGCACTTGAAGGCAGACGGAAGCAGCCGCAGCACAGCCTGCCCGGGGCCGGGACAGAGAGGAGAGCGAGCCTGGAATCGAGGGGGAAGTTTAAGGAGGAACCTGAAAACCAAGCAGGGGGTTTTGTACTAGATACTGAAGCAGACAAGTTTTCTGAGCAGAGGCAGCGGTTCCTGTTTTTGGCTCTGACTAAACAGACAAGCGCCGTAACCCACAGCTGAAGACAGTCATACCCGGTTCTTATTTCGCAGCCCCGCCACGGTTCAGTGGGTTAGGCACGGCAGCGATACCGGGAACCAGCACCCCCTGCCCGCCCCTCCGCCACACTCCCCGGGAGCCCAGGGCACAGAGCCTGGCTGGGGGCTCTTTTCACCCCCCGCTGAAGCAGTTCGAGCAGCCGACACGTGCCGCTCCACACGCGGGGTGCTGGGCACCCCCACCCCGCTCTGCCTCAGCGGGCTCGCAGCCGCAAGGGCTCCACCACGGCAGCAGAGCGTGGCAAGGACAAGGCATGGACAGTCTGACCACCTGCACAGTCTCCACCAGTCCTGGTCAGGGGGGTCCCCGAGAAGAGCGAGCTGGGCTCCCCCCGCCAGGCAGCCAGGCAGGCCCTGGAGCCCGAGTGCCAGTGGAAGCCCCTCAGCCCCGGCAGCCCCTCGGCAGAGGAAAGGCGCCGGGAGCCGGTCACCAAGCGGCTGCGGTCCCACAGCGCACAGGCGCCGGGGCTGACACAAACCCTGGTGTGACGCCGCTCACCACACGGCACCTCCGGGCACAGCTGGCACACGGCACGGCTCCCGGGACAGCGACGGGACAGCTAGAAAAATGCAGAAAGTAAGGAAGCATGCGAGGCACGAGAGAGTAAGAGGCGAATACTCACTCGGTGTAGGTACAAACTCCAACAGGAATATCAAGTTATTCCACTGTGCATTAACAGGACATTAACATACGCTTTTACCAAAAGGGAGATGGACAGTTTTTAGCAGAGGCCTCCGAGGAAGGAAAAGGTGGTAGTGTCCTAGTTACTGGGATCGGGCTCTCAGTGAACAAGCAAAGCACTAAGGAAGATCAGTGGGTGCAAGCAGGGAAAACCAGAACATGAAGACTTGCCAAGGGCAGGAGTGGACTGAAATAAAGAGAGCAGGAACGCAGGCCCCACTGCATCCACCTCTCGCAGAAGCTTTATGCACACATACACTTACCCTGCAGCCTACACCAATGCTCTTCTCCCCTAAATGTTTACAATTAACTCAGTGATTTGGTTCTGATGGGCAACAGAAAACAATATAATTCCAGCCAGCCAATGGCAAATTCAATAAACTGGCTCACACTTGTATTGTTTACGTTACCTCTGTCATTTACAAACTTTATGGTAATGCAGATCGACTGGCAAGAAGCCCCACATCCAAAAATTATGTGCTCAAAAAAAAAAAAAAACAAACCCAAACCACTTAAAACTCTGCAGCCCTATGACCTAGAATACCTAGTCTGGTTCACAGAGAATTTTCTCATTTTTAAAAAGCTGTAAGATGAAAAAAGAGCAATTAGATTTAAGGATATAGAATTTCTTTAAACAGTGAAGCAACTTAAAGCCTTAGTCATTAGAAAAACCATACAGTCATTCCCTGCTCGTATGACACAAGTCTGCCATGCAGCCTATTATTTAATTCCTCATCCGAGGTTCTATCAGACACGCATATAAACCAGTCGGTCAACATCAGCAGCAGCAGATTACCTCACCTGTGAAACAGTACATACTTTGTATTTTATGCAGCTGACAGCCTTCAGGGGAATGATAGAAAAAACCCAGCCGAGCAAGTGCATAAACGACAAGAAGTAAAAAGCATTCTGGTTTAAAAAGCTGCTTGAATAAAGGAGCAGCTCCGAGTACATCTTCAAAACCATCCAAGCAGAATATATTTATACAGAAGAATGAGGCAGCTGGTTAGGATGAAGTTGATCAGAAGAAAAGTGGCCAGAGAACTGGACAAGGAGTTTCTTGCCCAGCACAGAAATACCACGTTTACACAAGTGAAAAGGCCACTGTCAGAGCATGTAGTCAGTGAACAATTATAAAATATCTTAAAATACTCTTTAAAGAGAAGGCAGATGCATCTCCCATTCCAAGAGAACACATGGAAAAGGGTGACTTCTCCAAACATAACTAACCTCTTCCAGCTCCTAGAGTCTTTGTCAGAAAAGATGAGGCTTCTGCAGCACAGGGATGCGCCAGATTTGACTCAGACAAGCCTTGCTCACCCCCAGCACGTAAACCATGATGCTGCACTGCTCCAAGTGCTCGCCCACCGCAGCAGCCCTTGGCCTGCTGCACTCAGGTGGGAAGCTCTGGACACGCCTTTGCCCTGGTGAGCCTGGGCAGGATCACCTCTGTACCCCAAAGTTGTCACAGGACCAGCTCTGCGCAGCAGCAGCCACCCTGCCTGCACTTCTCTGCTGCTCTGCACAAACCTGTGCAAGACTTTAAATCTTAAACTACAGCAGCGTAAGGGACAGTTTTCAGCGTGTAATTAGGGCAGCCCTCAGCAGGTGCTGTCTCTAACCCGCACCCCAGTGCTCACCAAAGCCTCTCGCTGTGCCAGCAAGGCAGGACACGGAGCGCTGCTCGTGCCGTTTGGCTGCCCCGGTTTGCAGCTGGGAAGAGTTTGCTGCTTTCCAACTCCAACCCACGCTCTGCTGGGATTGGTTCAGAAGATGTTCTAACACTAAAACCATCAGGTATAAGATGTCAGGGAGCCATCCATTCCGAGGCCTGACCGAACAACGGGCACTCCCAGTACAGCTCCCGGGTGAGCTGGGTTTCCCCGGGCCAGGAGCGCGTGGTCACACCTCCACGGCCAGGGGGTGGATGCAGCAGGGAGCCCAGAGGCCAGAACTCTGGGCAGCAATGGGCACACCCGCGCGGGATTTGCGAAAAGCAAGAGATGGGGGACACTGCTGCTCCTGCCCCCCTGCAGCACCACCCCGCGCTGCCTCTGTAAGGGCCACTGGAAGCCAGCGGCGAGCGGCCGGGTGCCTCAGTGAGCCTCAGGGATGGAGGCGCCGCAGGGCGAGTGCGGGAGCAGGGCTGGTACTATTGAACCCCAAGAGGCACCAGCCTGGTGAGAGACTGGGGACTGCAGCACATTCCCTGGGGAGGCAAGAACCACACCAAGCCAGGCAGAGCCTCCTGTGAGGGTGATTTAGCCATTTCCAGCCCAAGGGGCTGCAGTCCACCCTCTGTGGTTGTTCCCAGCTGTAAAACAACAGGCAAAATCCCAAGACTCAGCCCAGCGGATTCAAGTAACAGCACCAGGAAACAAGACACCACTCATGGAGGAAGGAAGATGAACTTTGATCCACACTGAATAGGAGCTGGAGAGCCTTAAGCATGCTGTGGTGGCCCATTGCTGCTGACAGTACAGCCCAGGATGCCGATGGGAATGGGATCCCTGTGAGCCGGAGGACAGCGAGGCCAAGACCCCACAGCCAGGGAGGCCTCGCACCAGCAGAGACCGGCCACCGGCTTCTGATGTCAAACAAGAGCCAGAACCCGGGGAGAGCACGGGGGCTGTCTGCACGGGAAGAGGCACCACAGACACGACCCGCTGTGGTCCAGCCGTACGGTCTCGCACTGACAACAGCCACCTGCGAGGGCAGATGCAGAGGTGCAGAAAGGAAGGTGCAACCCCCTGCTGAGTGCCCGGCAGCACCCACTGAGTCCCCCCAGCACAGTCGACCCTGCTCCGTGCAACCTCGCGGCACTCCCCAGGGCCACGGCACACGGGGGGCAGCAGCTGTGCTGCCTCCAGTCCCCCCTGGCAGGGCACTGAGGATCCGGGAGAGCAGGGAGCTTTAGGGGACCGGGACCAGGAACTACACAGACTTAAAAGGGACTCTGAAAAATCAGGGAAATAAGCATCTTATTTGCGTAAGAAGATAGATATGCATCTTTTCATAAAATCACATATTCTTTTGATCTCAGTGCCTTCTGGGCAAAAAAGGATAGCTCCAAGTTATGAACAACAGCAAACAGGCAATAGGGTGCTGCTTCTCAGAACAAGAGAAAACAAAATATCCCAAATACCCCTGACAAGCTCATTATGGACCCCATCCTTATCAGAGCAAACAGTGCCAGACAAGAAGCCAAACTAATAAAAAGCTTAAAATATCAAATTTTTTACTGAGGGTTTAAAATGTAATGATTTGTTTTACTGCCATCTAGTGACAATTAGTGCAGTTCATAACAGCGCGGTAAGCGTGAGAAACGCAGGCAGGGAGCTCGTATCCGAGGCTCTCGAGAGGGAAGGCACTGGTACAGGAGCACCAAGTCAGAAAGTGGCCACAGAGACATTCAGGCTGGAAATTAGAATAATGTTGCTAAATATTATAACAATAAAGCTCCAGCACAGTCTGTTAGCAAGGTGGAGAAAGGGAAATAGTTTTAACAGTGAAACTGGTAGGCTCATGAAAAGGACCGTGGCAGGACGGCCTGGAGTGACGCAGCAGGGCCCCGCTGCAGGTGAGGAGGGGGCACCACAGCCCCCGGCCGCAGCCAGAGAGCAGCCACCAGCGACCAGCCGCCAGCAGCCTCAGCCCTTTCACCGGGAATCCTGGAGGACGCTCACTGCGCAGAGCTCCTCTCCACGCTGGGGAGGGGAAGGTGGGGTCTTCTGTTTTGCTTTGGGTTTAATTCCCATTTATTTCCCCCAGAACGTAATGCTGGCACAGCCCACGCCACGTCCTGGATCTACGGCTGCCAGTGGGACTCCTGAAAAGCATTTCAGCTGAAAGCCTACAGCAACACAAAGGATGGGGTACAATCTGTCTTATGGAAAACTGCCAGGTAAACTACTGTTGGAAATTCAAGTGACTGAGAAGTGTTCATCGTATTACTGTCAGCTCCTACCAACAGGTTAAAGAAATAAGTCACTTCAGAAAGGGCTGTCTGAGTGCTGCCAAGGGCTGCCCCTGCACGTGTCACTCCCGCCCGGCTCACCACACCAGCCCAGTTCACAGTATAAACAACATGAAATACAAATGTGCTATAGTTTTATGAGAGAATTTCTAAGACCGAAGTTTTTTCACAAACATTTACACATGAAATCTTAAAATCCCCAGAGGCTGGGATTTTTAAATACATTTAAGTAAGCTAAGTTTCAAAGCAGTGTTTTAATAGGCCCAGAGAGGCTCTCCAGAGCCCTCTCTTAATAAACAGAACATCTCAGCTCACAAGTTGAGTCCTGTCAGGACAGCAAGAGCTGACAGCCTTCGCTCCGACCCACAGCTCGTTCCCAAGTGCTGGCACGCAGCTGCATTTGCCCGCAGCCCCCCGCGATCCCAGCGGCGGCCCCGCAGACCTCGGCCCAAGACGGGGAGCGCCCAGCTCCAGCGCACAGGGAGAGGACTAAGGGAACACAATCCCTTCTCACCTTTCACGAGCCAGATCCCCTGGTTCTCTCCCCAGGGAATTTCCAAGCTGTTTACCCTCTACAAACACTGCAAAAACGTTCACTAGCGCAGCCCCGCGCTGCCGCACGGCCGCCCAGGCCCTGCTGCTCCCCGCGCCCCAGCGTTGCTTGGGCAGCCGGTGCCACCCAGAGCCCCCCAGGCGCTGTGCAGCACAGCCCGGCCCGCTCTGCCCCGGCCCCTCGCACGCTGCAGCCCCAACGGCCCCATCCCACGGCCCAAACTCCCGGGGTGCTCAGCCACAGCCGGGCCGGGCCTCTGCCCTCGCCACGCTGCTCCCACGCACCACGCCGGGCTCTCTGGTCCCGCAGCGCAGGCAGCAGCACGGGCAGGCAGGGAGATATATCATATATCCCATCCCATGCCACGGTTTTTTTCCTGTGAAACTATTTCCAGAAGCGCCTTTGTATTTCAGCAGGACGCACAGAGAGGCCAGCAAGCCACCGGCACAATTATTGTGACACGTGCAATATTTCGCAGCACTGCTTTAAACTTAGGTTTTCCGGGCTGGCTAATCCAAGCAGCCTCCAGACTTGCCCAGAGATGGGACATTTTCTGGAGGACAGTTCTAAAATGGCTCCACTTGTAAAACTCTACAAACATACCTTAAACTTGTTGTTGTCCCTCATTCCCACAGATGAGCGGCTGAGCCAAGCCAACAGTACCTCACCCAACTCCACAGCAGGCTTACTCGGGAACTCCACGCACAACGAATTCACCACCATCGTCCTGCCTGTGCTTTACCTCATCATCTTCCTGGCAAGCATCTTGCTGAATGGCCTAGCGGTGTGGATTTTTTTCCACATCAGAAATAAAACGAGTTTTATATTTTACCTCAAGAACATCGTGGTTGCAGACCTGCTCATGACACTGACGTTCCCATTCAAGATAATCCAGGACTCACAGCTGGGACCCTGGCACTTCAACGCTTTCCTGTGCCGCTACACCACGGTTCTGTTTTACACAAACATGTACACCACGATTGTGTTCCTCGGACTCATCAGCATCGACCGCTACCTGAAAGTGGTGAAGCCTTTTGGAGACTCCAGGATGTACAGCATCACCTTCACCAAGATCTTATCTGCCTGCGTTTGGGTTGTAATGGCCTTCCTGGCTCTGCCGAACCTGATCCTTACCAACGGGTACCCCACAAAGAAGAACATCGACGACTGCCTCAAGCTCAAGTCTCCCTTGGGGGTCAAGTGGCACACAGCCGTCGTTTACATCAACACCTGCACATTCGTAGTGGTGCTGATAGTACTGATAGGATGTTATATTGCCATATCCAGGTACATTTATAAGTCAAGCAAACAATTTATTAGCTCATCGAGCAGGAAGCGAAAGCATAATCAAAGTATAAGGGTGGTTGTGGCTGTATTTTTCACCTGCTTTCTGCCATACCATCTATGCAGAATACCCTTCACTTTTAGCCACCTAGATAAAATTTTAGATGACTCTGCACATAAAATCTTATATTACTGTAAGGAAATGACACTCTTTCTGTCCGCATGTAATGTCTGTCTGGATCCAATAATTTACTTTTTCATGTGTAGATCATTCTCACGAAGGCTGTTCAGAAAATCAAACATGAGAACCCGGAGTGAGAGTATTAGATCGCTTCAGAGCGTCAGACGATCAGAAGTGCGCATATACCACGAGTACACTGACGTCTGAAGTCACCCGCACAGAGACTTTGGCTAACCTGTGAGAATGTTTGTATATCATGTAAATAAAACCCATCTTTGAGTATCTGACCATGGAAATGCGCAGACATGTACAGCTTTCCCTTTCAGCTTACATCCATCTCCAAATTCAAAAGCTTAAATCCACACAGAGATCAGTTCACTTCAGAGGGGGTTTGGGGTTGTTTTGGTTGCTTGGTTGTTGTTTTTTTAAAGGCCAGGAGAGGCTCAGAAAGCAACCTGGAGCTCCAAGAGGCTCCAGCTGGCATGGACAAGCTCTGGCCTCGGAGCAGGAGCCGATGAGAGGAGTCAGCACCCCTGGGGCCCGGCAGGGGCTCGCAGCAGGGGAAGGAGCAGGAGGAGGGAGGGGGCACACGGTTCTGTGGGGACCCCTCGGTGTGCCTGTGAGGCTCCAGCCACAGGAACGGCGCTTTGCCACCGGCCGACAGCATCTCGGCTCTTCCGCTCGGTGTCTGTGGTGCCGGCAGCACCACCTCGCCCACAGGTCAAACCTGCCAAAGTGCTTCTCACCCCTTGCAAAATATCAAACGTTAAAATCTCACACACAACCCTAGTTTAAGCCGCTTCTCAAAAAGAAATAAAGAAAAAGACTGCTAAAACAGCTTTTTATTTCCATTAATCTGATTCTAAGTGAGGACACATCAAAAAATGTCCCTCAACAGACTCGCATGTGACAAGACTGAGCAATCAGCACCAAGCTGGAAATTCAGTCTCCCAGCACTTCCTATGCCTGCTTAATACAACAGGAATAAGAGTTAAAGCACTAGGGATTTTTTGTTCAAAATTATTTTTAACTTCAGCTTCTTTCAAATGGAAACTATAATTGTGTGTGATAAGCAGGTGAAATTCATTTCTGGAGAGCAGTTCAGGCAACATCTTCAGGCTATTAGTTTACACTGCAGTACATGCAACCAGAGCAGAGGAAATATTAAAGGCAAGCACCTAAAATCAAGGCAAGAAGAAAGGAATAATAAAGGACCAACAGAGCAGCTGCCGCGCGAGAAACTGTTAACTGACTAGTCCCTTATTTAAAAGAAAAAAGCAAGTCCTGGAGAGTCCCCACCAGGGCTGGTATTGACTGGGACACCTCAAGTCATTACAGAGATTCTGGCAGCTTCGCTCCACGCAAGCAGCCAGCAGCACTCCAGATTTATTTATAACCAGGGCAGACAAAACTAAAACGGGTCGCAGAAACCTTCCGCGGTGGTTTTGCACCAGCGGAGCGGGGCAGGGACACCCACGCCGAGAGGGTGGCGAGAGCCACGCAGGGTCCAAGGCTGCTGCAGCAGCTCCTCTGCCCCGCAGCGCAGCGTGGGCACCTCTGGGGTGAGGCAGAGGCAAGAAGAAGTTCCTCCTCAGGGGCCACCTGCCCCCGGACGGCGAGGGCACCTGCCCCGGGCGCCTCTGGAGCCCAGAGCTGCTCGGCCAGGCTGCCCAGGGACGGGCTCCTGGGGGCTGGGAGAAGGGTTTGCAGAGGGGCAGGGAGGTGAGGAACTGTCCCCCCAGGGGCGTGAACTTGGCTGCCCGAGATCCCCCCGAATTCGTAGCATTTCAGGGACAGGCACTGCCCCGGCACCTCCAGCCCTCGCCCCGCAACCTGCCAGAGCAGAGCAGATCCTCGGCCACGCAAGGCTACAGGGACATGTTTAGATTTAATCCCGGAAAGGGAACAACACTTATGTGAATCACGTTGTCCTGTACTTCACCGGGGATTAAATCAGATTTGTTTAAGCAAAAGCTGCTGGTACAAAAAAATAAACAGCCAACTTAAAAAATGCAGATTGTAAGGAGCTGACAGGCGTTCTGAGCAATCCATTTCTACAGGCACCTTCTGCAGTGTAGTGCGAGTGAACAAACAGAAGATGGCAACAGTCCATCATCAAGTGCCTTCTTCATATAAGGACTTCCCTTTTAATATAAGAAAAAATGGTTTGACAAGAAAATCCTGGAAATGCAACATTCAAATATCAAATTACTGCATGAGAACACCTTTGATCAAGCTTTCTACTGAAACAAGGGTGGGTTTCTTCCTTTTTTTAACACTGTTAGTTTAGATTCTGTTTTACGCATCATGAAAAAGTTGAAGTGTGAACATTATAATATTTTGATTAATGCAAGATATTACAAAACTACTTATACTGTTCAAGGGAGATACTTTCTGAAAAGGAAAACAAGGTATTTTGGATATTTACCCTACTTTTAAAATATTTTAAATGCCTAAAATACCACAGAATAAACCCTCTTTTCCAACCAGCTCTGTAGAAATCTACGTTCACACACAACCTCAAAGACTAGTCTGGGATAAAATTTGCCCTTTTGTACTCTTCAGGGTCCACGCACATAGAAAACCGCATTAAGAGAACCATTCTGGGACTGGGCTGCATAGTTTAAATCCTCCTAAGCACCAAATTAAATGCGTGCTGGGTTGGTTCTGTGAAACAGCAATATTTAGGATCAGTTATGTACACACAGACATTAATAACCAACGACTCTCTTATTAGGTCTTACATGGTTAAAGAAAGCCAAGACGGAGTGCTGCTGGTCTCCCTTTCACGACACAAGTAGGAGTAAATCACAGGAGGGTTTCTGGCTTCTTAAACTGTGCTCGATAATTACTGTGTTAATCCACACACACACACTCCCCGGTCTCTGCTCTGCAGCTATTCCCCTTTCAACACCTCTGCAACACCCACAGGAACAGGCAGGCACACACAGCTTGTCTTTTCCACCAAGGGAGATGCTACACAAAATCCTGCAGCACCAAGGTCATTATTTACGAGCCCACCCCGCGGCCAAGAGCGGCTCGTGCTACTGCACGTTCCCCGAGGTGCTCCGTGGGCTCAGCACACAAGACAGGTGGGTACCGTTGTATTTTTACTTTCTTACAGCCTTCTCCAGTATTAATCTTTTGAGCAGAATTTTTCTGTGTAGTGTAAAGCCTACTTGATTTGCCCTGACCACCTTCTGTGGTGCAAGAAGGCACGGGGGCCCACGACCACGTCCAGGCGGATGGTGGATTCCTGACCAACTCCAGCAACGCCCGAAGAGCTACCTGAGTGGGAACATCCCTGCGTGCCCCCAGCCAGGGCACAAAGGCCGGGCGAGGCGGCGCCGAGCAGGCGCAGGGGCTGAGGACCCTGCCCTTGCACAGCCCCCACACCAACCCGCGAAGCTCAGCCACGGCTGGAAACGTGCCCAGAGAGCCCCGACAGCCCTTCTCGCACACCACACGCCCTCCTTGCAGACATGTGTGCACACACACCACGCTTTCACACCGCCCTGCTTATTTTTTAACTAAAGGGCACATTTACATGGGATTTCCTCCTAGGAGAAACAGTACTGCTGTTCCCTGCTAAGAATTTTATACCAAAAAATCTGTTACCCAAAGCAACTGCAGCTGGGGTGATGCCCTCCACAGCCTGGCCTAAAGATGCCCTTTTCCAGGGGCCCAAAGAGATAAAGCACCCAGCAGTTTGTGGAAAGTCTGGTCCCAGAGGGGAGCAGCGGGGCAGCCGTAGGAAATCCCACACCAGGAAGGGACACACAGGCCAGCCAGGACGAGCCCTGGCTCTGAAGCCTGACAACTTGGATGCATACAATACTTCACTGTAAAATCACACCAAAATAAGTTTACTTTATCTTGACAGGATGTATCTGTGACAATCCTTCACCACTGGTTTATACACGCAGTTACATATACAACAGTTCTTTGAAGATGCTGTTTGCGAAATAGTTTCCCAGGGCTAAAAATGAATTATAAAAGAATATCCTAGTCCCCAAATACCAGATAACTATATTTAATTCATCTGGATTTGATGGGGAATTTTGGTCCTTAAAAGTTGTTCTTGAAAGAGAAAGATACATGAAAGTTTGTAGGAGAAATCTCAGGCCCTGCTCTCTCGCTGTCCTTTCAGAGAGCCACGTCAGGACAGAACCGTATGTAAATTTTGGTTGTGCAGCCCGAGACTCCCGTTTTTTGCAGGGCACTGTATGTGAAAGGTGGTCTTCCAGGTGGACGCACAACAGCAGGTCAGACCCAAGAAAGGAAGGAGCACACAATTCGTGAATATTTGTGATTTTTTGTCATTGAGGAAGCCTTGCATGACATTGTAACTCATGCAGCCGTGACTGGGCTCAGTGCTCAGCTCTGCCCCCTGGACCCTGCGCCAGCCCGGGCGGCCGAACGCCCGCGCCGCAGCGGTGCCACCCAACGCCGCCAAAGGCCTCACCACGAGCTCTCAGACAGACCCTTGTAAGGCCTCAGAAGGCCACTCACCCACCCATGATGCACAGACAGCAGCCCGTCAGCAAAACAAAACTAGGCCAGAAGTATTCGCCGGCAGCTTTGAGAGGGTGAAAACCAAAATCCAGAAGTCCTGCAATGCTTTTATAATTAGCACGCCTTCTAGCAGGATTATTCTGTAAAAATATTTATCTTGTTCATCCTGCTTTTATCAATTCACAGAGCATGGCCAAAGATGTAACACGAGGCATGTCTTTCCACATTCAGTAGGGTGGGAAGCGCTGGCTATTTCATTAGAAGGTTCTGATAACAGGACACAGACCTATAAGAAGATTAGGGTCAGAAATGCTGCTTATATATGGCAATGGTTTGGTGACGTAAGAGCCTTCGTTTAGAAAATAGCCAAGTCTGAACCCATCAGCCACATTCCTGTTAGCACAGGCCTCAGAGCTGCCACCCCAACGCGCACTTATGCCACCAGACACGTGAAGAATCAAATCACCAGCACCACCAGCCCTTTCAGTCACCAGATACGCTCCAATACACCATCAGTTTTCTCCCATCTCAGCCTATGAATCTGTATTCTTTGGTTCTGACACACAAGTCCATCAGCAGGACCATAAAAAAGTTTTCCTTTTATAGGCACAGAGCTCAGTCAAAAACTTCAAATTATTTTCTTAATAAAACAATGGCTAGACTAGCAGAGGTGAATTTTGGATTTTGGGGGAAGTAAAAAACTTGTATGGTTAAAGGTAAAATACATTATCAGTTTGTTCTCAAGTAATATACTTTTATGATATACAGCAGGGGTCTTTGGCAATGATGCTCACTGCTCACTTTCTAACCCTTTGGAAACAGGGGCCGTATCTTTAGATCCTTAAATACTAAATTTGGCTGGCATTTTGGAAAAATATCCATGTTTACATAACAAAGCAACCCTTTGGTTTGCCCTGCAGCCTACAGTCATTCCAATGGGGTGAAACTATACACAGAGCTGAGACGTCCTCCCCACTCTTTAAGCTCTTAATCCTCTGCCCTGGACGACTGGTTACTTCTCTCTGAAGCATGCAAAAGATTATCTGTGCTGCAACATCTAATCCATCACAGAATGGCAGCTTACGCTTAAAACCACCAAATTTTTCCTTCTTTTGGTAGTTCATATTCTCATGGAGAGCTGGACACTTCAATCTCTTGCTGGAGGCAGCACTGCGACTGATGTACTTAGTTCTAGTTCAACAATTCTAAACAAGTTTTAACCAGGAATGACATTTCAAACCTAAGGGTACAACCATGCCATTAGATAATGCTACAATGACATGAATTCAAAATATAAAGTATGGAAACGTCATCCCCAAAGTTGCCCCCCCTTGGGTTCTGTTACCTTTCAGCCCATTACCATTTTTAAAATAATTTCACCCTGATGGCTACAAAGCTTGGACTGTCCAATGAGACCTGCACAACTTTTCAGAGAGAAACCACAGACCAACCACATATTTTAGCACTTCAACTGATGTTTGAGATGTCGCTGCCCGCCTAGACTTGACTTCCTTTTCCAGCATTCACTGCCCACTCGTGATCCCCAGAGAGGAAGACCAGTGACACTTGGCTCCTGGTCCGCTGGCGAGCGTTCTGCTCGCGCTGCCCGACCCTCTGCGGCGGCCAGAGCCCACGGCCACGTCCCCGAGGGAGCAGCGCCGAGGGCTGCCGGCCGCAGCCCCCAGCCCCACCGCGGGAGCGGCGCCCAGCACAGCAGGTATGTCCTTCCCCAGCACCAGCTGAACGGGAACGCGCATCCTCTTAACCCGGGCTCAGATCTGCGGCATGATTGCTTTACGCTAAACTCCCCCTCCCGCTGAAGTCTATTGCCATTACACGCCGGTTGTAAGGTGTCCCTGGTAGCACTGCTTCATCCACAGGGCCTCACCTCTTTCACTTGTGTCACCCCCTTTCCTGTTGAAAAAGGTAACAAGCTTTGCAAAAAATATGTATGTAAACAAGGTCCTGAGTGTATCGGGGCAATCCAGCATCCTGGTTCCACACACAGCCTGGAGCTCTGGATGTCTGTAAACCAGTGAGGGCTTTACAGTGAGAGCAGGCACCGCTCCTCCTGCCTTTCGATTCTTTTCTTCCTAAGCAGTGACTCCTGACCACCATAAAAACCAATTTCTGAGTTAATTAGTATATTGGTTTGAGTTAGTTCAGCAATTGTATCTATCAGAATATGATCAAGTTTTAACTAACCAAGAGACCAGATTTTGGACAAAAGTGGGTGTGAGCATATTAAACATGTATGTCTGCTTTACCACCACAAAACCACTCACACAGAAAGCCTTCTGATAAACTCCCCTGGCAACAGTCTGCTAGAATGCTTTGTTTAGTTCCTATTGTGTTTCAAGTACAGTGTTAGTCATCAGAAGCCCCAAACAATAAACAAAATGGAAAAATAATGCCACAGATAAAAGGGAAGTGAGAGGGAGAAAGGAGATGTCACTAACCAGACTGAACACTGGACGGCTATTTAAAGCCACCAGAACAGCTTTGAACATTTAACATGAAAAGGTGCATTTTGAGGATTGTTCTTAAGCTTTTCCTCCTCTTCCTCAATACATTAAACAAACACACAAAATTATGCTCTTCACTCACTATTAAAGGCAAACACTGCTATCTTTATTTCCTTCTGGGCAATAAATCAGTGAGCATTAGACCACGAGCCTGAGCAGCAGGGTCACACTGCCCACCCAAAGATCCTGCTCAATTTATTTTAAAATACTTTGGGTTCAACTCCCCAGAAATATTTTGCAAAGCACAGAAAACAACCCATGACTTAGCAAGAATTAAATGGCAAGTTTTGACTTCAACCTGAAGAAATGGCCCCTCCAGAAAGCCTGAATTGAAGATTCCATGCAAAGGCAGGCTGTGGGTAACAACTCTTCCGTGCTCTCACTCTGGGGATGGAATTATGTTACATAAGTAGAGCCAAACAAAAACCGATCTAAAAACATCTGCAGTTTCAGGGAGTGTTGCTCTGAAAAGCCATGGGACTAGGAACAGTGAGTAGGGACCAACACAAAGCCTGCCTGTGCAGAGGACAGGTGTGGGATGTTCCTTGGAGCATGGGGGCCTGGTCTCCTGTGTCCCTAAAAAGCCAATCAGCTCCCCCCAGCAAAACTGGACCCCCTTAACGGGACCGGTGGAAGCCAACGGCAGGAGCCATCTGCTCACGCTCTCACCAGGAGTCACTCACTAGAACTGATCCACGTAACGTTCCACAGTAGTCACAGGTAGGGTGCTAGCATTGCTTTCTCCAGAGAAACAAAGTCAGTAAAAACTACAGTTGCCTAAACTCACCCCCCATCAAACCCAGAGGCGCTTACTTGCAGAACTCCATTACACAAAGCTGAAAAATAAGGACAGGCAGCTGAGAAGTAAGAGCCAGCCCTGCCATATGCACAGCACACAAGACAGCCTGCTTCTGACGGTATCAGGGTCGACAAGAGCAAGATGCTTCACTTTCTGTTTCAAAGCATTCTCTGGCTTGGAGGGGGGCGGGGAGCAGCAGGGGGAGGGATGGGAAAGGATATCCAAACAACTAGGATCCAAACGAAGGGATGTAAGTCATGTCCCTACTCCACAACATCAGAGCCCCATTTCTAGGCTGCACAAGAGCAACTCCTGATCGGGTACGAGACCTCAGGAAAGGAACCAAGGGTTAGAAAGCACCGAGAAGGCCTTTTAAGCAAGCTGGAATTTCTCAGGTCAGACTCTCAATTCCAATTGAGCCTTTCAAATAGGGAATAATAAACATGCAATCAAAGCCCAAGCACGCAGTCAAAACTGTCCTACAGGTTGCCTCACCCCAGAGATCAGCTGCAGGTCTGCGCCTCAGCTCGTCCCCGGCGTCAGCGTGCACCGCGGTCACGCTCTGCCCACACGTATCTAACACACAGGTTCTGTCCCACTGACAAATGAACTCCTGACGGATGACAATGTTCAAAGCCAGAGATGACAACTGTGTCACTCTGCTTCAGCACATGCAGAATTGGGAAATCTTTCCTGCAGTTCCCATTTACAGCCGTGCAGTCCCAGAGCCTTGTCTTGATACAACTGTGGGGATTCCACATGTGCCTACGCTCCTACCTGCCACAAAGCCAGAGACTAACCATCTACCGTGAATAAAAATTCAGAGGTTTCTTGATTGATGAAGAAACACTTTTCCTGGAAGAGGAAGACGTGCCCCCACAGCACTTCAGTTCTGTGCAGCCCCGGAGGCTTAGGGGATCAGGTAACCGGCGGGGCAGGGGCCACTGCAGGGCTGAGAGGATTGCCAGACGTGACATCTCCAGGAAACCTCTGCTTAGTAAAGAGAATTAAAGCACCCATCTAACAGGTGAATCCCCTGATGGTGTAAGATATTTAACAGACAACAGCTCCGAGTGGCAAGAGATAATTTAATGGACTTTCCAATTTGCAGAGCATAGAGTCTGGGTCTGTGGATCTTACCACTCTGGAAAAGGAAATCTGCAGGCAAAGCATGGAGGAAGCTTACTGTTCTCATCCGTAATAAAAGGACAACAGAATGCCATGGCTGAAAGCTTCTGGAGCTGTTTCCGTCAAAAAGGAGAGACAATACACAACTACGTACAGAACTCAGCTGCATCTGTTTCCAACTGCTCACTCAACAATTGCCCTGAGGAGTGCTGGTTCACCGACAGCACCCCAGGGAGAACCAAGATCCTCCCTTCCACACTCAGATGAAGACACAAGCATGATGCATTTCTCCCTCCAACCAGAGCAGCCAGACTGCACAGAAATCCAGTCCTGAGATGGGACCATGCAGAGGAAAAGGGCAGTTCCTGCTGCACTCACCGGGACGGGACAGTCGGGCCTGAGCCCTGCCAGGGCAGGAGCACTGCAAGGGCAGCCTCAGCACTCCGGGTCACTCGCCTGCGCTCACCTCCACCTTAGTTAGCTGGGAGAGGTCCCCTTCCTTTACAGAGCTAAAAATAACGAATTACTGAGTCATTCGGGGATGGAGGCCTAGGAGTGGACTCCAAACCTGCTAACCAGCCCTAGAAGGACCGTTATGCTTCAGAACGTAAAAGAGAAATTGCTCTGCACTGCAGAGAAGAGCTAGGTGCAGCTCAGGGCACGGCGGGGCATGCCCACCCCTCCTGCGGGAACCAGCACACCCGCAGCGACCTGGAGATGCTCTAACACTGGTAACACAGAGGTGGCAGAAGAGAACTCTGTTCTCACACACAGAGAGCACATATCTCACACATATGGCTGTGCTGAAGCCTAAGAGCCATCTCCAGAAACCCAAGCAATGCTACTGGCAGGATTCCCACTTCCACAGCACATCACTACCTGCAGGTCCAACATGGTGCACGCTCACCTCTGCTGATGAGGGAAAGCACATAGGTGCTTCTGGGCTGCTTTGGGGAAACTGGAAAATAAAAAATTTGGGGGTAGAAATAAAGTACTGAGCAACAGTGCTTCCTCCCCGCTTTGCCTACGACACAAGGGGCCCCTGCAGCACAGCTGCAGCAGCAGGCACTGCCGCAGTGTCACAGGCCTGCTGCAGTAGGCACCCTGGAAGTCCTGGTGTCTTCTTGGACCTGCCTGTAACCCCTCCTCGGCAGCTCTTCCCGCAGAAACAGGGGGTTAAAGCCCTGCTGCTGTTCCTGCAGCACACCCGAGGCCTTCGGACAGGAGCCGGGCAGGGGTGTGGAGGAGCGAGCAGGAACAGGCTTTACCGTCTGCACCGGTAACTAAAGCTGACGGAACCCGGCGAGGGCGACTGGGCCTGCGCCTGCGCCGCGCTCGGGGCTCCCCTGCGGGCGGCACTGAGGCTTCAAACCAGGATCTTGCTTCTGTCGCGTGGCACTTGGCTACCAGAGCCCAGTCCCCCAGTGCCAAGTTTGCCATTTCAGCCCGCAGGAAAGACTATTTCTGTTGCACAAAGATTGGTCGTCTGATCCAAACTCTTGGCGGCAGGCTCAAGACCCAATTTTCTGATGAATCAGCAAAAAAAGGTTATTTAGCTCTTTGTTAAACACTCAATCGATTGAAACAATGGGAATAGCTGTGGAATGTTTAGGCAATTTTCTCACTGCTTTTCCCTTTTGCTAGTTCTTTGGACAATGGCCTCCAACAGAGAGTCTGGGGTGCTGCACAAAGTGAGAACTCCCATTGGAGGGAGAGATTTAATTGAGGTTGGTGGACAATTTTGCTTTGCCAAGAAGTTCCTCCTATCCTTTATTTTATGTTTCTCTTTCAAACTCACTTGTCTTGGCAGACTGCACTTCTCTTCCTCTTTTGCAAGGATTTCATCTGGACACAAACGGAACATTGCTTATTTTAATTTTAGGCTTAGATAAGGAAGCTATTGGAAAAAGTTTGTTGTGGGTCACACTCTGAAAGCTGACCTTGGTCTCAAAAGGGATATTGAGGCTTCTGCTGCTGTTTCTGGGGAAAGGAAAAAACCAAACAAAACAAAAAGCTTTTTCTTTAGAATTAATTACGAACTGTCTCAGAGGGACAGAGGTTTTTAAAGCACTTGTGATCAGCCAAAGCCTCCTCTGACCCATTCCCTCATCCTTGCTTCAAAAAATGACAGTAAGGTGGACGGAAAGAGACCAAAGCTTTGGCTGACTGGGTGCTTTTGGGGAGCTTCTGACAGGCCCTGTGCCTCGTCCTGCCCGACCCTCCCTTGGACAGGCCTCCGGGCCCGGCCCAGAGCAGCCGGCTCCAGCTGAGCTTCCCAGGGAGCAGGCCTCAGGGCTGGGAGCCGCCGGGAGATGCACCGGCGCCGGCAGCCCCCGACTCGGGCTCCTGGCAGCGAACTCTCTCGAGGAGACGGTGGCACCCGCGCCCCAGCGGAGCGGGATGGGCTGGGAGCCCAGTGCTTCCCCCCCTGTTCCCGTCACACAGCCCCGCGCCCGGGCTGCCTCCAGGCCTGCACAACACCCCAGCCCGTCACCATGGGACTGCAGCCCAGCTGTAAAGAAGAAACAGGTTGTGCTGCCACCAACTCGTGTCTGGCGGTGTGACACTGGGCTCCCAGCGCACAGGCGTGATCCCTCTCTAGCCGACTGCCACATTTGGAACGAGAATGAGAACGGAAACAGAATCCCTGTTTTTCCAAAACATGCTTCAGTTATAATAATACCCCATGACGAACAGAGGAAGGAACAGGCTTTTCTGGGGCCCCCTGCTCTGCCTGAAACCCTCACTGACAAGGGAACACGTCCCAGCAACAGAAGTTCAAGGGCCCCTGCCATCCCCAGAAAACCCTCCCGTCTGGCACAGTGCTCAAAGCAACACGGCTCCTGCGGCTTCTCCCAGCGGCGCTGGGCACCGGAGCCATGCAGGAGGATGGTCCCCATCGAGCCACCCCCAGGAGAGAGGGGAAAGGGCCCAGCAGGGTGTGGGCACCCGAGGAAGCTGGACTGAACCCTGACGGTACGAGGTGTAACACAACGTCCGTGGGACGTGAATCCTAAAGCTAGAGCCCGCGGGCCCACGGGGAGATGCTGTGCAGCGGGGCCCACGGGAGCAGCTCCAGGGAAGCAGGCTGGCCGTCAGCTCACGGGCTGTTATCTCACGGGTTGTTATCAGGGTGGGCTGTTACCGGCGGGAGCTGCCACAGTTGGAGGAGACTGCCTGCAGAGGAAGGAGCCCGGTGGTGGGCAGCTGAGGGGGGACCAGAGGGTGCCCCAGCCTCTGGCACCCAGGAAGGCAACTGAACCCAAACAGCTGCATCACAGCACGTCCCTGCCAGGCCTGACGGGCTCGGATTCAGCTTCCCAGACAGGCTGAGTGCTCGCACTGACACAGAAACAGAATATAAGGCAGGTATAGAAACTGCCAGTGGAACCAACATACAAACTCATCACCCAAAAGCAACGAATAATTGACCGTTAGGGCTTTGATCTGAGTCTCAGAAATGAGAGAGGGGCAGGAGTACTCAGAATAATGTAAAGACAATTTTGCCTCTGAATACACCCCTTTATTTCGCTGAGATTCAGTGAGATTTGGGGGAAGGGCAGGCTCAGGTTACACACTGTAAAGCAGAGCTCAAGTCATGTATTAAGTGTTTGTTAACATTAATGTATGCAACTTACATACTTCACTTTTTTAGAAATATAAACCTCAATTTCTCGCCCCAAATCTCAGATTGCTCTCAGCATATACTACTTACCCACATTCATAGAAAAGAGGTTAGCTTTTCCATTTCCATGCATTTCCACTAATTTTGTGCCTGATTTCAAAGCCTCCTAGTAAACATGTAGGGAGAACAGGAAGGGAGGAGGAAGACAGTTGATTAAGGTTAAAAGAAGAGAAAAAGAAAAAACGAAGACAAAGAAAAATGCCATACACCAAAGATTCAATTTATCTCAAGAATATATCTCCCAGCCTCTGAGCACGCCCTGAGCAAGCACCGCGTCAGCCCGTGCACTGCAGTTCAGAACACTCCCATTAACAAAAGCAGAAGCTATCAGGGCAGAAAAGCTTTAAAGAAAAGGTCACAGTCAGGCCTGGGAACAGTTTAAGAAAAAAAAACACCAGCCCTTAACTTAAGATCGCTTACTGCTTTGCCAGCTGCACAAACGTGTCTTTCTTGAAACCAGTTCAACACTGATCTTCATGGAAGTGCGTGTAAGAGCCCAAAAATAGCACCAGCCATCTGCAGCACTCCAGAGCTCGACCACATTTGGCCCGGCAGCACGGCTCGGCTCGTGCCTGCACCCATACAGCCCACACTGACCCGCCGCCCCTGCAACGGGTACCCACTGTAACACCGACCGACCGTAACACCGACTGACCGACCGACACACCGCTGGACAGTAACGCTGCCTGCCTGACCGACTGACCGTAACACCGACCGACCGACACGCCGCTGGATGGTAGCGCCGACCAACCGACTGTAACACTGCCTGATGGTAACAACAACCGCCTGACGGTACCACCGCCCGCCGGTAACCCCGACTGTAACCCCACCGGTAAGCCCGCACCTGCGGGTCACCCCGCCCCGCACCTGCGGACAGGGCCGAGGCTGTCCAGGCGGGACGCGCCGCCCATGGGCCCAGCGGAGCAGAGGCAGGACTGCGCTCCAGCCGGTAAGTGACAGAACCTCTGCAGCCTGCACAGCTCTTGTGGTGTTTTACATTATAAGGCAGCTGTAACGGGCTTATTCTGTAAATCTTTCCTAGCTGAAGAGGGACCACATATACACTTTTACATTTCTTTCCAGGTGAAAGACTCTGCCTTTCCATTACACGTTTCTGTACCTTCCCAATGCTCTCTAACATTCTCTTTTAATTTTTAAATAACTATTATCACTTGGGTTTTTTTAAATTGACAAATAAGGTGAACAGGAAATCATCCCCGCATTGTGCAAATCACAAACAAATTACTTCGAACACAAATGAGCAGTCATAACTGTAAATAACTAGAGAAAGCCAAGGCAGGCAAAGTCCCACACCTATTGGGCTGAGACACGGAACAGCCTCCAGCCACGCCACCAGCGATCTGGTCTGCAGGGAAGGATTGCTCTGTCTTCTGTATTTTGGCAAAAGATGTTTTTCCTTAAGCAACTATTTTTGTTTTAATTTATGACTGAGGAAACATAATATAAAACTTACACTTTAAAACATCAGAAAATAGAATTAAAACCCAAATATTTAAATGAGAAATATTACTGTTAAAACAGAATATTAAAAGGGACAATTTGAGCCACTTTTTACTTTTAAATATCCAGTTTTAGGGCAATAAAACTACTAATCATTAACAAGTTTTATTGACGTACTCGCACTAGAATAATTCCAAATTTGGTAGGACAGTTGCTTTGAAAAGCTGGTCTGTTTAATCCTCTAATATCAAAGCATAAGCTGACCACTCCCAATACCCTGGTCCTGACTTCTCCTCTTACATCCACCACTCCCCGATTCAGGTACTATAACTGATGGGAGACAAGAAGGATCTCAGTGGGGGGTGGTTTTGAGGCTTAATTTAAAAAAACAGAATATTTGGCTTAGATCTGAAAATGACCCTACACGCAAACAGCTCAAAGCATTGCCCAGGTTTCAGTGTGAATATCAGGGTTTGCACAGATACTCCATAGGCTCTAATATTTTACTGCTAAAAGCTGTGGGTTTAGAGTAATTTAGACTCGTGTTAAAATCAGAAATGAATACAGAATGAAAAGTTTAACTTATCAGGAAAATTAGGCTGCTAAATTTCAGATTTCAGAAGTAGCATAGGCACTCCCGGGCAACAAGAAGAAATGAAACAATTACTGGTGGGTTTGGTGAGGCAGAAATAAAAGCTCTACCCTTGAGGTGTCCTCACACTGCAACCAAATGAGCTTGCACTGCCCGGCAAAGAGTCTGCTATTTTTACGAGAAATAAACAGTGTTATCTACAGCCGGGCTTTATACCTGTTGGCTCTCCCACTCGCTGTGCCCTTCAGAACGCAGGAATTAATCGCACATGCCCGGGAAACGTCACGCATGATCTAACTGATGGAATAACTCCGGCGGGGAAGATCCGTTAGGAAGCGCTGTCGAGGCCACGGGCTGTCTGGAGGACCCGGGGCGGGTGTAGGCACAGGCTGCCCTGGCACTGAGCCCTCCAGCCAGCGCAGGCTGGGGGCCGGAGCCACGCACCAGGACTCTGCACCCCCCACTCCTGCCACACTGCTGCCATCCACCCTGGGGACAAACACCCCGATCTTCCACAGGCGGCCTGGAAATGTCACTCACAACACTTTTTAAAGGGGGAGCAGATGGAGAGGGGAGGAAGGAAGAAGGGGAGTGAGGAGAGCAAAGCTCAGCGCTCCAGTCTGCCTCAGCTGTAGAAGCAGATGTTTTGTATCCAACTGGAAATGAGAATTCACTCACAACTGTAAGAAAGTCAAGACTTCCTACTGCAATACTGCATGCTTCTGAAAGGTGTTAGTGGGACTCCTTTCAGCCCAACCACTGCCAGGAAACGTCTGTAACACACTGAACTTAAAAGCTTGGGACTGTTTTTGCAAATATAAGGAATAAAAAAGGCAGATACAGTCATTAATTCCTAAGCATTTCTAATAGTGACTGTGTTATACAAAGAAATGCAAATCTTCACACACATTCCCCCAAGAATTACGCAACCACCCAAAAGCATACAGGCAGCCAGGGGCAAATACAGTCCCAACGAAGAGAGGTCACAAAACGTGTCACGGCTTTATTCCGTGTTTTGTGTTAAAATAGCATTCTAAAGGTTAGATAATACAGCCAGGTTCTTCCAAACTGAGCAAGTCGACTGCTCCCTTCGGTTAAGAGATGAGGAAGGAAAGCATCCGGGTTCAGACCTGGTGCTGCCCGCAGCAAAGGCCAGGGCTGCAGAGCGCTGCGGGGGTTTGGGGTGCTGCAGGGTGGGGGGTCCCTGGTCACTCCAGGGCCGCGGTCCCTGCACAGGCACAAGGGACACGAAGTGGGGACGCTGGCAGAAGGGGCAACTGGGCAGGACGTGGGGATGAGGAGGAGGAAAGCTGACGGTACACAAGGGGACAGCTCACAAGGCCCGACAGCACCATCAGGAAGGACACCAGCCCCAGAGGACGGCGTTCGGAGTCGGAAGAGGTCCAACTTTTTCAATTTTGTTCAATTCATCCCACGTTTGGGAAGTCAGGAGTTTGTAAATAAAGTATCGTAGCATGAGAAAGTCCCTCTCTCTGTCACCGATTGCTACCTCCTCACTAGAACATCCTGAATTTTGCCTTTTTGGATCAAGAGCGAGAAATACTGTAAAGATGTAGAGTTCTTCACCCCTCTGTCCTTCCCCTCGCCAACCAGAGCTGCCGCTAGGACAGACCCGCAGTGTCCCCGCGCCTCGCCTGCCTCGGGGGGAGCCACTGCTACCCCTGGGGACAGAGCAGCACCCGCGACCTTCCGGCACACACGGCCCTTCTCAGCCACTTTCACAGGGGACATTACTCTCACCGGCACCCTGAGGAGTAGCCTGAGTAGAAACACGGCTCAGGCAGAACTCTGTCTTCTCACACCAGACATGGGGGCCTTGAAAGTAAGAGCTGAAGGCACAGCAGCAAGGACCCGACACCCCCCAGAACCTCCTGCCACACTTGCCGATGCCCTGTCTCTCTGAGCCGCCTCAGCAGAAGCGGGCACAGAGCACCACCACGTACAATGCCGCTCACAGCTCCTCGCTTACTGCTTCCTGAAAATGCTATTTTTTCTGTCATCCTAGTTTGACTATTTATCCCGTTTTCCTGCACCACATCTTATGTCTCTATGACAAACGAGAACAACGACCACCCGATACGCCATTCTAAAGGGCTGAAATAGTACACAGTGTATTTTGCATACTTTTATTCTCTTAAGTATTAAAATCCAGACATTGCCTTATGACAAATGTTATAATAAGAACTGAAAAATAACAAAATCTTAGTCTCTTGGCAAACTTGCAAGAAGTCAAATGTACCAACATATCCTCCAGTCAGTGCACAAAGCACCTTCCAAAGGAGAGCAGCAATTACAGCCACGGCTCCCGAGGGCCTCCACCCTGGCACCCCCCCACTGCCCGGTCGGGCACCTCTGCAGAGAGGCGGAAGGGAAGCGGGCCCGCCCCAAGCACGCACCTGCTGGGTGCTCTTGGACAGCCCCTACCCCCAGAGCCCCCCCCCGAGCAGCTTCCAGCCCCCGAGGAGCCCCAGGGCAGCCGGCCCCAATGGCTCTGGCCGCGGGAGCTCCGGGGTGTGGGGCAGGCAGCTGGCACCGCGGGGCCGGGGCATGCGTCCACACCGGGCACTGCCTGCCCACCACATGGCATCGGCGTGGCCAGTATTCCTACCACCACAGAAAGAAAATCTGAAAAAAAATTATTATTATTTTAGCACAATGCAGCACAACTCACAATTGCTGTGTTCTGTGTATTGCACTTCCTCTTTCTCTAGATTTTTCATAACATCTGAGATAACATCTGGCATGGCTTTCCCTGCTAAACTCCATTCTGCAGTTCCAAAAAGGTTTCTGGGGACAGTGACCACTACCAGCGATTCCTAACCCAGTAACTGCATTGCATATTTATTTATCAAGCAGCTGCATTAATTTCCATGAATAGCTAAAATCTGCACTCAGTGCTACAGAAACTTCATTATATTCAGAGGGGAAAAAAAAAACAAAACCAAAAACTTGTAAACATTATGCTTATGTTCAGTAAAGTAGCCATGAACTTTGAAATTTGCCAACCAAGTCACAGAAGTCAAGAAAAAGTGCCTTAATGGATATTGGAGAGGTTACAAATGACAGCGTAAGAGTGAATACAGATGGAATGAAACATTTTTAATGGTTTATGCAACTTTCTGTTTGTGTCTTTTGCCAAGACATGATTTGCAAACTGGGAAAGTTCAAGCTTTGATATATTTTACCAGATCAATCTTGTTACTTCGGAGAATCAAGTTTGCTGGTTTTGCACAGCTAGTCAGTGTCATCTACAAGGAAAACCACTTTGTGCTGGACCAAGCATCTGAAGGCGGAACGCTGCCCAGAACGACAGGCTGCTCTCACATACAAACCACAACTGCTCGGCACTGACATGTGCCCTCCAACACACACCACAAATGGCAGCAGTTACACAGCAGCAAAAAAACCAGCAATGTTTTAAAAACTGGGGGGAAAAAAAAGCCTCCTTAAGCTTAGTCATCGCCTCAAGTAGCATTTGGACAAAAAGGTCCTAAATTGACCCACCAATTAACATCAGCTGAAGCGTATTCACAGTTTGCGGGTGAACCCCAACAGGGGATGAGGGCTATCTACTCACTGCAAGCCGCAGGTGATGTGGTGGAGCCACCCCAAGTCCCCACATCCTCACCCGCGGAGAGGGTGTTCCCCTTGCCAGGGCTTACGGGCAGCCTGAACAAGGACGCAGGCAGAGCGAGCAGGGAAGGGCAGCTCTCTAGGATATGGAAGCACGACTCCACGGCTCCTGCCCGCCACGGGCAGCCCGGCCCCACGGCCTGCGCAGGCCGAGCTGGGAGGCAGAGCTGCGGCTCCCACAGCACCCACGCTGGGACCCACCACGGCGGAGGGAGCAACAGCGGCCACCAGGGCAGAGTTCCTGAGGGCAGGGAGGACGGGGCCCTTCAGCCAGAGCTGAGCCTCTGCCTCGGCGACCAGAGTGGCAGCTGAAACTGGTCACAGACACAAACGACGGGACGCACGGCTGGGGGGACACAAAGGCCTCCAGCCCTACCCACGCAGTGCCGGGCTCCAGGGTGAACACGAGTGCTCCCTGACTCTGTCCCTGACCAGCTCTGATCTCCTCCGGGAAGATCTGGAGAGCTGTCTGCAGCTCCGCCCTTAGATCCCTGCGCTGCGGGAAGCCCTCGGCCCCGCAGGATTACACTGCCCTGCGTTAGGATACACAGCTCTGACAACTGTTTTCTCCTGTCTCTCACGTAGGTTGCCCAGCAAGAGAAGAGGCCCTGGGCCTGAGAATGGAAGGCGCTCTAGACCCGTAACAGAGAGCACCACAGCAGTCAAACCAAGAAAGGTAAGGACATGCCACTGATACAGAAAGATTTACAGAGTCTGGCATGGGCTCTGGCCTCCTTCTCAGCCAGGCCTCCTTCTCAGGCAGTTGATAAATCTGCTGTGCCACATGTAAAATTCGTGTAGGGTGTCGTCCATGCTGCACAGACACAATATTACTGACCAAGGTTTAATGTTCACAACTCTAATCACATGCTTCTGAAATAACCCTTAGCTGCATGATGCCTCAACACAAGAAATACTTCATGAACTTCCTAAGCCATTTATTATCTGCTACTAAGCCCCAGCACAGAAAGAGCCAGCTCCAGGAACTTTGCTTTAGGAAACCCTACAGAGCAGGAACACGTTCCAAACACACCGTAGGCAGAGGGTCCTGCTCAGACAGCCTGACAGGAGGAAGAGAACAGGTACACAGCAGACAGCGATGGGAAGTGAAAAATTTTTAAATACAGTGTGTTACCATCTTACATAAAAATGCCATTTACTGCTTGTGCTTTTCCAGGAGATCTTTCTTTTTTTAACAAACCTTACCCATCATTACCCCCTAACCCTAATGCACCCATTCACGTGGTAGTTATAACACCCCCTCTCCACACCAGCTCTCTCCATTAAAAACCCATCCAGAATTGTGGCCACAAGGAAACTCTTTATTTTCTAAAAGATGAGGTGAGGTTTTTTTCCCAGCTCCATGGCACTTATGTTCCAGTTGCCTAGGTTTTCATTTGCTAAATACAGCAGCATTATATCTATATCTGTTCTGCCCTCCCTACAGAGGATAATCCACCCCCGTAAACATTCAGTCAAAGAAAAGCAGACAGCAGATGTGATTGCTTCTTGGAGATCCTCTAAAATGTAAATCTGAATGACTTGAAGGACAGCTCTAGCCTCCATGCTGTGCTAACAGACAGGGACACTCCTGGGTGTTGTGCTACTAAAAATTTAAAGCAAACTGTGCTAGCTGCACATACAGGTTTCTTTCAAGTGAACATTAGAAAATATTGGCACACGCTAGATATTTCCACGCTTGCCTAACAGAAGAGTGGTTTTTATGCCTGTATACAAAACAGAACACTTGTAAAAGGAGTATTCATATCCCTCACGTGCTTCCTGGTAAACCAGCGCTAAAAATACATACAGGTCCTTAAGGATTAATGAGATGTATTTAGTCACAAAATCACTGTGGCCCAGTGACCCTCCTAGTTCACAGCACGCAGGCTCATACCCGCAGAAAAGCAGCAGCACAGAGCTTGAACAACGGATCAAACAGAGAAGCAAACAGATCCTCTGTTCAGAACAGCAGCATGCCCTTGAACGTCACCAAAAAGCGAGATGGCACCACTTGGAAACCACTAATGATGTATCCCTGCTGGAAACGACTGGTGTGGAAATGTGGTCACTTCTGAGAAGGGTGCCAGATTTATTTTGAATTAAGAGTAGAAATCTCATACTAATTAATGGAAAGCACAGCACCATGTTATCCTACTGAGATAATCTTTCTCTGCTTCTAGGAACAAAGATATTGTAAGATGTTCAACTCCAGCACAAACTCCTCGGGAAACAACTGCAGTCACAGCACAGTAATAACCAAGACAGTCATTCCCCTGATCTACTGTTTCATTTTCATAGCAGGACTCTTGCTGAACGGGGTGGCAGCATGGATCTTTCTGTATGTTTCTAGCAAAAAGAGTTTTATTGTCTATCTCAAAAACATCGTTGTTGCTGATCTCCTAATGAGCCTGACATTTCCTTTCAAAATTCTTGCCGATTCAGAAATTGGACCTCCACAGCTCAACACGTTCGTGTGCAAATACTCCGCAGTTGTTTTTTATACAAACATGTATATCGGGATAACGTTTTTTGGCCTCATAGGTTTTGACAGATACTATAAAATTGTAAAGCCTTTATTCACCTCCTTCGTTCACATGGTTAACTACAGTAAGGTGGTCTCTATAACCATATGGTTACTGTTAATACTTATATCCTTTCCAAATATGATTTTAACTAATGAAATCACTGAAGAAAATTATTCCAAAAACTGTATAGGTCTTAAAAGTGAGCTTGGCAGACAGTGGCACAAGGCATCAAGTTATATTAGCACTGGGATTTTCTGGGTTGTTTTTCTTCTGTTAATTGTTTTTTACACTTCTATATCAAAAAAAATATATAGCTCTTACAAAAAATTCAGACGGAACTCAGACGTGGCCAAGAGAAAAACCAGCCGTAATATATTCAGCATTATGTTTGTGTTTGTCGTTTGCTTTGTACCCTACCACCTCTGCAGAACACCATACACGCTCAGCCAGACTAGCTCACAGTTCAACTGCCACTCAAAAAAAACCCTGTTCTACGCAAAGGAGTTCACTCTTGTACTGTCTGCTGCAAATGTCTGCCTCGATCCCATTATTTATTTTTACCTCTGCCTACCCTTTAAAGAAAAGCTGTATCAGAAACTGCATCTCAAGCTGAAAACTTCAAGTGAGGTTGAAATTTCTAAATCCAGAAGGTCAAATACACTTCGGGAAAGTATAAACATAACGTAGGTTCAGGTTTGTAAAATAATGCACACGTCAGAAAGTTATTCAAGAATGCAAATGTCTCGAAAAACCTGAACAGATGAGAGCCAGCAATAAACCAGAAAAAATGCTTCAGCATAAAATACCAAGAGGTGTTTGTCTGTATAAAAACATTACTGCGTGTTGCCAATACATTTCCCAGTGCTATTTCAGCTGATGCTTTGATTGTGCGGTGGTGTGATACAACCTATCTGCATCTCAAAACAAGAGAGAGGAGTAACTGGAACAACACACCCTGGAGCTCCCCGCCACGGTCTCCGAGAGGATTATCCAGCAGCCCCAGCCATCAAACTGCCTTGCTGCTGTTTCTCCGAAGCCAGGCACCACACACGAGCCCCCAAAAGCAGCCTGAAGGGCCGGGCCCAGCGCTCGCTCCAGCCCGGCCCGAGCAGCACCCGCAGAAGCCACACGAGGAAGTTCAGCACTTGACCTCCACCAGCCTGGAAAAGAGGACTGAGACCCTGAGGGGAAACTCTCATGTGTTAACCGGGTCACAAAGGAAAGGGATGAAGGCAGTGTGCAGCTTAAGGAAGGACACTATTCCAACAACTGCGGGGAAAAGAGATAAGGGGAAAAAAAAGTACACATCAAATCCTCAAAGATCTGCACAGAGCCTGAAAAACCCTTGGTAAAATTAGAATAGATATATATAGGTTTTCTTAAGGGAAACATTCTGTAAAATTAAAAATTAAACATGACTATTTGTCACCCTTATGACCAAATGTCAGAATATTTCTGTAAAATGTGATGTTCAAGTGTTTAAAGAGGAGCCTTCTACAGGCTGAACAGCACCGTTACACTGTGCCATATTCCTCGGGACTTTTCTGAAGTAACTCGGTGTACACCAGGAACGTTCACACCAAACTGACTGAGAATGCAGTAACTCCCTTGCTGTTGTTGCAGAAGGAGATAAGAACACTCAAGGAGCTGCTTGAAAAAACAGACGTCCAGCCATCCAGAAACTCTGGGCTACGTCTAACTCCAGAAAGAATGATTTGTTGGTTTTCCCATGCTCGTGGCACAACAATAAAGCATTTCTCTCTGTACAAAGGTAATAGCTGAAAGCCACCAACCTTCTGTATATAAATACAATCTCTTTTCTAACTGTATTTTTCATTGCAGCTTTTTTTTTTTTTTTTTTTTTTTTGATTGATTGGTTTTATCATTGTACAGGGAAACACACCAGTGCATGAAGTGCCCACAAGAGCTTTCAGGCAGTGGCTCTGGGAGCTGAACACTTTCATTTTACTTAACAAAGAAGATACAGGAACAAAACCAGAAATAACACATGCTTCACCTTTCTGCCACTGTGCTTCATTTTAGTCCTAACAGATAATCCCTCAGGGTGGAAGACATGTAAACACACAGTCTTTGATCCTCCTCCAAGGCTGTGGGTAACTTCCCTTGGTGCAAGACCACCAGCCTGCAGCAAGCAAGAGTACTCTGCCATCGCACAGGATTATATTCCAAGTAAAGGGCAGAGAACTGTTGAGCTTAAACACACCTTGGGGGAGCGGATTTACCTCCATTTATGTCCCACTCCAAACCCTGGGTGCTCACGGGGCTGCAGAGGCGGGGGCACCCTCTGCACGAACCAGCCCTCAGGGACTACAGGAGGAAGCTGCGGTGTGGTTGGGTTTTTTAAAGAGAATACATAAAAGATTATTTATACGGTTCTTTCAGAGCTCCCTGACTCTTGTCAAACTGAGACTTCACAGGCTCTTCCCTCCAAGCAAGGGAAACAGCTTGTTAGGGAGAGCAATCTGCTGCTTTGTGGGAGATTTTTTTGTCATTTATGGCAAAATCGTTTAGTTCCTTACATGGCATGGCTTGGGTTTTGCTACATATACCCAAGTAATTGCAGCTGTGAAAGCACACTGGCATACAGAGATGAAAACACTTCCACAGTATATATAACTTTTTAATTACTTTGCAGGTTTTGAAAAAAATTATTTATATTGCAAAATGGTTTCCTCACCCCATCAGATTACTGATATTAGAATGACAAAAATCTACATACAGGCACCCAGGGGAAAGAATGCTGACCAACACACTTCTGAAAAAGTGACACTAAATTTCTAGCTTTTGCTTCTCTTTTAAAAAAAGTCACAAAACGCTTCTGTGACCCCTGGCCCTACTGCAACCTGCCACCCTGTGTGTGACAAGTCTCAAATAGCACCTTTATCAAACCAAGCGTCCGCTCCATGTCCCCAGCCTTGCTCTTTACTTTGCTGTACAAACCCGGACCAAAAGGTGAGGGGCCAATTTTGTTTTGCACTGGTTAAGTTAATTCTTTCCCACGTTTCCCAGAGCACCACGCCCTGCATAAACCTAGCCAGCTCCTCGGACACCAGACATCCTGTGGTCACACTAAGTACCAGCTCTTGCCTTGTCCACCCCCCACCTGGAGGAGCCTCCCCAGAGTTCTTGCAGGGAAGGTTATGGGTACCCCAGGGCCAGTCCCCCGCTCCAGGTCGTCCTCTGGACGTACCCCTGGCTCCCTCCCCGGCACCGCTGGTCCGTTTCTCTTTGGAGAGGCAGGTTATCCACCTGGAGCGGGATCTCTTGCAAAGGCCTGGTGCCCCAGAAAGAACCAGCCTGCATCGTGGGCTGCTCCGAGACAGCAAACACACGCCTTTGCACGGAAAAGTTGCCATGCTCACACATTGCAGCCTCTCTCCCCCAGGCCTGGTGGGGTTCCCGGCCACTCCTTTGTGAGGAGACATTGTTCCACTGTTCAAAACCCTGAGATAGCACCCAGGTAGGGTGGCATAAAGCTGCTGCCAAAAGCCCATAAACATCTCCCATTTTAAACAATACATCACCTCATAAACCACCCTGGCCCTTAGCAATAGCACCCAGCAGCCACCTCAACATGCCCTGCACACACGACAGGGCTGCAGTCACCATGCAATGGGTTGGTCATGCCAATATCAGGGTGTAAGGCTTCCAAACAGACTGCTTCCTCTAAGCACGACTTCAGGACTATGGTGGAGCATAGTAAACACTACTTCAGGACAGAAAGCTCACTCCACAACTGCCTCAACACATAAATCCTGGTTGTGCAGAAATCATCAATAAGATTCTCACGTAGTTTAATTTTGCAGGGTGTCATCTCAAAATAATGACCTCTATTGTAAAAAAACCAACTAAACCAAAGAGGGGGCAGATATCACTTTAATCTACCTAACAAGGCCATGCAATCACAACCAGCAGATGTAACGTGGGAGCACCCCTTGTATTTGCTAACTTTAACACAGTGGGGACGGGAGGGAAGGGCTACTTTCCCTCTGCCAACACCCTCACACATATTCTCCCATCCCAGCCCAATAAATAAGCATTTTATTCTTTTTATGAGAAATCTTCACTAGCACGTCTAATAGTCATCACTTCAGGGCACTGCACACCTGTAAAAGGCTGCTCAAACAATTAAAACTAAATAGTGGTAACTGATGGAGGGTGACGGGGCAGGCTGAGGAGCCGCTGGCTGTCTGGCAGGAGAGGGGGTGCTCTGCTGGCCGGCGATGACGGGGTCACCTACCCCCAGTTCACACACACAGGCAGGGCAGACCCCCCCCTACACTGAACACACCTGTTGCTCTGAAATACATACACGAAGCAGTTTTCTCTTCAACAGAAATAGCTATTACTGCTCAGAATTCCTAACTCCCCTGTGCCGAGATCATTCCTATTTTTCATTTACAAAGCAGACGTTACAATGGGACACAAAATTTGAATCTGTCAATGAAAGTCATGACAAGCGGTAAGAGTAAATGCTAAGCTCGCTAGTTTGTACGTGTTTGCACGTGAAAAAAACTTCTTGGCAACATGATTAAAGCGTGGCAAAGACACCACTCAGACTGCTCCTCGGAGACATACCTCAGCACCAGAACACGACTGTGCCAGCCGCGCACGGGAGAGGAGAACTCTCGCAGGACTCGTTTGTGCCATCTGCTCATTACTGTGCCGCTGACAGCGACTCTGAACACTTCCCTCACAGCTGAAGAGAAGCTGAAAGAAAATCAACTGTTTGCAAGTGTCTTCTGGTCTTTTTCCTGTCTACCATCATGTAAATGATACAAAATCATGATAAAAGCAGGGCTTCCCATCAGTTCTGTCTCATAGATTGACTCCATCTGGCTTGTACAGGCACATAAACACACACAGAAGAAATCAAAACTCAAAATTAAATCTCAAACTTCCGGTGCCTTTAGCAGCACATTTATACAGGGCAAGTCCTGGGAGAGCCACGTCCCTCCCGCGAGCAATCCACCCCAAACCTCCTCTGGCTCCGGCGATGTGCCCGGGCCGGGAGGAGGAACCGGGCTCTGCCTGCGCGGGCACGGCTCCCGCCAGGACCTGACCCTGCTCTGGGGCTGGGCCCTTCCCTGGGAGAGGGGAGGCCTCCCGCGTCCCCCACACCGTCCCACGCCGCAGGGAGCTGACCGTTACTTGCTCCCACCTAAACGTGGGTGAAATTTCTCCCAGTTTTCTCCCACTGCACCCCAGGCTGGGAAATCTGACAGAGTCCACGCGGCCATGACGTGCAGATCAGCCTTACTTTTGGACCCGCACAGAAAGCAGGCTCAGAAGCCTTACGTAAAGGAATCGGTAACCCTCAGTTTAACAACTTTCTGATTTAAAAGAGACAAGGATAGGAATGACAGATTCAAAGACCAGCTTCCCACCAGCTGGATGAACAGGTTGTTCTGTGTTTCCCTGATGTAAAGAGAGGAGCTCACACAGAGCCCTGGACGCCCGCGCCGGGCCAGCGCTGCTAACACTGAATGTTCCCCCGGACTGAAGGTCAGGAACACGCAACGAGGACGAGGGGCTGGGAGACGTCCCCTCACCGTAAGCTGTACCCGCCTGGCAGCTGCAGAAATGAGGACAAACATTCTGTAAATGCACACTCACATGCAATCCTCCCGTACAAAATTAAAGAAAACTGTCCTTTTAAATTTAACTGCACCCCTTACAGTGCATCTTTAATTAACATTAATCCCGAATAAATCCCACAGGACACCTATCTGCGGAGACTTAAGTAAATAACCCCTGAGGCTGTTACCTGAAATAAAGACTCTCAAAACCAAGATTAGTTTGGAGAGGAAATACTGCTTTACTCTGGGCAAGGTGTTAGGTGGAAAACATCCATAATCAAGCACACCACACCAAAGAACTTCAAAGCATTTACACACTCCAAACTACATGACTGTGTGTTTACTGTAATGACTATTGGTTACTTACTTATCACCTCTATCTCTCACTGGTTAGTAACATACTCGCTCCCATTTAAAGTTACAGTGGGTTTGTAATTTTCTGCACAAGCACAAGCTCAAGCTCAAAGGGTGAGGAGCTTTATTTGGGCAGGGGTCTTCAAAGCAGTGGGTGTGATTTTTACGATTATAATGAGGCTAGTTCTTCCAAAGGACACTCTAATCTCTAATTAAACTCATTTATATTAAACAATTTTAACAAGCTTCCATGTTCCGGGCTGTTTCACCTCCTCAAGGACAGTAGCTCCTGATTAGAGGCTCCTTACTAATTACGGTTGATGGTGTGAAGAACAGACTGACCTAGCTGATGTGTCCAATCTGTCCTTGTATTTGATGAGAAACATTTGTATAGACAATGATACCTACTATGTGTCCTTGGGCGCGATGGGAAACAGTTGTGTGGCCTACAGTTCCCCAGTAAACAATACATTCTTTCCTGCAGACAGCAAGCACATAAAATCTAAGCAACTCTGAACAAGGCCTCCTGTTCAGGGTAACAAGGAGACCTGCTGACAGGGGAGGACAAAACACACAGTGGCATCTCCCGGGGGGATCCCCAGCCAAGCCGAGCCCTAGCACACCCCGAGCCCGCGCTGTCACACAAAGTGTTTCACCCCGAGGAGCAGAGTCTGGCTGGGCAGACACCCGCTCCCCCCGCCATGGCCCCAACACCCCCTACACACAGTTCACAGCTCCCAAGAGCCAAACCCCAGCGAGGAGACCCCCAAGGACTCGGAGGCACATCCAAACTCACTCCCCTTCCACGCGGGCTGCTCTCGGCCCCCGGCCCGTGTCCCAGCTCCCCCGCGGGAAGGCGGCCTGCAGCCCCCCGCAGCCAGCCCCAGCTCAGGCTCCCCCTTCCCAGGGGCACCGGTGCTGGCCGCGGGCGCTGGGCTGGACCACGCCTGCAGTGGAGGGTGCTCGGAAGGGGAAAAAAGGGTTAAAGCCTACTAAGGGCAGAGCTCCAGAAAGCCTCTGGAAACTTCCTGGAGGTGAAACCTTTCTCCAGGTGAACGTGCAAAACGTGGAGAGCTATCAGAAGTGATCCTGACACAAGGACCACCCACCCACGGCTTTGGGGCGCCCAACTCAAAGCTCAAGGCACCTGATGCACTCTTAAAGGTCATCAGATTTCGGGGTTTTTTTAGGTTTAGATGCTATTTTTTCTGGCTTTGTTCTCAGAAATTATTTAATCATTTTGGCTGAATTCCCACCCACACCAGCACCCCTTCCCTTCCTTGCACCACGCCCCAGTCCCAGGAGTCAGCCTCAGCAGCCGTGCACCACGGAGAACTGCAAATCACAAGTCAAAAATTCAGCAAAGCTTAAACCACCAAAAAGAGGGCTTTAAGATAGGAAGTGCTTAGCAACTTTAATTAAAGCAAAATCTACCATTTACATCTGTAATTTATGAACTAAAGTGGTCTTTTAAATTAGACATATAGACAGGGGAAGAGGATGACACCAAACCGCAATAAACCCAGAGTTATGACTCAATAGATTCACCTTCTCATGTTTCTTCTCCTCCCAAAACACACCTGTAAAAAGCTCAGACCATTTCTCAGTAAAGGTTTACCTAACCACCACCTTGTCTTTTTAGACCTGGGAAAGTTTTGTGAGCTGTAAACTGACTCTGTAGAAAAGGGGAGACACACACACATGCATGGAAAAAAAAAAAACCCGACTGAATGTTATGTTTCAAGTATAAATAAGAAAAATACAAGTATGGAAAGATCACTTTTTCATGATGAGCATAACACCATAAAACTAACTCACGTTTGCTCAAAACTGAACATAGGATCATTCTAGATTATGAAGCTTTGCAAAGATTTCAACAAACATGGTCTGAACTTCAAGCTTATGACTAAACTTAAAACCAGACATTTCTAATTTGTTTCTTCACAAAGCTCTGGTACACGATTTGTAAATTCCTGTGGATTCTCAACTACAACAAAGTGTCAACATTTTGGGGTTTCAGTACCGTTGTCAGTCCCTCCACCCCCTAACCTGATGTTAGAGAGTTTCTCCTGATTTAAAACAAAAAAACCCCAACCTAATTATAAACGTTTCCCCTATATCCCCAATGTGTCATTTTTATTTTTAATAGTGCTGGCAAATATCCAAAGGTTTAGAATTTTAATTGCTATCGGTAGAATCCCTATGTGCCTTTAAATCTGCAAATTAGGTTGCAACTCTATAAAAAGCTGGAATTTCATGCAGGAATATTGTAATGAATGAGGGTGAGCTGCACTGTAAACCCCTGATTCCAGAGAGATTTTAAATGTAAGACAGGGGGCGGGGTGGAAGAGAGTTTCAGATTTTTAAAAACAAAACCAAAGAAACGGGCCACTGACACCACATATCTCTAGCCCCAGGTCAAGAGTCTGGGACTCGACCGAGGAAGTTTTAGGGACTAAGTGAAAAAGGCCACGGGCTGGTGCTGACCAAACCACACGTGTCTCGTCACCCTTGCACATGTGGACACACAATAAATATTTATGGGTTTGAAGTCAGGAGGAGAGAGTGAAGCTGGCGCTGCCTACAGGCCCACCGACCCTCCGCCACCTTACAGCCCTGCCACTGTCCCTGTCGTCCCTCAGGCCAAAGGGCCAAGCGACCCCGACCATCCTCCCCCACAAAAACATGTTTTGAATCGCAATAATCCACGCTGCTGGCCCCATCGACACGTCTAAGGCAGCTGTCCACAGACATTTTTGTGCCCGTGGCGCTCCGTGGGGTCCCGGGCCGCGTGTGGGGAAGGGCACTGCCCGCGCCCGCCTGCCGCCCACCCCGCGCCAGCAGCAGGAAGGAGAGGGCTGGGGCGCTCTGTGAACGCCCACAGTGTTCTGTTACCTCTCTCTTAGGTAACTTCCACACGCTTCAGTTATTTGAACGCCAGTTTGAACTGCGTCAATCATCACATTTAAAAACCACAGACGTGTTTTAAAAAACCAGCAGACGCAGCCAGAGGAAAAGATTAACACGCTACCGGGCTGCCAGAGCCGTCGCCGAGAGCCACCAGAGCTGCGCAGAGGGACGCTCAGAAGAGCCCAGGGGCCACCAGGACAGGTACGTGCTGCCAGTCTGTGCCCCAGCCTATCTAGCCCCACGTAAATACCCCGCCTGAAAGGGTAACTGGGCCCGGCGGAGGGCAGGCCGAGCACCCGGCCCATAGCCTGGGCTTCGCCTGAGCCAGCCCCGCCTGGCCGCGGCCCCGCCGCAGCCCTGGAGCCCCGGTGCCGCAGGATTCCGGGGCTCCGTTCGCCGAGGAGGAGCGGGGCTGCGCGGGGCAGGAAGGTCCCAGGGCCCGCGGTGCTGAGCCCCGCTCGCTCCCGGCCCGCCTGCACCCCGCGGGGCCGAGCGCAGTCCGGGCGCGTGTGCTCAGGACAACAGCGGCCGCCCGCAGAAAGGCAAGGCAAGAAACAAACCGCTGCTCCCCCCGTTTAAACCACCCGAGTATCTGCAGTCATTTGGGTTTACAAGTTGTGCACACCTGCATAAATATTTTATGGCAGAAAACAAATGTGCAAATGCAGTAGTTCTCTTATACTGTACATTAAAATTAGGAACAATATAATGAAATGAGAGTGCTGCAGTCCGATGCCACTCATGGCATAAATGCACTGGTTTCCATTCCAAGAAATTCTAACGGATGTGCCTCCTTTCCCACAGACATTCCTTGCACCAGTCTGACAGTGTAGCAGACAAAACCAAGAAAACCCCTCGGTCAGGGAGTAGTATATTTAGTTAAAGTAAGACCAAAATCTACTTTTCTTCACTCTAACTGCTAGTGAAGCCTAAAATGTGAGCAAAACAATTTAACAGCTGCTTTCAAAATGTGCTTTTTCTAAAGGCTTCACAAAAATAATGGGATTAATTTCTCCTCTGTTCAAGCAGGAAGAGCGAGCAGTTCACAGAAACTCAGGACTGATTAGAACTATTTGCACATCTGTATATTAGTTTGACAGTGCCTTAACTTCAAAACTTCTAATACATTTGTATAGAACAAGAATGCTACAAATATTACCTTTTTTTAGCATTGTTTCAATTGTCCAAATGTTAGGAAGTTTTAGTATGACCAGCTTTAGTATTAACCAGATCTTTAAACAGATTCAAACCTTCTTCTTGGCTGTTTTAGTTGGTTGGGGCAGGGGGGATTGAACCAAATACTCAGAAGAACTGCTCCAGTGGAAAAGTTTCTCAGAAGTCTGTACGCTTTCTAGAACAAACCCTAATACATTTCCAACCTTTCCCAACATGAGAACAAAGCCCTCCTGAGTAAAGGGGGCCTACAAGAAAGCTGCAGAGGGACTTTCTACAAGGGCATGTGGAGATAGGATGAGGGGTAAAGTTTTAAACTGACAGAGGGAGATTTAGATGAGATCTAAGGCAGAAATTCTCCCCTGTGAGGGGGGTGAGGCCCTGGCACAGGCTGCCCAGAGCAGCTGTGGCTGCCCCCTCCCTGGAAGGGTTCAAGGGCAGGTTGGACGGGGCTTTGGGCAACCTGGGCTGGTGGAAGGTGGCCCTGCCCGGGGCAGGGGGTGGCACTGGGTGGGCTTTAAGGTCCAAACCATTCCAGGATTCTATGATCTGTAAAGTAGCATGAAGAGAGAGAAAACTATTTCTTCCCAATTGCATTCTTTCCATGAAATTAATCAGACAAAATCCTCAGATAATAACTAGTGTTATTCAGGAATGGTTGATGTCTTGTTTTTTTCTGCAGATTCTTGGTATCTCCTAGCAGCAAAACCAACTTGTGCAAGAAGTTTACAATGTCAATCAATGCTTCACATTGCCAGCTTGGTGAAAAAATGGAAGCTTTTACCTATTTTTACTACTTGATTTTTCTGACGGGATTTATTGGAAGCTGTTTCGCACTATGGGCATTCACACAAAAAAATCAGAAACAGAAGTGTATGAGCATCTACTTAATTAACCTCTTAACGGCGGACTTTTTGTTGACTTTGGCGTTGCCAGTAAAGATTATTGTTGACTTAGGAGTTGCGTCCTGGAAACTGAGAATATTCCACTGTCAAGTTACAGCCTGCTTCATCTACCTAAACATGTATTTATCAATTATATTTTTGGGATTTGTAAGCATGGATCGTTGCCTTCAGCTAATGCACAGTTCTAAGATGTATCGCATTCAAGAGCCTGGCTTTGCCAAGATGCTGTCTGCAGTCGTGTGGGCAATGGTTCTCCTCATAACGGTGCCCAACATGGCTATTCCAATAAAGACCATTGAAGAAAGACCTGGTGCGGGATGCATCGATTTCAAAACAAAATTTGGAAGAGACTGGCATGTGTTTACGAATTTCATATGCACAGCAATATTCCTGAATTTTTCAGCTGTGATACTGATTTCCAATTTCCTTGTTGTCAGACAACTCTACCGAAACAAATACAGCGAGAGCTACGCCAGTGTGAAGAAAGCCCTCATCAACATCCTGCTCGTAACTGCAGGCTACCTGCTGTGCTTTGTCCCGTACCACATTGTCCGTATCCCCTACACCCTGAGCCAGAGCGACACCACAACCAGCTGCTCCCTGAAACAGGCTCTCTTCAAAGCTAAAGAATCCACCTTGCTCTTCGCAGTATCAAACCTCTGCTTCGACCCCATTCTGTACTACCATCTGTCCAAATCGTTCAGACTGAAATTTAGTGAGACTTTTGCAGCACCCGAAGAGGCGAAGGTTTTCACAGAGGAAGAGGAACAACACAGAAGCGAAGAGCAGATGCAAAAGTGCTGATTCTGAAAAACATCAGGAGAGTGCAGGCCCGTGCTACAACCAGCGCCTGCGAGCACGGCTGCAGGGGCCAGCAACGGCCCTGCTGAGCACGGCTACGGTGGCCAGCAACGGCCCTGCTGAGCACGGCTACGGTGGCCAGCAATGCCCCTGCTGAGCACGGCTACGGTGGCCAGCAACGGCCCTGCTGAGCACGGCTACGGTGACCAGCAACGGCCCTGCTGAGCACGGCTACGGTGGCCAGCAACGGCCCTGCTGAGCCGTAAGCCCGAGCAGAAGGGAAAAGCTTGAACAGTCCCAACGGCTTTGTTACACGGTCACAGAGAGGGTCGGAACTAGCGGAACGTTCTTTCCGAAACAGCCCGGTGTACCTGGGATGACCCACCAGGGACCAACAACACTTCAGAACACAACGTGCCCAGACAGACTCAAATATACCTTGTACTTATTTATGGTAAAAACACCTGAACTCACCTTTTCTAAGTTAAAGATTGTATACTTACTATATTAAATGACTTGGTGCAATCAAGTGAAGAGATTATTTAATAGCAGTTCTTCAGTTGCAAAGTTTTCACATATACAATTAACCCAAAAGATTTCAGAGTGCATTATTTACTCCAGAAAGTGATTTTAAACTGCACTGATTAAAAATGATTGTATCTGCTTACATCACACCTGCAGTTTTAATAAATAAATTTCTTGTTCTTGCCAAGTTCCATTGCCTCTCCTTGCTGCTGCTTCAACAAATATGAAAAAAGCTAACATGTTATTACCCAGAAAATTCAAGGAAATTTTAAAATTAAGATAAAGAGTAAGTATAAATATCCACTGTGTTCTCTTTGCTTGTGTTTTTATAAAAATTTACCAAAACAGCAACCAAGCTTATTAATACTCTAATTTACAATTACTTCCAAAAAATAATACATATGTAGAATAATCAGTACTCAAAATTTTAAAATCAGTTTGCACAGGCAAATTCCAGACACCTGGATTAGCTCCATCTGTAAATCAAAACATTTCAGAAACAAAACCTAATCAAGTTCTCTTTTTTTCTGATCCTTAAAATGGGCAAAGTATGAGTCAAACTTTAAGCAAGTATTCTAATCTGTCCTGAACAGAAATAGCTCATTCAGTATTCTCATATCAATTCACTTGCAATTAGTCAGAAACCAAACTCAGTGGAGTAAGAAATTTAAAGCAAAGAAAACCTGGATTATCGTAGCAGACTCTCACATGACACTTCCTGTGTTGACAGGATTTAGTATTGTTAAAAAGTTATCATTGTTGTTTAAAAAAAAAAAATAATAATCTCAAGTAGATACATTCCAGTTCAGGGCTTGCTCAGTATTTAGGCCCTTTTTCCAGCACAGCAAAAGGCATGAGGAAGGTTTGGGGTCTGGAATGTTCTTCATGGGGCTTTCTTCAGCTCCCATGAGCCCACAGACACACCCGGCAGCGGCAGCTGCCAAAAATCCACACTAGAAAGAGCAAGGAGTGGGTGGGAGGAAATAACACCATTCTGTCCCCTACACATTTCAGAACTATTTCATCAGATATTTTGTTAGCCATCCATCTGCCCAACTACAATATCAAATTTTCTATTTAGCGAACTCTAATTAGGCCCTGGAACGTGGTGGCTTTACCATGTGCCTGCCTCCCCAGCCCCAGCCGGCCGGCCCACGTTATGACACCCTCACGCATTCTCCCAGCGCAGCCCCTTCCCCTAGAGCAGAGGCAGGGCGCCAGGCGCCGCGGGCAGCGGCCCTCGGGCAGAGCTCACACAGCCCAGCGGAGGCCAGCCAGCAGCTCCTGCTGCTCACACGGCCCTGCGGCCCGTCAGGCGCACCCTTACGCACGCCAGCGCGGAGGCCACTCACCAGAGGTATGGGGAAATGTGTCGCGTACTGCAAGTGGCGAAGGAGGTCGTAATTGGATGGAAAAATCAGTTCTCTCAGTCTTTCCCTCTTGACTGACTTCTCGCTGGTGACCGAAATTCTTCTGTCTAAAGAAGAGTTCACATTCTCACACGACTCCCCAGGCATCGGAGAAAAAATCTAAGTCATGTAAAACAAATGTTTAAGGTAAGTGTAACCTCCAGCTTTCAGAATTCAGCAATTGCATTCAGAGATTTTGTTCTTGCTTACAGTTACTTTTGAGACATCTGAGGGTTCTCAAAGACAGACAAAGCAAGGGCAATTGTAATCAAGCCTGAAACTTAAGATGCATGTACACATCCGATCTCTATGCATACCTCCACTGTTATTAGACAAGTTTTAAATTAGCAGTATTCAGTCAGAAGAAAAGCATTACACTTCAATTTCCACACTTCTTATGCTGCTGTGAGACACAAACTGCGATGAGCTGCTCCAGTGATTGAGGGAAAATAATAGAAAGGGTGAAGTGGGAGGTGACAAGATGCTGCAGGCAGGCATGGACATGTTTGAAACCACCAACATGCCAGATGTCAGCCAGAAACAAGGGTAATAATATCCTGTGAGCGGGGCTGCACCGACAGGCCTGGGCAGAGGAGTCCGTGCGGATGCAGGACGAGGCCCAGACCACAGGAGGATACCAGGAGATTCAAGAGTAATGCAGAATCAGGGTAACAGCAAGGAAAAAGAGAGGGGGAAACAGATGTGGAAGACAGAGCTGAAACACAGAGCAGTCCCTGGAAAAGCAAATGGTATTGGAGGGTTCCTCAACGTCAAAGAAGCAGGTAGCTCTGCGTATTTAACGCTGGGACAAGGGGTGGAAGGGAAGGAGGCAGGGGAGCGTGCGGGCAGAGAGGCAGAGGAGGAGGGAGGAGCTGCGAGCTGTCACACGGCAGGGATGCAGAGAACAGAGGCGATGTGCTGCCGTGGGAGATGGCAGGGCCTGGACACCGAAGGACATTGGCTGTGGGGAAAGCAGCAAGGTGGTGCCAGGGGCACGGAGAGACACTCCGTGGGAAGCGCAGGCAGCAGGCACAGGCATCAAAGGCATGCAGAAAATCAAAAGTTAAACCTACTGGAAATTCCGAACCAAAATCTGCCTTAAAGTCACTCTTGTCTACATCATCAAAAATACCAGTAGTTCCCGAGTCAATGCCCATGTGTTCCATAATACTATGATCCTAATAATTGCCAGAGAGAAAAACAAATATCAGCTACATTTTATTGAAGACCCATTTCACTGCTCACAGGTAAACCCAAACACTCCACCTATTTAAGAGTGAAGAAAAAAATATTAATGGTAAGAATTTTTCAGATCTCGACTTTTAAATCTTTAGGATAAGCGTTAATTCATGGTATTTCTCAAGCTTAAATCCCCAAAAGCACAAAAAAGGGCAGGACCCAAAGGGGGAAACAAAACTTTACAGCATACTCCCGTGAGCAATTCTGCTCCAAGGACACCTACAGAGAGGAAAGCCAACTCTCGCACCTTCCCATGATTTATTTCTTACTTTGTTGTACCACAAAAGGCAACTTGTAGAAACCCCCTATATTTCAGGGCAAATTTGGCCGTGAGACCAAGGTAAGAGACATACAAAAGAAACTACAAAGCCATGTGAGAAGATGATGCTTCAGCTGCCCACAGGCTCCACGTGGACCGTGCAGCAGAACAGGCTACACCTCATCACAGGAGTACACACGTGGTCCGCAGTCTTGAGGTCAGAACCGCCATCCTCCTGCATCAGTTCCAGGAAAGGGTACGAGCTGCTCATCTGGTGGCAGCCTCGGGATCGCCCCTGGACGGTGCAGGGACAGGCCGCGAGGTTTGGCCCCGACAGCTCCCCACACCCCCCGGCAGAGGACGGGGCTGCACAGCGCCCGGCCTGCAAGCCCCAGCTACACAGAGAACAAGGGGCTTACTCCAGGCTCCCCATGGACTCCTCCTGCTTACAGCTCTCCCTTCTCTCAGCTGAAGCACCTCCGCAAATAAGTTTTTCCACTGGTACATTCAGAAGTCTACATTGTGCCCTTCTGTTTGTCCCGAGTTATTCAGATCACCAGATAACTGTCAGGTCAGCATATCTGCACCAAACCAGCAATATTTACAGCTATATACATGAATGAAGCTCATGGATCACTTTCAGTCTTCTCAGAGAGACAAGGAGACACAGATTAAAAAACTTAGTATCTCACATCTGAAATACTAACGTTTCGGTGAAAATCTATGTTTAACAAAACAGAGTACCAAACACAGGAGAAACAGCATGAACGATTACCTCCAGTTTCACATCATGATCCTTAGAATAGTGTTCATCCACAGTTTCCCCATTAGGTGAACGTGGTCTAGTAGTTGCAGTGATTGACAAGTCTCCGCGTGATATTAAAGTGCACATGTACGCATCGTGGGAGAAAACATCGTGACGAGTGAATTCAGAGAAAAGCAGCACCAAATTCACAAACTCTGTCTTCTCATGGTCACTATTTGGGTCAGCTACCAAAAAAAAAAAAAAGTTAGAATGTATTGACTGTAGTTTCAACTTAGAAGTATTTGGGTGTCAACTCCCCAAACTGCAAACCCCAGAAAATTAAGTTTAAAGGCCCACTAGAAATGTCTCAGGCACCCTGCAGAGGTTTCTCTGTCTCCACAGAACAACCCATTTCCCATCTAACCGGCATGTTTTCGCTCTGCTGTCAGCTCCAGACACAGGACAGGCTTCAGAGAGCAGGGGATTCCAGAGCACCCTACCCCATACCCACCTGCCCCAGCTGCGGGGTGTCAGCAGTTACGCACAATGTTCACATACTTCTAAAAACTGAAGAGGGGGGAAGAAGGGCGAGGACATTCCTTGTGTGAAGAAAAATTAAAGCTGAAGCTCTGGGTTGTAACAGACCACCCAACAGCTGTCCTTTCCTCCCAAATTACCTTACTACAGTAAATGTCACAGTCTTATCTATAACACTTTTGTATTTATAACAGAAAACCCTTAAAATATTTTCAAAGAACTCAAGATCTCTGCATGCCAGGCCTCCAAGATGTAAAAGCAATATTTTATTAAATCTTGACAGTGTATTTTATCTATTAAATGTGCTCATGCACATCAGCAAAAAGATTATTAAAATAAATGCATGTTATTTTGCCAGTGCCAAAGCACTAGAGAAATATAACATAAAATTTTGTTATTAAGTTTTTGTTCCCCAGCTGCTCTCCCTACCCTGCCTCGCAGAGCTACCCGGGTGCAGAGGGACAATGCTTCATTTGAAACAAGCACATCAGAAACACAAGCTAAATAACACAAATAGTTTGGATGGTTTATTAAAACCAGGGTCACCAGTGGCATGAAAACAGGGCACTGCCAATACCTCAGAGTCTGTAACAAATTTTTAAGAAGTTTCTCCTTTTTCGGATGTTGAGATTTTTTCAGTATCATGTTTTGAATCACTTAAAACCCCTTTACTTTAAGGGCACTAGAAAAAAAATGCTCTAACTAGCAGTACTTAAGATAACATAAACAGAAGCTACAGTATCAGGCAGTTTTATTAGACCAAGATATTTCATAGAGCAACCTACAGTCAACAAAGATCCTTTTTTCAATCCACCTGTTTGTCAGCTAACAGCTTTTGATTTTATCACTTGTGTGTAATTTCCAAGTCAGCCACTTCGAATGTGGATGTGTCAAAAAGAGGCGAGTGTTAAATATGCACAGAGTGCAAGGAATTTCCTCCAAATCTCTTACAGCTTAAACAGAAATAAACATAGGTTCTGCCAATTTTCCTTTTGTGAAAAGAAAGACATGAAAATCACAGAAAGATCCTGTAACAAGGCAGGAGATTGAAAAAAAAAAAAAGCGTGCATGAGAATAGAGCAGGTTCTCACGGAAACTGTGAACCACGCGCGACAGCAACAGTAACTTCAGCAGCCAAGCAGCAGACCAGTTGCTTCTGACCTACTTTGGAATATAAAATAGTTAATACTCACATAATGAGGGAGCTTGTGTATCTAAAAATCTTAGTAGGACATTCTGAAAAACAGGAAGACTGGAACCTGTCAAGGAGGCTGAAGACAGAGACTCCTTTTCATCTAGGACTTCAGATTCACCACATCTCTGCACAGTTAGATAAATAAAAAATAAAAAGCATGCACCTACACACAAATGCATACAAAATTCCACAATTTGCATCTGAGTCAACCATACATGTGATTGTTTCCTACCTCTTCATAAAATCCAGACTTGCTCTAGAACGACAGGCTTTCCCATTACCTAGTTTGGTTATTTCTAAGGTGGTTTATTTAATCACTTTGGATTACTTATTGAAAAGGAATGTCTGAGACATGTACCATCATCTGCAACGACACGGTTTCATATAAAAGCAAAAATTGAAGATACAGAACTTCCAGGACCAATGTGAATACAGAAGGTACCTCATCTCTGTGTGCGCTACACTACCGGCAGCAATAACCAGGGAGTTACTGAGGGGATTTTGGTGGGAGCGAGGCAGAAGCAGCACAGCGAGCTCCCTTCCCCCTGCTCCATGGTTTGTGGTGCCGGAGCAGGGCGGCCCTGGGAGGGGGCCTGTTCCTGCCCGCCGAGGCTGTCCGTACGTCTGGCTGCAGAGACGCGCCCAGCGCGCTCTCACCGAGCCGGACGGGCACCGCGTCACCTCCTGGGGCCAAAACCCGACGCCAGGAGAACCCCACGCTGTACAGATGGGGGGGGGCTGAGGTAGGACACGTTTCATCTGCCCTGAAAACAAAGATGTTCTACAGAATGCCACATTTACAGTGACACTCAAATTTTGCCTCAAAAAGGATCTTAGTTTTGGCATGTTCCCAGAGGCCCTGCCAGAACAGCCCTGCCCCACCAGCCAGACCCACAGCCCACTTCTCAAGGGACTCCATGGAAGTCAAACCCTTCAGACACACAGACATAAATCAGATAACACAAACAATTCCGAGTCAGGTTGCAACTTCTTCTTCTTTTAAACAGAAGGCTTTTTCGTTTTAAATTGATCTAGAATTTAAAAACTGTAGATTGATGACAAAAACCCCCGGTGCACCCAATGCCATCAAACTTGCTTCTTTTGTAATGAGATTAAAGTGATGTTTCCTCAGAAATACCTTAGTTTTTAAGCGGACTGTTCGCACTACTCTGGAAGTAGAAATAACTTACTTCTGCTTCAATTTCCGCTTGTCTCTTCTCCAGGAGCTTGGCTACGGCCATGGCCCTGTGCTTACCAGACCTTTTACAGCTCACAGCCCACTCACAGAGCAGCGTTACCACAGCCTCGTCGTTTGGGGCTACCTGTTCAGTGAAGAACAAAGACAGAAACGCATTTCACCCATTGCCAGCGGGCTTGTTTCTGAGCAAATAGCAGCAGCCAGAGTTCTGGGGGATGAAGACAAAAGCCGCTTTTTATTCTTTAGTACAGACAGATGCACACATTTGCTTTATTCACAGTGTTTTCAAATGAAACATAATCTGGAAGCCAGAGAGGGCAATCTCAGTATTCACACTGCTGACACTCAAATCAAAATTTTCCTTTATCGTAATGCTGCTTCACAAAACCAGAAAAGGGTGATCTGCTTTATGAGAAAGAAACAGGAAAAGCACAGCACACAGCCTCTCAAGCCAATCAACACCCAGAATTTACACTTTCCTTACATCAGTTCTCCCAAACCTCCTTCATCTCTTTCCAGATCGTTACTTGCACCCCACTGATGCATTAAAAAAAACGCAAACACCCCTAACCTCTAAAGGTGTTATCTATCAGATAACCAAGGCCAAAAAACTCCATGAAAACTCAATTTATTTCTGACCTAACAGACATTTTTAAGAAGCGTCACTTTTTTAGAAAATCTGAATGCAATCCAGAAAAACGGGATATGGTTCGCTTCTACCTATTGAGTGTTCAGCCAATCTCCATTTCCACTAACACCCACATTTTGGAAGTATTTTTCTTGTGTGCTACTGAAGTGGATCTGCTGAACTTCCTCATTCCTGCCCAAGCTGGCTGCCATCTCTGAACACTTAAACATAAGACCGACCTGCACATTAAGCAGATGTGATTTTTCCTCTTTCCCCAAGATCAGTGGAAACTACACTTTCCAGTAAACATCAGAAGTGCTAGAGTCAAGCACAGCCCCCTGAGAAAACAAACACTTTTTGTCCGAGTGATTGGGCATTAGAGACCCACAAGCATGAAAGTTACTGCTTCAAAGCCACCCCAGTCATCCTCAAAAAATACAAACCAAGGGTATGCTAAACAAGGCTGGTGTGTACCTGCACACACACCGCCCAGGGAAGCTTCCTGTAAGTGCGCTCCAACAGGTGAGCGAGTAGGGGGTACTAAACAACTAGAGGTGGGGGAGTGGAGGGGAGACGGGAAAATGCTTTTCTCTTACCCAGCTGAGTGACGTGGTAACGTCACTGCTGCTGCGGTTGGGTGCAGTCAGCTAACACCAGAAGCACAGATACATTTTTGAAGGCAATACAGAGCACCTGAAAGAGTCTGACCTTCACACTGACTTCCTTTTCTTTCTGCTAACAACAAAACCCCCAAGTGCTGCTGTACCTCAGGCAGGAGCCAGGACCTCAGAGCTGAGGCAAAGCGCCTCAGGTCGCCCATTCCCTGAAGCTGTGCCTGTGCCACATCCCGCGGTGTCCCAGGGGCAGCGGCGCTGGAATGCTGCTGTCCCTCGGCCTCTCCTGACAGGGGACCGCAGCTCAGCTCACACAAGGAGCCAGGGAGGCTCCTACACCTGAAGCCCTTCAGAGAAGTAAAGGAGGGAAGCCTTGAGGCAGTCAGGCGACAGGACACTAAGGCCGAAGGTCAGAGCTCACCGTGCTGGGGCAAACACGGAGAGGGAAATCCTGGCAAGAGACATGTAAAGAAGACTTACGCGGGGTACTTCTGAAGGAAAAAACGGTTCTCAAAGTGTTCCTACATGCTTCTGTTTTGGCCTAAAGAAACGGGCTTAGGTTGTTTTAGGAAATGTCAAACTGTAGAAGAAGAAAGCCGATTTTTGGCTTTCAATTATCTTCCACTTGAGAGAAACAAGGGTGCTTTTCCCCTAAGGAATACACACACTGTTCAAACATTGCCAGCACGCAGACAGACTGAGGAACGCACAAGCACGTGCACACGTACAAGCATTTCTTTCAGACGCTGCCGGAGACACTAAGCCAGGAATAGCAGCCTGTTACTCGACTGCCCTCAGAGCTGCGCTCAGCAGCGCAGCAAAGCGAAACCGCCGAAGCCTGCAGCCAGCGAGCTTAACCACTTCCACTGCCGCTGCTCCGTTGCCCCAGGCAGCAGATGTTTAAGCCTTACAACAAACGTGAAAACAGCCCAAAGTGCAACTCTGGTCACCATATAGAGAACACAGATGAACAAAATTCAAAGTAAATCTCACGCGCCCCTGTTTTTGGAGCCCTCGTGAGTATCCCTTGCAGCTCCGTGCCTGTGCCGCTTCCCTCCGAGGGCTGAGAACAGAAGAGGTGGCAGGGCTGGGCCTGTGCCCACCAGTGAGCCCACCTGGCCCTGCTGCCCGTCCTTGCTGCCCAAGCACATGATGGCTGCACTGATGGGTCACAATTAACAGGACACCTCGTGGGCATCACACGCCCAACTGCCTGCGATCAAGGACTAAGGCTCAGTTACCCCAGGAGGTTCTTTTCCTGAGGGGTTGTTGGGTCACGATCTTTCAGAAGCTCAATGACAATGAGCTCAGCAGAAACTAAATAACTTTATGATCAACAGCAAGTTGCACATTTAGACTTTTAGGTGTGAAGCCAGCAACAGTCACTATCTTTTTTTTTTTTTTAAACTAAAGATTGCATAAATGACTTATTTGATAGCCTAAAGAAAAGAGAAAAAACAGGGTAATCTGACCTTTTTCTGTTAAAGCTGGATGTTATTTCAAGAAATGCTGTGAATTCTTACTGAACAGCACTTCCATGCGTAGCTCTACCCACACACCGCAGCACTGGCGACAGCTCAAACACACCTTCCTATTGGAGCACAACTTGCAGATTTGCTTCAGATCATGAGACTGTGGTCAACAAAATATTAAGCACTGCTTTGAAGCTGTCTAATATAAAAAAAAGAAACAAGTTGTGTGTCCTTTTTAATGACCCCATCAGTCATTTAAGTCACAGAATAAATTTTCCCCTTCCAGAGAGATTTTGTGCTTCAACTCCCTTAGACAGCAAGGCGAGCAGGAGTCTGATGGAGTTACTGAAAGAATAAAGGGTGAAAGTACCCACACTAACAGCCTGAGATCAGTAAGAAATTCAAGCATCTGAACTAATGCTAACCACATTATTAAACATGTTACAAGAACGCACAGAACATGCTCTATCTTCTCAGTGCTTGTGGAAATAAGACTCCAATTCTGCAGATATTTTAATCCATTATATTTTGCTGATCTTGTCTCTCTTACCCATCGTGCATCCCAACATGCTCAGATTCAGGGCCCTTACGTACTAACAGACTGTTTAAATTGCAGCTTACTAACCCAAAAGGCATGGTTAGGCCTCCTTTCCCACAGACACAGCAGGGCTGGGGTTTTTTTTTTGTTTCATTTCCAGCAAAGTGATCTCAGAAAGACAAATATTAACTCTCTGAATTTGTAACAAGCCCTATGCGTGAGAACCAAGTTCAAAACAGGACTTTTTCACTCTAAAATGAAAAACATCTCTTGGCATCGTAAGGATTCAGTTGCACTTCAAAAAAAACGTGAGAAGCAAGACTGAAATACAAGATCAGAGACCCAAACCTTACAAGCAATCAGAGTGCACAAATATCCACGAAGTTTCAGGATTCTATATAATGATTTAAAGAAATTCAATATCAGTCCTTAAAAATCAAGCCCTCTTTCCTTTCACCTGCTTACTGCTGCATACTAGCTAGAAAATACTGGTATGAAATTTCATTTACCAGGTATCTCTCCCACTGCTTAGGGGTGTTTCAAGGTGTACTTAACCACATTGCATTTTTCTACACAGAAGACTGACAAGTTAAAAAGTCTCACAAACCATTCTAAACCAAAACAAATTAAGGGGGGGGAATCCTTTCTCAAGTTTAGTTGTATCTCTGAGGGGCTACGACAGATAAAATACAGGTAGACCAAAAGTCAGGTGAAAGTTGGGTGGGTTTAAGGCCCAGGAAGATGACAGATGAACTCAGAGAGGAGTTCTCAGAGACATTATGAAAAAGTCCCTGTTGCATTCGCTGGCTCCCTCTTCTGAGAACTCTACTTGTGCACAAATTGACTCAAGCCTTCAGATCTCTGAAAGAGGGTGGAGAGGAATCGGAGGTGTTCCAAATCTGGGTGAGTGCAACACGGTTTTATTCTCATTTCAAACTGTGTGGTAGCAATACAAACTGTTCACTGGATCGATTTCTGTAGCAGTGACTCCCCAATAACCACCGCAGTGGTAATCACTCCAGAGCTGTGTGCAGAGACGTTGCGAGTCAAGAAGTGTCAGGTGGAAAATATCTGTGGCTAGCAAATAAGGCCAGTAGTTTTCTCTGCAACACCATCTCAAATGAAAGTGAATTTACTGCTTTATGCCACGTCATAGATTTCTAGATTTCAAGTCCTCCTACTCAGCCAAATCTACTCAGAAACTCTCTACAAGTCAGTGAAACAGAACTAGAAATGAGACATCCTTTGTGTTACTCACTGTGCACACAGTCACACTCAGGGGGTAGTGTCCTTTCTGTATTAACTGTGATGGTACATTTCTATCGGCTGCCAGACCTTCCCACCACAAGAATTCAACAACTGTTATTATCATTTAGAACTTTCTGGATAAAAAGCTGAGCATCTGGCAGATGTAGCAAGTGCTGCTGTCTGGGCTGCTCACAGAGCCTGACAGAGGCCCGGTGCCCACAGGGAACCTCCCCCACGAGCACCCAGGCTGTGACCCACGACCAAGGCTCAGGCCTCGTGGCTGCTCCTACGGGATTCCACAGGGACAGTCGGTCAGAAGCTGCAATGCAATTCGTATCTCCTATTTAAAGTCTGCTTAATAATAAAGTCAGCATTTAATAATGCTCCTTCATGCTAAGGCGTCTCCAAGTCACTGGAGAAGCATCAGCTTCTCCTCCCACCTCCGTGGCCTCTCTCGAGGTCCAGGCTGGAGGGTTTGCTCTGAGTCTGGTCAAAATGTGGATTTAACATTCCATTTTCTCAGAGAGCTTCAGTGTGCCACCTCTGCCCCGTGCAACACGCTGCTCAAAACCTGTGCTCGGTTCAACACCTGCCTTCCACCTGCCCCATTGCCCTGTTCCAACTCAGCATACCCCCTGCTCTGCGTTTTCCTCCATTTTGCTCTCTCATGCTGTGTCACCGATGTCACCAGACCCCAGCCTTCAGCACCCCTCCTCTGCAGCTCCCCATGGGTGAAAAGCAACTCTTCCCCCTGCAGGGCCCTTCTGCTCTGATACTTGGAACCATGAGTTATATATTAAAACAACTCTGAAGAAATCAACAGGTGTATGAAAGCAGCATCCTGGGCGCGTTTGTGTGGTTTCAGTCTCTCTCAGAACCGAAGCTTTCAGCAGGAGCCACCTCCCTCCCATCCCAGCACGTGCCCAGCGCTCTGCACTGCCACTCTCATGTGTACCTGCTCAGCCTTCACGACAACATTTTGCAATCCAACAGGAAAAACAGACAGGAAATAGGCTCCAACCATGTTTGTCGGGCTCACATCAAAACAGGGGCAGATAGCTGTCCTTCAAAGTACATTTTGCTTTAAATAACTACGTCAGTAAGCAGACATCCTAGTGATGGGCATCTTATTTACTAAATAAAAGTCCCTGCAGGCTCACACGAGTTGCCAGCTGAAAACAGAGTGTACACGACCTCATAACTTCCGGCCTTTTCTGCCAAGAAAAAACAGCCAGAGTTTATTCAGGGGGAAGGAAACAGAGACAAGAAGAGACAAACAGCATGGCATGTGGTGACATCCCCGCGTGCTCAACCTCACAGCGCTGCAGCGGGGGCGCAGGGGGTGCGGGGAGGCACTGACACCCCGCAGCTGTCCAGTGGCTCCGCCGCCCTCAGCCAGGGCATGGGCCCAGGCTTCACCCCCCAACAGCCCACCTGGGAGCCCACCAGCAAAACGCTCCACCAGTAACTCAGGTGTAACTTTGGCACTGCAAATGTCAAAAGTACCATCCATCGGGCACTCAGCATCCCAAGGCAACCTCTTGTCTAGCTGCCACGAGTTACCCGAGCCAAGTGACAACTAACAGCCTTGAAAACTCCAGAGGAGGTTAAGAACCTGCAGATAATTTAAAAGTTTAATTTCCTATCAGCTCCAGATCCAGTCAGGCAAGACCGAAACTTTCAAAGCTCAGTTTCTTTCTCTCAGAAGCGGTCAGCATCTTCTCTGCTTCTGCTCTGCCTGCAGCCTCCTGTGACCGCTGCGCAAACACAGGCACGTGTCACTGACGTACGGCAACGCTTTACCCCTACTCAGCATTCTCCACCTCGGAGGAAAATGTCATGCCACTAGGAGACAAGCAGCCCTTCATAAAAACGTTTGGTACCCAGAACTGAGGAGCCCATGTCTTGAGAGCTGTTTTCAAGCAGCTCAACCTCAAGTCATAAAGTACCATGAGACAAAGGCAGTAACTAACAGCAGACCAGGCTAGCTTACATTCAGAAGTCTCCCTACCACTGCCTTTTTAAATAAGTTTGTTAGCACAATTGTAGCTGGAACTCAGAAAAACTTTTTGAAATACAGACAGGGAGAAGGAAAAAAAGATACAAATAGAACTGCAGAAGAGCCACAGCACAGAACCACACCACCTGGCCCCAAAAGCAGACGAAAACAAAAAGCTAGCATGGAAACCATAAAGCATATCACACCCTACCCATTTTAAATTACAAAATAACTTCTGTGTTGAACTTCTGATTCCATTCAAGCATCAGGGTTAAGAACACCCAACCACTTCACCTGCCTGGACAGCTCTCCCTCCTCCGGTGCTCTCTCACAGCTGTAACAGTGTATTTGAATCAGAAGGACAACTCTGGCAAGAGTTCCCTCCTCCCTACCAGTTCTGAGCTTCACAGACAGGGTTTGTGGGCAGGTGTATCTCTGGAAATGCTGCCAGAGACATTCCCCCCCGACACTATGTTCTGCTTGCTCATTGCAAAGTCATTAAAACGCTGGCTGACAGTTATTATGCAGTATTTCTGTGCAACAGAGGGTCTTGGATTGAGGCCATCAATCACTGAGAACACAGCCATGAACAAAAAACAGGTGCATTCAAAAAACAAGCTATTTTGCATAAAAGTTTTTTTAACATTAACATGAGCAGCTATGACATATTCACTAATACTTTCCACTTTAAAATTTTACTTCAACAGTGTATTATTAAAGCTGGCTATTCCTTTTTTCCCAAAACGTTTTCCAAGGAAACTCAAAAGTTTGACATTATACATATGCCTAGTGACATTATCATCTGCACTGCACAAAAAAAAAGTAAAATGTTAAAGATTTCAGATAAAGTTTCTCATGATCTCTGAAAACGGATTTAGGAGCACAGGTAAAAATATCAAAAAATGTAAGAGTATGCAGTTTTAGAATATTTTACTATACGTAATAACCTATCAATTTACTAGTTTCTACAATAGATGTAAGAGCTGTTATCAAACACTAATCCCGTGTTTAACTAGGCAGCACCCAAAAAACAAACCACATAACCCTGATCATTTCTCCCAAATGAGGTTTACAGTACGTAGCACTGAAGAATTCAGTTATAACAGCAAAGAACCGTTTTCTCCTAACAAACCAAACATCAGGTGGTCAAGAAAAAATAACATCAAGAAAACACAAAGCTTTTGTGTCAAATACACGCACACAAAATTCTCATAAGTAAAAATAAAATCCATTGTCTACAGATTATCAAGTGAGAGGAGAGTGTAGCCATTACCTCTTGGTTGTCTTTATTCTGATTTGCCCAGAAAATCTTATGATAAAGTGTCTCCATGGAATTGCTAGAATCTGATCTGTCAAAACAGTGCCGATCCAACACTTCCAAGGTGTGCAAAACTCGGCTGATGGTGACCCCTAGAGATGGGAGTTAGGAGGACACACAAAAAATAAATTTACAATGGTTGACGCTGCATTGCATTTATCTGTCAATTCTATTACTAGAATTAATCCTGGTACAACAGGATTATACTCAGAGAAGAACAGATGTAAATCCTAAAGCTCCCACTGCTGGTTTCATTTTGAGCTGTCTTACCAGCAGTTGATTCTTGGCACTTGTCGAAAGACCACCGCACCTCCACAGCACGACCTCTTTGTTTTATCTGCTGTTCTACTTCATAAATCTTTGCCCGAACCTGTAAAAAAGACAGCTGCTAATTAGCTAGTGGTGGGAAGTCTCGATTTTCACCTCCAACTTGTGACAGCTTTCTCAGCAGGAGCAAGGTACCCTATGGTGTGCCACAACACTCCCTACATTTGGGAACAACAAACTGAAGTATGTTCTGTTCAAACACTTTTGTCTGTTACAAATCCTCTTGTACACTAAAACATCTTTTCCTGGTATCCCATCCAACAAAAGTTAACTTTCAGCGTGCCTGAAAAGTCTCATCTCAATACAGTACGCCAAGCTTCCTCTTGTTTGCCCTTTTACATCTTAAAGTAATTGTGGTTTAATAACAGAAAACATCTGAAAGTAAATAAAATTCCTGGTATTTTCACAAAATCAGCACCTGGATGAAGTACAAAGTAAGGTCATCACAAACTAGCACAACACTACTCTAGACCTACAGAAATACCTAAACTTGGCAGTAAATCCTAATGATCCCAAATCATTATTTGGGATATAAAACAGATCTCACTAATGTGACAATGAAAAAAGCTTACCTGCTGATTAAATGCTGAATTTCCACCTGGCATAGGTAAACTAGATGGAGCAACTTGAAGTAAATCCAGAGGTGAGCCTGGATTAATGTTCTTATTTTCATTTGTGGAATAATTCCACACCAAGGCACTTGGGCAACAAAGAGTTACAGTCTGCAAGCAATAGTACAAAACAGAAGTAATTTCTTTTTCTAAACACATGTGATAGACAATACTGACAATAAGAGCCCATGAGACTAGGATCACGTTTGTTGTAACTACTGCAGTGAAAGAAACAAAAAGACAGGCCTACGCACAATTACTTTAAAACATCCATTTGAGGAAATTCAACTAATATATTATTTTCCTTCTTCATTATTAAAAAAGAATGTAAATATATAGGTGTTCAATTCCCATTTGTATTGCTTTCGAAGAACATCACCAAAGGTTAAGATCGGTCCGATCCTCCCTGCGAAACCTGAAGGGGCTTTACAGAAAGGAAGTTTTGGTGTTCAGCTTACAGAGAGAAGCTACAAGTGAAAAATTAAAATTTTAAAAAATCAGTTAAAATCAACTCTCTGTGAAGATTTTAAAGCACAAAAGGGTCACTGAAATGCACCACAAACTTAAGATTGACTTCAAAAGAAGATCTCACATAGGCAGGATTCAAAACATTTTACAAGGGCTTGTCAGCAGGTACCCGCTGCCCTGTGGCACTGGGAACCGTAGGGAGCGGCACCAGCAGGCCTTGGTGTTCTGGGGTCAGACCTTGAATATCACCAAAAATGATGGAAGGTGATTCATCTTATAGATGCTTATTTTTGAGGCTGCTGGGGAAGCTCCCCCAGTCCAGATCTGGATTGCAAGGCAGCCCCTTGGCAAAAACACTGCCCGGAGAAAGGCTCCTCCGAAAAGGCAGAGAGCCTGTCTGAAGCCAGGCCGTCCTCTGGACCCGCTCGGTAGCACAAGAAAAAGGAGCAGAGAGCAGAGCAAACACACACAGACCGACCCAGACAGCGCGGGAAGCACAAGGATTACAGCGCTGCTAGGAGGAGAAGCTGTAAAGCTGCCGGAGTGCACAAGCACCCAGCAGCCCGGGAGGGAGACAAAGGCTGAGGCTCCCGGGACTGACCCGTGTTCAAGATGGATGCCGAGCGCCAGACGGATCGAACCCCCCGACGCGGGCACCTCAGCACCCCTCAGAGAGCACCCACCGGGCCTTCCCCGCACCAGGCCTGGCGCTCCCCGCACCGCCACGGCTGGGGGAGAGCGTCAGCCCCGGCCAGGGAGCCGCGAGCCGCAGAGCGCTCGCTCGGTCGCTGCGGGGACGGGCCGGCACCCCGCAGCCCGCCCGCAGAGCTCGGGGGCTGGAGACCGGTGGGACGCGCCATCCTGGGCGGGGAGGGGGTGACACCACCTGGCGAGGTCCCTGCCGGCCTCAGCCCCGTGACCCGGGCACCAGCACACGGCCGGGGCCTCCCCCGGGCCGTCCCCACACAGCCCCAGAGACAAACCAGGGCACGGGCAGCGGCAGGAGGCTTTGGGGATGTCTCACCAGGTCAGCACTCGGGAAGGCAAACAACCACAGCTCGTCATACAAGTCCTTTTTTTAGAAAATAATTACTCTCTTGACAATTCTGCTATTGCTGAGCAACAAGGACAAGTGAACAGTCTCTTCTCTTCCACGGTGTTAAAAACTCTGGAAGTTGATACAGCCATATAAAATCCTGACAAGACCAAACCGAAGCGGCCTGTGGCGGCACCGTGCCTCGGCAACAAGGCGGAAGAAGCAAGGCCAGGCTCCGTGGCCGGGCCTGCGGCGGCGGCACGCTGTGAGCGGCTCTGCTGGCCGCGCACGGACGGGGCTCACAGACACGCAGAGCGCCGCCAGCAAGGCTCACCGCAGGGGACGGGCTGCGCCACCCTGGCACCGAGCCACTCTGTCCCGCAGCAGAGGTGCGGACGGACACACGGACGCACACGCTTCCCTGGGCGTGGAGAACCCGCCTGCCCGCTCCCCTGACCCACTCGGCCCTCACCCTTTAACGGGCACATTTCTAACCACAACTAGCACACCCCACCCCACCCAAAACACTCTGCTTGCCAATAACCGGCCTGGCTCTGGCCTTGGAAACGAAGAGAAGAGAGCATTGGCCTACCTGCAGCATGCAAGTAAGTCCATAGACCAGTGGACGGTGCTGAGGGCAGGAGAGGAAATCTGAGCAGGCCAGCTGTACTGGGCTCACCATGGGGCCGGCGGCCGGCGGGCTGGGGGCTGCCAGAGGAGGGTTACTGGCTCCAATAATCATGTGAGGAGAGTGTGCGGCTACAAGGTTAGGACCGTCGCTTAGCAATAAAGATAGGCGTCTGGCACAAAAATAAGCAAGGCGACGGGATAGGTAAGCTGACTGAACAAACTCTTCTGAATACTGAAATTAAAAAAATGCGTTGTTTACTACACGGTCTGCTCCATGTATTCACTTTCTGTAACAATCTAACATTGAACATGCATAAGCTAGAAGGGATGACCTCCAATATTTAAGAGTCCAGAAGTTAAAAAATAAAAGAACAGCTCAAATGTAAATCCATACTTCCATCTCTCAAAAATTTCATCTGTCCTCCAGGACCAGTTACAGTAACAGAATCCTTCTACCAGTTCAAGTTAAGGATTATAAAGCATGAACATTTTTAAGGTATTTATAATTTCCAAACACTCACCATGCAATATATTTCCCTAAATGTCCTAAGTAAAAATGTCCATACATATTTTACCACCACAAACAATAAAATCATTTAACATGTATGAGTCACACTTATATTGATTTTGGCTCTAAAACACACATGTACCTGCAACATTAGGGGCAACAGCAGCTTAAGCAGATCATCATCAGTGGGTCTGATTTTTTCCAAAACGTCCAGTATCCACGTCAAATACTCGTGTCTCTCAAGCATTCCTTCCTTAAAGGATTTAAAACAGCACATCACATATTAAGTGGGAGCGCTGAAGAAGCAGTGTGCAATGACAGGCTTTATTTCATTTCTGGTCTAGTTCTCACTGTCCCCCGCGCACAGAGCCCTCACCACACACCGCAGCCTACGGACAGGGCAGCGACTGCCAGCAGCACCCTGCCCGAGCCACTGCTGGTGGGCAGCTCCCTCCCAGTAACCCTTCTGCTCTTTCTGTCCTTGGGTAGAAACAACCAGAGTTTGTTTCTTAGAACCATGTGGAAACCAACAGCCAGGCAACCACACTAAGAGCCAAGGCTTCACGTGCCACATGGGCCTCAGCCTGATCCACAACCATTCAAAACACCGTCAAAAGATGGGATAATATAGAAGTGAGAATAATTGAGCACATGGCTGCAATTGCAATCAAGCATACTAAGCAAATCAAAGCTTTTTCAGCAAGCAAACCTTTAAAATTATTTAGCATTTACAATTTATGCAAGTCTTATGACAAAAGCTACCACTAAGTTCTAAAATTGAACATCCCAAGAATGGTAACCTCAAAAAAAACCCCAAACAAAACATGTGCTTCTTAAAATATTACCTGAAACATATAAAATGACAATTTTTCATTATATTCCCACTGCTTCAGGGCTTGTTCCATCTCTTGAGGCATCACTGTGGAGCTGCTGCCCTGGCTGGAAGCCACATGATAAAACTCCGCAACCTTTGCCAGCTGCTCTCGAAGGTATTTGGTTATAATTTGAGTCCATTCTGCAAAAGAAGTTTACAATGAGAACACTTCAGGTGGTAGAAGACAAGAATGGCACTCACAGTGAGAACGGACCCAACTGACACAGCCTCTGCCATCAGACACTCCCTCAGCGCGCTGGCGCAGGGGCGCGGGGCGCTGAGGCGGGGGCTCCCTGGGCACGGGGACCAGGGCAGGGCTGGGCCAGCCCCGCCGGCCGCCTGCCAGCCCAGCACCCCCGTGCCTCGGGGAGTCACCCCTCGCTCCCATCAGACTTCAGCGTGCGGCCTCAAAACTGCCTTGAAATGGAGAAATACACTTCATTACTCCCTTCCATCCAGACCCTGACTCCCTTTTCCTCCCCCTCCATATACAGCCAGCATAAAACTCCACGGGACTTTGCAGAGCAATGGGATACAAAACTGTTCTTTCTGTAACCACTCAAACATCTCCTCCAGGTTTTCACTGACAAGAATGCAAAAGCTGAAGAGCACCTTCTCAGGTCACAGTGACCCGCACAGCGCAGAGCTCTGCCACTACGACTGATTATCTTCCCTTTGTCCTAGATAAGTCAGTAGGTGCTCTTCAGCAAATACACAAACCTATTAAAAATGATCAGCTTCTCTCTGCTCAGCAGTGATTCTCGATATAGTGTAACTTGGATAAATTAGTGAAAAAAGTAAACTTGCTTGGTCATATCCCTAAAGCTTTGGGGAAAGAGGAATTGCAAGGAGTGCATTCTCTTAACAGTAGCTGCAACAACCAAGGGTGTTTGTTAATGTCTCGGAGACAAACATCTGACAGAGCTGTATTTAATCAGCAAGCAGCGTATTTGAGAAAAGCACACTCTTTTATGAATACATAATGCAGTTGCTTTGACAACCTAAGCCTGTTTGCTGTCAGAGTTGCAGGAACTACCACTCAAACACAACTATTTTCGCTGTTTACTACCCACCTCAGACTTCAGCTAACGCGTTCACTCTTTTTTTCCCTTTGCAGCTCTGTCAACATACACAGACTATACGTTAGATGTTTTCCTATCCAAATCCACTGCAATTTCTGTATTAAGCTAGTGGGTTTTAGCGTTTTCACAGAGCAGTTTAACTACATTTACCTCAAACATTTGCTCACTTTTAGAAAAACAATTCCAAATCCACTACTTCAAACTGATTTCATGTGACAGTATGAAAGAATAGTTTTCCCAAAGCAATTACCAATATCTCAGTGCCACTGAGTTAGAAACAATGCAACTGCCTTTCTGCTACCTGAGGCACAGATATAAAACATTTGGGGAACTGTCAAAGGCTGCTCAGTAACACGCAGCAAACTACTTCCCAAAAAGCTCTCAGCAACCTTTGCAGAACAGGGAATTTGGACAGCGGACGTCATCTTCAGTAACCCACCTCAGAACACTGGCTGATAAGAGTCAGGGGCACCTCAGCCCACAGACCCTTACCGGTCCCGTTCACCCTCGCTGTGAAGCGGGTGCAGCCACGGTGCCAGCCTGAAGCAGAGCCAGAGCAGGGGTCCCTGCCAGCCCCCCAACCCACACCCCTGCCACACACCTTCCCAGCAAGCATAAACTCCTTTTACTTGAAAGAGTTACTACTTCCAGCCAGAGCAAACCAGGTCTAGATCAATTTATCGCAACAGAGGGGACAACCTTAGCTTTCCTCACCTCCTCCTTCCTCCCCCACTCCCAGACAAGCAGGAAGGAGGGTGTTTAACTACACCCGAACGAGTCCGCGTGCCAGGCAGAGGATCAGCCCTGGTCCTGGTGCACAGCATCACTGCTGCAACCCCTCTGGAGAGCCGCAGATGCTCCCCCAACCAGCAGCACTACTCGTGACAGATTAAGAAAGCAATCAGCCTGCTCTCACCGCCTGCTCCCCTGCTCGGGTCTATCCCCAGAAGTGCTTATGTCGTTCAAGAGAAGAGGGACGACCATGGGAGAGGCTGGAAGGAGAGGCTGTTTCAGCAGCCCTCGGTGCAAAGAACGGGAGGGGAATTTGAAGAAGGAAAGAGCGAGTCACCCAGCTCTGCTCGGTAACACCGAAGCAGCTCAAGGGAGCCTGAACACATGGAAGGAGGAGTGGGGAACTGTGCTAATCCCCCACCAAAGCAGCCCTGCCCTCAGCACGGCGGAGCAAGCCCAGCCCCGCAGCCTCCCAGAGCTCACGCCCCAGCGGAGGCACTGACCTGACCAGGCAGATGGGCAGGTGTCTCCCTCCCTTCTTGCCAGCCACATGCATTGCCTCCCCCTTTCTCTCTGCCTCTAGGAATCAGACTGGTTTGTAAAAATATTTTTAAAACTATCACCAAAAAACAAATGTAAGATATTTGCTAAAACACAGAAAATAAACTTTTGGGGCTGTAACTAGGAACTCAGAGTGAAAATAGGTGTTACGAGTCTACATATTTAAAAAAAAGCAACAGCAAAGTTTGAAAGAAACAACAGATTGAGTTGGCAGGAAGAAGCAGACATTTCTCACAGCAGTCCAGAGATACTGCTAATCGGCAGTGAAATTATCTGCTCTGAGCACAATTATCTCAAGGACAAAGAAGTAAAGCATTCATTCCAGACAGCTGCAAAACTGTAGGTAGCGTATGTAAATTGTGAGAGTAAAACTACAACTTTGATAATAGTTAAAGTACCTTTGAGCAGCTTAAAGGTGTTCACTGCGTGGCCCGCTGGCTCAGTGCCAGACAGCATCATTTGAGGTTAGTATTTAAATTAAATACATTGCCACCTGTGTTCTAAAAAGCAAGCTCTGAAATTCACATTTCATCCCAGGCTTTCTAGATCTGCAGTTCTGTTCCCTCCCCAGTAACAGTGACCTTAGTCCAGCCTTTGCCACCCTGCCCACCCCACAGAGCGCGGTGCCGGTGGCGAAGGGGCAGCGCACTCACCCCTCTGACTGCGCCTGGGGATTCAGGGAGGAATCAGCTGGGAGGAGCAGCAGCCAGCAGGGCAGTATTTATGCTGCATGGCACTTGGTACTCTGACACACATTTCTAAGTGAAACTGATTCAAAAGAATTTTTATTCCCCTTCCCACTACAAAGATTCCTCTCTGGATGCCTGGTAACACCAAGGCCATGAACAAGAGGAGCCGGCCCCTTCAGCTATCGTTATGCATTCAGACATTAGAGATGTCTGTTTACCAATATTTGGGTCAGTGGCCTGGCGTTTCTTGATTTTAGCTTCAGAAATAGCAGCATAGTAGGCACATGTCATTTTGATCAGCCATGCCGCTCGCAGCAGCGGCACAGAATACTTTGCTAAGTAAGCAAAAACATCTTCTTTTTTACTGAGAATAGGAACCTGAAACGAAAGAGAAAGGAAGTTAGAGCACAGAGAGCAGAGAGCAGCCGGCACCCCCTGTTAGCCCAGGGCTCCTGGGCTCAGGCCCATGGCGCCTGGGGAGCGGCAGACGCCCTCGCCAGCCCAGGAACCCGCTGCACAAGCACCACCTCTGTCTGGACACATGGAAACAGCGGCCTGACAAAAAAGAGACACTGCCCCACACTCCCCCCAGCTTTCACTGGGAGCACCTTCCCCCGCGCAGAGACCGAGGGCCACTAGAAACCTCGACACAGCCAAAGGCCCCCCCCCAACGTGCAGAGAGTCCTGCGAGCTGATCCTCAGGACCTCTGGAAAACAGCGATAGACCGAGGGTTTGGGAAAGGGTTCGCTTACACAGACACCACCGGTTCCCCGGTGCCCACAACAACCAGAGCGTGCCAGGGAACAGCCTGGCCAGCTAACGCTGCCTGCACTGGCCACGCACGCAACGGGGCTGGCCTGCGAGACTCCCAGGCGAAGAGTCACACGATCTGCTCACAGCAACCCTTACAGCTTTCTGCCTGAAGGTAGAATCACTTTAAAATGCATTTTTAAAGCATCATATATGAGAATAAGATATTTCACAGCCAGTGGAGGCACAAATGCCTTAACGTCCTTAGGTACTGTTATCAGCAGGTTTATAAATCTGGTTATTTAGAAGAAAATTTATGAAAGGAGTCTCTGTAGCACTTCTAGTCACAAAGTTAACCTCTCAGAAAGTTTGGGAGAAACTTAGGGTGTGAAGCTCTTGTTTTTCTGGTGGCTCTACTGGTCCTCACCAACTGCACAGCAACAAGCAAAACAGGTGGAACTTGTACCTTCTGTTATTTTGATCCATTTATGCTCAACCGTCTTGGAATAAGAGTTCCCTCTGTCAGTCTCATTTATACTTCAGAATATCTCCCAGATACCGTAAGGTTAGCTGCTTGTGCACAGAGCTTCAGGAAAGAAAGGCGTGAATAACAGCACCTTTGTTACTGACTTCCAGACGCCACCTTGGATGAATATTAATGACCACTTCAAATTTATCTGGTACTGCTGTTCTTAACAGCATGCTGCATCCAAAAAGATAGCTCAGAATTGCCTTCTCCAGTTATACAGAGACTGCTACAAAGCAGAAAGAACTCTTCTCCTTAATGAAAACTTCAACAAGAATGCAACTAATAAGACCATTTAACAAAGATTGTTAATACAAATACAAATTTAAATGTGAAGAGCATGCAAAGGGGTTGGAGTTAGAGGCAGGTTCTTTTACGAATGCACTGGCTTCCTAGCTGATTGCCTCCTTGCCAGACAGGAGAATTTCTGTTCCTTCACCTGAGAAAGAGACCCTTGAAGTGAAGCACAGAGGCAAAGAATCTGGCTGTCCGTAAGATGAACACGCCTGAGCTGAAATACAGACACTCAGAGGAACTTTCTACCAGCTAGATGGGATGTTCCCCTTCGCCCAGGCACCCTCCCTGCAGAGAGGGGACAGGGACACCCTGCACAGCAGCGGCTGCCCCCAGCACCGCACCTCATCCAGCACCACCTGCCATACCACCCTACTCCTACAGCCCAAGCCAGTACAATCCAATAGCCAAGTAAGAGAGAAGGAGTATTTTGATACCTTTTTTGCTAAAAGAGTCAGTGGTTTACTTCCTGCTAAATCTGTGAACCAGTTGTGAATTGCACTCTGAGACCGAGCAGTGACCAGCCAGTAGTTGTCTTTGGCATTTACTTGTGGTTTCTTCTTTCCTGTGTCCTGGAAAGTGTTAAGTTTTAGCTTTTCTGCGAGTATGCTGCTAAAGTAAGCGCCAATCTGGTGGGAGAAAAAAGACAAAACATATATGACAACCCAGTAAGTAGGCATCTACCATACAGTAATGCACAAAGGCTTTCCACCTGAACAGATGCAGCCACCGCTCCAGTCCGGGCTCTCAATCCAACATGACCACGTGGCCATTCCCTGCAGCGAGGGGATGGATTCACAATTAAGCGCCTGTGCGACACTTGTGCATTGTCACTGTACAAGCTGCGGGTCAGCAAAACCGAGCCAGAGGCGAGCAGGCCGAGACACCAGAGGTGCAGCTGCCACCTAGGCCGGGTCCCTGCGCGTGCCCAGAGCCACAGCCCTCCGGCAGACGGATGGGCCCCCATTCAGTGCACCCCGAGAGTGTCCCCAAAACTCCCCTTCTACGCTTTACCCTGGCATGAAGTGTGTAAATACATGATTTTCACTTCAATTTGGAACAAACCACACTGCCACGGGAACCCCATTGTCTTGCCATCATCAGTTAGAGCAGGCAAAACTTCAGAGACTGGGGTAAGCTAGGAAGAGTTCTGCCTTCTGTTCAGAACACCTCCGCTACCACACGATACCTCCAGAGTGGAAAGCTTTGCAAGATTTGCCTCCCCAGTACTTTCAATCCCAAAACAGCAGAAAAAAACTCAATAGGGATTTTACTTCTGATGTAAGCTTATTTACTTTTCAAAATTACTGTAATAGAAATTAATTTTCAGGCCTGTCAGTAAGCATAAAATGTTTGATCTTCTAGTAAATACATTCATAACTGGGTAATTTTAAAATATATGAAAAGCTTTTAGGAGATACTGAACTTATTTTGGTGATTCTACGCTTAAATCTTCCAAATAATTAAGCCCTTCCTTGTGAATTTCTGGTTTAGTTTTCAAACCATTATGTTCAATACCCAAAACACAAATAATTAAAATATAAGACAGAAAGTGCCTGCAGGTAACAATTCTAGAAAACATGATCAGAAGAATGGAACAGGAAAACCTTTAACATTTCAACAATAGCAACCCTGTCATTTCCTTGTAACTCTTCTGCTGCCAGAATAACAGAGCATCACTGTATAAGGAAATTTGTGTTTTCCAATAAGTTGTTTATAGTTATATATTTTAAAAGTCAAACAGCAGAAAATTATTTTTTCTGGAAAAAAAAAAAAAAGCATACATGAATCTGGACAGATTCCTCAAAGAAATACTGGAATTATTTTTTTTTCTAAACGGCTCATATTCAATTTGGAGGATAGTAACTGTGATTTTTATTGCTCTTCTGTATCTCACACTTCTTTGACTCTCAAAAAAAAAACCCCAAACCCCAAACCACAGGAGAGCTAAGCTAAATTTCACTAAACAGTGCAAGAATATATTTCCAAGAGACCTACCTGGACCTCAGCAACCAGTTTCTCCTGGCAGAAAACAGCCCGATGAAAAAGATGCAAGAGCAAAGCAAGCTAAAGATGTGGAAATACCAGGGGCTTCCATGGGAGGAGGCACTGCTGCCTTTGTGAGTGAAGCAAAGAAAGAACGGGAGCGCAAATAAATGTCTCTTCTACAGTGACGTGTGCTAGTTCTGGTTTGTTCTTGGCATCCATCTTTTCCTCTGAAGACTGGTACCAGTAGGTAGCTCAGCGTTCTTATATTAGTTCTGTAACTAACTTTAACATGAAGGCTTCCAACTAGAAAGCAAAGCAGTCAAGAACCAAGTACAACCCCTGGCAGCTCGGTTCCAATCTCAGTGAACACACTCGGATGGAAAAGCCCGGCCTTACCTTTGAGGCGTTAATGACGATGTTTCTAGCAGATCCATGCTCATCTCCAGAGAAGGCAGGTTGGTTACTGAAGCCTTGCTTCACGTTCACTGCAGTAAGTTCATCCTGCAAAGAATGTTTTAAGGGCAAAAAATGAAATGGCAATGTAAGAAGTCACATCATGCAGAGAAGCACATTTTTAGAGAGGAAATTCATGTATTTGTTAGTACGTCACGCTCTGCATTGCCCCGAACCCTCAGAGCCCTTCGCACGTTCACAGGATTTCAGTGGGGGGGAACACAATGCCACTCCTACCCTCCAGTCCCACCACAGGCTCCAAGGCCGTAACTTGATAAGGATGCCGCTTGCTTTGCTGACAGAGGGTTGCTGGCCCTGCGAAGGACAGCAGGAGACAAGGCCTTGGCAGCCTTCACAAAACCTGGAGCGTCCCCCAGCGCCCCCCCCAAATCCTCCTCCTGGAGCTGGCGCCAGTCACCAGCCATCCTGCACACCATCCTCCCCCCCACACACACTGGGCTCACTGGAACCATCCTTCCCCCAGAACACAAACCTTTCTGCACAGTTGTTTTGCTGACTTTAAAAACGTCACTCTCGGTTTGCAGCCCCACAACCACCGTTTGAGAATATCGACTGAAATAGGAAACAGACCACCTCTAACAGAAATAATTTCATCTGTCCCTGTTGCAACTAAACTCACTTCTCCTGGAGTTACTTGCGCAGTGGAAGCGCTACTGGTCTCATGCTACACTACCAACACACCTTCATTTTTGCTGCATATCAGTATTTAAGCAGGCTTAGCTGGGCCCTGTTTGCAGCCAGAACAGAACAGACAGAAGTGGGGTCGGCAGCATCAGGCACAAATGCACATCCCAGCCCTCACACCCAGGCTGGCACTTCCTAAGCGAGGCCCATCCTCCCCTCTCCCTGCACCTTGGCCAACATTAATACTCTTCCGTGGCAGCTGCAGTTCGTTCACTCATCCAGGATCACACGCCCGCCAGACAGAGGTTTACCTGCACCACGGGAACGGGAACTCAGCTGGTTTGTTTGCCTTAATGCCGCTCTGAGGAGGAGGCACAGATCTCCCCAGCGTGCCGGTCCCCTGCCACCACAGGCACCCAGCCCAAGCTCAAGTGGCAGCAGGTGAGGCACTGGAGCAACCCCCGAGATGACTGTGAAATCACCTGTGACAACAAAGAGCAGCTGCCGTGCCACCAAGCAAACCAAAGAGGAGAAAATAAAGTTAAGAATGTCATGATTTTACTAGAAGATTTTATTACCAGCTTGGAGCAACATGTCTCCCCCAAACCAGACCCAGCAGCTTCCATTCAGTTTTTTCTCTTACGCTTTGCAGTGCATTCTGCTTTTCGGTATTTTTGCAGAGTCTGGGAGTAACGCAGGAGACGGCAATGTATCAAGAAGGACTCTAAGCTCTCTAGGGTTTATGAAGTTAGCAAGCCTCATATGAATTTTAAATTAAATCAACAAGAAGTGCTGGAATGCTCCTCCACCCACACCATCCCCAAGACAGCCTTGAAAACACAAATAAAGGCAGGGATGAAAGTGATCAAAGAGATTATAAGCAAATAAATAAAAGGTAAATGGCAAACAGATGGAGATATATGTTACTGTTAGTGCCATTTCCACAGATGACCCCAGGTCTGTTATCTTTAAACTTCTCCTCCTTTGAAAAAAGCTGTCTAGATATCATTATGCTGAAAATAACCAAGAACCGTATGTTGTACTGCTATATCTACCACTACTGTAGGAACAAGCTGCGGATGGACTGACAACACAAACACATCAGTGTTTTGGTTTTGTCTGGCTCAGATTATTAGCTCGGATTTCTCCCTGCCTTCAGCAGTAGTTCAGAAATTTTAAACACAGAAGGGTTGCATAACCAAACACTAGCTAGAAATGAAAAGGCATGTCATCTGTGAAGACAATGCACAGAGATACCTTTACAAACAAATCAACAATAAAATGGATGTTCACAGGCGCTCCCATTACAGCTCGCTTGCACCAGCCCCATTAAGAGCTCCAGGGCCTTTTCCACGAGCAGAGCTGGCCGCTAGCAGAGGGGAAGGTTTCCTGGACAGACAGGCCGGACACCAGCACAGCCACAGTGTGGAGCAGGGAACCTGCCAGGGCTGAGCCCGCTTCCGCGCCGCTGGGTTTGTGAGCCCACTCCGGAGCACGGGCCCGGGAGCCCGGCACGCTGCTGTCGCTGCCGGCCACGCTCCGCAGCACGCTGGTCCTCGGCGCTCCTGCAGGACACCGAGTTTCCTTTCGAAACGTCAAGCAGGGCCCTAAGCAAGCCCGATCAAGGCTTAAAACCCTTTTGCAATTTTAAAGAGCCAAACGAACGCTGAGGCCCAAGCTGCATTCATTTGTGTCTGAGGCGCAGCTGTCCCGCACGGGGCAGCCCAGCCCCGCGGCTGTACGCGCCGCGCTCTGCGCACAGAGCATGTGCCCTCACAGACGAAGGCCCGGGACGCCCAGGCCACGTTCGCCGGCGCGGGGCAGCCTGCGGGGAGCGGACCCCACGCTAAGGCTGCGTGTGGGACCTCAGGCCAGCGCAGCCGCCTGTCTGGCAAAGCCTGTCCAGAGGCCACCTGTAGCACTGGCCCAGCCAGGGCGCTCAAACAGACCGAGAAAAACCCACCGCTGCCAGGGCCACTGAGCTGTTACTCTTGCGTGCTCTGGACTGTATAATTCCATATTAATTTGTTTTTAATTAACAGGAATGAGCTCTTTCAACTTAAGCATTCTCCTGCTCCCTTATTGCTGCAGTAACACTTGCTCACTGCAGCACCAAGCGAGCAAGAGAAAAGCCGCGAGCTAATGATGTATGAAGGTCCTGAAACACCAGGAACTGGCCAGTTTATTCTGACATCTGAGCTGAGCAAACACACAACATATAGAGCTATACTGGCACGGGCAAAAACAAGGCATTTCTGAAAGGCATTCTTCTCCCTGACCTCAAAAATTTCCTGCAGACGAGAATTTTAAGAGAAATCCACATTAAACTTGCAAAATCAACAAAACAGATGTTTTTAACCAGTCATTACTTTTCAATCCCCTCACCTGCTCCACCTTTTGCTTCGTGTCTTTTCATTACACCAGGGCACGCACCTTCCGCAGCCCAGAGCACCCCAGCGTCAGCCTGGAGACGCAGACCCTCCGCGGGGAGGTCCAGGAGCTCACCTGCAGGGTACCTGCTGCAGCACAAACCTTCCACTCCCACTCAGCTCACACTATCGGATGTTGGGCTTGGTTTGAACAACGAGATCAAAAAATAACTCCCTAAGAGGCGGTGTAAAATACAGTGCCAGTTACAAATTACTAAACAAGCTCTATTTCATGAAGTAGAGAGAAATAACCACATTTAGAGGAGCATTATCCACTCCGAATCAACGGCCAGAAGTCACGAGCAAGGATTAGCCATACCCGACAGCCAACCACGGGCAGAAGCAAGGAAGGAAGGCGACATACTGTTATAAACAGATACCGGGAGGGCCCAGAGAGACTCTGAGCTGGCGTAAGGGGATAATGCTGGAGAGGCCTGACAGAAATTTCACAGAGTCACAGAATCATCAAGGAAAAGCCCTTGCAGGTCCTCCAGTCCAACCATGAACCTCACCCTGACGGTTCCCAACCCCACCAGATCCCTCAGCACTGGATCAGCCCGACTCTTCAGCCCCTCCAGGGATGGAGACTGCTTTACTTTTTTTTTCCAACTACTTTACCTACTCCACCAGTGAGAGGGTGGTCTGGGCTATTAGTGATTGTAAACAGAGAACAGGGCCCTGGAGCGGTCAAACCCTGTGCAGCATGTGCAGAGAAGGTGATGAAACTTCTTCTGTCTGAAGGCTGTTTCTCAGCATAAAATGATGTTGATTGTGCTTTTTTGTGCTTTGAAATGAATTCAACACAAGTTAAAAGCATTACTCACAAGTAAAACCATCAGGATCTGACCCTGATGATATGGTACATTCAGTGGCTACATCTTTGTCTTGTAATAAACACGATTTGCATTATATTTATCCAACGCAGGGAGACGGTAACAATTCAGATCACAGGAAGCGTTAGGAAAAAAGTGTATTCTAACACTTGCCTTCAGCTGCTCCTGCCAGGGCATGATTCCCAGCGCTACCTCTTGCTCCATAACCAGCAGCAGGGATTGCTGATCACACAGAGAAGCAATGTGCAAAGCACTGTCCAAGGTTCAAAGAAAACACATTACAGAAAGTCAAGGAGAGCTAATTCCTCCTCATCCTTCTCTTTTAGAGCAGTATCAGGTGTTAAAAGCAGCCCCAGCAGGTAACTGCATTCAAGCAGAAGCTATGTGCTGTGCAATTTGAAGCCTTCCCTTTCGCCACCCTGCCCAACTCGCCGGGGCGAAGCCTCACCCCAAGTTTTTCAGGGGGGGACCCTGCAGAGGTGAACGGGCACTGGGGAGCCCAGGGGCCCTGGAGCTGCCAGCTCCTGGCAGAGAGGGAGCTGAGAGAGGCACAGGGCGACAGTCAGCAACACCAGTGTCACCACAGCCTGTCCCCACCTCTACCAGGACCTGTAACTCCGCACCTGCCTCCTTTTGCAGTGACAGATTTCACCAGCCCGAAGGCTGGGACGGCACAGGACCGTGTCTGGAAACGCCCTGTGCAACACAAACACATATACACGTGGAAGGAACTTCCCCAAGCCACATTTCAATCAATGACATTATGGCAAATAACAACAAGCCCGTTGCAGTTATTTTGTACTTCCTAATGCACCCATGAAATGTATTTTAAATATTAACCATCTGGGCACTTGCCACTTCCATTCTTATTGCTGCGTATTTATAAACGTGTCTGCAAGAATCAATCCACCACCTGACTAAAAATATTCAACAGTCCAGAGCTAAAAATTCATCTCCATACATTGTCATAGCAGAGTTCAGATGCAGTTCTGCCAGCCTGGTCACGATCACACATAAAAAATACACGTTAGGAAAATATTTCTAGCTACTGTAATCGTCAAGTTTGTAAGTAGGATGAGTAGTGGCCTAAGGGTGAAAAGACAGAGATATGCGAGGGGTCAGAAAATTGAGGTACATCTCAAAGGGTTAGTAATGGACTTGAATACGCATCTTTTATCGCGTGTTGTCAAAGCCACAACACTGACCAACACAATCAAACGGGTCAACCAGCACTGACCAATAGTCACTCTCTGATGAGCGCTCTCCAGCCCATGGGAACCAGATAATGCTCATAAATGACTAACAAATTGCCCTTAATTAGCATCCTTTCTGGAAGCCTCACCGAGAGGACAACAGACTAGGCGGAGAGCAAAGCGTGAAGAGTGTCGCATGGCTCCCTGCTGTACTTGCTCTGTTTAACTGAAGCTCATCCTCACCCCTCAACTTCTCCGAGCCCGAATTCACCGGGATGGAAGACGTTCAGGAACACCAGGAGAACACCAGGACACCACAGAGCAACAACACGAGAGGCAGGTGTACCCGCACACAGCTTCGTCCACGAGTCGCAGCCCAGCACAGGAGGCGAACCTCAGGAGAGACCCGCTGGCTTTGTGGGAGACACCCTGGTCACAAAACCCAACCAGAGGCTTCTTCCACCCACCGCCGGGAGGCTGGCAGAGAGGGATGGAGACCAGGAAGCAGGGCCCGGGTGAGGCAACAACCGACCCCGTGGCTTGGCCAGACCTGTCAGCCATGTCGCGGCACCCACTCGCCCCCAGCACCGACCGAGGGCGGCTCTCAGGGGTCTGGCTGCGGAACCCAGGCAGGACAGCCATGGCCTGACGCTGGAGTTGAAGCCATCGCCTCCACCCTGCAGTTTTGAGGTACATCTCCTGAATTCCAAACACCCTCAACAGCCCTCTCGTGCCTCCAATCACAGGTCACTGCCCTCAGGTCAGAAACAGGCCTGGACTCCTCAGCCGGCCCATGAGGCCCCGCTCACCTGCGGGCAGCCCCTGGCCCTCACGGGCTGGGGGGCCTCTGGCAGCCTGGGGGTGCTCCTCATGGGCCGGGGGTCCCCTCACGGCCTGGGGTCCCCTCACGAGCCCCTCACAGGCTAGGGGTGCCCCTCACGGCAGGCAGCTGGTCCCTCACAGGTTGCAGGTGCCCCTCACGGCCTGCGGGTGATCCTCGTGGCAGGCAGCTGTGCCCCGCAGGGGTCGGGGGTGCCCTCAGGGCCCCTCTCGGGCGGGGGGGCCCCTCACGGGCCGCTGATGTCCCGGGGTGCCCCTCCCGGCAGTCGGCCCGGCCCCTCCGCCCTGGCCGCCGCCCCGCAGCAGGAGCCCGGCCGCCGAGGCCGCGCTGAGCGGGACCGCCGCCCCCGCCTCGCCGCAGAAAAATGCAAGTCAGCGGGCGGCTCCGCGGCCGCCCGGCACCGCTCAAAAGTTTCGGGGGAGGCGCCGGGCCGGGAGGCGAGGGCGGCGGCCGGCGGCGGGCGGGGGGCGGCCGGGCGGTCTCACCTCCTTCTGGCGCGGGTCCTGCGGGTAGACGTCGGGCGGCCCCAGGCGCGGCCGCTTGAGCGGCCGGTGCTCATAGCTGAGGAGCCCGAAGGCGGCCATGATCGCTCATGTTCGCCGGCGCGGCGGGCGGGCGGGCGGGCGCTGGAGCGGGCTCCCGGCGCCAGGGAGCAGCACTCGCCCCCCGCCTCACCCCCGCCGCGCCGGGGGCGGGCTGCGCCGCGGCGGCGGACGGGCGCAGGGGCGGCGCGGCCCGGCCCACCCCGCTCCTGCCCGCGGCCGCCCACAGCCCCCCGCACCGCAGCGGGGCCGGGCGCCCCCCGGAGCCGGCACGGGGCGGGGGGGAGCGGTGGCCGAGCTCCCCCCGGGGCGCCTTCCAGCCTCAGGGACCCCCCGCGCCCGCCCTAGGGCCCGCCCGGAACATGGAAGCGGGCTCACTGTAGCGGATGGGGCATTCCCTCGGGGTGAGGAGCGGCCGGCGCGGGGCACGGGGTCCGGCCGCGCTCCGGCGGGGAGGGGGCCGCGGCCCGACCATCGCCCCCGGCGGGGCCTCCCCGCCGCCTCGCCCCTGCCCCGAGGAGTTTCGGGTCCCGGCTGCGCGCTGAGGAGGGGGCTGCAGCAAAGCCCCCCCGCACCCCCCCCGCCCCTTTTCCGCGCCCCCCTGGCTCCGCTCCAGCCGCTGGCGGCCCCGGGGCAGCGGAGGGCGCCCGGTGCCTCCTGCTGCAGCCCGGCGCCTGCGGGAGAGCCCGCTCTGTCCCCCGAGAGAGGGACCGTGTCCCCTGGGGCCCAGCCCGGGGCGGCCCTTGGGCGAGCCGCTCCGTCCCATCCACCGCGCTCCGGCCGCGGAGGCTCCGCCGGTGCCGAAGGACGCTGCGGGCCAGCCTGTGCCGCGCAGCGGGATCCGCGGACCCCAGGGCTCGGCCAGAGCCTCGCCACAAGCAGCGGAGCCCTGACGCTGCGGGGCCGCCGCCTGCCCCGGCGCGCCGCGGGTGCCCTGTGCCCGCTGCCCCCGGAGCGGGGCTGCAGGCGGTGTCCCGCCGTGCCCAGCACCTTCCCCGCTCCGCCATCTCCTCCCGTACGGGAGCGGAGGGTGCATCCCTCCGGCAGCATTACAGCCTGCTTCCCGTTATTTGTGCCAGATCCTCTCCTTGTGCCACACCTCCGGGACAGTACAAACCCCAGGTACTTTGGAAATACAGGATTAGACAGTCAGTTGCAAGTAAGTCTAAATAAAATAAACTACAGCACTCTACAAATGAGCTCACGTTCAGATTTAGTATGGACGAGAGCAGGAAAGACAGGCAAACCGCATTTCTTCTGTGGTTTGCAATTCTCTAATCAAACCGCAGATGACCTGAAAGCTGAGGCTGAACTAGGCAATAGCGATAGGGTAGGATAGCAATGCCCTGCGCTCACTCATACTTGTTAAGGCATCTTCTCTTTAAATCCCTGCCACTTTTGGTTACTGAATTACTGTTCATACACCCGGCTGTGTTGTTCACCAAAGGCAAGGCTGAGATCTTAAAACTTCAAAATCTAACTCCGAGACGCCTTCCTTGACAGGTTTAGCAGACTGTGTGTGATCCAAGGGCACGCCCCAAAGACCAGCAGCGTCTGTCAGCTCTTCACCAGTGGATAAAAATGCTTCTGAGCTTTTCATGAGGTACACTGGCCCACTAGATCGGTGTTGTGGTCCCTGGCTTTGGGAAGATTAACTTCATGCATATTTTAAGACAGCATCTTATCAGCATCTTACTCCTGGGACTTTGTCAAGCACATCTTGGTGTATTTAAACACAGATTCCAGTCTTTTGGTGCTTTTTGTCATGCAGAAAGGCCTGACCATCTAAAGGCACTCCCTGTTCTGTGTTGATGTGCCTGCATTTTGTAGTACAATTGGCCCCCCCAGAGACTGGCCCCACGGAGCCCACAGATCAGGGTTAGATCTGGCTCTGGGTCACTGCTACAGTCTGCCCGTCAGTCCCTGACATTTGGGAAGTCTGGGTTCAAATCCAGGTTTTCTTAAACCCTCAAGTCTGCAGATTTAGTTCGTTTTTCTCCAGAAACACTGCCAGGGGAGCCAGGTTTGGCTGAGCTGCCTCTGTTTAGAGGGTAACGAATAATTCACATCACCTTTAGTCAGGTGACACTAGTGCCTTAGACCACCACTTTAATACGGGAATTCGAGTAAAAGGCTCTGAATTAGGAAGAACAGCAAGTACCAGTTCATAGTATTTTTTTTTACCATGACTAAATTCTTGTAATTTGCTGTGGCTTTGCTGATGCTAGTTAAAAATAGAGGGTAGCTTCTGAAAATACTGCATTAATTATTGGTTATATGCTTTCTTCAAGGACATCTCTCGTGTTTAACATTTGTGGGTCTGTTCAGTTCTCACGGTAGTGAGGGACAAATGGCACCACTTGTCTAGACTGCGGCTGACGCCAGCCAACACGCAAACTTCCCACAGGCATTTCTGCTAATAGAAATATAAAGATATAAATAATTTTCCATTTCTATATATAACTAAATATAAATAATAAAAAATAGCATGTCACTCTTGGTCCTCATCACCCCAGGTGTTTTCATCCTGAACATCTCCACAGCCAAGGATGGCTTTTCTGGTAAATTGATATAATTTCTCCAGCAGTTGTGACACAGTGCAAGAGAGCAGAATGTAATCAGCATCAGTTCTACATGGGTCATGAGTCGTCACATGACTGTGGGTACACAGAAGTTTCATCCATAAGTTACAAAATCTGTATCTCTTACAAAAGTTTTTGAGGTCCTAAAGTCTTTTTCTACTCTGTCCTTGCCATAAGATAAATTTAATTGATAGAATTAAAAGTAAAGTGTGCGTTTGACTGCAATGATGGCCAAAGATCCAGTTAGTGCAGGACCTTTCCATCCCTGTAGGAAGTGACAGGCTGTGACTGCTTTCCAGTCCGTGTGTACAAGCCACTGTCCATCTGTCTGCACCTCCCACTGCATAGTTACCCTTAAGTACCATAAACTGGGGTTCAGGCGTCTGTGGGAGAAATAACAGAGGTGGTTCTTTTCCACTCCTCACTTACCAGGCATTTGCTCTCATCAAAGCCATCTAGCTCAGTGGTGTTTGGGGGTGGTTGTTCACCTGCACTGGTCGCTCCATGCCGGGCGGGTGACCCGCAGGGGTGCGCAGTGCTGCTCCCTCTGGGCACCGGCCCCGAGTCCCGCAGGGGGCAGTGGTTTATACACCATTGGTACTCACACAGCTTCGTGTTACACTTACATGTGTGCAATTAGTTATTTACAAGTGAAATTAATTAATCATCATGCGACACCCCAGTGACTTGAGAAGTATTCTTGTCTATTTCTTTAAATTTAGGGGAGTTTCAAAAAGTTTGGAGGTTGAGAGCAAATTCTGAGAAAAAGTGCATCAGTGGGAATTTAAAATCAGCTCTGTTGAGGAGCTGCTGCACAGGAGCAGGTAACACCATGTTGAACAGGGAGGAACAGTACCAAGCCATCAACCAGGTGATGGCAGGGGTGGAAAAGCCTCCCAAGACTGTCAGAAATGGGACTCCTGCGTAGCTCAGTATCCAAACAGTCAGGATTGTGTGATAATATAGTATCACCCTAATTATTTTTTTATAAGATAAACAACAACAATCTTTCCTTTATCCTTTTCATTACATGCAGGCCTGAAGGGAGAAATGGGTATTTGGGGGGACAGGAGGGATACATCCCCTCAGCAATCCACTCGCGGAACAGCCGGGAGCGAGGAGCAGGACAAAGGGAGCAGCCCCAGCCAGGCTGCGGGGAGAGGTCCCGGGTGCGGCGTTGCTCTGCAGGGCCGAGGGAGCTGGGACGGGGCAGAGGCCCGGGAGGAGCAGGAGCAGCATGTGGGGCACGGCCCGAGCAGCCGGCGTGGAGAGGGGCCGGGGCAGCAGTGCCCAGGGCCTCCAGAGCCCGCGGCAGAGGGGCAGTCGTTGCCAACAGTGCCAGGAAAAACAGCAACAGCTTTGGCAACAGTCTGGGCCAGCAGAAAGGACTTGAGCAAGAGGAGCAAGCTGAGGAGGAAGGCTCGTCTGCAGTGAATGGGAGGGACCCCAGCAAGCCCCCGAAAGGGCCGAGGCTGCTGCAAGCCGCACCGCTCACGAGAGGAGCCTCCAGCACAGGAATTACCAGCCCAGTCACGGCAGCAATGTCACAACGGGCCTCGGCTACTTCTGTTTGGTTTTCAAGCTTGTCCTCAGACAGTGACTCACCTAAGTCTTGCTTCTAGTGTGATATTATCAGAAAGTGGGGAATCTAATGCTTCTGAGGGAAGAAACAAATGTTTCTGTTCTCCCTTTTTTGATTTGGTGCATCTTCTTTGCTCGTGTCATTCAAAGTAGTATTTGTGGTGGAGAACACAACATTTGCAGTATTTTCAGTGATCAGATACCTCAGCTTCACTTGTTCAGCTAATTATCCATTAGTAAATAACCCAATATTTGCTTCACATGCTTTCAGAAGAGGAAAGAGATCACAAAAACCTGACAGAAGTTCATTGAAGGACACATTCTTTTCTGAAACTGCCAGTCTTGAACATCAGAGCACAAGAGTTGGGGTTTTTTCCCTGTACTTGTTCAATAAACACAGTACTCCAGACACCAGTATATATTATTTTAACTGCCCAGAAAGCAACACTGTGCTGCTGTGCAAATGCAGAGACCCTGTCAGATGCCTCCTTGGCATTCGCTGCAGAATTCACCCCGGAGTTCAAGAGGGACTCGCACTGCCCGCCAAGGCACATTAACGAGCTGTTTTCAAACACACACAGCCAGGATCCACTGCTGATAACAAGTGTTTCAAGAAGAAGTTACTCCAGGACAACTCTTCACTCTAGTTTCCAGCTTGTCTATGCACAGTGTTCTCTCCAGCCCGATGTCATCTCCACTCCCTTCACGCCACCAGCCTCTGCCCACCCTCCTGCAACCGAGCAGAGCCCCCCCGTGCTGGCTGCTCCCGCAGCTCCGCCTCCGCTTTCCCGAGGCTTTCTGAAAAATCTTGGCTCATTCAGAAAACTACGTCATTCTCCATGGCATAAACTATTGCTCCATATGAAAAGACTGTCAGAAAGCTGACTCTTGAAAAAAGCAGTCACTAAAACAGGTAACCACAATTAAATTGGTTTTCCCCCATCAAATTCCCCCTAGAACATGGTCACTTTTATATGCGTATGTTTGCACCTGTTGACTGCTATTATGCTGATAATCACACTGAAATATTACAGTCCCCCTTCAGGGAACGATAAACGCATTCTGCTCAAGTATTCCAAACCACCTTTAAAAATAAGCTTTTTCCCAAACCTGTATGGATGCAGCACTGCAGGCAGCGCAAGCTGGGTGGTGATGGGCCCAGAGATACAGCAGTGTGCCATCTTTTGGTTACAAATGATGAGCACAGCACGAACCGCAGCTTTATTTATGCATTAGCTTAAAAAAAAATCATTTGTCTGTACACAGCCTTGAATCATTTAATTCCACGGTTGTCTTAAAACCTATGGTTTAACTAAACCAGACTCAGTGTTTAAGCCTGATGCGATACTCCTGAACCACCTGAAGAGTATTCCTGCAATAAATGCACATCCAGCCCACAAACCACTGAGCTGACCTGGTGAGGAAAAACCCCAGGCCCTGTGTTTGCCAGAACCACTGGAGCCAGTAGACTGACGCGGGCGGGCGTGCTGCTGGTCCCGCGCCCCCCAGGGGAAGGGCTCTCTGTGCCGGCGCTTTGGCTCCCCTGAAGAGCGAGGCAGGGCCCGGGCAGCAGCAGGAGCCCGGCGGTGCCCCCCCTGCACGACCCACAGGGAGCCGTGGCTGGGCTGGGTCTTCTGCCAAGAAGGAAGGGAAAAGTCTTTGAAACCTGAATGGTTTGAAGCATCTTACACACTGCAGCCAAACCAATATGTATTTTCCTTGCCAGGGAAAAACGAGTGCCCAAATGCAACCAAATACTGCAGAGGGGCCTCCTGGCTCAGCGGGGATGCTGCGGGTTACCTGTGTCATTGCTTTAGGAACAACAGAAAAAACACCCCAGATAACCCAAACCACTGAGCAGCTCCACATTGCTAGTTTTAGAGGAAAACCTCGGAAAAGAAAACCCTCTGAAAACTTGCTTTCTGGAGAGCAGATGATGAGATGCAGCAGCCGAGCCTGTCTCTGAAATCCGCCGCTCGCCCAATCAGACAAGCAGAGCACTCAAATTACAGAGGCTGCTGCCGTCACCTTAAACCCTTGTTATCGAGTGACAGAGGATGCGCTGAAACACCCTACAGAAGGCTCTATTTCCAGCTTCTTTAAGTGCATTAGTGCGGAAGCTGGAGCTATACAGAAGGGACAGGGAAGAACCTTTAGAGCATCCTCGGGGAAGCGCGCGCCTCGCGGGGGCCGGCTGCAGGGACAGGGCTCCGGCCAGGCGCCCGCGGAGCTCGGCCGCTCGCCCAGCCCATGAAGACCTTGTCGCCGACTCGCTGAAAGCCTCAGAGGACTTCGCACGCCACCATGCCAGCCCAGCAGAAGAAAATCATCTTTTGCGTAGCCGGGGTGCTGAGCTTCGCCTGCGCGCTGGGGACGGCGGCAGCCATCGGCACGCAGCTGTGGGTGAAGGGGACGACCCTCTGCAAGACAGGAGCCCTGCTCGTCAACGCCACCGGCCACGAGCTGGAGAAGTTTATTGGCGAAATCCAGTACGGGCTGTTCCACGGCGAGCGCGTGCGGCAGTGCGGGCTCGGGGGGAGACCTTTCCAGTTTTCGTGTGAGTAACAATGGCATCTGAATTATTTAACGGCGCTGCTGAGGGCCCGGGGAGCCGGGAGAGCGCTGCCCCCGTGTCCCCTCGCTCATCCTCGGAGCCTAACAGGCATGAAACACTAAAGCAAATGCTGCCATCACGGTGTTCTGATCCTCAGGTTCAACTAACTTATGTGGTACCAGTAAAGCCACGCTAACATTTTCAACAATCTATTTCAGTTAGACAGCTACATTTCAAGAGATTTGTACTACTACTTTAAGAAAATTATATTTGTTTTTCAATTATCTGTCATCCTCCTCCATGCATGTGTGTCATATTACATCCTCTGTGCTGTCATGAAAGTGAACCAGACTAGCAGAAATCCGATGAAAGAGCTGGGGCGTAGATACCTTCGGCTGCTGCTGAGAAACAAAGCACCCAAAAAGTTCGCAGTCTGCCGCAGCAGTTGGGAGAACAGCTGGTTGGCAGTGGCTGGTATTCTGTTGGTTGATCTGCAAGTCAGACTTGGTGTCTGACATACAGAATTTTATCAAAGACTCTTAGGAATGATTTTGCTTTACATGTAATATTCATCACCTATTTATCTTCGAGGATAAGATCAATAAAACGATCAGAACACCCAGTTTGTATACAGCAGCACATTAAGAGATAATAACAAAGAGCCATTTGTTATATGTACAATATGCTGCCTGGAGTTATTACAGAACACAGTTCAGGAGCATTCTGCTAACACAGCACTGGTAAATTGCTTATGCAAGTTGTTTAAGGCAAGGTAAAGTTACTAGATTAGGTACCAGAAATTGTTTACTATATGGTATTTTTCCAAAGTAGTAGACTAAATTAATATAATATTGAGATTTGCCATCTCTAATTAAATTCCATCACTAGCCTATTTATACAGCTGAAGTTCCTCCTGATTGCTTTGTTTGTCATCACAGCGTGCAGATATTTCACCCTGCTGGTTATAGGCTGGGGCAAATTTTCACAGGGGTCTACTAAATCCCAAGGAATGGGTTTTCTCGTGAGCAGGTGGAACTGTTCAGAACCCGGGCTAGCAAAGCCGTGAGCCCCCGGCGGCCCTCGGGCCGTTCCGACAGAGCGGGGAGGGACTGGGAACGAACCGGCGTGGGGCAGGGCTCCAGCCCTGACAGACAGCCCTGGGCCAGAGACACCAGCCATGAGCCGGCTCCCTCCTCTTTCTCATCATTTTCTTTCCACATACTTGTTATTTAGATACTTTTAAACCATTTTATTGATGTGCCTTGCATTCAGGCTCCCATCTGTACATTTCTTCTTGTTATGGCTGAAATATCTTAATATTCTGCTGCTGTGGTTGTAGCAATAGATTCAAAATAATTTTGTGGGCAGTGCGAATTAATATTACAGGCACAAGAGAGAATACAAACGCACAGCTTGTGATGAGTGAATAATATCGATCATCACGTGGCTTTAAGTATCTCACATCACTACACACAGGTTAGCTCTGGATCTGTCCAAGTACTGCAGAGCATTTTCAACCCAAAGTACTCGGGGTTACTGAGTGCTCTCCCTAAGGCCATACACTTCCATTCCACACTCTTGGGAATCTCATATAACCAAGCTTTCCTATCCCAATGTTTACCAAACTTGCATTCATAAGTGTTACATCAGAGTACACAAACGTAACCAAAGAACAGAAATAATAATGTTACAGCTACGTTACAGCTAAGCAACCCACTTTTGGAATGGTAAAAAAAATCCCACAAAACCTGAGTGAGCTGCAGCATCCTGCTGCACAAGACAGTATTAAAAATTTATTTCTTTAATATGAGTGCCTAATGTACATATTTAAAGAACTCAAAAGCATCCAGGAATTGTATAAAAAAGAAAACATTGAACAAGTGATTCACTCAAGCATCAGTAAATATCCCTGTTCTCATTTTCAGACAGAGAAAATGAGGTTTGAAGCGTGTGCTTCAATGCCCGTTCCCCGGATCTGAAATCAAGGCTGGGTTTAACCTTATGCCTGAACTCTGAGCATGAGGCGAAGCTGCCGACAGGCCCGTGCTGGAGCTGCGTCCCTCCCGGAGGCAGCGCCCCGGCGGGCACCCGTCCCTGCACCTCACGGCCCGCAGCAGCAGAGCTGCCGGGGCTGAAGCTCTGGCTCAGAAACGCAGCCCAAGAGCCTTGAGCCTCCCAAAACTGAACCCAAGCCTGATTAGCAGAGCATCCTTTTACCTTTTATATTCTCCTTCCACACAAGCCAAGCATTAATAGGGAAATATTTTGACATTACAAGCCCGTCCTGTCAGTCTTATCTGCCTGCCCGGGATCCTTCACACAGCACCCTGGAAAGGTGACGCTGCGAGGTGACCTTTGGCTGCGTGTACAGCTGAAACGTAGCCCAGGTACAGCCAAAATAATTTCAGAAGCCCAGTTGTACTGATCATGGGCTTCCCCTGACAGCAGAGGGTGGAAGCATCACTCTCCTCCTCACAGATTGTTCTCAGATCATCTTTCAGATTAAAAGCAAAACACAATGTTTACTTTGATAGGATTTGTGTTTAGAAACAATGATTGGGTGGCTTAGCAAAATATGCCTCTACCAGAAGCGTTCACTTCAGAGACCACTTGCTGAAGGAGGGGGGTTCACCTCTGGGGCAGCAGCAGACCCGTCCCGTCCCAGTCAGTGCTCTCGGGAGCTCACTGGGAGCGTCCCGGAGAGCAGGATCACCACCTACACATCCAGAGCTTAATGCACTGAGGTGCGCTTTAGCATGCCCAAGAAAAGACATGGAAAATAGGCTAAATGATTTAGTTCTATGTTTGTTCCCATTAAACGCTCCCCTCTGACCACTATAGCTCTTTTAATTGTGAAGCGAATTTGCTCTGCCAGCAATCCCAGCGCGGCCGGGGAAAGCCTTCTGCTTCATTTGCTCTTGCTGATTCTCATCAGCTTCTGGGTCAGCAGTTCATTTTCTAAAGGTCACTGGCATGGATGCCTAACACACTATTTCATTCATTACAATGAAGGAATGTTTTTCTTTCAAGACAACATAACTGCTGGAATTAATTTTTCCTGATATGTCACATATAAAATTTTAATGACATAAACAACTATAAACGCAGGTGCCAAGGGAAGGATTCAATACGGCACAGTAGTGTGTTTTCTTAAAACAAACAATACAAAATTCTCTTATTAAATACAGTTTCACACATCCTCCCAAACATCAGGTAGCATTGCAAGAACTAATGCTATTCCTTGTAGAAATCCTGCACAGGCTGGGGCTCTTCAGCCCTTCCGTTGACTAGCCCGAATGGTACAACGATCAAACTGTGCCTTACACCACACTAAGTACAGCTGCTCCTTATGCTCATAAAGGTGTGAAATAAGTGATATCAAGTCCATAAACACAAGGTCTAGTTTCTAAAACAAGCTTTGTCTTTACTAGGGGGGTACAAGGAATTTAAGCACCAGTGGCCAAACCAGACAATAAGTAGCCATCAGCAGACATAACCTTTTATTCAGGCAAATTCTTCCTTCAGGTAAATGGATAAGTTTAGCAAAGAGGCAGCTCTGCGGTGTGCGGCACCTGCACGAGCCAGGACAGGGAGCAGCAGCATCACTGGCCCCGGACCAGCAGCCATGAGCTCCCGGTGCCAGGCCGGCGGGGATGCCCCTGGGGCCAGCGGGGACGCCCCCAGGACGGGGGGGGGCTCTCAGGGACGCCCCCGGCTCCTCCACCCCTGCCAGCACCGCGTCAGTGGGCGCAGGGTGAGGGTCCCCAGGCCATGGCCCCCGGGGGCACTGCCTGCCCCACTCCACCACAAAAGGTGATATTTATTTAACACAGCTTCAAGAATAGTTCACAAACATTTGCTTTGTTAATTCCCCTTTCCTTTAGTCAGGAGATGAACTGACTTGACACCACGGTACCTGTTTTTCAGTGCTCGCTGTGTGGCCAAGCTGTGGAGCTCTTTGCTGTAAACATTTTGCAAGGTGGAATCATTTATGTGAGGCTTTTCCACTCTCTGCACATCACAGCTGCAGCAAGGCAGCGCCGAGATGCTATCACCCCCACTTTAATCGTGCCCCTGCGGATCAGGAGCAGTTAAGTGTGTTTGATGATTCCTTCTAAAACGCTGTTGTTGCCAAACAAACATGAATGATTAAAAATTACTCTCTCATACTGAGTCTGATTGACTATCCCCTTGTGCCCTAGTTAAGTAGGGTCACAGTTTAAATAGTAGCTAAAAAGCTGCATAAAAATATTTAAAACTTTTAATTTTTGTATTTTTTAATATTTAAAGGGCATCAGCCTTCGCAGCAGCATGCACATTTTATTTGTGCTGCCTTATTTTAGCCTGGCACCCACTTTTTTCTTGTAAGACTTCTTCATTTCCTTTCACTGATTTATCATCTTCCCTTTCCGGCCTCATGCTTCCAGACACAAAAAATTCCACAAGGGTTTTACTTGGGCAAATACAGGGAAGAAAATTCTGATCATATAAAGTTTGTTTATTCTTTCAAAACTTCAGCCATAGTTTGTTGTAAATAACTGATGTAACTTTTATGAATTTCTTCCTTTTTAGTATCATATCCCATTTTAAAAATAATTTAAGAGATTAATGTATCTACATAAACATATCCCTTCCCTATTTTTAATAATTTCTGCCAAAATACCAATTTTTTCTATTTTCTAAAATTAGACAAGTGCTAAACAATAAGAGGCAAGAACCCTCCGATCCTTTTATGTGTTTACACATCTCTTTGGCAGATTTTCACAGGGACTCCCCACAGCATCTCCCCCGGGTATCAGCCATTCCTGGAGCCTTGAGCAACACACAGAGCACAACACGTCGGACCTGCCAGCAGGTCAGCTCCCGGCCTCCCTGAGGGCTCCCTGCTTCCTTGTAGTAAAACACGGACCTTAACTTGCACATTTATTGCTTAAGGTTTTCAGAAAAAAACTACATTCTTAGCCAAAATTCTTCAGGTATAAGCTTGACAAAGCAGCCCTGCACAGTCTGTCCAAATCCCAGCGGAGGAATCGCTGCTCTGGAACAGAACCGCGCTCAGCGTCCCGGGCAGGTGGGACGGCCAGACCCCAGCCTCTGTGACCTGGGGGACAGACCCAAATAAACCACGGGCGCTGCTGCAAAATAATCCAGCACACAGGGGGGCTGGGCAAGGCCCCCCCACGCCCGGCCACCTCCCCGCTCACCCGCACAGCCAGGGCTTCAACATGCCCAAGGACTTCGCCCATCACACGCTGCCCAAGACTGGTCACGAGGGGAGGGACCCCGCGGGGGCTGCCCCCCAGGCCGGGGAGCCAGCAGGAGCATCCCTTGGGAAGGGGAGGAGAGGCTTTCCTGGGGCTGGTCCTTCTCTCCGGGCCAGTCTGCACTACTGAGCACCACAAAACGCTTCTGCTCCCAAGCGCCTGTGAAAACCCGGTTCTAGTTGATACCTTCATTTTCACCTTTGGTTGCATTTGGAAGAGCATGATTTAGAACAATTATCACAAACCAGCAAGAAATCCCTGGCCTGATTGCTGAGACAGCTTTGCCTAATGTGTATAATAATGCTTTGTTCATTTTGTTTTTAGTTTTTCCAGATTTGCTCAAAATTATCCCTGCAAGTATCCATGTTAGTGTCATTCTCTTCTGTACAGTACTGATCGTCTTTGCTCTGGTGGGAGCAGGTTTCTTCATGTTCAATGCTTTTGGCAGCCCCTACGAAACTCTGCACGGCCCCATCGGGTTGTACCTCTGGAGCTTCATTGGGTGTAAGTACCAACCCCCCGGGCACCCAGCCCAGCGCCCGCTACTCACAACCCCCGGTTTATCAGAGTAGGAGAATGTTAAGGACCATGGCTGCACTGACTCTAAACTGGCAAAATAAAGCTAGGCAGGAAGGCGAGGGACTTCACCATTTCAAAACATGTTTTTTCCAGATTGGTGATAAGAAGTAAAAGCTGAAATCCTCCGTGCAGGCAGGCGGTGGGATGGGTGAAGGCGAGCGGCCGTGGGGGCAGCCTCGGCACCTCCAGCCCCTCTGCAGAACCTGCAGAGAAAGGGGACGGTGCCCACGAGCCCCAGGCCCCCAGAGCTGGGCACACAGCGCACGGTCAGAGCTGGGGGGGACATAACCAAAAGTCAGTGATGCAAACGCTTGAGTTCAGCGTGATGGGAAGTTTGCAGCCGTGAGGGATCACCACTCGCAGCAGCTGCTCCCGAGGAGCAGAGGGGGAGACACTGACAGCGACTGGCTGTAAAACTGGCCTCTGAAAAGCACAGCCAAGAGGGATAACGGATCATCCCCGTCCCTCTGCCACTTCGAGAAGGTAAAGCCTGCTCTGTGGTGCTGGCTTAGCTGACAAGGAGATTTACCGTTGCTTTACAAGGTATCAGGCATTAGAGTCATAATTTAATAAAGGACCCAAGTACATATTTATCTTTAAACACGCAGACAGTTCAGTTACATTCAATGGGACAATGAGCAGCTTTAAACTAAAAAAAAGCACAGATCCTTTGCTGGATCAGGGCACTAAAGCAGCCACGCTAAATATTACTGGTCCTAAGCCAAATTCAGTTTGAAAAAGCTGACTAATCTCAATTGCCATTGGCTTGGGTTCTAGAAATATTCCCCGTTAAAACTAAGTTACAGTGGCCACAACAACACCATCAGCATGGCACTTGGCTGTGGCCTCGCTGCAGGGAGGGCCAAGCTGATGAGCATCTCCCCCTCCATTTCAGGTTCCTGTGGTTGCCTCATCATGATTCTCTTCTCTTCAGAGGTGAAAATCCACCACCTTTCAGAGAAAATTGCTAATTTCAAAGAGGGAAGTTTTATATTCAAGACTCACAGTGAACAGTTTGCAAATTCATTCTGGATCATCTTGGTCTGCTCCCTGGTGCACTTCCTGAATGCCTTGCTAATACGATTTGCTGGATTTGATTTTCCCTTTTCAAAACCAAAAGATTCAGGGACAATCACTGGAGCAGTTGACCTGATGTATTAGAATTACATAACTTAAGAACATTTCAAGCAAAGAGGTTCATCACTACTACATTCAACAACCACCAGGTGTACTAACTTGTAAGTGATTAGCTATAAGGTCATTAAAAAAAGTGAAAGCTTCAAATAAACACCAATATGACATATGCAGTAAACAAAAGAAGACATGCCATTTGGTATTGTCTAGATCCAAGTACCCTTTCCCAGGGTAAGACTTTCTGAAAGCATTTGCCTTTTTCCCCAGTAAGTTATCTGAAAAACAGCTGGCACCAAGAAAACTAGGAATATCAGTAGCATTGAACTGGATCTGGAAAGTAAAATAAACAGGTTGTAACAGAAGCCCACACTATCACCAGCAGCAGTTTTGCCCTTTAGCCCTCGGGAAGGCAGAGATGAAGTTGTCCATAAAGCTCTCTTCTGGGTTTTTTAGTTTTAACAAACCAACTCTTTGACCCCGAAGTCCCCAAAGTCCTCATCTCCCTGTGCAGTCACTGTGGATGGGCCCTTCGCAGCCTCGGTTAAAACACCACACGCAGCGAAGCGGGGTGCAGGGGCGATGCAGCACGATCCCTCCTGCCTGCCCCGGTGCTGCTGAGCACCCCCACGACACCCCAGGGCGAGGGGCACTTCCCAGAGCAGAGCCACAGGGACAGAGCAGGCACGTGCACCGCAGCCCCCCAAAGCCTCGCAGGCAGAAGCACAAAGAGCCCTGCTCAGCCCCGCAAACCCTCTCACCCGACAACGCAAGTGAAGCAAAAACCCTCGGACGAGGGCAGCGGTGGAGTAAGGCAACAGGCTTACAGGGTGCACTGCAGCACCACAGAGACCCACGGGGAAATGCATGAGGCTCTCTACCTCAAGGCGTGCAGAAGGGATGGACACGTCAGCCCTTGCACCCTTAAACTCCTGCAAACGAGTTAAACCAGCCAGAGCACTCCCCCCAGGCCCAGCTCAGCCAGCCCACTCACCGCCACGGGGGCTCCTCCTGAGCACGGACACAGCACCAGAGCAAACCCCGATGAGGGGCCAGGGGAGTGACTCCTGCCCCAGGCACCCCTTTACCTGCCGGGCTGCGACCCCACCCCACCCCCAGCACAGGTGGGGGCAACCCCAGCCCACACCCACCGAGTCACCGGTGGGGAAAATCAGCCCAGTACCCGTCAGGACTCACCTGAGCACTGCATGCTTCAAGCTCTAGTGACTTGCTAGATGACCTCGCTGACTTTCATGTCATTTTTTAATATTTTTACTATGAATGGCAAAACACAGCAGGGTTTTTTTGTAAAAGGTCTGTCAACTATACCCCTACTCTGCGAACCCTTTCACAAAGCAGCTCGGCCTCCCCACGCTCTACCCTCTCCCTGGATTTTAACGATGTGTAAGGGCTACTCAAGTTGCCATGATCCCCAACTTTTTTTCATAATTTTCTTCTTAATTAATATGCATTCTTCTTAATGTTAATGTACCTTCTTAACACTTAATTTGTATTACATCTCATGGTATTGTTTACCAAAACGATGAGGAGTACTGTTTCATCCTTCTTGTTGCTGGTGTTTCATGGAGCTGCTCTGCTCTGCAGCTCTGTGGCAGCTTTGGCAACCGTCAGCGTAAAGGGTGGGCTGTACAGGGTCGGACACACCGGGTGGGCTGTACGGGGTCGGACACACCGGGTGGGCTGTACGGGGTCGGACACACCGGGTGGACTGTACGGGGTCGGACACACCGGGTGGGCTGTACGGGGTCACCTGTACAGGTTGGACGTACACGTATCACACGCGAGTTTCTCTCTGGGTGTCCCTCGCCAGTCCTGAAGAAGGACCTGGCCCGTGTCTAAAAAGATACAGACTTGCCCAGACCTGGCCCAGCACGGAAGATAAACCCAGCCCCGTCCCTTTGCTGTGCAGGGGGGAGCAGCCCCTGGCAGGGGGGCCCGGGGATCACGGGGCATCGCCTGGCAAAGAGCCCGGCTCCCCGCTCCCATCGGCTGCAGCAGGAATCTCCGGCTCATCTCCCCGGTGAAATCACTCGACTTTACGGACATCTGATAAGTCTGTATTTTTTTCCCCTTGAGCTACACACTTCCCACTCAGCCCTGGCAGCCCGCGCGGGGGGAGCCGCAGCCCTGCAGCTGGAAACCCCCCCGGTCCTGCCCCCAGCCCAGGGCCAGCCCTTACAGAGCCGCTGCCGAGCGGTCGCTCCGTGCTGGCATGAAACACTTGGGCTCCTCAGAGCCAGCAGGGACAGACTGGGACAGGTCTGAGGAGGGTGGGGCGGCGGGAGCTGGCAGCGGGCCCCGGGGTGCCAGCGGAGGGGCTCCCCGAGCTGCCCCGCAGCGGCGCCTGCGGATGGGCGACAGGGAGGCTCAGCTGGAGGAGGTCACCCGCAAAATCTCGGATCTAAACAAATGGAGAGAAATTTTTAGTTTCCATGGGTAAGACTTTTGTTCTGCTTCATTATCCCGTTTTTAATTCCAGGTGGGTTTTAATATAATTTTATAAGTTCTATTACAATACTTATGTGACCATGCAAAAGGTCTTCATGCACTCAGTAACGCAAGTACTACAGCTCTTACTCTTCCTTTCTTTGGGGGTTCTTTTCTGGCCGGGCTCCTGTTTCTTCATGATAGCAAAGCCTCTGCTGTTTGTTTTGGGGTTTTTTTAATAACTGGTATTTTATTTTCCCTTTTCAGTTTGGAATTCAGTAATACAACTCATCAGGTAACTGTTTCTCTAAAAGGTAACATTTTGGGGTTTGCAACTGTCCCGCCAGGTTAGTGAGTGGAGGAAATCACACATTTATATATGCAGCACAGCAGACAGTTTTATGTAGATTTATCTCTTATGCTCCTCCTTTAAGAAACATGCATTTTCTTCAGATATTTTAAAGGAATGTCTTCCTGATCTAAATCAAAGTGGCAGAGTAGTCTATAAATGAACCCTTCTGTCTAAAAGTAACAGTTTTCATGGTCAATTTTAGAACACAGGAAAAAAAGCCTAACAAATTAAGATCTCTTACATGTAACTATTTGGAAAACCTGCTGTGTCCCTCGGTTGGAAGGCAACGAAGCTTATTCCCTGTAGCCCAAACACAACATTATTTTATACTCCAGTCACTGGCTTGTAGGGACGTATCCATAAGGACTGAAAAAAGCTGGGAATCAAACCCCGTGGTGCTCCCGGGCACTGCCCATGGCAGGTCGCTGTGCCGGTCCCAGTGCCAGTACTGGGGGGGTAGCTTTGGGTGCAGGCGAGGCAGCAGCCGGGGACGATGCCCCAAGTTCTCCTCTCTCTGTGCAGCGCGGCCGGGCACCGCCCGGAGCTGGAGACCCCGTGGGGTCGCAGGCGCCTCTGCCCCCCGCCGCCGTCCCCAGGCCCCTCCTGGTCCCTCCAGCCGCGGGCGGGCGGCCCATCTCCTTGGAAATGGCAACGGTGAGCAGGCCTGCTGAATTAATCACGAGCTGTAATTTAATCTCGTTAAAAGAAAGAGACTGGGGAACCTTACCTGGCGCTGTGGGAGGCGCGGGGTATTGCTGGGCTGAAGGCTGCAGCCTGCTGTCATCTGTAGCAGAAGCGTATAATGGTAATGATTTATTCATGAGACTTTTGAAGAGCGTGGTTGCAACACAACCTTAAAACTGATATACTATAATCTCCATTAGATAATAGGTCAAATGAGAAAGCGTAACGTTTCCCTGCCCGCCGGTGCTTTGCTGGTGAACAGCCTCAGAACAGGAGGCAGAAGTTCAGGAGATCAGTAAAATATTTCTACTCTCACCCAAAATCCTGGTTCGGAGCGCAGCACATGACAGCAAGCACCTTGCCCAGGCCTTCCCCCAACAGGTGCAGCCTGTCCAAATACAAAAATTATTTACACACTGCAACTGTACTTCACAGGAGTGGTTAAGTGCTGAGTGATGTCACTGAATTAACCACAAACATCATATTTGCTTTGAAATTACGGGGTCTGATCCTCGGTAGGCGATGTTACACTGCTCTGGCTGGGAGCTCCCTCGCTGAACCCGTACCCCGAGGCCTCTCTGACATGAAAGATCCTCCACGACGCTGGGATGCGAAGGGAGCTGAACTCATCCCCTCTTTCTCCTCCTGCCCAGGGGCTGCGGAAGCTGCTGTTTGGGGACGTGTCCCACCGCTTCAGCTGCGAATGGGCAAGCGCACACTTCAGGTTTCACCAGCCCTGCTCCGACCTGGCCTACGCTTTGGAGGCAGAAAAGGTAAATGTCACGGCGCAGCAACGGGCACCGGTGCCTCAGGGTCTCAGCTGCTCGCGGGAGCTGGCAGCCAGTGCTGGGGTCAGCCCTGGTGTGAGCCAGCCCAGGCAGGACGCAGGAACACCTGCAAAACCACCGATGAAACACAAACAGTAAATTTATTCTCATGACCTCACACCCCAGGGGGTCCCCAAAGCAGCACCCGGGCAGAGCGCGCAGGCACAGACACGGGCGCCACGGAGCTTGGTCTGTGCTAGAGAGAGAGATCCCAAACCCGCTGCTTTCCCCCTCCACCAGGGATTTTCGTGGGTGAAGTTTTCCATGGCGCTTTGATCCCTCCCCCAGCAGGGCCGGAATCTCAGGGATGTTCCACCAGGTGCCCCCGAGTCTCTCCCAGGCCGGCGTTATCTAAACGCGGAGGCTCTACTTGTCGAGCACACAAGGCCAAACAGCAATTAGTGTGATAGATGTGTTTATCGACACCCCAGCTGCGAGTCACTCGGGCGTGTTTATAATCCTCCTTGCCCATCTTCCTGTATTTTCCCCCATCCCACCCCCTCGCTCAAGGGCCCGTTCCTGTGACACTGGCAAGGCTGGAGGTGCCCGTTTGGGCTTGCAGGGTGTAGGACAGGGTAACTTAGAGGCACAAGATAAACACATATAGAAAAAGGAACAAGCATACCCCTACAATAACGCTGTGAATCAGGTGTCCCACCCATCCCGTCAGGGAGTTAAACCCCTCAGCCAGGCAGGCACCACCAGCAGGTTGTTTCATCTGATGATCAAGTACTGGGGATGGGGAATCTTGTCCTCTGCCCTGGCAGTTGTGCTGAAGCAACACACACCTTCAGCCTCAGAGCAGGGTTTATGGAGTCAAAGAAGCAGGTAGTCCATCCCTAATCAATTTTGTAATGTTCCTTGGCGTACAGCTGTTACCTGTTCAGAGAAAATAACAGTGAGGAACATTACTATCACAAGCACTCAACACAGTGTAATCCTGTAGTACAGCGACTGGGGTTGGCACGCCAGTAAAACACGTTGTCAGAAGATCTGCAGCTGTTAATCCTCCCTCAGGACAGAAGGCAGATGAGTTAGTTACAGGAGAGGCCAGCCAGGCCCAAGAATTCACACACCGATCTCACAGAAATGTAACCAGGGCACGTAACGTAGCACAAGTGGACAAAGCACGAGGAGCCAACCTGTGATAAGGGAGAGCAGGAGCACCGTCCCCTTCCAGCAGTACCTGCAGCACCGCTGCAGCTCCTGCAGCTCATACCACCCCGGGACTGAGCAGCTGCTGCGGGGTGATTGCCCGCACACACTGGAGAGCTGTGGCTTGCGATTTTTCAGGTTGGACTTCAATTCAATCTCGGGTTCGTGACAACAGTAACACCGTTCCGATGTATCTCCTCTAGACGAGGCACAGGTGCTCATCAGAGATGCCTGCAACACAAGAACTTGAGCATCTGATATCAACAGAGGGTGTAAAATCAAAGAAGTTGGGGATCAGAGCCATAGGGCATTCTCAGGGCTTATTGTATGAATCTCCACCTGTAGAGTAGGTGTGTGATCCCACCACGGCACCCATCAGGGTGAACAACTCCATTTCCCCCGTGGTTAATATTTTGGGGGAGCTACCACCTGAAGAATCTCAATCCTCACCATGGTTTGTACTAGAGGTGGTGGGATACGAATGTAGGCTGTTTGATTATGAATATTCCAGCTGTTTAACAAAAAAACCCGCTTTAGTAAGATGTGAACTCCAATGTTGTAAAGTTTTAGCATTGGTTAGCTTTTCTAATTGTTCCTTCAAGACCCCATCCATTCTCTCAATCGAGCCTTTACCCTGGGGATGGTAGGCAAGTGGAATATCCAGTCTAGCCCTAGACTTTGAGCCCAATCTTGGATATTATGTCCACTGAAGTGTTCCTTTGTGCCTTTGTATTTGGTGAGGAAGTCCGTACTGATGACGAGTGGTTCTAATGCTTCAGTTGTGCTATGTTGATTTGCATTTTGGTGGGTTTAGCAAAAAGCCATCCTGACCCTGCATCCACAGCAGGGAGCCCGTATCACCACCCCCTCGGCAGGGGCAGGGAGCCCACAGAATCGACCTGCCAGGCACTCAAGGCCCACTGACCATGTTTTATCTTTCCCCATGGCCTATATAGTGCCCTTAAATGTAGCTGTGTACAAGTAGTATAATCACATGCTTTATAAATACGACAGGGCAAAGGGGTTTGATGGTGAGCAATGTCCCGTGTGTGCGTGGTGCAAGCTGACCCATGCCCACGAGCCCCACGTGTGTTTATAGCTCCAGCTGCACGTCGGTGGGGAGGTTGTATTATCTACTTCCCTGTTATGCTGTGGCTCGAGTGGATCACCTTTCAGATGAGCTGAGACATGCCTCACTTTTGGAGGGCACCTTTGTACGCGCATGGCCAGATGTTGCCATGTAACAACCCCCCGTGCGGGGCATTTCTGTACACGCCAGCCCTCCTGGGCCCGGGGGGAACCACACTGGGAGGCCTTTGGGCACCACCCAGGTGTCAGTGTGTCCGTGCCCTCCCTTCCAGGAGGGCAAGAGATGCTGCAACCAGCTCAGCCCGCTGACTGGGTGCCTGCAGACCTGTTTGCCGTAGTATCGACCCCTCTCTGCTGTCCCGGCAGCTCCGCCGGAACCAGGCACCGTCCTCATGCTCTTCTGGCAGCTCGTCATAAGGGGGAGCCTCCTCCCCAGGAGATGCAGGGAGATGCCAGGGGAAGGCTCCCCTAGGGTGGGCACACGATTAAGTGACACAGTTCCTAGAAGAACGGCCTGTGGAGCTGTTACAGGTGGTTTTCCTGGTAGAAATCGTTGCTGTAAATGATGTTTCCATTTCCAATGTGTGGCTGCCTGAGCTGCCCCTGCACAGGCCCTCACAGAATCGTCACTAACCCACCAGGAACTGGGGGGGTACAGTCACACTGTCCTGGCCTGTGATTCTTTCAGTTTCTTGTAGTGCCCAAACTACGGCTACAATTTGGTTTTCCGTTGGGGTTGCTGAGCCTTGTAATGCCTTGGACCAAAATCCTGCAGGTTCCTTCATATTGTTTGGCCCAGTCACCTGGCACAATCCCCAGGAGACTGTATCATCTAGAATCGTTATTTCCAATTCGAAAGGACGTCCTCGCCTCAGAGCGAACAACGGCACATGCCCACCACAGCCCTCCTGCAGCATCAGAGGCTTCTTGCTGCGGCTTGTTCCACTGCCAGACAACCTGCTGTTTCTGCAGAGGGCACAGTAATACCACCCCATGGGGGTGAAAGTTCTCCAGTGCCCTGAGGGTCCCCAGGAGGTCTGTGACTGTTTCACTGTGACTGGCACAGGAAATCACTGGACTGTTTGCTGGACCTTAGTTGGTATTTCTCTAATCCCACCAAGCCAAACTATTTCCAAAAATTCTACAGTAGTACCAGGGCCCTGTATTCTCTTTGGATTAATTGCTCAGCCACAGCCGTGTAAATGCTCTTTCAGCAACTCGTCAGCTGCTCCAGGTTCTTGCTGTGCCTCTGCCGTCACCACCAGACGCTCCGTGCAGGGGCAGGCAGGCCGGGCAGCCCCGGCGCCACACACCTGCCATCGCCTGCCGGCAGCCCAGGGGCTCTCTGCATCCCCAGGCAGCGCTTGGGAAGTGTACTGCTTTTGTTGCCAGGTAAAGGCAAACTGGTTCTGGCTTTCTGAAGCAATGGCTATTGAAAAGAAAGCGCTAGCAAGATCTATCACCACCTTCCAGGGCTGTAAATTTTTGCTAATTTTTTCTGTAAGAGTAACGATGTCTGGTACCGTAGCTGCAAGCGTGTGTGGGGTGACTTGGTTCAGCCCTCTCTAATCTGCAGTAATTCTCCAAGTGCTGTCTGGTGTCTGAACAGGCCAAACAGGATCATTAAAAGCAGTCACGGTTTCCTTAACGATTCCCACTTGCTGAAGTGCCTGAATGCTGTGAGTCATTCCCTCCCCCCAGAATATGACACTGCTGTACAGTTCCCACCCTGGCAGGCACGGGCAGCACAACGGGATCCCCCCAGGAATCCAGCAGGACGGTTACGTCTCGGGAGGTCAATCCCACTTGTGAAGTCCCAAAGCAGAAGTGACCATTTAAAGTTTCAACTGTTCGTCCTGCCAACACATCAATACCCAGAACACAGTCTTTAATTGTGTCAATTAACACTGCTGTGGTAAATGGAGTGGCATCTCCTACTGTTAAGGTAACCCTAGCTCGGAGGGCAGGAGCTGGATTTCCCCCTAACCCACAGACCGGTGATGTGGCTTCTTCATTATTCATATTACGATGTGATACAGTAATTTCAGCTCCAGCGTCCACCCGAGCTAACACCCCCCCAGCACTCTGCAGTTAAAGGAACACTGGGGCGTCAGTCCCCCTCACGGTAAGAGGCTGCAGTAGCAGCAGTTCTGGGGACCTGCCAACCCTTCATTTCTGCTGTTCGGGCATTTTCCAGGCAGTGCCCGGCCCCGAGGCCGCAGACGAGGTGGAGGGGGGGCGCAGAGTGGGCGGTGGGGCCAGGACCAACCAGCTTTTCTGTGCAGGTGCTAACTTTTGCCATCGGCGAAACATTTCTGATGTTGTGATCCCATTTACTTCTGACTGTGGGACGGCTTGTACAAGATCACTCCCCATGTCTCCTCATCGCCCGTGCTGTAGCTCCTTCTGGGTTTGCTGGCTTCCCTTTATCCACCACCCGAACAGGGAGCCCCAGAATTACAGCCCCAGTTTCCCTCAAGGTATCTGCTAGGGCGCCTACATCCCCCGTACCATTTGTCGCTGCTGGTATGACCAAGGGTTTCAGCGAGGCGGGCGCTCTTCTCAGAAACTGCATTTTGATAGTTCTGGTCACTGCCGCGCTGCCGGGGCTGGATCCTGCAGCCAGCGCCTGAGCCACCCCCACCTGCCGCCCCAGGTGAACACCCTCCTCCATCGTGCACCAGTGCCCCAAGTACAACACCAATTTGTCAGGTTCCATGTATGCTGTTAGAACTGCTGCATGCAACCACTGAGAGAGTGGTGGGGCAGCAATATCTTGCCCATCAGGAGCTCTGATATTTTGCAGCTGAGCATATCCTCGTTGTATCTGATTATCTCCGGCTACGGGGCTTACTAAAGCCTTTTTGCCCGTCGGTAAAGGGATGGATGCAGCTCCACTATCCCAAGCTCGCAAAATCCATGCCAGTATGCCTTCCCCACTCTTTTGTTGATAGATCTCTAAAAATTCCCTTAACTTTTTCAGGGTATAAATTTGCCTGGCCTGGACTCCCTCATCTGCTTGTTCCTTCATTTGTACGGGGGGGCGAGCTCCCACCCCCTCACTGCCTCCTAAATCCAATTTAGACTCAATCTCAGAGTCTGAGGATTCTCTCCAGATATTTCCATCCCATTTCTCAGGATCCCAGGAAGGTTTTGTGATGAGAGCGTGAACTTGGGAAATCGAAACCTTACTTTTCCCATGCCTGACCCTTTGTCTGTCAGCAATACGTGCTACAGGCGCCTGTGGTACCCTGCAGCTCGGAGCACCACTCCGCTTGAGCAGTAATCACTTCTTGTGGAGTCCCGACTTCCTTTTCCAGTTCTCTCATTTTACCCCATAATGCAACAACCTCACAGTGAAGAGCTCCAAGGCCAGTAACTACCAACCATCCCAACCTCACCGCTAATCTGCGAGAAGAATCCGATGCCGCTCACCACGGCAACCCACACACAGCCCTTTGAATCGCCTGGGGGGTAACAGCCACCTCCTCTCTAGTTCAGGACAGGCTTCTGGCAGAGCCAGGAAAGCGGCCACGGGGAGCCAGCCCTCAGCGCTGGACCACCCCGGAACAAGGGGAGTCACCATCAAATTCTTCCCAGTCCCCGACATCTTTCTGAGCCCTGACATGGCTGTTCCTGGGTCCTGCTGACTATGGCAAATGTGTGAGCCAGCCCAGGCAGGACGCAGGAACACCCGCAAAGCCACCGATGAAACACAAACAGTAAATTTATTCTCGTTACCTTGTGCCCCGGGGGTCTCGGCAGCAGCACCCGGGCAGAGCGCGCAGGCGGGGACGCAGCTCTGCAGAGCTCGGCCCTGGCTGGCCAGAAAGGGGAGAGAAAAGGATCCCAAACCCGCTGCTTTCCCCCTCCACCAGGGATTTTCGTGGCGCTTTGATCCCTCCCCCAGCAGGGCTGGAATCTCAGGGATGTTCCACCAGGTGCCCCCGAGTCTCTCCCAGGCCGGCGTTATCTAAACGCGGAGGCTCTACTTGTCGAGCACACAAGGCCAAACAGCAATTAGTGTGATAGATGTGTTTATCGACACCCCAGCTGAGAGTCACTCGGGCGTGTTTACAATGCTCCTCACCCATCTTCCATTATTATCCCACATCTCTGTGCTTTGCACACCTGCCCCCACGCGCTGCAGCCCTGCCTGGCTGGGTTTTCTTGGGGGGGCAGGTTGTGGGGGCTCCCTGCCGCGCCCCACTGCAGCCCTGGGCCCTCCCAGCGGAGACGCTGGGACGTGTCTGCAGAGGGATGCGCTGTCCTGAGCCAGCAGCACGCTGCAGGCACACGTGTTAAACTCCAGGGCAGTAAATGCTCCCAAGGTGAAGGTTCCAGAGAAAAGCAGCAGGTGGTTGTAGGTGGGCACAAATAAGTGGTACTTGCTGGGTTTTTGGGGGAATTAGAGTTACCTAGTTCTTACTGCCCCACCTGGAAATCAAATAGGTGAATTTACCTACAGTCTCATTTACTGAATGAGGGAGATTTTCTTCTTCCTTATTTACCATCATGATACTGCCCCCCAAAAAGCAGAAGACCAAGATACACACTTAAAACAGCCTTAACCCACAGGGAGGCTGAAACGCTTGTTACAAAACACACGTGAGACTCTGGGTTCAGAGGCGCTGTGACTGTGCAGCGCCGCCAGCCCTGACGCACGCAGGCACGGCCCCACGTCAGCCCACGCTGCCTTGAGACCCCAGTCCCTTTGCTGTGAGGATGAAGGAGAGAAAAAATAAGCTGTGGTGCTTCCAGGCGTACACGGTACCGGGAGGCCAGAGCCCTTCCCTGTGGCTGCAGCTGACAGGGAGGGACCCCCGCCCGCGACCTCGCCTCTGGGCCACCCGGAGTCTTCTTTTGCGAAAAGGCTTCTTGGTTTTAGGCACACAGGATCTTTTTCAATTTACTTCCAATTTATCTCAGGAGTTGTCAGCAGCGCCTCTGAATTCCCATGGAGCAATGCGGAGTGACCCTGCGGACCCTGCCAGCGGGACGGCTCATGCCAGCCGGGGATTGCTGTGAGCTCCAGGAGGGCGACACGGCACGTGCTAGCTCAGGCTGCTCAGCACTGGGGGTGTTGTCTTCCTGCTTCTAGGGGGAAACAAGAGCCATTCTGATGGCGGTACAGGCGCACGTCATCGCGTACCTGCTCTTTGTGAGAAACACCAGACACACTCACCTGGAAAGGTAAGAGCTGAGCCTTCCCATGGGACACACTGTTCCCTTGCATTATCTGGGTAAGACAAACGCCTGCCTCTAGGCTTCACCAAACTAGACCCGAGTTCAGGTTTGCAGCTACAGGTGGGGATTTGCACCCAGGGAAAAGCCTTGTCTGACTCCCAGGCGAGGCTCTTCCCCACCAAGACTGTTTTCACTCCCTCGTCCCATTCCCTGGTGCCGCGGTCACGGCCTGTGGGCAGCACCGGTGCTGCACGGCAGCTCACCAGGCCCCGGCCGACGCCGGGCAGGGGAAGGCCAGACTCAGCCCTCGGTGCCGGGGCGAAAGCCCCCACAGCACCCACGTCGCTCCCGGCGCGTGGGAAGCTCGTCCGTGCCAGCAGCAGTGACGGGGCCAAGAGAAAGTTGGAATCTCAAGGACAACGGGCACAGCTCGACAGGCAACTGCCTGCTCCGCACATCCCTCGGGTCTTTGTGTTCCCACTTGTTGTGGCTGGAACCGATAACCGGGGGGGTCGGGACCTCGGGGTCCCGTCAGCCCCCGCGGGGAAGGGCCCCACTCAGCTCGGGGTCAGCCACAGGGCGGGGGGCTCACAGCGTCCCCGGGCTGACCCCGACACAGCCCCGGCGTCCCCAGGCTGCGCAGGGTGAGCGGGCAGGAGCAAGGCGAGGCGCTGGCGGCCGCCCTGGCAGACACTCTGTGGGCAGCAGCAGCAGCAGGAGGAGGAGGAGGAAGGAGAGTCGTGGTCTGCCTCCTCGCCGCAGCCGCCCACATCGTGCCCCGTGGAGACTACGAAGCCGACAGCTTCACAGAAAGAGTGAGTATGAGTACACCTGCTGCAAACAGGATTTTCTTTAAAGACACGTTTGGCCTGAAATGTTTAAAGACATATAAAATCTCATAAACCTGTTCCCTAACTTACGGTGCACCACAAACTGGGAGCCCGTTAGACCCATGTCCCTGTAAGACGCTCCCACCCCCTCCTAGAGGCTTTAGGCCAGTCCAGAGGCTGCTCTTCCCTTTCACTGAAGGCTGATCTTGCTTCTCCTGCAAAATGAATTAATCAGTTAACGTAAAGCTGTGCCTCTACCTCTTTGTACAGAGCTCAACTCCTCGGTTTAGGAAGGGGCATACAGACTCTTGCGTTATTCTTTCACTTGTCTAAAGGGTGTTTTGGGTTCAAAAGATCAGTTTTTTGATACAGTAATTGTCTCCTTTACAACATCTTCCCCTACTTGTGCCTGACAGATCCAGCTGTTTGAGTTCTCTGAGAAAGCAGCAGCTCAGGAGTTCATCTTTGACCATATAAACTGTGTAAGTACGGGATATTTACTTTATTCCGAGTTGTTTTGTTGCTTGCTGACATCCATCCCCCTATGGAGATGGCCAGCATGGCCCTCAGCAGCACGTCTGGGGCTGACGTACCGTCAGCTCACGGCTCTGTTCGAGCCTTTCCCACAGGAGTGACCCTGCTCCCATAAAAACCACCGGTGTCAGCACTCGCAGTCCACAAACGCCGGATAAACAGGGGCAGCACTTTGTGCATTACTCAAACACAAAATACAGTTCCTTGCAACTTTAGCAAAAATCTGGGGAAGAAAGTGTACAAACCCATTTTAGCCAATATCTGGAAGTTTCTTCTTTCTTTTTTTAACCTGATCCTATTCAGCAAAATCAGTTGCAAAACCTTCCTGGAATAACAGCTTATTTGTTTGGCTCAACACACTCACTTAAGGTTGTATTAAAGCAGAGGAACTGTTTTAATTAAACACCATATACCCGCCATAATTCCTCCCCTGTGATTACCAATTTCTTTTTCCAGTTCAAAGGTGAAGGAAGTCACGGAGTGATCCTGTTTTTATACAGTTTACTTTTCTCTAGGACACTTGAAAGGTATATTTCATTGTCTAAGCGTTTTCCTCTGGCTTAGTCACATCTGAAATGGCCCTTTCTTTGTTTTACTTCAATGTCCATTCCTAGTCACTGTGGGAGAGGCAACTGTCCAAGAGGCAGAGGGAGACCCGGGGCTGCGTGTACGGGTGCGGGTCCTGCACACCCCCAGTGCATCCAGGAGTGGGCAGAGGGGCTGCAGGGAGGAGGGAAACCCTCTGCGCACACAGGAGGAGTAACGCAGGGTGTAAAACCAGGAGTTACCCCACTGACAGCAATACTCCCTGTCACAGTCCATTAAACCTAAGCAGGAAAATCACAAGAAGTTTGTTTAAACACAGGATTCTGCCCGTGTGACTATGCTGGCAGCAGTGACCGATCCGGCCTTTCTAAACCCGATGTAATTACATTTGGGTAAAGATGCTTTAGAAAGGTCCAGAGGCACATTTCTACCAGTATAAAACATGATTCATACTAATCTGACCCTGCAATAGCTATTTAGCAAAAAATTGCACCACTACTTCAAACAATCCTGTCCAGGCTGTGCCGGGGCGTAACTGCAGCCTTTCGGCAGAAATTGCACCGAGGGGGTTGAATCTGACACTAAATTTGAATTTTGATAGGAACAGATCTGAAGTGCAAGAGCTCCAGCCGAGCATCACACTGCTGTGTCAGGAGAGCACTGCTGTGCCAACAGCACAGACAAATGAGTGAGCCTGGGATCTCCCCTCCCGTTTCTGCTAATCCAGCAGGGACGGGCAGCGGCCAGGCACCGCTGCCCTAACGCTCTGTGCTTGCTTGGGCAGGGTCCAAGAAGATTTAGACTGCACAGCAACCCCTCTGTTAGAGTTCAGTTTTGGAAACATCACCTGTACACAGGTAAGATTAGCCTCGTTTCTCAAGTTTTAACTTTTTATCGCTCCCACATTTGATTTAGGAAAAAATTCTCACTCGTTAACCCAACTAAAAAAGAAGTGTAAGGCCATAGAAAAATATGCTGTAAATTTGAATCATGACTGTCTATTCTAAAAATGGACTGTAATGATGATGATGATAATAATAAGAGTAATAATGACAATAGTAATAATAAATAATAATAATAATAGTAATAAAGCCACAGGCAGTCTGGCATTCCTGCACTCATGACTGGCCTGACGGAGCTGGGAGCAGGCCCCCAGTCGCTGTCTTGCCAAGGGCTTTGCTGGTGCCCCGTGGCGTGACCGTGACCGTGGGCCGTTCCCCGCAGGCCGTGCTCAGCCTCCTCCTCACGGGCCGAGCGGGCCCGCACGAGCTCGACGGCAGCCGGGAGCAGGGTTCCAGCAGCGGCGCTGGCGATGCCTGGAGGCAGCGGGGCCCAGTGGGCTACCTGTGCTGTGGCGGAGGGCCAGTGGGGTGGCAGGTGAGCGCTGGCTGTCCCCACACCGGCTGTCCCCGCGCCGGCTGTCCGCGTGCCTGGCAGCGAGGCGCCGGGGCACGGCCGCCGTCACCGCGAGGCTTCACCCCTCTCCCCAGGCGAGCCCCGGGCTGAGGACGCCCCGGCTGCCCGTCTGGCTGTGCGGCCTGGCCGGCAGGCACGGCGTCCTCTTTGGCACCGACAGCCAGCTCCTCTCCGACTGGAAAAGGGAGAGAGTCTTCCACCTGCACTTCTACAGCGGGCGGGCGAGAGCAGCCCACCTAACGATAGGTATGCACCCCAGCTCGGGGGGGCGAGAGGAGGGACGGGTGCCCCGCACGGGCCTCGCGTGACTGTGCCCTGCTGCGGCGGGCGGACCGCCAGGTGCTCTGGATTTAATACACATACACAGGCTGTTTGTGCGATCAGCCGTGCACAGAACGTGAGGAGCCTGCTCCAAACAACAGCATAAACCAACACAAACATCAGCCTGGCTTTGAAAGGACCAGCACCGTAACAAGTCCTATAATTTCCTCCCTCTCCTTTCTCTGCGGCACTTGAAGTAAGAAACTTGCAAACACCCCTAAAGGGTAAACCTGCAGGAAAGGAGGTGAATCGAGACTCAGGGCGATGACAGGCAGCGTGGCTGCAGACAAGGATGTGCACGTCTGTTCAGAAAAACAATATGCAAACGTGCCCTGCAGGGAGTCGAGATTTATAGCGCCCGAATTTCCCCAGGGGGACCCACATGGCATGGGGGGCAGCCCCCACCCTCCCGGGGGGGCCGAGTTGGGGTTGCCCTGAGCTCCGTCCTGGAGCATGGCGGGCAGCACACCTGCGGCAACCACTCGGTTCTGCTTTCAACCTTTTCTGAAACTTTTCTGAGGGAGGGTTGGGGGTTTTTTTAACTGCGTTTCGTTTTCAGACACTCATTCGCATCCCTGGGAAGAGGCCCACAGCGAGGGCCCAAGCAGCCCCGGGAACAGGCGCCCGCTTGTGGAGATGGCGATCAGGAGCAAGTGGGCAGGCGCCAGCGTCAGCTGGAACGGGACAGAGCCCTTCTTCTGAAACCGGGCCTCCCACTCGCTGCCGACTCCACCAAACTGCCGTCTGGAGGAGAAAAAACACTTTCACCAATAAAACAGCCCCGGGGGCCTCGAGCAGACGCTGTTCGGGGAGGCGTTGCCCCCACTGGGAAAGCCCGTGCGGGTGGGGAGCGGGTGGCAGCGACGCTGCCCGAGCGTGCAGCTCTCCCAGGTGGTGGGATGCATGTTTCTTCCCTTCCCGGCACGAAAAGGAAAGAGGGAGGCAGTTTGCTTCCCTCCCACGCCAGGCAGAGATTAAGAAACCCAGGTGTCTCTTCAGAGTGCAGTGCAAGTGAAATCAATACTGAGCGTTGACAATATTGTGTGCGTCCAACTTATTTGATCAGCGTGTGCCACTAATTCAGCTGTTTGCAGTAATGTTTCCTCCCAGCTCTCTGACACTGGGACTCCTGCAGCCGGGTCTCCCTCCCCTCAGCCACACCTCGAGCGTGACCCCAGCCACGCTGGCTCACGGAGGTACCCGTGTCCCGCGCACCCGCGGGGAAGCACGGCTCGCACACGGGGACCGGGGCAAAAGGAGCTCTCACCAGGTGCTCCCTGCTGTGAATTCTGGGATTTTACTGACTCGGAGCGTGGCCAAGCCCTGGCACGCTGTGGCAGCTCAGCGCACGCGGGCAGGGCGCATCGCTCCTTGCTCACATTAACCACTTCCTACTTCCTTCCTTACAGACATCACCCAAAAAAGACCTGTTAGTCATACCAAAGCGTGTGTTGCTAATGACAACTGTACTGAGAACAATAAACCTTTCTGCAAGTGATCCAGAAGTTTGGTTTAAATGATTTGAATTTAAAGAGAAAAAAAAAGAAGTGGTTGTAACCAGCCTGAGATTCACGGAATCATCTTGGCTGGAAAAGACCTTGAAGATCATCCAGTCCAACCATTAACCTCACACTGCCCGTTCTCAAAAATTCTCAAAGCCTCAGCCTGGCATGGCGAGGAGCCCGCTGGGTAAGGAGCTAACGCGGGCTCTGCACTTGTCATCGCCCCCCTCCTTCCATTTCTGCTCAGCTCAGAGCTCCCCGAGCGCATGGTGGCCCCACTGCAGGGCTGCAGGTCAGCCCGAGCGCTGCCGTCCCCGGGCACCTGCAGCCCCCGTGACACCGTGACAGGGACCCACCACGGGCAGGGCTGGGAGACCCCAATACTGGGGGGGCACTGCCAAGACAGCACCCCCAGTGCTGGCTGTGGAGCTGCCAGCTCAAGCCAGAGCCTGCGGGGTCAGCAGGGGACAAGAGGGTGGAGAGAAGCCCACAAGGTGCTGTGAGACAGCGGTTATTTTACCTGGTGAAGGCCCTTATGCAAATAAAGAACTAATAATGAATGAGGGAAGCTGCACGGGAGACGCTAACGGAGCTCAGCCGCCCAGCACGGCGCGGTATCGCGCGAGGCTACATGTGCCGGGTGACTGCTAACGGGTCACTACGGCGGTACAAGGGCGCGAGGCCTCCCCGAGCCGCCTGGCCCCTCCTCCCGCTCCCGACAAGCCATGGCCGCGGTCGGTGCCACAGAGGGGCCCAGGGCTGCTGGGGTGTCGGGAGCAGGGTCCCCTGTGCCTTCGGCCGTGGAATCGTGCCCAGGCCGCCCATCTGCCACCCCAGCCCCTGCCGACCCACGGCTCCTCGTCCTGCTCACAAAATGGGGTGCAGCAACGCCCCGACCGCTAAGGACAGGAGGAGGGAGACGCCGGGACTGCCCGAACACGCCCTCGCCGCCTCCCTCGGGCTTTCATCCTCCTGCCCCCACATCTTCAGGTCTTTTTATAACCTTCCCGCAGTGCAGGGCTAAATTTAAGCTGCCGATTTCCTTCAATGAGAACCAAGCCCTTGCTCATTTCTGCGAGGTAACACCACAGTTATGGGTGCTTTAAAAATAAGAAGCAGTAATGACACAATCTGGCTCAAACTTGTCTGAAAACCCCCACAGCCCCAGCACCTCAAAGCTCTGTCCTCACGACAGGGACAACAGCTACAGATTTTCACTTCTAGTCTGGAAATGCCTTTGTAGAAGATAAATAAACCTTGCAACCCCCCCGCCCCCATCCCACAGATACCCAGGGTGCTCTCATGCCCTGAAACAGAGGAATATTTACAGGGATCAGGGGCTGCCCAGCAAGGAGCAAAAGTAACAAATGCCGACACGCAGCAGTGAAACTCCTGCCACGTTTTGGCACCTTGCAAGAGGCGATCTCAGGGAGGAAACAAGTATTATCAGGGCCTCTGGCAGCTCAAGGACGAGCTGCAGGTTTTTACCAAGAAGGAAGAAAACGGGATCAGCTGCACGAAAAGGCTTTTGAGGCCACACGTGGTCGCTGACGGGTGATGGCTCTGCAGCCCAGAGGAGACAAGCAGAGCTCCTTTCTCTGTTGAGCACCGGTTTCCAAATCATCTCTCCACTGCAAACAATTACTGCCATGGCGCAGACAGTGACCCGCGGCGTGGCAGGCGGCCAGGCTGCTGCTGTCAGAGCCGTGCCCTTGCCGGCAGAGGGCCGGCAGCCGGGGGAGGCAGTGGCGGCCTCACCCCGGCCTGGCACTCGCTCGACCCGCTCACACCTGACTGGTGCTTCCCCGTTCACCCCAAGCAGAAGGAATGGACTCTGCTCAGACTATCTTTAAACCAGACACCAACCTTCTAAAAACTATTTTGTTCATTATTTATTTAAGAGAATGCTTTGGGGGTGCTAAAAAAAAGTGGGATAGCCACATTCTGACATTTAGAAAAAACTCAAATATATATATATATATATAGCTTAAATAACATATTTTAAAATTACCCTGTATTACTGAAAGCACAGAAAAACCACATTTTATTTGTATAAACATCCACACCATTCCAGTCTATTTGTGAAAAGGCTCTTATTTTCCCTCTTCCCTACACCACAGAATATCTAATAAACCACAAACCAAGTGAGAGGTCTTCTCCAAGACCACAGGACTATTCTGGCCTTGTTTTCACACCAGGCTGTGGGATCGGGGGGAAACAGACTCAGCACTCCAAGATGGAGACTAGAACCTCGGGGCCTATTAACTCTGATTCTCCAGTCTCAGAAGACACACATACACCTATTGCAAAGTTTCTCAACAGCTTTTACAACTCAGGTTCTCTGTTTTGCTCTGATACAACCTATAGATAAAAAAGATAGAGGGAAATTTCTCAAAATCTTAATAACTAAGTAGCCTGTTTTAGTTTCTATATCCTACAGCCATATAATTTCTAGAGAAAATGATACAAACATCTCAATTATACTGTCTCTGAATCTATTAAAGGTTGGTTTTCCCTGCAGTTAGTTATCAAGAGTTTGGCTTTCAGTTGTGAATTCAGTTTTAACTGGAACCGGTTTGGCAAGCCATCAGTAAAGATTTCAAGCCTAATTTTATTCCAAGATGCCAAAATACTGTCATCCTTTGCGAGTGATTTTTTTTTTCTTTAAATTGCTCAGTGCAACTCGCGGATCTTTTCTTAGTGCCGTCTAACTTCCAGGGCTCGTGGAGAGACAGCTGCCACAGGCTTCACCAGCACAACCCCTCGTTCCTAGAAAAATTCAGCAAGAATTCAGGTGCTCACTCCCATTTGTGCTTCTCCAGCGAAGGCTTTCCTGGTGAGCTCCACCCTAGGATCCTGATAATTTGTACCTCATAAAGCTCAAGGCCTCTCCTTACATCCGAATGCACAGGGCATTATTGGGGGATTTCCCAAAATAGCGAAGAAAACAACGTGCAAACCCTCTGTCAGGAGCATGGCACACAAAAGGATTTTTTCTTGTTTCCTGGCCGGCGCCATCTTGTGCAGTTTAATGGAACTTTATGAACACAAGAAAAAAATCAGACTTCAGCTAATAAGGCACCTCAATTTAATGCAAGTTGAGTACAGATAGTACCTTAACTGAGAAGTTTCCAAGGCCTGGAGTCAAGAATGAGTCACACAGCTGAACATCCTAATGGATCTCTGATAATAACACCACTTTAGTGAAGTATTAAAAAAGCTCGATGTGGGTATCTCGGAAGAAAGTATTGCTCGTTTAAGGACAAGAAGCCTCAGAGACAAATTGCAAGGAGAACTGTCCTGGTTTCGGCTAAATAGAGCTGATTTCATTTTTTTTCCCCCTTCCTTCTTAGTAGCTAGAATAGTGCCGTGTTTTGGATTCAGAATGGGATTTGGTATGAGAAGAATGTTGATAATGCACTGATGTTTTCAGTTGTTGCTAAGAAATCAAGGACTTTTCAACTTCTCGTGTCCTGCTAGTACGCAGGTAAACAAGAAGCTGGCGGGGGAGAATAGCCAAAACAACGGACCCAAAGTGGCCAATGGAATATTCCTGCCATCTCACGTCACGCTCGCTATATAGATGCGGGTTGATCGGGAAGCTCTCTCTGCCTCCCAGCACTGGGGGCTCAGGATTCAATCTGCTCTGGGATCACAAGCCGGCAGCGGGCTGGGCACCGGTCAGCGCGTGGTGAGCAATCCCCTCGTGCATTACTCGTTTGTATTTTCTATGATTGCTATTACTGTTATTATTTTAATTCTATTTTATTTCAGCTATTAACATGTTTTTATCTCAACCTATGGGTCCCCTGACCCCTTCAAGTCTCTCCTCCGTTCCCCGGGAGCAGGGAGGGTGAGCGGTGGCTACGCGGGGCTGGGCTGTGGCCGGGGTTACACCACGACCAGAACAATGAGCCCACAGGCCAACATGCCTCTTTAATGATGCTGCTGCCACCAACGAGCAAACACACTCCTTTATTCCTCGATCTCCCCATAACAGGAAAAGGGATTTGGGGAGATTTCTGTCCTGAGACTTCAGTGTCTTCACTTCTCCAGCATTACTGGAGCAGAAGATGATTAAAGTATCACATTTTTTCCCCAAACTTCTTTTATCTGGGGAATGAAATCAGCCCAACACATTTCCTTGTCTGGTCCCCACACGTGAAACCAAAACTAAGAAAACACCACATTCTAAATATTTTAAACCAGCCCGAAACACCTTTCATTGCTCTTTTTCACATTTTCACCACTACAGCCCGCCACAAGCACCGCGTCGGCCTGTGCCCAGCTCTCCTAACACTCACTTGCCTTTGCAGGAGTCACCTCGGTGACCCCGTCAGCCCCAGCAGTGGTTCCGTGCTCAGGATGGCGGGTGACAGCCCCCGCCGCAGCGACCCACGTGTGAAGAAGTCAAGTGCAGGCCACGAGGGGAGACGCTCCTCACACCTTCCCCACCGCCCTCGCAGGGCGCGGACCGGTCACCACCACCAGCATCTTCATTTTGCTAAAAGGGTTTGGGTATGGAACGTGTTTCATTATTGCTGACAATGATACGTGCTTAATTACTGCCAACAATGACCTGTGCTTAGTTACTGCCAACCACAATCACAGAATCATGGAATGGTTTGGGTGGGAAGGGACCTCAAAGCCCACCCAGTGCCACCCCCTGCCCTGGGCAAGGCCACCTTCCACCAGCCCGGGTTGCCCAAAGCCCCGTCCAACCTGGCCTTGAACCCTTCCAGGGAGGGGGCAGCCACAGCTGCTCTGGGCAGCCTGTGCCAGGGCCTCACCCCCCTCACAGGGGAGAATTTCTCCCTTAGATCTGATCTAAATCTCCCTCTGTCAGTTTAAAACTGTTCCCCCTTGTCCTATCCCTCCCCCTGATGACGAGTTCCTCCCCCCTTTCCCGCAGCCCCTTTCAGCCCTGGGGGCCGCTCTAAGGTCTCCCCGGAGCCTTCTCTTCCCCAGCTGAACCCCCCACCTCTCCCAGCCTGTCCTCACAGGGGGGCTCCAGCCCCCCCAGCATCTCCGTGGCCTCCTCTGGCCCCGCTCCAGCAGGTCCGTGTCCTTCTGCTGTTGGTGCCCCCGAGCTGGACCCAGCCCTGCAGGGGGGTCTCCCAGAGCGGAGCAGAGGGGAGAATCCCCCCCTGGCCCCGTGCCCACCCTGCTCGGGGTGCAGCCCAGCACACGGGGCCTTGCTGGGCTGCGAGTGCACGTTGCTGCCTCACAGGCAGTTTTCCATCCACCAACGGCGCCTCTCCCGTCCTTCTCCCCGGGGCTGCCCTCAATCCTCCCCTCGCCCAGCCTGGGTTTGTGCCTGGGACTGTCCCAACCCATGGGCAGGACCTTGCACTTGGCCTCGTTGAACTTCACGACGTTCAAGGCCGGGTTGGACGGGGCTTGGGGCAACCTGGGCCAGCAGCAGGCGTCGCTGCCCGGGGCAGGGGGGGCACTGGATGGGCTCTGAGGTCCCTCCAGCCCAAACCATTCCATCGTGACGATGATGATGATGACGGTATGTCCAGAATTACTGCGGCCAGCGCCGGGTCGCGAATTACCGCGGACAGCTCCGTTACCCAGGGCAACTCCCCCCCCGCCGCTCCCGCCGCCCGCCCGCCCGGAGCATGCCGGGACCGGGGCGGAGGCCGCGCGCAGCCGCCGCTGGCGTCAGCACCGCCCCCCCCTTCCTCCTCCTCCTCCTCCTCCTCCCCGTCCCTCCGGCGGCCCGATGGTGGCGGCGGCGCGGCGCGATGAGCCGCCCGTCCTCCGCCGGCCCCGGCGCTAACAAGCCCTGCGGCAAACAGCCTCACGCCCCGACCCCCGCCGTGCCCGCCGCCGTTGTCCCGGGGCCCGGCGGGGCGTCTCCGCCGCCGCCCCCCCCCCCTCCTCCTCCTCCACCTCCTCCTCCTCCTCCTCAGCAGCCGCAGCAGCAGCATCACGAACTGACCTCGCTCTTCGAGTGCCCTGTCTGCTTCGACTATGTGCTGCCGCCCATCCTCCAGTGCCAGGCCGGGCACCTGGTCTGCAACCAATGCCGGCAGAAGCTGAGCCTCTGCCCCACGTGTCGGGGCTCCCTCACCCCCAGCATCCGGAATTTGGCCATGGAGAAGGTGGCCTCGGCCGTGCTCTTCCCCTGCAAGGTAAGGGGTTGGCACGGGGACGGGGATGGCGGTGGGGGGGACGGGGGACGGGCGGCTGCCCGGCCCCCCCCCCCCCCCCCCCCCGCCATCCCCGTCCCCTTGCCCTCCGTCTTCATGCTTTCCAAAAACCTCTCTCTGAGAAAAGCAGGGCGCCTCTCCCCCCCCCCCCCCCCCAGAAAAAGAGCGAAACTTTCCCTCTCCCCCCAAAAAACTCGACCTCCTGGGGGACGCGGTTGTCGTGTTTGCGCGCTGACGCGGAATCTCCCCGGTGGGTTTTTTGCCTCGCCTTCGTCGGTGGTTTGGTACAGAAATATTGGCGTTGACGGGAAGGCTTGAAGGAGCTGTCTGAGGTTGGTCCAACGTAGAGCAGGTTCGCTTGGGAGTTTGCAGAAAGTGGTGATTTCTCAGCATTTACAGTCATGCCTGTGCCAAAGATGCCCAAGGAGTCTCCTCCCGTGGGACTCGCCCAGAGGCACTGCAAGGCAGCAAAGCTGGAGCTCTGCAGTTTCGTTTCCTGCTGGGCCATGTTTTGGTCTTTTGGTCCCTTTACTTCTTCCTCATCACGAGCACAGGAAGCCCTTGCCAGCCCTCAGTAGCCTCTGTCATGGTTCTGCAGGTTTCTAAAGTGAAACAGGGTGACAGCACTAATAATCCTTTCTGAGTCACTGGAAATCCCGCTCTAAATTTTGTCCCAGTATTTGGCATAACCACTAGATACAAAGGCTGGACCTTTTTTTTCCCCTCCTAGTTATTTTAGCCTGTGCCGATGCTCAGTCTCAAAATAGTGTTTTATGGAGGTAACAGAAATTCTGTCCGTGTCTCTCAGCTCTCCGCAGCCCGCTTTCGAAAGGGCAGGGGCTGGTAAGCTCTCAGGTCGGTCGTTGCATCTGAACAAGGCTTTTTTCAAGTCTGTTCTGTCCCAGCACTATGTCAGGTATTCAGATTAAACATTTAAGTCTTTTTTTCAAGGGAGTTTTCTACCTAAAGGAACTAGGTGAGCGGCTCCAAAGTGCGCACTGGCGGTCACCAGGCGGGCAGTTACGTACGTGCAGGCAATGCTGAGTGGGTCCTTTTTACGTCCTCCTGGAGCCCCTGGACGCTCGTACCTCTGTGATACCGAAAGCACTTTAAAACCACAGGCTGAAGTGATCGAGGGACAGATACAGAACTGCTGGAGCCGTCGCTGATGTGGAATATGGAAAGAAAGTTTTAAAATAGAGAGGTGTCCGTGCGAGGGGCAGAGCTGTGGTCAGGCTCGCGGTGGGACCGTGGAGCCGGAGCGGGCGCTGCTGGGCTCCAGGGTGGGCACGGTGAGTTTCCTGGGAAGAGCTGTGAGCAGGCGCTCGCCGCCTCTGCCTGGGAAAACCCGTCCCGGGCAGCAGCTTTCCCCGGCCAGCCCGCAGGAGTGTCGCTGAGGATGTGCAGGGAGAAACGGCTCCTCCGGAGTGAGTCCTCCGCGGTGGCTCCCACAGCACGGCCCGGGCGGCGGCCAGAGCCCCGTCTGCCGTGGGGCCGGGGGGTGACAGGGTGGGGTGGCTGTCGGTGTCTCGCAGAGCTTTTGGTAGGTGGGGCCGTTTCACCGCTCGTCCTCGAACGGGAATTACCCTCGCGGGGGCAATAACAGACACGGGTCCTCTCTGGTGAAGGTGGCAGCGAGCCGCCCAGCCGTGACCCAGCCCGAGCCCCGGGGAGTACAGACAGCCAGGGCGCATTTTTCACTGAAACGCTGGCCTACTTCTCCTTTTCTAAAGTGTCTCGTCAGGCTCATTGTGACAGCTGGCATTCCCTGCCCGTCCGAAATGGAGCATCCAGGCTGGAGCGGCTCCCTGGAGCCCTCCGCTGCACCGGGCACAGCTCTGCTCACCCCCACACATCCCTACGCCTTGCGGGTAAACAAAGCCTAGAGGGAAGGAAAAGCCTGCAGACCCTTCCCCATAAAAGGAACTTCACAGACAAAGTGTGGGAGAAGGAAGAAAAAGCCTACAGACCCTTCCCTGTAAGGAGAAGATGAGACATTCCTGACTTTACCTGTCAGACGTTCCTTTACTCACTTGCTAACAGAAATGTTTCCTAAGCCCATAATTGAAGGGACTGGCTCCTTCACTCCCTGAGGTTTCCTTTCTCCATGGGTGGAGGAGTAAGCACCAACAAAGAGAAGCATCTCTGAGAACACCCCTCACCCTGTGCGCCCCTGGGAGAACCAAGTAGTGATCCCTGCGTCGGTCGGGCCAGTTGTGGTTCAGGTGTAGCAGCTGTAAACGCTTCTCCAGTTGGGTGTTCTCTAAACCACATGGTGGCTAGCACATGGCAACCACTTAAGAAAATGGCATTTCCAAAAATTCCTCCAAGCATCGCTGCCATGGTTGACATCGTGCTCTCCAAAGCCATGCCCTGGAGGAGGAGGGATGCTGGTGGGGTTTGCAGTGGCAGAAGCAAGCGCTGGGTGTCGGGCAGCTCAGCGTCTTGGCTGGGGGTGGGGGAGAGCTTCTCTGTGACCCGCGGCGTTCGGTGCGCTCTGTGTAACCCACGTGTGGGGCTGTGCTGTCGGCGTGTCGCAGGCTGTGGGCTGGGCTCCTGCTGCCTCAGAGCTGGGTCTGGTTTCTTGGTGCGGTGCCTGCAGGCCAGTTCAGAGCTGGGAGAGCTGGCGGGTGCCTCCGAACCAGCTGCACCTCGCAGCTGCCCCATCTGATGCCAGCAGGATGTGGAGTGCCCCTGCGCCGTGCTGCCGCAGCCACACATCCCTTGGACCCCAAAACACGGCGCTCACGGGGCCCCATGTCCTGGAGCGTGCCACGGTGTGACCCGTGCGTCCTCCCTGCGTACCCGCGTCCGCTCGTCAGGCAGCCAGAGGCTCCTCGCCGAGGTCTAAGTCAGTCCCTGTTCCTCTTCCCTCATGTGCGCCCTCTCTTTTTCCTGCTGTGAGCAGTTCCTGCTCTGCGGCTTTCACTGTTCCCAAGAGCTACACAGTGAAATTAGCACCTTAACACTTCCCACTCGTGCTCCTTGGGCCCGGACACAGCCACAGGCCGTCAGGGCTGTAGCTCTCAGCCAGCGTTAGGACGGTCAGCGGCACGCAGCGGGGAGGTGACCCGCCGTGCCCCATCGGGTGCTGCAGTCGCTCGCCCCGTGCCGGGGCCTGGCTCCGGTCTGACTTGCCTTCACCGCGATAAGGGAACCTGACGTCAGGGGCTGGGGCGGGAGAGAAAGTCAGAGCTCTAGAAAATGTTAAGGAACAAACAGACGGTGGTCTGTGTGGAGAAGGTCGTGCACGTCTAGAGACAGCGAGGAACGGTACTCAAAATAAATAGGACTGAGACACGACGGAGCTGACAGAAAAGGGATTTGGTGTTGCCTGTGGCTATGGCTGCTCTGAGGGTTGTTCTTCTTAAAACGCTTTAAGAAAGAATTACAGTTATTGCACCTCTGTGCTTTAATGGGGCTTTGGAAAAATATCTGTGGGAGGATTTAGATCTTATATTTTCAGTAACTTTAAAATGCTTTTTCATGCTCTAAGCAATCTCCAGAAGATAAAGTGCATGTCATAAACACACTCAAACTCCTAATTAATGAGTGCCAAAAGGAATTAGTTGTTTTCTTTCATCTTTTAAATAAGTGCAAGTGGAAAATAATATAAAGGTGCTCTCTAGTTGTGAAGGTGACTTAATTTGGGTGTAAGTTCTTCCATAACTTTGGGGTTTTGTCCAATACTATGAAAGAAAATAAATGTTAGGATTTATTTCCTTTATATAGCCAATGGCTATGAAAGAAAAATCTTAGGAGCTGGGAGCTTCCTGAACAGACACCGGGATCCATTTTCACAGCAGTGGCGTGAGGCACGCCGTGGCCCTTAGCCGCTAAGCTGGGCCTGGTGCCCTGGCTAGCTGAGCAGCGCAGGGTGGCAGGGGCGCTTCTCGATTTACCCGCTTCACCCCAAGTCTGTGAGGAGAGGAGCTGCGAGTGCTCCCTGCGGGCAGTGGCAGGACCGCGGTCCCCCTGCGCCCGCGAGCGTTAGCGGCGCCCTGCCGCGCTCCGCTGGCCTTCTGCGGTGGGACCCCACAGACAAAGATCTTTGTGCTTGAGCGATCTTGGCACGGCCGTGGAAGGGCCGTGGGACCACCACTCCCCGTCTGCCCTCTAAAACTCCAGGCAGCTCCTGCTTGCATTTCAGTTTGTAATAGAATTTACCTCCAACATAGACGGGCAAAACCAAACCAGCACTGAGGGAAGAATATCCAACAGCAAAGGCAGTGTTTGTGTACACGCTGGGAGCAGCCCGGCTGGCACCTCTGGGGAGAGCCTTTAGCAGGGTATGGCAGGGAAACGAAGGAAAAAACCAAACCCCAAAATAATCCCTCCCCGAAACTCCTTGCATAGATACACCAGCGAATTAATCACTGCTGTGATTAATTCAACCGAGCAGTAAGTTCTACTTACAATAAAGGAAATCACTTTTCTAGTTATTACAGGCATTCAAAAAATCTTAAGTACACGGGGCTTGATTTTTCAGGGGGTTGAACCCCTTTCTTACCAGCCTTCTAGGAATGGTGGGGCTCTGCAGCTGGGAAGCCAGGACAGCCACCTCGCGTGACGAGTCTCCCAAGGTCCCTGAGCGCAGCCGTCCGTAGCTGGAGATGCTGCCACGTTTCTGAGCCTCCAGACGGTTCTACTCCTTGTGAAGAAAAGTGAAGCCCATAAATTCATTGTAGCGCACTCTTACGCTTTGCTTTGTGGAAAAATCTTTCTGCACCTCACAACCACCGCTTTGTATTTAAAAAGTGGAAGGCAGAGTGAGACTGTATACAAACTAACAAGTCCTAAACAATGCCAGACTAGTCACTTGAGGTTTCTTTAGGCGGGTGGTGGGGAACTGCTGTGTCCTGAGACCACTGCTGCTGCACCATGGCTCAAGGAAGGCCTGGCAGGCTTCCCACGTAAGCAAACAACTTGGAAACAGAAACTGCACATTCGTGTTATTGCTGTCTACAAACCTACCCCTGTATATTGCCCAGTGCTGCCTCTACAGAGCCTTTCTTTAATTAAAAATTCTAAAGATTTGAAGTAAATATACTAAACCTAAATAAGGCCATACTTGTTATTTGCAAGGCACAGTAGACTGATAAAGCGGTGGGGTTTTCTTCTAATAAAAACGCGGTTTATTTTGTTTTTAACAGAACAGACGTCCCTCGCACACAGGGCTCTGCTCACACCACCCCGCCCGCTCGTGCCCAGCGCTCCCGTGCTCCGCAGGGGCCTCGCCCCGGTGAGCGGTGGCGGCAGAGGCAGCGCCGCTGGCAGAGCAGGGTCCGTACGCGCGCTCCGGGCTCCTCACCGCCGCGAGCCTCGGGGAAGCAGAAGCTCCCTGTTTTCTGGGCTGGACCTCGCCGTGCGTCCCGCGAGCGCTGCCCACGGTCGCTGCTGGACGGGGCTGAAGCATTCAGCCAATGCTCTGGAAGGCTGGGGGGACCTTAAAAGCGAGGACAGACATTTCAGAAAGCACGGGAGGAGGGAGAAGCATGAGAGGGCCTCAGGCCCCTGAGCACTGCTGACACAGGAGCAGGCAGGCCTCTTCTTCCCAGAAGCATTATTTGTATCTAAGGTGGAGGGAGAGTGCCAGTGAGAGTGGGAGGGACTGGGACCTGGCAGTCTATTCCCAGCTCTGCCAGATTTCCCACGTGGCTTCAGACAAGTTACTTTAATCCTGTATCCCTGCCTGCCTTGGTTTACAGGGTTGGTAATACTGGCCTGTCTCTGATGAGCACTTCCAAGCTTAACTGATGTTTTCCAAAGGCTTTAGGACACTAAGAGCTTTAGAAAGCTCTCCCATCCGAGTGAGGTTCAGGGCAGCACACACAGAGCGGCCGACGTGGCAGAAACGCGGTGCGCAAAGTCACAGGTATGGTGATGAGCCCTGGGCTTACAGTTTCCTCTTAGGAAGGAGAATACAGTGCTAAACAAACGACTGTGAAAACAAGTACGTGATACTTTCCAGCGTGGAATGCTAGAAATGGTGGGAAGGGCAATGCAAAAGCAGAAAAGAGCCAGGCCAGCCCAGGCGTTAGCGGCCCGCCGGCAGCCCTGGCTGCCCGTCGCGGGGACACGGCAGAGGCAGACAAGGTGCACGGGCCGAGCAGCTCAAGGCTGCACCCCAACCATATGCAGCAGAGACGGGGCAGGTCCGAGGGCTGCGATCCATAGAGGTGACTGACACCTGCCAAGCAGCACGAGGACAGCAGGTTGGGTTTTGCTGCTGAGCGTCTCCCAGCGCTGGGAGGGCTCCGCACCAAGCGAAACCCGCAGCGAGGGGTTCAGGGGCACACAAGCCAGCACTTCTCACAGCCAAGGGCAGAGCCACCGCCCTTTGCTCCTCTTGCTTTTACACTCTCGGCTCTGTGGCCACCACTGGTCACCGCCACACAGACGGCTGGTTTCGCCCCCTCAGCAGCTTGTGTTGTCGTAACTGGTTTTGTTCACACGTACCTGGGCCGCTGCGCTATGCGGCGGGGCAGCAGGCACAGCACACAGCACGCGGCGTGTTTGCCATGCCGGGGCTTCAGCCTTTGGCCAGAGGATGCCTCGTTCCACTGCGACACCCTGAGTAAAGCCCTCAGCAAAGGATTAAGCAGCAGGGGCAGACACATAAGGGAAGGCTCACGTTAACTCCCTGTGGCTTATAAAACAAGCTGCTCCAGAGGCGCAAGGTCAAGTTTCTGTCCCAGGGTTCCTCGTGCCGTGTTCACAGCGTGGGTGATTTGCATCTTGGGCATTTAACCCTCTGAGCTGAAACTTCTTGCACACGTATTAGCCCAGAAACAGTCATTTATACCTCAGTTATATCTGTCCTTCAGGAAGCGTCATAGCATCCATGAGCAGCCACGCACGCACATCATGACAGGGTCAGAGGTGTTGATGTGGCTACAGGTACCTACAGACTGGGAGCTGTGCTCTCGGTGAGGACAGCAGGGCTTGTTTTCTCTGTAGGGGTAGTGTGAAAGCAGTAACACCGTCAGTCAGGCAACTGCACTGACTGTAGGAAGAGCATCCACACTTGTTTGAAGCAAATTAACCTCCAAGTTGCCCAGCGACACCAAGAGAAGTTTGATGGTGGTTATTTGTGTGCTAGCGTTGTGCTCGGTGAAAAAACCATCCTCTCTCTTTCCACTTCTCACAAGTGCAGTGTTGAAACTTTCCCAGTGTTTAAAAAAAGCTGGGGGGAGCCTGCCTTTGAATTTAATGGCAGTGCTTTTGCTCTGTGACAGTACTAAGGCACATCTATTACAAACACTTCACTCTAGCAGCTGTTTGCTGAAACCAGCATCCTTTTTTCTTTTTAAAGAAAAGAAAAATCCAAACCAGGACCACTTCAGCTGATCTGGACCAATCAGATCTAACTACCACAGCAAATCTAACTACAACTCAGCTTTACAATCCATTTTCTCTAAGTGCTTGTGTTAGAAAAAAAACACCACAAAAGACAAGAAGAATCCATTTTTAAGTGGAAACAAACATAAGTAAAGCCCAGCTCTGAATCCAGGGCTGAATAGAAGTATCTAATGTAAAATTTGCAGTGAGAGCAAGAGTTGTGGTTGGTCACCAGTGTTCAGTTGACAGGTGGGAACAGCGAACGCTAGTGCTGGTGCCTTTCCTGACAGCTTGTATTTGGTCTCTTTCCAGTACGCCACAACAGGCTGCTCTCTGACACTCCACCACACAGAAAAGCCAGAGCATGAAGACATCTGCGAGTACCGGCCCTACTCCTGCCCCTGCCCTGGTGCCTCCTGCAAGTGGCAGGGATCCCTGGAAGCCGTGATGTCCCACCTCATGCACGCTCACAAAAGCATCACCACCCTTCAGGGAGAAGACATCGTTTTTCTCGCCACAGACATTAACCTCCCGGGGGCGGTGGACTGGGTGATGATGCAGTCGTGCTTCGGCCACCACTTCATGCTCGTGCTGGAGAAACAAGAGAAGTATGAGGGTCACCAGCAGTTTTTTGCCATCGTGCTGCTCATCGGCACCCGTAAGCAAGCGGAGAACTTTGCGTACAGACTGGAGCTGAACGGCAACCGCCGCCGGCTGACCTGGGAGGCGACGCCCCGCTCCATCCACGACGGGGTGTCTGCGGCCATCCTCAACAGCGACTGCCTGGTTTTTGACACGGCGATAGCACACCTCTTTGCTGACAACGGAAACCTCGGCATTAACGTGACTATTTCTACGTGTTGTCCGTGATGTGTTTGCATAGCTTGGGAAACCTGGGCAGTCTGGACAGAGCGCTTCACCTTCACCAAGGGTTTTCTTTCTGTTCTGTTTTTTTTAATTATATTCAACTATGTCATCGTGTGTGCTAAGGTTCCTAACTAGCCAACATTTTTAACTTTGGAGAGAAGAGGAACAAGAGTGTCCTGTAAGTCATACGAGTGGGAAAAGGTTTTTTTAAATTCTTGGGTGCCTTAGGAAGATTCCCCCCACAGAGTCACCTTTTTTAATTTAATTATGTTTTATTTAAAGAGCGCTTCCATTAGACATGTGGCTTAAGAGACCTGAAGGACTGCATTCCTGTTCGGAACACAGCCCTTTCAGCAGGAACGCAGACTGGCTCTCTCATTGGTGAGCTTTAATAACAGTTTTTAATAGACAGGAAAGAAATCCAAGCAATCTCTCTCAAGAGAAGTTGTGACTCAAAGGGGAACAATAGGTACTTCAGTGCTGATAATCCATTTCCTGCTACCTTGTTAAAAAGGAGTGGGCATCGGATCATTTGCTGTGTTTTTAAAAGAAAACAGGGGAGGAGGGGCTGGGGGAAGGCACGGCAGGTTTCAGGGAGCCCAGCACAGGGCGGGCAGAGGGGGAGGCAGGAGGCACAGCTCTCCCGCATCTCCAAGGCCAGAGCCAGTACTACAGAAACACACTCGAGCTGTCCACGCACAGCTGCCCTTGGAGACATACTTGACTATTGTAAGAGACTAATAATATAGCAAGAGCTTTATGGCCAGTGTCGCGTCAGTTGCTATTTAAGTTTTGTTGCCATATTTACTTTTATTTTGTAATAAATATTTTGCAAAAACTACACCGCAGAGCAGTCACAGCCGCTTCCCGGTTACTTTTTGGATGTGCTGGGCTTTCCCCGGGCAGGGGGCAGGGGCTGGCTGCCCCGGGCAAGGGGTAGGACCTGAGGGGAGCTGCCCCCGCCCAGCCCTGCTGCCAGTGGGTGCTGGGGGTGGGTGCTTCCCAGTACGAGCAGGGGAACCGGGTGGGGATTTGCATCCCAGGGCCCACCGAGACAGCCCCACTCATCTGTCACCGAAGCTGAATCTGCCTGCAGGTCCCTCTCTGCAACCAGAGCCTTCTGCCTGAATCGCTCAAGAAAACACCAGCTCACAGATGGCTTTGCTGAATATTGAGCTGTTTGCCTTTTGGAAGAGGCAGTGAGTTGTGCGGTGATAGAATCTGCTGAGTTACTCAGCGGTAGGAAGCCTCACAGTAGTGGAAAACTACATGTAAAGTGACAGGTGAAGCTTGGTGTGAATAAATGTAACATAGGGAGAAAAACCCATCCTAACGGCAGCCCTCCAGGGAAGAGCTCCTTGGAGTTACGCCAGTCCCACGCAAACCTCGCCCCGTGCCTGGTAGCTCTCCCCAGAGAAGCACACGAGAATGACAAGGAGCAAAGCAGCAAAGGGAGCTTGTTCCGGCCCTGAGAATTTGGAAGTGGCCACGGAAAAAAACCTCCCAAGGAATTAATGGTCTTTTCGTATCCAGTTCCTATGAAGATCCCACATTTGATCTCCGTCCGCTGTGCTGGCAGAATGCCAGTGAACTCATTTGCTCCTGCTTAAGCAGGATCAAAGTCGAGCTGGGGCTCTGGCAGGTGTTAACACCAGTGCTTTCGGCAGAACTTGTTAAGCAAGAATTACTACGGATTTGATTAATTCTCCCATATTTCAGCAACATTAATATCAGAAGATAATTTTTCTTACTGACAGTTGGGGCATAAGAGGTTTTTGTGTAAAGCAAAACTCTGAAGCGTGTCTTTGATTATAGCAGGATTAATGAAATTAATTACTCCAATGTTGCCTATAACCCACATCAGGTAAGTTAACACACATGATTTCATTAGGTCTTTCCACACCATTCAGCTCTGAAGGAATGGCAAACTTTGGTTATACCTCACAGCAAAAGAAAACAAAACCAACACCCAGTATCTTTTCTAACTGAAACTGAATTCAAGACAAGGAATACCTCAGCTGGTACTGCCAAAAAGTGGTGTGTTTCCTCTTCAGCTCAGGGAATGAACAGGCCACATTCGTTCCAGCACTTGATTGAAGTGTTTCGGGTTTTCTTCCCTACGCAGCTGGGTCGACTTCCCGAGGGTGATGGCTGAGGGCCAGAGGCAGTAGAGGCTTGCAGGGCACCAGCACCTTGCCAAGGGAAGTAGCAGCGCATCAGTAAATATGTGAAAGCTCCCCAAAATATTCAGAAAAAGGTTACTGAGGCCAGCCAGGTTTTCTTAACAAAACTCCCGACCACCCACAAAGCAACCCGACTTTGAAATGGAAACGCACCCGGAGAAAACCCTGCCCAGGAGCCGGCAGCAGCCGGGGAGGCAGAGCAGGCCGGCCTCCCCGCCGCGGAGCTCGCCCCCCGCCCAGCCAGGCTGCGGCAAACAGCTGCACCCAAGAGCCCCGCGCGGGGTACCGGGGTACCCCAACCCCGCTGGGCCCCACCAGCGACCAGGAGCGGTGCCTGGGAAGCAGTTTTCCTCTTGAGTCGCTACAGTGCATTGCTGACAGGCCTCCCTAAGAGCAACTTCCACTGTAAACACTAAGAAAAACGCAAAAACTCCTAGGGGCTGATGAATGTATAAGCCAGCGCTCGGCACAAGGCTGGGGAGGGGCTCCCGGGGGGGCCGTGTGCCGCTGGCGATGTCGGGGTCTGCACCGACCGCATCTCCCAGGACCGCCCCGGTGCTGCGGGGAGCCACCAGCACCGACGGCGGCCGGGCAGTGCGGCCAAACGCCACGCTAACGCCCCTGCCTGCGCCTCAACGTATTCTTTCCATTTTTTAAAATGAGTAGGACTTACTTATTGTCTCGTAGAACTCGCGTGCTTGTAAGACAACTGCTAATTCTTATACAGAGTCCGGATAACATAGCACACATGCTTTGTCCTAAGGTGATCTAAAGGCAGCGCTTGTTTGCAAACGCCGCATCTGAAGAAAACTCTTTCGTTCTTTTGTTCTCCGAGCCGTGAGCGCAGGTTCCTTGCAGGGGCCCGGCAGCACCTTGTGCTGCGGGCGGCGGCAGCGGCAGGTGTAGAACAAGCGCGTGGCACAAACGCAAGGGCTCTGCAGGGGCGGGTGCTCCGGGCACGCCCAGGGGCTCCTGCCCGGCCGGGCCAGTCACACCGGGCTTTGTAACCGGCGCTTCGCCTTCCACCCACCTCCCGTTACCGCGCAAGAGGCGGCGGCTCGGCTGCGGCGGCTCGCTAGGCCCACAGCCGCGGCCTGCGGAGGTGCCGGGACGCAGCCGCACCGGCCCCGCGCACCCCCCCCCCGCCCCGGCTTTACGGGGGTGACCGCCGGCAGCGGAACCGGCGCGGCCCAACGCCCCGGCGGGCCCCGGCCCCGCAGCGGGCCCGGCCGCGCCGCCCCCCGCCTCCGGCGGAGCCGCCGCCGTCCCGGCAGCCCCCGCGCCCGCCCGCCGCCGTCCCGGCAGCCCCCGCGCCCGCCGCGTTTCCTTGGAGACAGCGCGCGCCAGGGCCGCCCGCGAGGCCGGGGCCGGGCCGTCATGGCCGGTGCGGGCCGGTGCGGGCCGGGAGCGGGGCCGAGCGTCCTTCGGCCTCGCAGGGGCGCGGGGCGGGAGGGGCCGGGCCGGGCAGCGCAGCGCGGCTTCTCCCCGCGCATCCCCCCGGTGTCGCGGGCGGGCCCCGCCGCCCTTGGCTCTCCAGGAGAGAGCGGCAGGGTCGGTAGTGCCGGCTGCGGGCGGGCCCGGGGCCGGGAAGGTGTCCCGGCCGGCGGCAGCTGCCCGCGGCTGCGGTGCGCTCCGGGCCCTGCACGCACCGGGATGCGCCTTCAGCCCCCGTTAGGTACCGCCAGGCGCCGCTGGCTCCGTCTGCCGGGGATGTGATTAACCACGCTCGGGGTCTCCTCCGTTAGTAGGACCGTGGGGGGCCGCCCCTTCGAAGTCATCGTGTGTGACTAACCGCTGGGTTTGTGTCTTGAATCAAGGGAAGCGGAAACGTCGGGCAGTGTGGAAGCTGTGGCGGCGCGGGAGCTGCCGGGGCTCTCGGTGCCGACGCAGACAGGCGCTGGTGGGCTTCACCGACACGCCGACAGAGAACCAAGTAAGAAACAGCTTTGTTCGACAGAGATGTTGCTCACTTGTTTTGGCTTTCACTCCCGCTGCCTTCTAGTCCAGGGTCCTTCATGGAAGACACGTAACTTCGTGATTTCCCAAAGATCCTTTTGCAAAGTGGTGGCAGACCCGGAGAGCAGCCCCCGGGAACCCCCCCCTGCAGGGCCCCCGTTAACCCCTCTGCGGAGCCGCCTCCAAACCCCCCCCGGGTCCCCGTGAAGGTGCAGGAACACGGCGCAGGCCGGCGGAGCGCTCAGCAGCTGGCAGAGACCACGTCTTGTGTTCCCGGGAGAGGTGGTGGCAGAGCCTCTATGGAGCGCTGAAAATACCTCGACCTTCTTTCTCCTGCTGCTCGGCTGAGTCGTGCCGGCGCGTGACCGAGTGCCCGGCTCCTTCGCTGAGGCACCGCACCCCAGCACGCAGCCGCCGGCAGCACGGGCTGCCTGACCCCATCCCTTGTGGGCCGCACATCCAACAGCCTCGGGGTTTCCTTTCCAAGGCCAGGCAGCTCTCCTCCCTGGGAGAGCGTCGCCTGCATCTCACCCGCCTCCGAGAGCAGGAGGAAAGATCTGGGCCACAAAATGCAGGCGCCAGCGGGCGGTGCTGGCGAGCTGTGTGCAGCCCCGTCCCCGCGGAAGGGGGACACGCAGCCCACGGCAGAGGAACATCGATGGCTTCTCGCTGCTGCTCATGCGGGGTTTACGATCTGTCACTCTGTGACACAGCTTCGGGCAGAGGGTGGTCACGACCCCGTCTTTGAACTGTGATTTAAAAAACCAAAGTTCAGGCACACATCAGCCGCATCATTCAGTCTCCTGGAAGTGCCAGTGAATCCCGCAGCACCACTTTCTGCTTTTCCTCCTGGAGCTTTCGCTTCCAGGCACGTTCCAGAGCTGCGGCTCCCGCTGCAGTCCTGGGAGTTGGGTGCTGACCTGGGGCTGTTGTGATTTTTACCCCATCCTTTTTAAATACACATTCTGATTTTTTCATACTTCCCAAAGCGGACTTAGGAAGGATTTAGTATTTCAGCCTGCCCAGAGTTTCATCTGGCCAAATGTTTTCTGGAAAGCAGGACAACCTTAGAAGGGCATGACAAATTCTGTGGTGACAAGGGGAACTGAAGTTCAGGATTGAAAGAGCTAGGAATGCGTTTAGTGTGCCCAGAGCAGGGGCTACGGTGGCTGGCACACGGGGCTGTGACTCCCCAGGGAAGGGATGTACGTGGGACAGTGTGCAGGTGTGCACCTGGGGCACTGCCCATGGGAGGGAACCGGGCACCCGCTCAGCAGAGAGGTTTCCTGTTGCCCCAAAGGCCAAAAACCCCTTCACTGCACTTGCACAGCAGAGTGCCCTCGGAAATGAGAAAAATCTTCAACTGTCTCTACAGCTCTTTCTTCTTAGGACAAGAGAGGCTGGAAAGGCTTCAGAGGATGATGCAGGATTAGATTAGTGCTCGAGTCGCTGACCCCAAGCACCCGGCCTCTCCGTGCCTCCGACGGGAGGGTTTTGTACAGCCTGGGTGGGGGGTCAAGGCCCGGGGCAGCCGATGGGGCTGCCGAGGCAAGGCTGGCGTGCTGAATGAGGAACAGAACAAGTGTCTCTAGAAGGGCAGCTTTCCGAGAACACAGCCCTGCTGCTCAGTAATTGTCGTTATCACCACTGCAGCCCCGTCGGAAGAGTTCAGCAGCTTAGATGTCCTGCGTGACACGGAGGTAAGGACTCGCCCGGTCGTGTTTATACATTTTATGTTTAATGGTTTTACCCCTGAACAAAGAGATGATGACTCCACATTGGTTTTGGTGTTTTCCACTTTGAGTTTGAAGGAGATTTTGTGAAGCTATTCAAGAAGTCGCTGTGCACACTGCCGTCCGTCGGCCTGCCCGCCCTCCTGGCCCACAGACCCGAAGCCTCTCGAGAAAACCTACAGATCCAGGTGAGCCAGTGGCGGGTGCTCCCTACTCTGGCGCTTTTTCTGTTTATTTTAAATTCCTACCATTCTCATGAGGAAAAATACAGTATTGTTTGCTAAGCCAGTGCCGGAGTTCCTTTATGAAGGGGGTTTTCTTTTGTGAGGCTGTTGAGATGCTGCTTGTTGCACACACCTCCACAGCAGGAGGCTGCGCAGCTCCTCCCCCACCGCCACATCCTGTGTTGAGAATTTCCTAGCAGAAGATTTTACTCTTTGGCTACAACAGAGATACAAAATGTATATAAATACTAGGTGTACAGTCCAAGAATACATGCAGGGCACAGCCCTCCCAGTAACCCTTAGCAGAATGAAGTCACCAAAGAGTTAAGCCAAGGCGTGAGGAGGGGAGCGAGGGGATTCCCAGGAACTCTGCGCTCCAGAGAAGGCAGGTGTTTCAAACTGCTGTTCAGGAAAGGATTTGAATGGAAGTGTTGCACAGGTAGTGGAGTAAATGAGGTGCAAGTGCAGCGCAGCAGCCGAGCAGCCTGGAGCAGGTGCCCATCACCCCTCGCTGCTGCACCGGCCGCTCTCACCCTGAGCAGGGCCGCACCGGGGACCGGGGTCCGCAGACACGAAGCTCAGCACCATGCTCCTGGCAGCTGCACCAGGAGTGACACACTGAAAAATGTGTTGTCAAAAAACAGGTTATTTCTCTCAGAATATCTAGTACCTATCCTCAGAATGTATCCTGCAGCAGCCCTGATTTGCATCTGGCCAAATGTGCTCAGTCTTTTGCCAGCAAATCTGCTGGGGGTTCCTTGTGAAATTCCCCACAGATTTTCCGATGATCCAAAGCGCATCAGTCTGGGAGCTGCTTCTCCCCGAAGCCGTGAGCAATGTATGTGAGAGGGTGAATGCAGCAGGGTACTCGGTATGGCATTCTGCATGCTCTGAGGCTTTCCTTTGGAAGGAACAGGTCTCGTAAATACTAAGTCACCCTATTTCTTGGAGGGGTTTTATTTATTGACTATGCATTGGCTTTTCTTTTTGGTAGTTTCCTGAACCTGATGTTTTGTAAATCTTTTCAAACTATCACAAGAGGCAGATCTGTTTTAACTGCTCTTACACATTGCATTTTGAGCAGATCTCTCTTCCCCCAAGATAGAGGAGGATTTGCATGCTGATACCATTTTTCCTCCCCCCTCCCCGCCACAGGCAGAGGAGGGCTGTGCCCCGAGGTGCGAGTACTGTGGCAGCCTGCTGAGGCCGTTCCCCACCCTGGAAGACCCTGGCCCGCCGCCGCAGGGTTACACCTGGGTGAGCTGTGGGGCAGATCAGCAGGGGTGTGCGGTGGAAGGGCCCGCTCCTGTGGCACCGCTCCTCTGCCTTTCAGAAATTCTGCTGCGAGCGTAACCAAGACCTCTACGAGTTCATCGTAAGGGAGAGGAGGGGCCGCGAAGGCGCCGGGAGCGTTCCGGCTGCTGTCGGCCCCCAGGAACCCCTCGGCACCCACAGGCTGTCCCAGGGGAGAGCGGACCAGAGGTACCGTGGGAGAAGTGGGATCGGGCCTCTAGGAGGCGTTACAGAAATGAAACTGCAGTGACATGGAATGAAAGAAGAAAAAAATTTGCTTTAGGCAACCCAAGTACATATTCTGTCTGGACCCTCTTGGCTTCTTTCTTCCCAGGCTGCGTTAGAAGGCGGTGAGGTATGAGCCAAGGAAAGCATTAATTCTGCTGCTGACAGACCTAGTATCTAGAGACAGGTAGAGCCAGGACCGTAAAACTGCAGCTGTGGGAGGGACAGTATTTAGGTCTGGCTTTTACCTCAGGTGCTGAAACAAGGCTTGCATTTTATTTCTCTTTTTTGCTGCATAAACATGCGTTTGGATTCCAGTTTCCAGAGTCAGGAGAAGTCAACAAGTGTGACTTCTGTCGGGCTGTTTAGGAGGCTCAGAGCTTATAGAAATGCCTAAGCCTATGGCACAGGCTCAAAGAAAAGTAAATCAGCACACCTGGAAGTAAACTGTGTGTTTTCTTGATGATCCTCTGCAGGCTGGTGGGGCGAGTACCTCCTGTTATGTGCAGAGCATTAACCAGAGCCATTGTCAGGTGCTATCTAATCTACGGGAAGCTAGAGAAGGAGAGCAATGAAAACGTTGGAGATGACCTGGTTTCTTGGTCTTGTGGGCAGCTCCTTCTCTTTTATGTAAGATCTTGATATGAAATCCATTACAAGGCTGAGCCGTGCTGTCAGCAGAACTGGTGCCATGGCAATCACAGAGTCAGTTCACGGAAGCCTCTCCATGGCAGAAATCCCTTTTTGCTGAGATATTGATATTTTGGTGCTGCTCTGTTGCCTCTAACTGTTATTTGCAATTATGCGAGTGGAGAGTGAAACAGGTTCAGAAACTCGTGTTCCTCTGCGAGGACAGCGCTGCTGCAGCTTTCAAAACCAGATACAGGAGCTGCATGGGGAACGCTTTCGCTTTGCAGGCAGCGGGAGAGGCGAGTGGCCAGGCAGTTGGCTTTCCTGGCTGCAGAGCCGACGGCAGCAGCTGAATGTGAGTTCCCATTGCCTTAGCTATTTCTTTGTCGGTTTATTACAATGAACTCGGTGGAGTTGCTCGTCTCTAATGCTCTAATTGAACAGGAGGATTCCTGCAGAGACAAGTGTGCAATCCCACTGAATGAGATACTGCCACGTTAAATAATCCCTCACATGACAAAACAAAAGCAGTTACCTGCCCACCGCAGAGGGTTTCTCCTTGCTGTGACTTTCAGTATTTATGCACAAAACTGACCTTAGAGGACCGGGGGTTGGCACGGCCAAGCCCTTGGAAGGCAGGAACTGCCAGAACGAGGGGAGTAGCACTTTGCCAGCTCAGGTGAATGCTCCGCTAATCCTCGCCCAGGCTGTGAAATCAGAGGCATTTTGACTAAGAACAGATGAACTAGATTTACAATACGAGCGTATTTCCACAGAGGGTGGCAGGGCACTGAGGCTTCTGCAGCACCAGGGATTTCAGATTGTCAGGCCTTCAGAACACAGAGCTGTGAATGCTACCCAAAAAAAGCCATTCCTGGCTCACACAGACGTATATACACACAACTGAAAAAACTGCATCTTTTTTTCATAATCCTGCTCTCTGAAATAGCTGAACGCTTTGAACTGTCCTTGCTAGACAGAAAATACCCCAGGACAGAGCATCCCAGGCGGAAATTCCCCCTGCCCCGGTTGCAGCCTCCCCGCGGCGCCCAGCCCGAGGCACACACCCCGCCTTTGCTCTGCAGGCTCGCACCAGGCTGGCACCATTTCCTACCTGCTTTCCCGGGAGCCCCCGTCGCCAGCCGGCCGGACGCTGGTGCCTGCCGAGAGCAGGGCAGAGCCCGCGGAGGAGCCCAAGGAGGAGCCCGGGGTCACCTGCTGCGACTTCAGCCCGGCGGGCGGGCGGGTGAGCCGCTGCTGCCCCACGCCATGGGCTGTGCCCCCCGAGTCCTGCCTGGCAGGGCAGCGGGTGCAGGGCTGCGGTCGTCCGTGGTACCATTTCTTTTCCAATCTTAGGTAGTGAAGGATGGATTGTTGGAAAAATATTACAAACACGGAGGGAAATTCCTCACCATGCTTCCAGATGGAACAGCGCAGTTGTTGTATCCTTTATGGGGCTCATTTGCCTGCGTTAGTCCAGTTGGTCCAGACATTTTTTAAGTCACGCACACTATTTTCCCTTATTGTGGCTGACTTCCTTCTGAGCTGGGGGGGTTTGAAAATGTACCCGAGCTCTGCTCTGTGCTCCGGGCTGCCCCTGCCCTGGGGATGCCACATGCGAGTGCTCCCAGCAGCATCTGGCTGGAGGGAAGCCCCAGGGAGAGACTAAATACCTGCTGGTTGGGCACGTTCCAGTCAGGTTTCTGGAGCTCTTCCCCCTGCCCCAAGTTGTTTTTTTTTTCTCTGCCCCTGTTTTCTCTGCTGTCACCCAAGCCGAGTACTTTGATCACCTCGCTTTGCCAGGCTCGTACTTTCAACTATAACTTTGTTTGAGGATGTGTCTTTAAAATAAACTTGCCAGGCGGTTCTGCCCACGTTAGTAGTTAGAAAACAAGAATAATGTATTCTGTGTCTAACTGCTCTTTTGTCAGGGAATCCTCCAGGGCAGGAGTGGGGCGCAGGCAGCGTCCCCAGGCAGGCTGGCAGCTGCCGCCACCCTGCTGCGCACGCAGCCACCCGGGTGGGGTGTCAGTTACCCCCGAGCAGCGCGCTGAACTACTCCGTATGTAACACCAGAGCGGCGCAGGGTTACGGAGCCCTTACCAAGGACAGTTATCCATCTGGAAACCTGGCCATCGTCGTCATACGGGAGAAAGCCCGGGCCACCTGCATAGTGCGGGAGGACGAGGCCAGGACCGGGGCGGTACGGGCAGTGTTTACATCTGCTGGCAGAAGTACGTGCTACTACCCGGACGGAGCCGTGTGGTACGTTCACGCTGGTCAGAGCAGTTCTGCTCTCCACCGCGCGCTTTAAATTTCCAAGCTCGTAAAGGGTATTTTTAATAGTGTTCAAAAATTCAATGACAGCAGCTCCTGGGGCCTGCTTGGGGTGTCCCCAGGGGAGCAAGGCCAGCCCAGCCCTGTCCTGAGCAGCGGGGTGAGGCCCCGACCCGGCTGCGCCTCGCTCCCACCCCTCTGGGGAACGGCCGCAGGCGCTGCAGGGCTCAGCGCTTTGGTTTTCCTCTTTTAGGATAAACCTGAACGTCGAGGGGGGGCAGTATCTGGACCGAGCAGGCAGCAGGGTGAGACGCTGGACGTGGCCAAACCGTGTTGTGGGGTCGGGACCCCCCGTCCCGCTGCGCCCCGTCTTCATCGCCCTGAACCGGCACGTGGGGGTGAGGATCCTGGGCCAGGACAAGGTCACCGTTTCCTTCCTTGCCGGGGGGCAACAAGCGAAACTCAACGTGGGAACCAAAGTGCAGGTACGTGCCAAGCACACGGGCGGCTCCGTGCGAAGCCGCTCCCCGCAGCGGGCGCAGGGTAGCCGGGGCAGCGCCGCTCATGCTCTGCGGGTGCTCCCCGCGGCGCCCCACGTCCTGCCCCCCACGACCGCAGCCCCCGAGCCCCTTCCCGCGCTGCTGTGGCTCTGCCCGCAGCCTCGGCCTCCGCTCCCCAGGCCAGCGCCGGCAGTCGGCGGCCTCCCCCCACCCGGCTGGGCAAAGACGAGCTCCTGCTGCTCACCCTCGGGCTGCGGATCCTGCGGCTCTTAGACAGAGTCCGGTGGTGCCTGAACTTTCCTTCTAACGAGCAACGGGACAGAATGAAGCCTCTGGCCGTGCCTCCCCACACAGACCCCCAAAGATCTCGCAGCTCTGCACCGCTCCCGACAGCGGCGAAGAGCTGCACAGCTCGCTCCGGGCGATGGTGAATGCGTCTGCCCCGCGCGCGGCTGCTGCGACGGGGGAGCGCGGCCAAGAGGCTCCGCCAGGTTCCCCCATGGCCACCCCTCCCCTGGGGCCCTCCCGCCCCAGGGGGTCTCGGGACAGCCGGTACCGCAGCCCTGGAGGCACGACAAGGGGCTGTGCTGGGGGTAAATCCCTCCGTGATGCCACCTCGTCGCTCCCGCGCAGCCTCTGCTCTCCCAGCAGAAACCAGCCCGGGCTGAGCAGCTGCCCCGCGGCACGAGGTAGATGCCCTCACAGTTATGATTTAGTACCAGTCCGCATGTGGACGAGGTCAGTCACGTGCCCACGCAGGGCTCTTTTAGATAAACGGGTCTCTACACCCTCCTTTTAAAATGACAAAGGAGCCCTGTGCAGGAGAGCAAAGAACAGCAACTTTACCACCAAGACAGGACGTGGGTCTGGGCCTGCCCCTGCCCCCAGCGATGGTGGCCACGGGACCCCCCCCTCCACTAAAGCTGCGTTTAACAAGCTGGTTCAGGGAGGAGAAGCCCTTTGGGGATCACGGGACACAGAGGGACCTGAGGGCCCGGGAAGCCCCAGGCCAGGTATTTCTGGAGGCTGGGGGCGAGGGGGTGAAGGGGAAGCAGTGCCTGCTCTGCCAGATGTGGGCTTCCAGGCTGGGGCTGCCTGGGAGCCACAAGGGCTCAGCTGGGCTTAGGCTGGACCACCAGAAGCACCAACTTCAGCCTAGAGCAAGCTCTGGCCAAAGCACCCCAGAGAGCAAGTCGTGGGCTGGCGTCTGGGTTAGGGGATGGCTGGCAGGTATCGCTGCCGTAGCAACCATCATGGTTCTTTATTTCCATTTATTGCTCCGTTTGTCCTTTGGTGAACAGGGATGGTGGGGCCTGGGCACACACGAGCACAGCCCCGGGCAGGACCTGCCCCTGCGTTTAAGAGCTGCCAGTAAAGGCTCTCGCAGACCCAAGTCCAACATCTCAATAAACCACCTTGCTCAGAGGGAAGAGAAGGAACAGGGGGGGCACCGCTAGGGAAAGACTGGGAACAGCTGACGGAAAACCTCAGCCTAGCAACACACCTCTGCATTTATCTGTGTTCTGATTTGTCTGAAGTTTGTAACTGATGAGAAACTAAAACGTTACCCACACGAGACAACTTTGGTTAATCTGTTTCAGGAGGGAAGGCATGAACTGCCTAAGAGATGAATTCAGCAGGGCCAAGGCAGCCGCGAGGCCTTTGTGGTTCACGGCTGCGACAGCAACACCCTTGTAACAACCGGCACCGGCCTCTGCCACAGCCACGGGGACAGCGGGGGGGACCCAACGCTTCACCATCAGCCCCCAAGGCCGCGGGCAGGGCCAGGCAGTTCCTACAGGCAGCCACGGCTCTGCGCGTTCCCTCCTCGTCCGACAGAGGAGCTCTCCCCGCAGGGTCAGTAGGAGGGTGGGGGCTCCCAGGGACGGGGCTCCCCGCGCAGGGAGCACAGCGCAGCCAGCCCCCCGCTCCGACCCAGCCCCCCGCCCCCGCTACAACAGACCTCAGGTCCCGTCCAGCCGAGCTCTGGCGGCGCAGCTCCGCGTGCTGAGAGAAGACCAACACAGGATTAGTGACTTTGGAAAGGAGGCGTTTTATGCGCTTTTCCAATTGCAGTTCTAAGAATATCCACCAGTGACTCAAACAAGGTACTTCACACAGTAAATGAGAACTCTTTATTCAAAATTAACCTTCTCGTTTCTATTTGGGACAGTAGAAAGGCCCAGCTTTTCACCTCCTCAGAACGGTCAGGGAAAACCCTGAGCTGGCCAACGCAACTCAAAGAGCAGTCGGTCTCAATTTTTAATTGAAGTCACAAAATGATGTAACTACTCTGCATATAATTTTGTTTATATAATTTAGTATATAATGCACTGTTCAACTCTGCCATATATTTTGAAAAATATACAAACCTGCTTTAACCACATTAGAGATATTTGATAGACAGCTGTCAATTACTTAACTGTTTAGGACAATATCAGACACTCCTATAGCTTCATTTTAAACTACAAAAAGAACAGAAATTCATATAAAATACAACAGATTAAACAAACTTTTTTTTTTCCGAGGAAAAATTAGGTATCAACTTAATCTGCCATTGTGTGAAACATGAATATAAAATAAGTTACAATTAGTAATGCCTGCATTGTTGAGCTATGAACTGGTCGAATGAAATCTTAAAAAAACTATACAGTATTATTGCACTCCGTGACTGTGCAGTATCTGGAAACACGCCAGCACCGAAAGAGCTCTTCCATTAAGTTTGTTGTCAGGAGGCAGAACGCGGCGGCGAGAGGAGCATCCAGTCTGCACTAACAGCGTGCTGTCTTCAGTACAGACCTTCATGGGTCGCGCCGCGCTGCCGGGAACCGCCACTTAATGCCTGGGGAGGAGACACCGGTTACGGCAGCACCCGCCCCTCCGAGCCGCCCGGCACCCCCCGCGCCCGGCACCGCCCGGGGGGCCCCGACTCGTGCCAGAGTGCCCGTGTCCCGGGTGAGGACACCCCCTCAGCGGGAACGGAGACACAGCAGCTCTCTGGACTCCTGCCCCGTTACACAGAATTCCGCATCAGAACAGTCTCCCGAGCTTTGTGAGCTGGCCACACCAGCCTGCTCCCAGCAAAGGGCCCCCCCGCCCTGCACAGGGGATGCTGGGCTTCAGCACCTCAGAAGTGCAGGAAACACCAGACTTCTTAATACCAAGGATCATTTTATAAATAGAAAACAGCTTATTTCATGATTAAGTGACTTCTGCCAAGTTACTAGGACAAACCAGACTCGACAAGAGGAGATGCCTGCAGGAATGGAAAGTCCGCTGTTCCTGCTACTCCCTGCAGGAGGGCTTCGGGGCCACAGTCTCTCCCAGTTCTCTCCCTGCTGCAGGAAGCCACAGGAGGGCGAGTGGAGGGAGTGGCTGATGGGGAAAAAAGGTAGGGTTTGGAGTCTGAGCTCTGAATCGGCAAGGAGGAGCCGAGCGAGCCCGGGCTGAAGCGTGATTTCCTAGGAGGAGTGAGACTGCCTGCAGGGCTCGGGGCTCTCTGAACGTGCCCCCCACGTGCTGTGTCCTGGCCTCCATACAGAGGAACTCGCAGGAGCCAAACGGCATCAGAGAGTCCCGAAGGAACCGCGAGGGCAGCTGGGACCAGCTCATCAGCCCGAGGACCGCCCGGCCACGGCGGCAGCACAGGGTCTGTCACTGGGAGCGGGGTAATGCCAAGAACCAGTCTCAAACCAGAGCGTTCCTGTGCCAGAAACTGCACTGCAGCAACCCAGAACTTCACTGAACTGGTCTCCTGAGTGCCAACTGTCCATTTTTGCATGAAGTCTTTCTGTATCACATCAGCATTGCTACGAAGAACCCTAAGTTAAAGGTTTGAAAGCCACAGGGGATGTGGAACTGGTCTGTCATCCAGTGTCTAAGGATGGATGTGAACCCTCTGCAAATACTCCTTGGCTGTTGGGAGCAAAGGGCTAAAGCAGCACCAATGGGGGCAGGCAAACATTCTACTTTCTGGGGTCATGCAACTCGAGTAGGTTACACGCCGTAGAGAAACCCTCTGCGGATCGGCCGTTTCAAGGCTGGGAATGCAGAGTGTTTTCTGGTCTCTGCCCAACACCACTCACTAACACAAGGCCTTCTGCACGCAGCAACACATCGGTCCTGCCCGAAGGAAGGCCAGCTCCCCCTTCTGACACAGGCAGAACATCCCCCAAACCAGAACCTCCCACCAAAACAGTAAAATCATACATGTCCATTTACGTGAAGGCACTAGAGCTGGCTGTCTAGTAAAAGACTTTTAAATGCACAAATACACAACCAGACCACGTAACCCTTCACAGCCAAGCCAGCAGAGAGCTGGCGGCTGGAAAAAGACTTACAAGAAGTTTCAGTGCTGATAGATGGGGCTATGATCGATGATGAGGCATTGACTCCATGTGCACATTGAGCTTCATTTCGTTATCAAGGATTTGTACAAGCTGCTGCATGGAAGGAAGGTGGCCAGACTCGAGCTTAGACCACACTGGAACATCTACCACAAAACACGTGGAGGGGAGAGAAAGCACCGTTACATCGACAAACAAAGTCAGAAAACACATTTAAACATAAAATTTAAAAGATCTAGGAAGCTACACAAGTCAGTACAATTTTATAATGAGGAAAATATCTGGATCAACAATGCCACACCCACCTGGCTGTACTCAACCCTGTCCAACTAGGAGACCAGAGTCTAATGCTTCCATTTAGAAGTACATCATACGGATTTAGAGGTTCAAAATACCCACTGACAGTAGGTCTAAAAGTAGATTACTGAGTGGCAGAATAGCATAGCAAGTTCTTAAACCATTCCTAAATCTATGAAACCTGTGGGTCTCATTAGTCTTCATCTCACTCTAAAACACCTAAGCCTGGTGCTCACAAGTTCTGCTTACCAAGATCTGGCTTGGAAGGTTCCACTCAAAGTAGCTGTAACCCCCCCCCCAGAAACATAAAAGGCAGCAAAGCCCGTAAGTACTTCAGGGTAACACAACATTCATTTCTGCTGTGGGCAAATACTCCTTCAAACATTCCCCACTGCTGTAGCACCTCACAAACCCACTCTGGAAAATACAATTGCTGTCATCTACATAAAACAGAAGCTAGACTGGAACCATGTTGTCCCAAAACACAAACCAGAAACTTTTACAAGTCCAGGTGTGACTGCTCACCCCGAAGGAGGTTCTGCTGCTGATTCTGAGCCAGGATTTAGAGCGAGAGGTGCACTGAGTTCAACTAGTCTGATGCAATACTGCCAGCCTTTGAAAGGTTCTGCAGCGGGCGACGACTCAGACACTGAAATGTGCCCTGCGCCATCATAAACTGAGATTACGAAGCACAGACCTGGATTACAGACTTGTGCCTAGAGCATGAAAAATTCTGAAACTGTTTGAAGTCAGGAGGTCCACAGACTCTTAACCTGAAGAAAAATCAGTATTGCTGTCCACTGGTACCAAAAATCTGGAAATAGCAGCGGATCCGACAGGCTCCCAAGGGTAAACCACATCATAATGGGGCAGGGAAAGCACCTAATTAACTGGAGAGTTCATCATGCTTCCCTACTTGATCATTTCTTACTCAGTGTGCACCATGTGCAAAGAAAGAACATAGCACAATTACTGCAAATGACCAAGCATTCCTCTAAATGAGTCTTCCCACAGCTATTTTAAAATATATGTGACTGATATCTGTATAAGCTGCTTTATAAGACTTCTACAATTTTCAACATTTATTGTGATACAGAACGTCTGAAGTTTCAAAATGGCTGGCAATTACCACAAACCATCCCATTTCTGAAGGCACCACATCCCACAACATCCCTCGTGCTCCCACCACAGCAGCTCTCACCAGTCTCTGCACACACCCAACACTCCGCGACTCCCCCCAAGGGCACGTTCTCAGCTCACCGTTCAAAGTTATTTCGAAGGCGCCCGTTGACATACACTGGTTCTCAATCATGTTGCTCAGGAAGAAGACCATCATGCAGGCGTAAACCTAGAAGAGAACAGAGTCCCCGGTACTTCAGCCACAGCTTGCTTTAGTCAGTACGTGCTGGAAGCTCACGACGGTCTCTGTACTCCCCTCTGCAATTCATCAAGTAATCCTCCAACTGCAGAGCCATCTTCCTTTCCTTCTCTTCCTAGAATGATTATGCACGCTGCCTTCCCCGGATGGATCAGAACATCCCTGGACCCAGCTGGCAACCCTGACACGCCGTTACCCCCCGCTCCGTCCTCCCGCAGAGCAAGGGGTGGCAACAGCCCGACGGCCGGCGGCGGCTGCGATGGCACTCGCAGGGTGACGAGGGAATGCAACTGTGCCAACTCACTGCCCGCCACTGCCAGAGCAGCACTCCTGGCCACGAGCCACAGGCCCGAGAGCCACAGGCCCCGGCACAAACAGCAGAGCGAGTCACACCCCTTCTTCACCAGAACTGCCACCTGCCGGCGCTGCCGCCAGCTCATCCTCTGGGGTCTCCTGGGGGTGCTGGTGCCTCAGGACGAGCCGATGCAATCGTCACCTCCCTCCTCACTCCCTTTCGGTGCCCAGGGGCACCGTCACCCATCCCCGCAGCACCAGCGCGGTGGGGCGGGGCCGCCGCTCCCTCCGCCCCGAGCACAACGCAACGCACCGGCCCCGCGCCGCACCACGCTCGCCCACATTGTGACACGGCTTCTGCACCTGCAAACCCACCAGTCATACGCCCACCACACCGGGTGGCCCGGTCTGAGGAGCTGTGCACCAGCAAAATACACAAAGGATAATGAACTTACACGCTGCTTTTGTCTGGTCGGATGAACCTGGAATAAGGTTACTACAAATCGGTGTACAACAGCGTTAACCCGTGAGCATCACCAGTGCTGGCGCACAGGGACGTCACCCCACAAGGCACACTCTGTCATGCCTGGCTTTGCTCTGCAAAAACACCCACAACATTTCAGCTTGGTTTTTCTAATCACCATCTAATTGCATGCCTCATCTATGAAGAGTCTGATCAAAGCAACAACTGCAGAATAGTTCTGAGATAAGAGAAAAGGGAAGCTGCAATTTTAACACCACCAATATACCAGCTTGGAACTCTACTCAAGTCCTAAAAAATGAAAAAAATCTATGATCATCTTTGTCAGTGTCATTAACCTCAGCTGTCCCTCCACAGCACCATCAGCTCGGAGATGCTGAGAATCAGATCTGGGTCTGTCAAAAACGCGAAGCACCACTATTAAAAATAATTACACTACTGTAAAATTCTCAAGTATATTTAGTTACAGAAGCCTAAAGGTTCTGTTAAGGCTGCAGTGTACAAAGGTTAAATCGGTCAGGATTGTGAAATACTCCCAAAGCACTCTTAAAGTCACTCTAAAGCTGCTTCTACAAAATAAAAGAAGAAAGTATGCTGTTTACCTTATTTTCTTGGCCCCACTGCCAGATGCTTGGAGCTTGCATGCCAAAGAAAGCAAATGGATCCTTGCCAACGATTATTAAGCCTATTAATACTAGTTTGAAGACGGACAGAAAAGATGCTATGTGCCTATCAAAAGACAACACATAAAAGTGACTTAGAAGGTGCAGTTACTACTTCACCACTATACAGCTATAATTCACCTAATCACAAGGATTTTGATAGTGTACAATCAAGGGTTTCAGAGGAAATACAAAACTTTTCAAGTTTATCTCGCTGTAGAAAAAAAAGGCAACACACATTAACAAAAACACACAGCCTCAGAGGAAGACCATTCTTGTGCACCATGCACACTTTTTTTTTTTCCTAAGCAGACCTCCGATAGAAATTTGCTTTCAACCTGTAAGTGTCTAAACTGGATAATACATTCAGTTTCTCAAAGAAGCTGTTCCATGTTAGACACGTTTAACTGACAGGCATGACCTCCCTGTAAAGCATTTTCCCAGCTGATGCAGAAAACCCTGCAGTTTTTTGTAAGAATTAAACCTACAGCCAGAGAGCAAATTAATAGGGAGGTATTTGATCTCACAGCACTCTTACCACTGCGGTTATTGCAGTAATTAGGTCAAGAAGTGGTTCAGAAGGTGCGACAGTAACTACGGCAATCACTCTCTAGCAGGTACACCATGGTTTAAATAATAGCAACAACACTATTTTTGTTTTGTCTTTTTCCAACTATCTTTGGGCTTCCCGGCGCCCCCAGCTGTAGGTAAGGACACCCTGGTAGTCTCTCCCATGAGGTCAGCTCTCCCCTGACTTAGACACTAAAACCAAACTCTTCCCTCCTCCCAACCTTACCCTGCTACAGGAATTTGTCACTAAGTGCATAAGCCTGAGCAACAAATGTGATGTCCAGATACACCATGAAGGAAAGTTGGAGAAATTAACTGTAAAAAAGAAAGTGAATTATATAGCTTAATTTGGATTGGAACACGACAGGCCTCATCATACAGACATCCTGAGGGTAATGCTCGCAGTGAGAGCTATGGTGGCTACCTGGAAGGGAGAAGGTAACCGAGCTTGTGTAATCAGAGTAGGAAAAAACCTTAAGGTTGCATTTTCAGTATTATTTAAGTGTAAATGCACATGTTCACCACTCGTATTGGAGCCTACATACTGGAAAAAAGACAATCAGTATTGCCAGCCATATCCTTACCTATATATAGGTTGAGGAAGGTAGTTCTCCCCTTCGATTCGGATGTCTGGGTACCGCTGGCTAATGACCCGCATGTACTCCTCAAACACCCGCCTGTAGCCTCAGGAGACACTGAAAGCAGACAGGGATTGTCACCAAAACTGGGGTGCTGCATGTTAAAGTCACTGCTAAACCGACCACACCCGTACTCGCACTGTTCATAAGCCGTTCAGTTGAAAATACAACTAAAATTCTTTGTGACAAAGAAAAAAAATGATTTGCAGCCAAGTTACACATCAAAAATCCCGATGGCTGGCTGGGCGCTTGGGTTTACACAAATTTGTTTCCACGTACTAGCACAGACGTGATGTTTTGGTGAGGTCCACTAGGCAAGGAGTTACTTGTTTCCCCAGCAAAAAAGCTGCTAAGTTAGCAAGCGTGAGTAACTGTCACCCTGCTCTGTGTCCAACAATACCCGAGATTCACACAATGCTAATTCACGGCTGGTTAAGTGTTAAAGTCTTTCTGGGACTGCCCACAGACAAGTGACACTGCTCCCAGCTATTCCTGTGTAAGGATGACCAGGTTAACGACAGAAGAGTTAAACATTACAGAGCTGTACTTTGGCCCGCATTTCTACCTTGCTACCCGACCAAAAAAAGTAGAACAAAGTACTTTCTACAGAGTGCACCTTTTGGGTACTCCCCAGACCCGCACGACACAACCTGGCCCAGACTCCGCTCTGGGAGCCGCAGAGAATATTCTCGCTGCTGCCAACCCTGCCGAGGCACCCCGGAGCGGCGGTGGCGGGCCCCGGTTCCCCCAGCCCGGCGCGGCGAGAGCCACGGAGCTCCACGAGAACACCGAGGCAGGCGCTGAAGGCGTCTTTTTCTTATTTTTTCTGCAAACAAGCTACATGCCTTAATACGGCCTCGCCCCTTCCTACTCCTGCTCGGTTTCACTCTGAGCAGCTGACACGTTCAAGAACATTCTTAGAATGATATAGAGGTGCCTGATCTCCCTGAATGCTGGCCAGACTCATTAAAAAACAAAACCAAAAACAACCCCAACAAAAAGCCTTCATTACAGACTGTCAAAAATATTAATTTCTCCTAAGCGCAATCCTAAACCGGTAAAATACCGCATCTTCTATTAAACAGGCCTGAGAAGGGCGTTTTCACCGCGGATTTTTTTCGGAGCCCTTTTCTCAGGCGCTGTCCGGCGGGCCCGGCGCCCACAGCCCGCCCGCGGCCCAGCGCGGAGGCAGCCGCGGGCCCCGCGAGCCGCCGCTCCCGCCTCCCGCCCCGCGAGGCCTCCCCCGCCCCAGCCGGGCCCGTCCCGCCGGCGCAGCGCTGAGGGGGGACGCGCGGGGAGGGGAAGGCGTAGGCCCGGCCGGCGCCGCCATCTTGCCGGGCGCCCTCACCAGATCTGGAACTTGAGCAGCGGCCCGGTGGCGTAGGCCATGCGCAGCTTCTTGCCCGGCAGCCCGCCCTGCTCCGCCGAGCCGCCGCCCGGCCCCGCCGCCAGCGCCAGCAGCAGCAGCAGCAGCGGCAGCACCGGCCGCCGCCGCCCCGCCGCCCGCATCTCGCCGCCGCCCGCCGCGCGCGAGCCGCCGCGCCAAGGTCACGCGAGCGCCGCCCCGCGCCGCGCAGGCGCCGCAGGGCACGTGACGCCGGCGGCCAGGTGACGCCCGCCAGGCCCCGCCCCGAGAAGGGCGGGGGGGGGCGGCGGGGCCCGTCACAGCGGACCGCTCCGGGCGCCGGGCCGGCGCTTTACAAAGCCCCGTTCGGCTGGCGCCAGCGGACACAGCGCACCGCAGCCCCGCTGCGGGAGGTTACACGACACTCGTAGCAACATCAGGCTTGGCTCAGGAACCGCGTGCTTGGTCTGTGCTAAAGCCAGAGGCCCCCGGGCGGACAGCCCGGAGCCGTTAGACCTTGCCGAGGGCACAGCACCAGCTGGGCAAGCAAAGCCACGGTCCGTGCGTCCTTGGCTGAACTGCCCACAACCCAGCACTAAAATCACACCCAGAGATCAAGGCGACCCTTGCCCCGGTGAAGACCCTTCCCCTGAGCGTGCACAGTACTGTAACTATTGTGTCAGCAGTATTACTGTACATAAATTACTAACCAGTCATCATCAGAGAGGATGGACTTGGAAAATTACTAACTCTGCCAGTTTAGTCTATAAATACAGCGCAGAGTCCCAGTGGTGGGCTTGGCCTGTGGGAAACCCCCGCGCACCCAGGCTTGCGCAACGCTGAAGTGAACGAGCTGTGTCTGAGCCTGGGATTGTTGACCAGGGCACAGCAGGTGATGAAGCTGCTTTTCGGACACCACCACCGAGGCCGGATTTAAATGCATAAAGCTCCAGAGCAAGGGACAGCTCCGATGGCCCAGCTCATCACTGGTGCTGTAAGAGCTGGGCCAAACCCTGCCTCGGGGAGGACCTGAGCAGAACAGAGCTTCAGAACCCATTAACACCCCTCCCCGCCTGCTCCGCTCGTTGTTTTCAGTGGTCACACATAAGGGACCAGAAAAAGGGAAGAGGTAAATGAGAACTGAACGAATGGAAAATTAAAATCAAAGTAAAAAAAAAGCAAACTGCAAGAGTCACCACAGCAGCTGCGGTATCAGAAGCTTCATTTATCCTTTGCAGTCAATTAGCTCTGATCACGGTGGCATGGTCTCCTTGTTTTAAAGACTCTGCCCTTGTAACAGAAGAACAGAAGTACTTATTATTAAATGCTCTTTATTTTTATCTACATCCCATTATTGCATAAAGATCACATCTTTTTAAATATAATAAAGCTATAAAATGGGTAAGCCTCATCACCTTCCCTCCTCACACCCAAACAAGGAAAAGATAAACCAACAGGCTACTTCTGGTTTTTTAGGCAATATACTTTGAGAACATCACCACATTTCTGGTTTGAGCAGCAGCAGAACTGGCCGATGTGATATTCATTACTTGGTTACTGTTTCACATGTGCACAAATCTTTAGGAAAGCTTTTTAAAAGGCAAATATGCAGCAGATCTGTGGACTTTTGCATCCTCAGTCATTTGCTGAAACATTTTATTGTGTTCAAGTTAATACAAATCATATTTTGCATGAACATTGTGTTAAACACTGCACTGGGCTTCCATGAAGTTTTAAAGACCCAGTTCTAGGTCTTCCAGTTCCTGAAGGAGAGCAGTTTCTTTCTGAATCTTCTCCAGCTAGAACAAAAAAAGCACAAGATGTCACAGATGTAGCTTATTGTTAAGTGAAACTTGAATAAACCGCATACATCTTAACAGTACCTGATTTTTCTCTAGCTGTTTGCCAGCAGCTGCTTGTTCTTTCAGCTGCTCAATTGCCTTTAGTTTCTGTAAAAAAAAAAAAAAAAAATCAAAACAGCAAAAAAACATACTAACACAAAGCCACTGGTGAACCAAGAATAGAAAACAGCCTTAGAAGTTCCTGCACATGCAAGTGCCTGGTTTACCAGGAGGCAGGTCTCAATATGGAGGGCATGTTTCATTTAAGCATCTCCAGATGCTCAATCCAGAGTTTCCCAACAATAAAAGACATTTCTTTCAAGAACAAAACCTAGAGAACAGAAATGCTGCTTAGTCTCCCAAACATAAACACCATGTGTTATCTCACTGAAGAGCTAGACCCAAATTCAGAAATTACTCCCCTGCTATCACTACCCCTTCTCCACCACACATTTTCCTCAGAAATCCTGGAATATTAATCCAAACAGAGACCGTGAAAAGCAGGAGGCAGCCAAGAGAAAGAAGCCCTGATGGATTATGCAGGAACAGGAAAGATTCTCTAGCCTGAGCCAAACAACTTCCATTCTGAAAGTATCTAATGCAAGAATTTCCAAGACTTCACACCCATGTCATTTAGAAGCAAGGGAAGAAACCAAAACCACATGGCAGGTTCCCTTCTCAGATCCCAGGCCCAGCAAAGACGCAGCCCGCAGAGCTGCTTTCCAAGCAGGAACGCGGGTGCCCCGCGAGGCCCGGGCGGGCAGCAGGGGCTGGGCACTGCTCCCCAGCACGGCAGCACTCCCGGCACGCCACGGCCACTGCTCTTCCACAAGATGGAACAGGAGCTTGGGTCACAAACGCAGGAAATTACCATCTATGTAAACGTCCTCCTGAGCTCTCGTCACCTTATGATCAGACCAGATCATACAAACCATCTCTTAGAGGAATCTGCTGTCTGTTAGGGGGAAAAAAAAAAAATCCCCCCACCTTTTTTAAATTCTTTATCTTCTTGTCAACTTCAGGGTCTCCTGATGTAACAGCAGGCACAGCGCTCCGGGGCGCCCCCTGCGATGCCGGGGACTGCGTGGACTCCTGGTTCCCATCAGCTTTGGCCTCCTGTAGGCAGATAAACACATTATCTAGGAAACACGTTTGATTACAAAGGGACTGATAAATGTCTTTCATCATTTTAAGGGATCCATTTAATATTTCTCCTTGCACTAGTTTGCTGGTGTGCTCCACAATCTGTGACTTGCTTAGATGTATGGCGTTACATATATACATATATATACGTATGTGCTTTCCACAAAAAAGTTACCTGTAACAACTCATGTGATGTTTCTTGTTTAATTTCTACTTCCTCAAGACACCAACCACACATTGCACAGGGAAACATCAGTAGGGATGACATGACAACCACATACACAAATATTTTATACAGCTGACTGCTGGGTCATTCTCTCTGAAGTAGAAGAAAGGGCTCAAACCCAGTGTAAGAAATTAAAAGACACTATTTAAAGAAATTATTGCTTCAGAAGTTTGTAGAAATTGGAAGGCTTATACCAAAAGCTGGCTTTTATCTCCCTGGCTGAAGGACAGCACAAAGAGGTGACACCGAGCAGGCTGTCTCTGCTCTGCCCTGGTGCCGTGCCTCAGCCCTGGCCTGCCGGGGACACGCACCGAAGCGGTAAGTCCGCTCTTACCTCTCACCTAACACGGAAAAAAGCTCTGCAGACTGACTGAAGGTGAAGAGTCAGAATTACTTAGTCTTAACATTGATTTCAGCCCACATTCACAGCAACTAACCAAAGCTGCTATTTGTAAGCCATCCTTCTGTACCTGCTCTAGTCCGACGAGAACCTCTCCCACCCTGTGCGCAGCTCGGCACGTGCAGCCACCCGGAGGGGGCTCAGGGCAGGTAACGGTCACTGCCCAGACTGAGCAGTGCCCTTTGTAAGAGCTAATTATCCTTGAAATAACTACTTCTGCAGTACCTGTTTAGCAGCTTTCTTTGCTTCGTGTTTCCTTTGATTTTTGAGCGCCGTTTTAGAGAGTGGCTTATCACTGCTTCCCGACTGCGGTTTCATGTTCTGAGGTGGCTCATCCTCATGCTGCAGGATATGCAAAATTATGTTACGAAATCTGTATTCCATGTTGGCAAGCACGTGGGTACAAAAAAACCCAGCACATGAACCTACTTAAGGCAACACCATATGCAAAGACAAACCATGAAGGAAAAGAAAGGGAAAAAAACCTCCAAGCACGTGCCCTTTCTCTTTTGAGTAGAAGACAGTGTGAAAAGGGTTTCAAACCCATCCATCCTAAAGTTTGGATGGAACTATCCTGTATATGTCCTAAAGGTTTAATGGATTTCTGATAAATTAACAAAATCATTATGTTTTCTATTTCAGGCGGGAAATAAATCAAAGAGGAATAAACCAACACAAAATGGCTGAAACTTGGCACTTTGCTTTTGTTACAACTTTTTAACTCGAACTCCCAGTGACAACAAGGGAAAAATAGGTTGCTGGGAGGGGAGAGATGGGGTGGGACTTCTTGAGGAAGAGATAAAGAGGGGGGATTGTATAGTCTTTTGGTTTTTTAAGTTAAGCCTTAATTGAGGGGCTGGGTTGTTTTAATGCATATGACAAGACTTCTTCCCCATGTAAGTAAACAGAATTATTTTAACTTATCTTTTCTCTGCTACCTCTGCTTCGTGATCATTTACAAAATCAGACATTAGCATGATTGATTCCTCACAAGCCAAGCAGCAGTCTTTCCTTCCAAAGCACCAGGCTCAAAATCAAAGGGCTCTGAGACTCAAACATCAAGGGTGCAACTGTTAAATGTAATTAGTTGCTACTCAGCCTACTTTGAAAACTTGCAGAAAAGAAACTCATTAGACAAGTAGGTCACTGTACTGAGACCTGTTTAAACTGCAGCTGACTTGCTAACAATCCAATCTCTTTCCAGCAAGTAAACTTACCTAAAAAAAAGCTATTGGGAGGACAGGCAACCACTTGTCTATCTGGGTTTAGACTGGTAAGTCGGGTCAGCCAAATCAGAGGCTTCTATCTTAACTGGAGTATCCAATTTCACCGTAAACCAAATTTGCAGTTTATTGTTCCGGTGCATGTTGTAGAGAGTTTTTAAAATTTGCAAAATGACTTTGTAAAAGAAGAGTATTTGGACCAAAGAAATGTCAGTTTTCAACAGAGGTTCTCACAAACAGCGAGCAAAGAGTCAAAGAGGATTATCAAGAAACCTCTCAAAAACCCCACAACACTACTGCCAGTCTGACTACCCTTCTAGTGTTCCTCATTAAAAATATACATGCATTTGAGGCCAAGCTTCAAAGACAGGACAAGCAACGAAACAGAACAATTTAGTTTGTGTATGAAACTCTACTCACAAGCTTGGAACTCGTCACAGGTTTGTTTCTTAGGGCTGGAGGTCTGTACGCCTGCGCAGGCTTCGGCTCAGCGCCGGGCAGCTCGCTCAGAACCGCCTGGTATTTCACTGCTTTCGCTGGGAACACTCCATCCAAGCAGGGCTGCCAGGAAACCTGCCACATCTCCTCGGTCGATGGCACCTCGTGGCTGTGCAGCAGAGAGCCCGTGTAGTGCCAGATCTTGTAGCCGTTGCTGACGCGGAGCCGGGGCGCGCACGTGGCGGTTACGATGTGCTCCCCGTCAGGACACCAAGCAAAGTATGTGGAATCCGAGGCTACTGGTTTGGAAATGAGTTTGTAGTTTTTAACGTCCCACACTTCCATCTGTCCCCTGAGATTTCCAAATCCTGCCAGCACTAGGATGTGTCCATGGGGGCTGTAGTAGGCAGCATTGCGAGGACCGGTTCCAAAATCAAACACGGGGTCACATTTCAGGTTAAAAACTGTTGCTTTGGCAGGCATAAAACCATACACAGCACAAAACTCGACAGAATTGGGGTTCCAAACGACATCATAAATAGGGCCATTTTTTGCTAAAAGGAAAAGGAAAATATGCAGCTGTTGTTCAGAGACTGTATCTTTTCAGTGCAAGCAAAAATAAAATAAATAGCAATTCTTAACTTCATGCTTTGCTAAAATGCTGTGATCTAATTACTGACAGTGAAAATGAATTCTGCTAACAATTGAGGTAGGAACATTTTATCTTCTGATAATTTCAGTTAAGGTTTGCAACAATAACTGCAGCCATTCCAAATTACCTCTGTAGGGTCACCATCAGCACTTTAACAGTAAGCATGTTTTTTCCTGTTAAAAAATTCCTTTTTTTTTCCTCGTTATTCAAGTATGATCTCTCAGGACCTTCTGTCCCACTGGAAACCTGCAAAAACAGGAGTTTTATACCAGCTGGATACTAGTTCCTCTTTTTAAAATCCAAGAAATATGGCATAGCTCAGCTTTGTAGAGCTAAGAAACACTGATCTAAGTTATCTTTGGACTGTGCTCACACACAGTATATTGCAAGACAGATTTTAGAGTCAGAGAGCACACAAAAATGGTTTTACTCATAATGATTAAAGCTTGAGATTGTTAAAAGCTATTCTGGGGGTTAAAACATTAGGAGATACTGAAGAATGATGAGTTAGTGATGGAAACTCATGTAAAACACACAGGGGTAAATAAAAACCGTAAGTCATTGTAATTTTCCATAATCTGGATATCTTTACCTGTATCTCAGATAAATGCCAAGTGCATTACTGACAATTCTTACACCCAGATGTTGACCCAAAGTATCAAAGGGATTTAAATTGTTCATTCCTGTTGTTACTCTAAAGCCTCATTATCTTTAGAAACTAGGCTGTGCAGTCACACTGTTGGAGTTTCTTCCCCTTTAGAACTTTTTAGGTGACATTAACCAAACACAACTGCAGAGACAGAGCTCTGAGATGTCTCCTCACGTTTCATGACAGCAGGCAGCTGGAGGATGAGGGCAGATCTACAGGGACTTCACAGCTGAGGAAAAGGCTGCGGCATGAGCATGTAGTAGTCAAACCCCAAACCCTCTGCAAATGCTAGTGTGAAAAAAGCTCCAAAACCGACCTCAGAAGTAAGCAGAAGACTGTTTTTTGTTGGAAAAAACAGTTTTACAAAACAGGCATGAGGTTTTTTTCTATGCCAAGTTAAATGAAGATTAATGGTAAACGCCCTGCGGAAGACTGAGACATTGGGAATAAACAAGTTCAAGGGAAAGAAGGTTTTAGTAAGCATGCAATTCAACAACTCGTGTTCTCAGTTCAGGACACTGCTCCCAGAGAGATGCTAGATACTGAGTTACAATCCTGACTGGTTTTCCCCGAGGGAAGTGGGACTCGGTACTCGCTGCAGCAGGCGAACGGGAGACACTCTCCTGGTCAGCACTAGCACTGAAGAGAATATATTCACCATCTCTACAGTCACTTAAGCATGAAGAGTCTGCATTGCCCCACCCTCAGTGCTCTGAAATATTCACAACAAACAGCGACAACTCAAGGTAATGAAAAACCCACCCTGGGGAAATTAATGAATGGACTTCCAGCTCAAACAAGACACTGAAATTCAGAGCAGCCACTTGCTTCTCCCCAACATGTCATTTTTGTCTTAGAACACTTTCCAGTTTACAATACAAAATAAAGGACTTCCGTTTTCCAACATACTTCAAAAAACAGCTCTCACTCTGCGTTGGCTCCTCGAGTACCAACACCAACTGCACGGCCAAAAGTGCAGGCAGGGCAGTGCTGCTGGGTAACACACCTTCCTGCCCACGGGGGGGGTAACACACCTTCCTGCCCACGGGGGGGGGGGTGGGGGGGTGGGTAACACACCTTCCTGCCCACCAGGGCTTCTCAGGCCCAAACTGTCCAGGTGTTTCCTTAGTAAACATGCACCGTTCCCTTCCTGTGCACATGAACGCTCTCCCAAGCACATTATTTGTATATTTTAACTGAAAGTGTGTGCTTTTCTGCCACTGACATTGACAAGTCTACCAAAGATGACAAGATAATTCAGCTATCAAAAAAAAAATTTAAAATCACCTTACTCTAGATTTAAAAAAAAAAAATCCTGTGAAGAATTTTTTGTAAAAATTACATTATTTTTTCTTTTAAAGATTAGTTCATTACACTAACCAACCTCCCCCCATACATTAAACAAAAGCTGGTAAAACAGCAATTCCCACTATCAAGAGCTGTAATACAAGGAGAAAACACCGGAGAGCTACTCACGTAACTGCACGACCGCGCTCTCCCCGTTCGTTGCGATGTAGTGCAGTGTCTGCTCTCCATAGTACGAAGCCCCCGTTTTATCAACTTCTGTACTAGCTATTACTAGCACAGCAGTGGCTAACAGAACAGACATACAGTTATTTCTGTACAGCTATTGCAAATTATATAAACTATTTCACAAACTACCATGAACAAAGAGAAATTAGTTTGATCGTGCAAGCAACTAACTAGAATTCATAACAGCGCTGTTTCATTCTCTTCTGAATTTACCTAAATGTTAACCCAAATGGAATTATCTTCCTTTCTCAGATTAAAAGTGTAAACTAAATCTACATATGTACAATTTTACAGATTAAGAACAGTTTATGCTCTGGTATAATCTTATGTTTACAGCCCAAATACGTTATCATCACAGAACACAAAATTAAATTTGAACTTGCTATTCAACTGCAAAATTTACCAACATGGAGTACTCTCAGTTACAATATACAAAACCATGGAAGTCACCACAGAAGAGTTACGAGCACTTCAGGGTGCCCCGGACTGTGACCGTGACGCTGCATCGGCACTAATGGCCACCGTCAGCATCAGCAAAGCCCACACGTAAACAAAGCAATCGAATCCAAAATGGGGGGAACATAAAGGCTTAAACAGACAGCCGTTATACCTTTTTTGTTCCACAGCATTGTCACCTTGTCAGCTTTAAAGAAGCTTTTATTGGCTAGTGCAGACTGGGGGCCACCAAAGTTGGGGTACTGATAGAGCCTGACGAAGGACGGCGCTCCTTTGCTGCCTGGGACGTACACGGCCACCTGAAACAGAGCCACAAGATTTCACTGCAGGGGATGCTCTTGGTACCACAGGGCCTAGTCACTGCTAGTACGCTGTACTAAAATTACAGTGAGTTTTTGAAGGAAACCAAGAAAAAAACCTGGAAACAACATCAGAAGTACCTTGGTTGGCTGTGCTCCTGGAGATAACACAAAATCATTAACCTTTTGCAAATGCAGTTTATTTGCAATAGTATCTGCAAAAAAAAAGAAAAAAGTCGCAGGTGACATCAGTGAGAAACCACATTAGCCTGGATTACTTCACTATACCTTTCTGTGTCTGTACCACCAATAGTAAAGAACAGTACATACAATCATACAGGATTTCTTTTACTGGGTAAATCTTTACTTTCCATTTCACCACACATTTTTATTTTCAAAACCAACTTGAACTGAGGCAAAGTATTGGAAGATCTAACAGCAAAATTATTTGGGAGATCTAAGGCTCGAAATGCAGCATTTAGTATTTGGAAGGTTTCACAACACATAAGCTTCTGAAATTTGAAAACAAACAAACAAAAAAAAACCACCCAAAAGAAGATGCCTGTGTAGAAAACAATGAAACGTATAGAAAAACTTGCGTACTGAAGTTGTTGTTTTCAAAGAAGTGCACTTCATTGTTCACATTCCTGGCACAAATGCTCTCATCATCTGCCCAGCAAGGACACCTATATTTAAAGAAACAAAAAAATAGAAACACTGAATGATGCCCATCTTTAGCAGTTTTTTAGCAGGAGGATTTTTTTTTTCCTCCATTTTTACAGCCAAGTAAGTTCAAACATGATACATGTTCCAGACAAGTGACATCTGCATAGTAAAAAATACACAACTAGACTTAGTTACTGTCTCCCCAGCTTTCTCTGTGGTGCAAAATGATAGTGAATTTACACTAACAATTATAACTACACACAAAGATACTTACAGGCAGACACTTGCTTTCAGCTAGCAGCAGGCAGTATTTTGAAGCCAACACCACACTAAAAGCTATATTTACCTGGATCAGATTTATGGAAACCACATTTCTTTGCAAACAATTAGCATCTGGAAATGTTATTTACCAGTTCTGCATCTTTTTCTGGATGAAAGATTTTAAGCATTTTCCAGTTTTCACCTCATGAAGCTGTAGGTTGGGCACCCCCGCTGCGCCATCTTTAGCAGCTGCAACAAAACCACGGGTTAGAGTAGTGGGATTAAATCTGCTTCACTGTGATGACATTCCACCTCACCATTCTACAAGCAACCAAACATGCATAAACTTCATACAAGAACCATCCCACCCACTGGGGGACTAAACCCCCGACTGCTAATTGCTCTACCTATTAACATATGTCTGTCCACAGTCCTTCGGTCCACCAAAAGAACCAACATTTGGAAGCGTCGGGTTTCTACTCCCCATCACAAGGCTAGGGCTACCACTGCTAGCTCAGCTTTCTTAACGTGTGCTTTTTAACCCAAAAGCCACCCTCTTGGCACACAATGAAGACACATTCCCCACTCCTACACTTTGTTCTCACAAGAACGCAGTGCGTTTGTCCGTCCCATTGCAGTCACAGCTCTATCTGCAAGCTGTACAAAACGGTTCTGCTGGTTTTAGGCTCTCTGTACCCTTCTACTCACTCCAGATACCACAGTCTGCCTGTTTCTACCAACAATTCAGAGCAGAGCTCCTAACAGCTCTCGAACAGCCACAGCTGGGATCAGTCCCATCCCTCGGGCTGCCTGGGCTCACCCTACAACCTGTCCCAGACCACTCCCCACCGCCCAGCCTACAGCCAGCCCTTTCTCTCTAGGGAAGCATTTACACCATCTCCTTCAGACACACAACTCATCTGAGACTGAGAATATCTAAATCGGGAAGATAAACTCCACAGAGAGGCAGAGGAGAGAATAAAGTCCCCTGGACAGTGGAGAACACTCAAGTCAGCTCTGCCCAGCGGAGGACACGACCGCTCTGAGACAGCTTACAATTCTCCTGGTCAACACATGAACACAAACTGCTGGAACAGCACATTATTCAAACACACTCCTGGCACTAAGATCAGTTAGCAATTTTTAGAAACATGTGGTTTACTTAATAGAGTAATTCTTAGTACGTGCACTCTGATTTAGCGTTTGTAAGAACTGTCGACACCAGATGCTTTCAGAAGATGGCATCCCTCCTTCCTCCACTAAGCACTTGATTACCCGTATAATTTTCTGTATACTTTCTATACTGCTCATTTAAGCCGATAAGCTACATGACAAATGAAGTAACGGAAAGCCTGCAAACCAAATTAAAACGTGCAGTTATCCCGTGTACTTTTACAGCTGGTAAAATACTCACTTGTATAGGCCTGCCACGTTGCCAGAACATTATTCTTTGGCGAGAATTCAAGGCAAACTGCCTTTGGAAGATCAAAGGAACGCAGTAACTCAGCACTCGTGACATTAACAATATTTACTCTGGAACAAAAAGATGCTATTTCAATAAAACATGCTTAGAATAGTTAATTAATAGCCAAGGTAACTTCTCACATATTTGACCCTTCTAGATCTGTCCCAGATTTGGCCAATGTAACAAAATCAGAAGAGCTTTTTTCTCCTCCTGCTCTTACTAAATTTTTGCAAGAACACATTTTAAAATGAGATACCCAAGCACAACAGAAAGTGAAAGCACTGGTCAAAACATATCACCTATTTCTACCTGTGACATTTAAACTCTGAACCAGAGACAAGATAGGCTCTACCCACAGGGAGTCCACCCACACTGCCACGGTGCTAAAGTTGAGCAACGGCCAACAGAAAGGTTCTAACAGAATTAAACCACACGTTTATCCACGTATTTTTAAAGGTCTTCTATGTATAAGGATACAACATTTAAGACGGGGGCAGAGGTCAGACGCCTGAACAAACCAGGTCAAGTGGCACCTCCGAACACAGAATCCAAAGAAACAGGAAAGATCACATCAGGATGTGTCCACGTCACTGCTGTTCTCCCACGCTGCGTCAGGAGCCTGTCCCTCACCATCTCACTGACTGCCCCCTCAGAAATGAAGGGACACGGGCAGTCCCCAGAACAAAGAGGCATGGCAGGACTGGACGGATTTGCCATTTCGAATATTCTCATTTACGGTACCTGGATATACAACCTGCTGGTTGGAAAAACACTTTTCTCCACAAACACTTTCTGGAAATGGACCCTTCCAACTGACAAAAAATGAAGTTTTTGATGAAAAATGAGGAGTCTGAATATTTTTGAGAACCAGAAACAACAATGAAAGTAACAAATCCTACATCTAAATTACCCATTTTAAAAGAAATGGTTAAATGGTATTACTAAATACTTCTGCAGATGTTTAACCTGTTAGCAAGATTACTGACACTTCAGAAGAGGCCTTACGACCTCCTTACAGCAGCAACCCCCTGACACACCCTCATGTAAAGGGTGATCTCTAGTGAACTCTGTAATGCACCTGGTCTAGAAAAACCGGAAACCTTGTGATGTTTGTACAGAAGGTGCACAGGCTCTTCATTGTCTGTGAACTTTACTAATAGATTCATCCCAGAAAACCAGGTACTATCATTCTGGGAACTATGAACAAAAAACAAATAAAGCATATCCAGATTCCAGAGGAACGGGTGAGAAAAACACTAAATATCCCATCTGATATTCAGAAAACAAAGCCACTACTGAGAATAATGTAAAAATAAACTGCATTTAAAGAGTGTATGCAAAAACTGTGTTCATAGCAACTGCCTTTACACAGACAAGTAAATGGGGCAGAGCTGATCCAGTTCATTTAATACAAAGTGATTAATATAATAAAAATGCACCAACTTTTCTCCATTGCACCAGGCAAAGAGGGAACCATCCTTGCTGAAAGCAACAGCTTTGCAGTTCTTTCCAGAGTCCCTAAAGAAGTAAGAAATACGCATTAGTATTCAAACACACCGCATAAATTAAGGCATTTTTAACAAAAATCAAAAGCAACACACCATTTTTCCTGCTGTGCTCCCAAGCAGCACTTTTTAGCAGTGCAATCTACTCTGCAGTTGTTCAGTGATTATTACCCGGGCAACGGGAAGTCAGGCAAGCGTAAAGCCTTCAAAACCATCAACTTTCTGAACTACCAGTAGTAAAAAAATTGACTCGTATTTATACATTTTTCAACTCTAGAGTCCACCTTTCCTTTTTAGAAAATTATTTCTTTTGTGCAAAAATATCAGAAACAGCAATAACAGCAGTACCTTCGAAAGGCTGCGCTCTCTGTGAAACTCGGCGGCCCGTTCACCATATAAAGCCCTTCAGATCCTCTCACTGGAAGAGGAGAAAAATAGCTACTCATTTCAAACTCAGAAAATCGTCCAAAGCAAAAGCTTTATCCCATTTGTGAGCCCTGAGACCTGCACGTGCTTTTCCCCTGCTTGCATTTTAAATGTGAGAGACTGTTGTAAAGGAAATTCAGAGTGTAACACGTGCCGAGACGCTTGGCTTCGTCCCGGGCGGCCGCAGGACTGACCCAGAGGACAGAGGCTGCGGAGAGTCAGAGCCAGCCCGAGCCGCGGCCCCGGAAGCTCTGACACACAAGGTGCTGGCAGCCGAGGCACCAGTTTGCTGAAGAGACGCCACAGGAACCAGCCAGCGCTTTTCTGGGGCCGAGGACCGAAGCCTTCCTGCACCCATTGCCGCGTGACCCGCTCCCCACCCGAGCGGCCGTGGGCAGCGGGGCAGGGCGGGACAGAGCCAGGCCAGGCAGAGGGGCTGAGGTGGGGCAGCCCTGGAGCCCCCAGCGCTCCCCTGCAACCCCAGGCTGCGGGGCCGTGCCCGGCCGGGGGGTGAGCACCCCGAGGATGGGGATCCACAGGGCCTCTGGGCAGCCTGCGCCCGCCCCCAGCCCCCCGGGGAAACTGTTCTTATGTTCAAGCACAGTTTCCTGGATTTCAGCCAGAGCCCGCTGCCCCTCATCCCCACAAAACAGGAGCCTGGCTTCACCTCGCAGGGTGACCTCGAACTGCACGGGAGCTGCACCTGCGTGAGGAGGGGGGTGGGACAACCCCTCGGCCTCAAGCGGCCCATGGCCCTCGCTCCCAGCCCCCTGCCCGAGGCACGGCCACAAAGCCTGACTGGCTAAAGCTGGAAATTCTCCATCGCCGCAAGATCCACACAAGAGTCGGGCACAATGGAGCTGAAAAGGTCTGCCGAGACGCTCCCCCGAGCGAGGATTAGCTGCCTAAACACAGGAACAGCGCTGCCAAAGAAAGATTACGTTGGACTGATTTTTTGCTGACATGAGGCAGGATTTGCCCTATTGTTAGTTTCAACATTGAAGTTCAACTTGGAAAGCATAAGGCATGAAAGAAATATCAATATACAACGTGTTGTAAATTCCGTTCTTTTCAGAGATGGTGCTGTGCTTACAGCAGTAGAAAACAAACAAGAAATAAAGCAGACTCATGCAAAATCACGCAGCTGGAACTGTTACACAGTGAACCTAGCAAAAATTTTAAGGAAGTTCTACTACAAGCATATTAGAATTCAAAGTTAAACCACAAAAGGGGCAACTGTTACATAGGAATTAGCTGTGTTTTATGCATTTTCTTGGGACACCAAAGATGTCTACTGAGGTGACAATTTTTTACTGACAAGCAGGAGTCAAGAAAGCAACATCTGTACTGGCTTAAGCTATGGGTTCTGCAGCTGTATTACATCAAGGAGGTGTTGGGGCCAGCAGGGCTCTAACGGGGGGTCTGACAGCGGAACAGCAGCACCCGCTCAGCCGGGTCAGTCCGTACAGGAACACGTGACAGCATTTGCCACCAAACACCCTTACACTGCTCTTCAGAGCTGCTCTTCTAGCTGCCAAGCACCCTTACTTCACTTCCCTCATAGCACTTCGGAAATTAACAAATAGAAAACATGTCAAGCAATAGTTTATCAGTTTGGAGAAAACATTATTTTGACAAGATTTCGAATCTCGACCTGCTCTATATCCCTGTGCTTCACTGGGGGCACACCATGCCCCTAACACACCTCAGGGGTACGTTTTAACATCTTAAATGTGATCCACTAGCTCTGCACCCCTGCCTCGAGTCTATTCCCCAGTCCTCCGTCAGGGTCCCAAGAAAAACTGAGATCCAAATTTACAACAGATTATAGACAGCAGCAAACAGTCCAAAACACGCCCTGAACAACTGCAGCCCCTTGATCCACCCAAACAAGGATCAATATGCTGGTATTTAAAGCTTAGAAACACAGGGAAGGAAAAAATACCTATCCCTTATGTTATGGACGACTTAAAAAGTAGAAGAGAGAGAAAAAGTTTGAACTATTAAAAGAGACTCCGTAAAACGCTGCGAAGCTGCTTCAGAGAGCTATGACGAGCTCCCGCGAGCAGCCACGCACTTTGCAGAGGCCCCGCCGGGCCGGACCCGCGTCCTGCGGGTCCTGGGGCTGCCGCCGCCGGCTCCGAGCCGCGGGGGAGCGGGGCCGGGCGAACGGGCCCGTCCGGATCTCACCCAGGCACCCCGTCTCCTCTCGCGCAGCAGCTCCGGGAGCGTCTCCCCCGTTGCAAGGCGGCCGCACGAGGGAATTACCGCAGGAAACAGAACGAGCTGTAACAAACGTGCTTCTACGCCCCCGAGCATCGCCCCGCGGCGGAGCAGGAGGGAGGCCCGCCGGCTGCTCAGGCAGGGAAGGGACGGGGACAAGCAGCCGGCACCCCCGCCCGTACCCCGGGCCAAGGGCCGAGCGTGCCCATAAGGCGAGGGCACGGCCCGCCGAAGCCCCGGGAGCGCAGCGGGGCCCGGCGCGGCGGGCAGAGCTGGGCCCCGGAGCCGGGCGCACCCTGGGGAAGAGGGCGGCGGAGGGCCCTAGGCCGCCCCCGCCAGGCACGGCGCCTTCCCCACCGCCACCAGCCCCCTCCGAGCCGCTCCCCGCCGCCCCGCGCCCGCCCCGCCGCCGCCCGGGCCCGACGCACCTGCCAACAGCGGCGCGGGAGGCGCCATCTTGGCGCGACGCGTTCAACTTCCGCTTCCGGGTGAGCGGCGGCGCGGCCGTCCCAGAGACGTCCACGTCTGGCGGGGCGGGCGGGGGCGGGCGCTGCCCCGGAAATGGCCGCCGCCGAGCGCGCGGATTGGCGGGAGGGCCGCCGGCCCCGCCCCCGCGGCGGCGCGTGTTTCCGGCGGGCGGCGCCGCGCGGTGCTGACGCTGGCAGCGGGCGGCGCGCGGGGCCGAGCGGAGCGGAGCGGCGGCCCGGGGCGGCCGGCGGTCGCACCATGGTGGCCAAGCAGCGCATCCGCATGGCCAACGAGAAGCACAGCAAGAACATCACGCAGCGCGGGAACGTCGCCAAGACCTCGGTGCGCGGCGGCGGCGGCGGGGGGGCGGCCGGGGCGGGGGCGGGGCGGGCGCTGGGGCGGGCGCCGGGGTGACGGCGGTGCTGTGCCCGCAGAGGACGGCCCCGGAGGAGAAGGCGTCGGTCGGGCCCTGGCTGTTGGCGCTGTTCATCTTCGTGGTCTGCGGATCAGGTAAGCGGGCGGCGCGGGCGCGGGCGGGCGGGCCCCGGTGACGGCAGCGGGCCCCGGTAATGCCGCGGCCCCGCGGCGGTCCGCCCCCCCCTCCCCTCCCGAGGAGAGCCCGCCGCGGCCTGCCCGGCCGCGCTGCGGGCGCTGCCCGGCGAGCGCTCCCCTCCTCCGCTCTCTTGCAGCCATCTTCCAGATCATCCAGAGCATCCGGATGGGCATGTGAGGGGCCGGTCGCCGGGCCAGGCCCGTCCGCGCCCCCCCAGCGCTGCCATGAACTGTCCCCCCCGGCCGGCGCCCCGTCAGCCCCGGTTCGTCGCAGCAGCTGCCGAGGAGCGGCGCTCGGCATCGGCCGTGTCGCATTCCAGGTCCCTTCACGAGTCATTCCGAGTTTTCTAGCCCGTGCCACAGTGCCTTGAACAGCACCACATGTATAAAGCAATAAAGTTATATTGTTGATCTACAATCGTGGACCTACTTATTCGGTGAAGTACGCAGTCATGTTCTCTGTAGATGTCTCAAGCTGTACGCCGCGTAGATCCGTCGGAATTGACGTCTGTTGTAAACGCCGGTCTCGAGATCAGTTTAAGTCTCTGTATAGCTGGAAATGGTTTTATTTAAAGTCAGAAGCCCGGATTTTCACGGTGGCTGGAGTACGAGTGTGAAGCATGTTCGTGGTGAAGCAGCCAGGCCGTGCCGCGTTCTGTAGCTGAAGTGCTTCGTCCTCTCTGTACGCGTAGAGTAGCCTCACTGCAGCATGCGGCAGTGCGTTAGCCTCAAGCGCTTATCGCGGCGGAAAACTTTACCCTATACCTCTTGTCCTAATAAACGCGGAATGCTTGTTTGTATAGAGTTAGTGGGTGTTAATTAGAAACCGGCACGACCGAGCAGCAGCTGTTCCCAACAACCCAGTGCTGAAGCCTCTCGGGCTACCCCGCTGCCCCGAGCTGCTGCCGTGCTGAGCCCCTCCTGGCCGCGGGCTGTGACTTTGCTGTAAATACTTCTTGGACAACTTTCCACGAGCGATGATAGTTTTAAATTTTACGATGTTGTACGGGAACGTTGCGTGCAGGTGCAGGGACCCTGCCCCTCCTGCCCCCAGTTCTGCTTTTGTGTGCAGCATCTGCCAAGTGTGGTGTGTCTTGCGATATCTATTTAATCCTATTTAAGGTAGATCCTGCTTTCAACTCGATTTCATCTGACGATGGACCCAGTACTTAACTGCTACCCTATGGATGATCGCAGTTCCTTCTTAGTGATACTGAAGAAAAAAGGAAAAAAAAGCCCTCCTGACATCTGTAGAAGGCTGTAACTTGAGATCATAGAGGAAAATGCTGCTGTTGATCATATTTTATTGTTGGTGGCCAAGGCCTTGCGCTGGCCTCTTGCTGTCTGTTGGGGTAACAAAGGCAGTCTGAAACCTGTCTGCTGTTGTATGCCGTTGCTAAAGGAAGATTTTCTCTTTCCAGGTTTCTTAACAGAAGACAAATTTAAAATCTGGTTACACTAGAAGTAATAGCAAAAATTTTCTGTAGAGATTAATTAAAATGCCTGTTAGCTGTGTAGGAGCAGATCTTTTGTATGAGTTGTCATATTTCCATATGAAATCACTGGGACTGGTGTAAACTGGTGCGGCCAAGCACGTGACCCAGAACCGAGCGTGCAAGGTAACACACGTTCCTTGTTCCTGGACGCTTGTGTTTTGTATGTGGTGGTGGCAGGGGGAAGTGTGTATAATCTCTGATTTTAAATAAAGTTCTTTTCAAACGCCAGCTGTGTTTGTTTTGAGGTTGGCAAAACGGCACCTTACTGGGTGTTGAAGCTAGGCCGCTTCACCCTGAGCGCAGCTTCATTAGCTGCTTCCCTGGGAGGAGCCCCTCTGCTGCAGGAACCCCCGCGCTCGGCTCGGGGGGGTCTGGGCCGTGCCGGTGCCGCGGTGCCTCTGGCCGCGGCAGCCACCCGGTGCCGCTCTGCGTCCCCCCAGGGACCGGCCCGTCCCCCGGCGGGGGTTCAGCAGGTGGCTGCTCTCCTGCCTGTCTGTTCTCTGGTCCCTCGGGACACGGCAGAGGCCCGACCAGTTCCTGCTTCTACAGGGACCGTTCACCTGCACAGCGGCTCGCAAGCAGCTGTGGTGACCCGAGCGTTCACTGTGTCATTTTACTGAGCTCTGAAGAACAGATTTGTACAAGATTTGCTGCTTCTTGCAAATACAGGAGGTGCTGATGTTTGCGGTGATTTGCCCGTGCAGCAGCTCCCTGTGCTTTTCCACCGCTGGATTCAGAAGAACAGAAGCACGTCCTTAGTCACATGTAAATAAAGGGACGCGCAGCGGCTGCTTTTGCTGTAACTGCAGCGTTAACAGCAATCCGTGTCTGACCGACTGGGGCCAGCGATGGCCCCAGCACATAACTGCCCTTTGGCATGTTGTGCCGCTTGGAAAGCGCTATTGGGTTGAAACCAAAGTGTTCTGGGGGTGCTCCACATTGAAAAGTGGTGACAGAGGGGTTACAGCCAAGAACAGGCAGTTGCAGAAGGGATGGGAAGGATCTGGAGCTCGCAGCTGCTTTTGATGAGCTGACACAGCAAGAGCAAGGTGCTTCTGCAGGTGATGTGGTATTAAACTATTAAATTATCCGCAGAAGGCAGTTAGCAGAGGGGTACGGCAAAGTGCTGTAGGAGCTGCACCATGTCAAGTGGCCAAAGCCCTGGGGGGGTGTCTGCGTCCAGGCCTGTTCCCAAAGTCCTCGCCCCAGGGGACTCTGCCCCAGCAGCCGGGGCAGTGCAGGGCAGTTCAGCCCTTTACTGGTGAGCCCTTGGGGCAGGCACAGTTTGTCTTTGGAAACTGCCTCGAGCCGTGCACGCTCCACGGTGGCAGTGAGGGATGCTGACAGTCCGGGTTATTCCTTCCCGGCAACAGGTCTGTATTTTACAACCTCGCATCACACTGGAAAAGCAACTTGATTTGAGCGTGTAAAACTACTACAGAATTTCCTTTGACCAGCAGCCTATATGCTTAGAAATATCCAACTGGGTGTGACACAACACAACTTGAAAAGACAAGAGAATAACCCTCTGCTTTGTTTCTAGGCTCCCGTGAGCAGCAGACGCTCTGTGGTGGCTGCGCAGCGAGGAAGATGAGCCATCGGAGGAGGAGGCTCAGGTTAGGAAACATCTGAACAAACTGGGCGCACACAAGCCTGTGGGATTCCAGATTCCAGAGGACTGGAAGAAGACGAATGCCACGGCTGTCTTCCCAAAGGGCGAGGAGGAGGATCTGGAGAACTGCAGGCTTGTCTGCCCCACCTCATCACCCCGAGGTGATGGATAAAGCCTCCTGGAAACCCCTTCCAGGTACACGGAGGACAAGAAGGTGATCAGGAGCAGCCAAGGGTTTATGAATGAGAAAGAGGGCTCCATTAAGCCACCAGCCTCCTGCAAGGAGAGGACTGGCTCGGTGAAGGACAGGGCAGCAGGGGAGCCTGCTTCTCTTCCCTCTGGCAGGGCTTCGGGCACGGCCTTGCGCCAGCCTCGCAGACCAGCTGCTGAAGCAGGGGCTAGGTAAGGGGGTCGTGAGGGCCGAGCCCCGGCTGACCTGCCGGGCGTGGAGTCCCACCACAGGCCAGGCCCTGGTGGAAGCAGCTCTGCAGGGAAGGGCCTGGGCTTGGCAGGAGTGGGTCAGCGGGATGAGGTGTCCCTGCCCTCTGCTCAGCGCTGCGGAGCTCACCTGGAGGGCTGCACTCCCTGCTGCTGGGCTCCCAGAACGGCACAGACGGGGACACAAGGGAGCCCAGCACAGGGCTGCAAAGTCCATCTGATGTACTGGGGGCGCTGAGAGAGCCCGGAGGAGAGGAGGCGCAGGGGGATCTGACAAGTGACAAGACAAGCAGCAACGGGCACACGCTGAAATACGAGAAATTCCATTTAAACATAGGGAAAAAACCCCTTCCTTTACTGTGAGGGCATCAGGCCCTGGATGGTGGAGTCTCCACCCTCAGACAGTCACCACGCGACCGGACAGAGGGCCCGGGGCAGCCTGCGGTGCCGGGGCATCTCCCGCGGTGCCTGCCAGCCCCAGCCGCGCCCCGGCCCTGCAGTACGAATGCTGCAAAGCACCAGGCTCCTTTCTTTTCAAAAACCTCAGAGAGCAATGCCCAGGTTTATTTCCCCTCTCAGGACGCTGCAACTTCTCATTTCCAGGAACTGAGGGAGCCTCTGTTCCGACCCAAGGGCCTGCAGCGGCACATTGCCCGGCAGCGCCCACCTCGGGAGAGGGTCGGGTCCCTCAGCAGGGCTGAGGCCGCCCTCCCCTTCAGGGGTTTAGTAACCACCTGCAACTCACTTTTACCTCAAATCTTTTTTTTCTCGCTGTGAAGCCTCCTCAAGGCCGGCTGCCAGGCTGCACTTCGTAACGTGCATCGGGCTCGGCCTCTGGTTTGCCTCACAAGGCAAACGGTCCCTCTCGGGCCGAGCCTGTCCCAGCTCGCTGCCGCCGGTGCGGCGCAGCGGCCGCGTCTCGGGCGTTTTGCGACCTCCCGGAGGCGTTTTGCGGCCTCCCGCTTCGCCTCAGTGCGGCACAAACCCGGAAACCACCGACCCGTCACCGACGGGAGAAACGTCCAGTGGTAAAACCGATCCCGTGAGCCGGCAGCGACCACGCGCGTCCCCTCAGGCCCGAGCGCGTCCCGCGGAGCGGCCGGTGTCCCACGGCACCTCCGCCGGGCGCGGGGGCCGGGCCGCTCGCAGGGGGGCAATAATCGGCCCTTCCACAACCGTTATTACTCGGAACCTCAAGGCTGCGCCTTGGGCCGCCTACCCCGCCCGCTAACACAGGCTGCAGGGGGGTCGGGATCCGGGGCGGGCATCCCCCGCGCCGGAGGGGCCGGGCCGGGCCGGGCTCAGCGCGGGGCCCGGGAGGCCGCGGGACCCGCAGCGCCGGAGAGGGGCGCCCGGGGCACCCGGCCCGGCCTCCCGCAGGGCCCCGGATCCGGCCGGCGGCGGCCCCGCGGGGCTCGGCCCGAGGGAGGCCGCGGGCCCGTCCGCCCCCCGCCTCCGCCTCCCGCCGTCCCGCCGCGCCGACCCCTGGCCGGCGGCCGCCATGGCCGGGCGGCTCCGCGCCGCAGCAGCGCCTGCGGGCCCGGGGCCCAGCTCGGAGCGGCCCGCGCCGGGCCCCTCGCAGGCCGCGGCTGCAGCCGGGAGCGGGCCCCGGCACCGGCGCCTCGTCCCTTCCCGGGGCAGCGGCCGCCCCGGCCCCGAGCGCCGCGAGTCCACCCGCCGGGCCGGGCGCCGCCGGCCCCGGGAGCAGCCGCTGGGCCCGACCCCTTGGTCGTGCCTCCAGGGGGAAATTTTTCCTATTTAAGACACAAGCGCCGAGGAAGCAGCGGGTTCGCTTCACGTTAAACATCAGTTCTCCCGTTTGTCCCGTTTGCTTTCAGCCCCGGCTGAGCAGAGCCCTGCACACCCCCCATCACTCCGGGGGTTGGGGGTGAGCAGCCCCGGTGAAGCCGAGACGTTAACGCAGCCCCGCCGCCGGCACAGGATCCGCACAAAGGGCTCCCGGGGCCGGGGCCGGCGGTGCCCAAGGAGGACGGTGCCCGCACGGGGAGGGCCGGGGTTCCAGCTCCGGTCTGGCCTCAACGGGGGAACAAGAGGAGGCAGACGTGGCGTCACCCCCCACAGCCGGTACCTGGGGAAGGAAGAGCTGGCCTGCGTGCGTGGAAGGACAGGTAACCTCCAGCGCTCCTCAGAAAGGAAAGGGGAGACCCACGGTCCTTTAAGGAGAACACCGGCTGTCCACAAAGAGAAAACACTCGTTCATCACAAAAAGCATCATATGACATGGCACAGAAGTGCCCTTGCGTGCTCATGGGGGGGGGAAATCCCAGGGCAAGATGGTTGTACTGGCCCCTGGGACTCGGAACTGGCACCTCCCACACCTCAGCGACCTGCCTTTCTGGGGGATGTTAACAGACACGCAATGGAACTTGCTCAAACGAAAATTCGAGGGCTGATCTGCTAGACTGTTGCTTGACTCAAATCTTACCTCAGACCACAAAATGCTGTGAATTTGTTGTTGAAGAGCAAAGCTCACTTTCAGAAAAGACAGGTCCCAACTAGCCCAGTGCTTTGTCTTGAGCAGTAGGAGATGCTACAAAGGAGGACAGGCAAGTTTAGCCACCCTTTACAGTTCATTCCCCACCTGCTCCTCACATCCAGAAGCACGGTGTATGGGTGCTGAGAGGGTACATCTCGTCAACCTGCAGCCCAAGAATTTGCCTAACCTCCTCCAGAACATCCCACCTGCCTCCACACCAGCTCCTCCTGCTACATGCAGAAACACGAACAACTGGCGAGGACAGTTCTGTGCTCACCTCACCCCTCGCCTTCTCTAGCCTGAGCTGCTTGTATCAGCCTTCCCCCCTTCGGGTCACAGCCTCCTCAGCTCTCATCAAGCATTTCCTCCACGGTTTTTGTAGCCTTTCCCCGCATGTTCTGCCACATCCTCTCTGAGGTGCAGGGGCTGGTTCAGAGCCACCACAAAGCCAAGCACCATCTCTGAGACCTTCCTGCTCCAGCGTGCCTTCTGCCGCAGACACGAGGGCTGCGGCCTCCCTCCCTCCCCACGCGTGCTCTCAGCGCGGGGTCGGCCCCGCCGCAAAGCACAGCCAGCCCGGGAGCTCAACTACGCCTCTATTCCTTACGCTGACGCCGTGGAATGATTTCAAAGACGCATGTTACAGGAATACACAACAGCACCGCTCCCCAGAGGACAGCATCGCATCCGGGGAAGCTCCTTTGGTGCGGTCACCTCCCCAGGGGAGCAGCGGCAGGGCTGCCCGCGCCGCCGCGGCCCGAGCGTGGGGAGCGCGGGTCTCTGCGTCCAGCCCCATGTGCCGACGGCGCCGTCACACGTGAGGACAACAAAGAAAGGCTCTGCAGCAGCGGGGAGCTGACGGGCACCGCGTGCACAACGCAGTGCAGTGGCCGGCACAGCCCAACAGTAGCGCGATCATTTGTCAACAAGATTTTCTTCCCCCTCTCTGAAAGCAAACATAATAACATCAAGATGATCTTCACACGCTGAGGAAGTGCTACTCCCTCCTCTCCCCAGGCAGCAGCCTCAGGCTCCCTCTGGGGAAAAGACAGCAGCAATTCAAAGACCCTTTCCTGCCATTTTTTATAGTGTCCTCTCACAGCAAGCCGAGCTGGCATTTACACCTGAATACAACTTGCTGCTAGGAGAAAACTCAAACCAAAAGCCAGACCCAACAGGAGTGGAGCAAAGCAAACAAAGCATTTCTAACAGGATCAGTTCAATCTTAGTTTCCTCCCGTTTTCAGCAGATTTACTAAATGCTTTTTTTTTTTTGGAGAAGACCCCTCTCAGAACCCCAGTGTGCAAGCAGGTCTGTGGCAGTGTTCCCCCCATAAAAGCTTTAAATAACTATTTATCTGAAGGACTTCTGTCCCAGAAATCCCCCAATTTGCCCTTCTGACTCACTTTCCCAGCTCCACCCTTACGGTGCAGATGGTGGGAGCTACTGAGCACACTGGAGGGGCACTTCGCTCAGCTACTGAAATGTTTTGTTTTCTAATTTGCAAGCAAAGCTCGTTTCACTAAAGGATTTAGAGCAATATAGACATGTGCTTATAGCAGGCCAAGAGCACAATCTGACACAGCAGATTTTAATATGCTACTTCAGTGAGTACCTTTTAATACACACACACAGAGACAGCTGTGAAGTGACACTTACCAGGAAGGTGCGATGCTGTGAGTCCCTGGAACACCAGACAAGGATGCTCCCTTGAGGTCTGAAGACACCAAAATTTGCAGTCTCCGGGATTGCTTCTTTTGTGTTGTTTTACCTAACACAAAGCTGACCAGAGTTAGACAAATACAGGGTAAGACTTGGAAGCAAACACCTTCAGACAACCTGACAAAAGGGGCAGCAGCACCCGGGGATGGCAGCAGAGCTGCGCCCACCCGTGAGGCCACACCGCGCCGTTCACTCTTGCAGGCGTTTCTCAGAAGTGTGAACTCCTGGTTTTAACACACCCGAGATCCCACACTGTTTCAGCACCCCAGCACACAGCCAGGTGTTAATTTATATATATCGGTGCAAAACAAAAACCACTGGGGTCGCTGACAGCATCAGAATTACACTCTTCCTAAAACAAAAGAAAGAAGTCTGTTGCACAAGAAGCAGGCACAGCTTTGGCATTATTCTATTACTGGCTCACCGGTTACCTTTCTCCATTTTGTTAAGAAAAAAAGTACTACTGAATTTAGTTACAGTGTAACAACATCTACAGCCAAAAAAAATTCAACAAAACTGCAGTTTAATTTCAGAAAATGTGTTAAAATATATATACACAATTTGACACACCGTGTTTACACAAATGGTCTCTCTTGAAACTGTATTTATGAAATGTACATTTTTAATTTAAATACTCAGTATACACTGCACTTAATCTGCATGTTGCATTTATTAAATACATTAAAATCTGCAATGTAACAAAACGTTTTCTGCATACGAAATTCAAAACACCATTTTAAATGAACAAAAGATGGCTCACTTCATTTTTTTTTTTTTAAACAACTAGTGCCTAGCACACTAGCTCAGCTCCACCAACACCAGCTGTTCTTTCTTTTTTATTTGACATTGTTCACAGACTTACATATTACAATAAGAGTGCTGGATAAAAACATGAGGTACGAAAGTGGTTCAAAGATTATAGGTCATGCAGATCATGCTAGACAGCAAAGAAAGTTGTGAATGAGAAAACACTAAATAAAAATACATAAAGAATGTGCATTATAAAATAAAAAAAACTCAATTACACAGCTTTGCTTCTTTGGTTACAAAGTAGGTTGAACAATTTCACAGCTTTTTATTCCCACCCAAAAAAAAAAAATTATACGAAATGTCAAAAAGCAGAGGAATCATGGCAATTTCTCTCTATTAGAAAGTAGAAACAGAAATGAGCGAAGTTTTCTTCATCAAAATAGCCCATCAATTATTTATTATATCACAATAACTGGTGACTACCTGTACAGATGCACTATGGTCTTCATACTTACACTCTATACAAAATTTACATTCAAGCTGGATCTTTACTACCGTAAATAAATACCAAAGGTAAATTGCCATTAGTGTTAGAAATATGCCAGGATTCTTTTGTTCAATTATTGCCTAAACATTTTATCTATTAAACGCAATCCCATCTATCATTTTACTGATACATACATTTATTTTAAAAAAAAATTTAAAAAGTTCTGTGACATTGTTCATGTACATTATGAAAATAGCAGCCCTGTAATAAATAAAACAAATGAAACTAATGTAGGCAAATGTTACTTATATTGAAAGAACAGTGGCTCTCAAGATGAATTGTTGCTTCTTATCACATAGCAAGGCTCAAAGAAATCCACGGGAAATGGAAACCTTGGGGAGCCACCAAAGCTGTGACAGACCTCCCCGCCTGCACACCAAGCACACGGGCTCTCTGCGCTCCTTCCACGCCTTCCCGGTGCCCCGATGGCCCCCGGACACCGGCCACGCTTCCTGACACACCAGTGGGGACAGCGCCTGGAGAATGATTGTCTAATACTGAAAAGGCCAAACACACAACAGAAGCATGGCTACTCGCTCTCACATAAAGTGGAAAGAACATCAGTGGCACACAAGGACAGACTGCTCTCAGGTTTTTATTGTCAGAGGAGGCAGGGAAGCTTTACGCTGAGGAGACATTCGGCTGCTGTGGAGGTTGCGTTGGCTGCGGAGGCTGTGCTATCACTGCTTGCGCTTGTGAAGTGCTACTAGGATTGGCCTGTTGGGTTGAGAGTTGGGATAACTGATCATTGTTTGAAAGAGATTTTAACAGTGCGTTTTCTCGTTCAAGTAAAGAGTTTCTTTCAACTAATTCTTTTATTTGTTCCTTCAGGACTTCCACTTCTTCTCTTACTGCATACATCAGATGGCTTTTCACTAGATCCTGTGGACAACAAGTTAACAGTTAGCACAAAGTGAAAAAACAGTTTCATACCACACCAGCCCCAGGATTTACTATTTTACTGCTTTCACTAAAGCAAGCAGTAAGCCTGGAAAACTAAAGCACTCATCTCTAAAAATGTATGAATAGATCAGCCTTCAAGAGCAATAACCCAGCTCTTTGCTTTGCTGTGAAGCGGCCCTTAGATCAAAGCTTTGTTTCCAGCATTAAGTTCTAGTCACCCTGGTTACGCTGAAGACAAGGACTAGAATTACGTCCCAGATACCCAGGATGACAGTATCAGCTCTGAAGCTTTGACACAGAGGCAGGAATCTGTGTTACACAATCCCAAGCGCTGAGGTGTACAAGAACCCAGAAATAAGAAAGCCTCTAAATCAGCAGAAGCAAAAATCAAACAGATGCAACTGAAGCTGAACAAAATGTCAAGGATGGCACAGCATAAGTGCCAATTAAGAAAAACTGGTAATCAGCTTCGCTAAAGAAAGATTTAAGTGTGCTATTTATTTTCAGCACGCCTTTAAATTCAATCAGCTTGTTCACAGAAATCTGCAGGAAGATTCCTTTAAGAACACTTCTGAGCCGACAGGAAAGGCAGTCCTGGGTTGTGGTCATCCCATAGTTGATACAGAAAACCCTTTTTTCAAATGACAGTCTCAGTCTGACCCAGCTGAAGGGATGTTACAGACTTACAGAAACACAATGCAGCTGAAAACTTATGCTCAGTGACGAACCACTAATCCTAGTAGAAATATCAACTTATTTTTTACTTACCATTGCCTGTTCTATTTTGTTGTCAATGGCAACAACACTTGTACCAGAAGAACTGTAAACATAAGGAGAAAACTTTGTGAGCATTACTGTATCATTTGATTAAAACCATGCACCCCCTGGCACCCGCAGGACTCCTAGAACATGCTTGCAGTCAGAGCCTAAAGCTTCAGATTCAAGAGTTCAGCACACAATCATGGGGGTTTTGTTCCCTCCACTGTATTGCCCCCTACAGTTAGAGCTCTTAAAAGACACGGCTCCTTCAGTTTGTAATTCCTCAGACTATGCTTATGACACCCTTAACTGGAAAAATGCATTAGAATAAACAGTAATGGCTTTGATTCCTTGCCTCATTTTTTCAGCTTTTTTCACTGTGGAAAACAGGGATTCATGTGATATTCATGTGGTCCTTACTCCTGGTTTTATTTCTGCTAAACTGCTTTTATAAAGCATGAAAGAAAAAAAAGAGTAATATTTGTTCTCTGGCTTTATTTGAAGACTACTTTCCAGTTAAAAAGCTCCTGGATCAGCACAGTGGAGTGGCAGCAGTCAACACAAGGGTGAGACGCGACCAAAGCCCCGAACTCCAGGACTGCGCTTCCTCGGTTTCAGCGAGTTCTCACTGGATCACGTTTAACACCTAAGCGAGGTGCTGCAGCTGGCTGGTTACAGCGAGGGCCACTCTGCACTCTTGTTCCAGAGACAAACCAGTGCAGACCAGTCCAACAGACATCTCAGTCATCGCTATCAGAATGTGGATTTACCATCTGAGACAAGACATTAATCACATCTTTAATCCCAGGTCTTAATATTTTTGGTCTGTTTTCAAGTCACAATAGAGGAACACAAGCCAGTCGCTTGCTCCTAACATTCTGGAGTCAGAATCGGGCTGGGAGCATCCCCGTCCCATCGCCCTGTTTGCAGAGGAGCTGGGGCTCTCTCTCCCCGGGTGCTCAGACAGGGCAGCCCGCGCCACCGACTCCCACGGAGGAACCGAGTGCTGGATGCAGGCAGGCTCTGCCCGTCCCCTGCTCCCCACGCCAGCCCTCTGTCCTAGGTCTCGGCGATCTGATTTCACTCCACAGCTCCAGGTCTGGCACAGGACGGCCGCTCTTTCCTGGGAATATTTACCAGGCCCACCAGTGATAACTACTGATAACGCTCCCCCAGAGATGGACGCTGCTATCAGCAGTGTGCAGCTACGTCTAAAAAAAGCTAACGTAGGGGAAAAACGCGAGGTTTGCAGTCATGCTGGGAAACTCACCTCTCGGAAAGTATGAAACATTCACAGAAACCAAGTGTTAAGAAAAAAAACACTTAAGGTTTTTTGAGTATTGGCAATATGCTCAGCAGTATTAGTTACATATGTCCAACAAAGATCAACTACTGAGAGAGTATGACACTATTTAGAGAAATCCCATTTCAACAAGTCTCACAAGAATTGTCAGTACCTAGCACCAAGCATTTACAAGTAGAGGGAATCAGCTTTTCAGACTGCAGGAATAACATCCATTTCTAAATGGAACAAAGCTTGTAATCTAAAACAAAAGTGCTAAGCACACATTTCAAAAGGAAATTGTTCCAGTGTCTTCCAAGCCTCTTTCAAGCCATATTTGTGGTAAACCTTCTCAGAATAAAAAGCATTTATAATTCATTACAAGGTTAAGTATTCCTTCCCATTTTGGATTAATGTGTTTCAGATCTATTTGAAACTGTCAAAAATGTCTGTGTTCAAGAGTCACTGAAATCCCCCAGACTGCTTCATGTCCCTGACACAGCCTTTCATGAACACCACTACAGCTGTCAGGTGAGGCAGCTCTGAAGAGATAAAGAGGAGAAAAACTAAAGCAAACACCACACTTCGTAGTGGGATCCGCTGCTGCATCTTTACAGTGTAATTACACACCTTTCGTCAGGACTTTTGTAGTTAAATTTGAGATCGGGACTTTGTTCTATTCCTGGTTTAGCTATTTTGCAATGTGACTACGTAAAAAATAAAGTCCACCGCACCACTCCAAGTTAAGGCATTTGATCGGTCCCATGAAAAAGCCTCTTGAGGTGGGGACCGGGAGCTTTCCCCTTCATCACGGAGCACCGTACCGCCGGGCCCGCGCTGTGCCTCGTGCTCCAAATCCTCCCCTGCCTTTCACCCGAGTGCAGCGCTCACGGGGGGGTGTAAGAGCTGTCCCTCCCCACGAGCACAACTGGAACGCAGCAGAGAAACTACTGCTCTCCCACCCCTATTTTACACCTGAAGTGACACTAACAGTGCTGAAAGCCCCGAGCAGTGATACACTACTTTATTCGTTTTAACAGTCGGGTTGCCCTTACCCCAGAACAGCTTGGGCTATTAACCGAAGTACCCAGCCCGGATTCCCGAGCTGCTCCCTGCACAGATCCCGGTGTCCATCCTGCTGCCTCCCGCCGGCAGAGCCCGGCACCACGCAGACCCCCGCCCGCCCCAGGAGAAGGTCCACACTGACAGCGCAGCCTCCAGTTAGTCAGATGCAGCTTTATCCCGATGCCAATATCTTATTTTGCTTTCTAAAAGCATACGAGAACTACATTTTATGCTAGCACAATTCCCATATGATTCTCCTCTTTATTCACTTTACAGTGCTCCTCTCAGTAAACAGCTCCACTACCACCTGTTCTTGGTACAGTCAAAATATGCTGCCAAATCTGAAGATTTTATATTTTTCTCAAATCCTTGGCTGTTGATATCAAATCTCAGTTTGCATTAAAATATTTTATCCCAGTGGCTGCAGAATGAAATTTATACATACAATCCAGTCCTTACGAAAAGGCCAGGAAAAAAAAAAATCTGTTAAATAAGTCTTTTTGGATCTCATAAGCATCCATTAAGCTGGAAAAAGTTTGATACATTCTGCGAGTGCACCATCCATTGCACAGCCAGTGTCTCAACTAGCAAATCCCCGAGTTAGAAATAGGAAGACACCATGTAACTCTCGTGAAAAAATAGACCAACTAGTATACCATGCTTTTAGACAAGGTCAATTGCCCCAGGAACTACTGAAGTCTGACAAGGACTGTCAAAGCTGTAAGACACAAACACAAATCCACATCAAGTAACACAGGGCAGTTCAAGGGATGCATTAGGCACATTACTTTTCTGTTAACTGCAAACTGCCCGTCCTCCCCTCAAACCGAGCGTTTGCAGCCAACCAGCTCCCACGCATGCACGCTGTAATTTAAGAGAACAATTCAGTTTGATTTGGGCCTCCAAGTCACAGCCAGGTAGGTGAAGGCTCTGACCACAAAGGTTATACTGGTCAGCCAACATCACTCTGAAGCCCATCAAGCACAAGGTGAGATTTACAGTCAGCAAAAATGACAAAGATTACCAAGTACAGTTGGCCATTTCCAGAGATGGATGCTAAAACCATAATTTTTCTACCTTACACACCAGATAGACAAAACCTTATTGAGTCTGGGAAATTTTTGATTGTTTTAAAAATATCCTAGTGGTTTAAATGTAATTTTTTCACGTTTTACTTTGAAAGACTGAGGGGAAAACTAGACTTTGCTAGTGACACTACTTAGCTATAGCTCATTCACAGTCAGGTGTGCAGTGCTTGGAACAAAGTGTTGCATCAAAAACCTACAGCTTGCACCCTGGAATTCTTTATGCTGTACTTTAAGCATATTTCTCCTCTGTCTACAACTCAAGAACAGCACTGTAATTTTGTTTCAAATGTCTTGCAAAGTGACAGAAGTGTCTTGGACAATCATGTTCATACAGATTAAGAAAACGTGAAGAGAACTGGTAAATCTAAGTGTAAGTCTGATTTCATTATAGGTTATACAATATACAGCAATCACACTTTCCACAGTGCAGCACGTTCTTAAAACCCTCAGGATAATTCTGACTTCATTGCTGCAAAAACATTTCCTATGGAGACATGGTATCCCAGGAGTATGGTAAAATATTATTTGAAAGATGATTCAGTATCATCAACAACCTATAATATTGTTTAAAAGTGCTCGGTAGCCCTGTTAGCACAACCTGTACCAGTGTACAGCTTCACTGAAAATATATAATGACCAAACAAATGCTCTTTGTAAAGCGTAATTTGTTCAAGAAAGCTTACTTACTACAGACTATTCCAAAACTTGAACAACGCTGTTCACAGAATGGGAAAGCGATTAATGGAAAAAAAGAGGACAAGTGGATCAGAAGACAGCAAAAAAGGTTAACGTCTTAATGTTAACTTGTTAACGGTCAGAGGAACATTTAACCATTAACATCACCTCACATTTGTAGGCACCAAGACCTATTTCAATGGTGGATTCAACTAGCATCACCATACTCAGCCTGGTGTTTTCACCATTAACAGCTTTAGATACAACTACCTTCCTTTTGAGAGACACAATCTCAACTTCAAAATTCACTCTGAAATCCAGGTGGAAGGACTAGGAATCAGACATCAAAATAAAGGCATTCGCAGCTTAATTCACTCTGTATGCTTAAAAAAAGATCACAGTGGTTCATCTTTAGAGATTCCACAGTCCTTGGTAGTGTATGTTATGCCAACATTGGATGCACTCGGAATGAGGGTTATAAACAGCCCTACTTTGGCACTGTCAAGCACTAGACTAGGTAATAGCGTTCCACACTGAAATGAGACTGCAAATCCTGCTGACCGAATGACATAAACCGATTTTGAAGCCTCAGGTTTTTAGTCAGTAATAAAAAAATATTCTGAATTCAGCTGTACTACTCATTATCTGCATACTACTTTGCCGAGGGATTTCTTCACAGAAAGTCACCTCCCAGAAGACTGCCAAAACACAAGTTTTCTTGCTCTTGATATTTCTTTTAAATTTTCACATTGAGAGTTACTGTACTATTCTCCTCATGCTTTTAGATACATAAACCTATGGCTCAACATTGCTAATCCTTCAAGAGTGGAAAAGCCTGCCTGCAGAACAGACAAGGAAAGGGTCACCATGACAGCAGAGTTTTGCCCAATGGCCTCTGTAAGACAACTCTGCCTTTACAGCACTAGATCTACTCTGCTTTAGGCAAAAGTGGAAAAGATGTTACATGCCACAGTCTCAGGCAGACATCCCTGAACCAAGCATCTCCCCTAGCTCTTCCAGCCCCTTCATTGTTGCTGCTTTAAACCAAACTTTCTGGAAGGAAGAGCCTGGTACCTTGAGGCGTTCCCACATCTGTGTTGCTCACAAGTGAGCCACAAACTAAAACATTGTGTTAATTTATCCTTTCCCCTCACTGGGTTACTCATGTATGAGCTTAACCAGCTGCTCTTCACATCTTACCACTAGTTGAGCTATTTAGCCTGTCCAGAGAAACCTTGTATAGTCTTGAAACAGTCAAGGCATGTTTAATTAGTCTCTATCCAATTATGAGATTTTATAATGATAGCTTCCCAATAGAATCAATTATCCAGCCTTGAAAGAGTATCTGTGCAAGTCTTTCAGATTTTCATCACTGTTCTTTGTCAAAGCTGTGTGAGAATGTGAGAAAGTCTGAGGCAGTGAATTCTCAGCCTCAGGATTACCAGCAGGTGCCTGGCCTTCCACGCAAGTCTACTTAAGCTTCACCTTAGTCAGCTCCTCCGCCAAACGGAGACATACTTGCTTCTACATGACAGTTAAGTTTTCTTCAGTTTTACATGGAATTCTGAAGATTGGTTATTCAACCCAACATCATAATTGATCTTAGAAGCAACACATGAGCTCTGTAAGAGACAGAATACTTCTGGGGAAAACCAACACATTGAGTTGAATTGTTCTAGGCTTGGGGTATTTTTGACATCAAAGAAAAATGTGGCTCCTTCATAATTTTGGTAAGACTGAGTTACACTAATGAACTAAACCTCTTCCCTACACACCAGGACAGTCCCACTGTGCACCACTCCCACGAGAACGAAGCATCAAGAAGGAACACCTTAAGCACAACACTGACTGGATCAGCTCGTTACATGAAATGTTGGCCTCCTCCTAAGATTCTTTTTACATTTCACATGGAGTTTTAGACTTCTGATTTCAAATCAGAAGAGTTTCACCCCTAAAAGAACCTCCAGATAAGGTTACAATTAAAAAGTGAGATGTGTAATTCGTGACTTTCTCCTGTCCACAGGAAGAACATCTCGTTTAATAGAAAGCCACCAAACAGGGAAATGGAAATTTGGCAAAATCCACCACATGAAGAGGTGTTGTCTCATTCATCACATTTCCGTAAGAAAGATGTTTACCAGCAACACTTAGAATACATTTACTCGGGTGCTAATGTGGAGAGAAAAATCCACATTTTATGAGTTAATTTACATTGTGAAGGCTTAATGATTCACACACAAACACAACGGAAACGTAAATCCTACTGCTTTAAATTCAAGCCTACCAACAATGGCTGTTTTAGGCAAACCCATCTGAAGCTCCCACGGCACTGTTACCACACAAAGGCAATCCAGGCCCAGAAGAGCAGACACCCAGACTCATGTGAATATGCCAAGAAGCTGTTATTCCCCTTCACCTTCTCTGTAACCATGCCAGTTGAAGAGACAGACTCATGAGGCTTGTGCCCATAGCAACACCTCTGTGAACACTACGTAGAAAAACACTTGCAGGCTTCCTGCAAATGTGCCAGTAACAACTAGTATTTCACTAACATTTAATGGTTTGACTGTTACCAGCACTCTTCCCTGCCATGGTGTGTTAGTGAAAAATAAACAAGTCTTTATTTTACTGGAGCAATTTAGCAATCTTTTAGTGTCTATTGCAATAGCATGTGGTTAGCTTCACTGACTTCAAATGGTCCCAAGAGATGGCTGCTCATAGAACAATCCATATTTGTTAGGAAAAAAGCATACTGAAATGACACTGGAAGATTTTCTATTATGTTTACACTAAAATCTCCTGACTCAAGCCCCTGAGGTTCACAGACTACTTCTGAAGGAGCTGCAAAATGTAATTAGAGAATTGACTGCCAGCAGGCTTCAGATCCTTATGTCCTGCAGCAATGTTTTAACCTCTACATTTTGGGATAGGGATAAAGAAGGGGGTTCTGAGGAGATTCAAAGAGCTTATGGTTTTCACAGGAGAGATTTCTCTTTCACAAACTGGAGATCACAAAGTTACTGGCTATGCCCTTGAAGTTCCCTCTATTTTCACTGGAAGTTTATTGTAGAAAGCTTTTGGTTTCACTCATCTAGTAAAGCAAATCTACGTAACATGATCTTAAGAAAATCTAATAACTGGGGTGCAAATGCAAAACCTGCTAAACCCTGCCAAAGACTTTGGAATTTGAACAGATTAGAAGTTTAAAATTTTTGCCTCAATCCTGATGAATTTAGTTCTGTGTTTTTACAAATACTTGTTTTTACCACAAAGTGTCCTACAGCAAAGATGCCAGACTATCTTAAAGGAAGCCACCAACATTCTTCTACCTGAATTTAAGGTTTTTCTATATCCCACGCTTCCAATACTTGCTTTGGACGTTGTATGTAAACTTCAGCTTTGTGATACCTCATTCTTAATCACTAATTATTTGATTTTAGGGTTTTTTTGAATCAGCTTCCTCGTCTGAAGAATTATTTCAAATTGAGACATGAAAATAGAGAAACAGATGAAGGCTAGACCTTGAAGTGAGCTTTTGGTCTATGTACCAAATTTGTATTCAAAGCCCTGGTTTCTTTCAGTTAAATAATGAAGTCCTTGAAACCTAAAGACCAACTCTGTCCCATAAATACAGGAAAGCGGCATCATCCAGAGCGAAAAGCAAAAATGCAAATTTGTCCAAGTTTCTGCTAGGAAAGGAAGATGTGCTTTTGAAACTTTGCCTAATGCTAGCACTTCAGCAATAAAAAAAAAAGAAAGGAGCAGGATGCATTAGCACTACTTTTAACCATCAGTGTTGTACAATATACAAATTGTTGCCAAGCAAACTTTAAAGGATTCAGTTAAGCTTTGAAAGTTGAAAAGCCTCTCAAGTCAAATACAGCCACTACAATGATGAAATAGTTATCAATACTTCAATAGCCAAACAAAATTTATATTCTACAGAGCTTGTTAAGCAGAAGTATTGTGACAAGCCAGAGCATCACAAGGCATGAAGTAACATAATCACTAGGACTTCATGTTGACAAAAAAAACCTCCATCAAAATCATTAAAAGTGCAGGAAAGAAACCGTTTGCAGCTACTGATGAATTAGTAATGCATCTCTGACAAGTCATATCCGTAACAGATATGACTGTGTTGCACTTCACTGCAGTTTCTTGCCATGAGTTCAATGCTAACTTTGCAGATTTACTTTGTCCTTGTATCTTGCCACAGTCCACATTTATTCCACATCTAGCTTTACTTAAGCAGAACGAAAGCAAGCCAGAAAGCTTCCTTTCCTGGTTTTGAGACCAAAAGATTTTAACTTTGCCAAAACTGTGTTTAAATATGACATTTTCACAACTTGTTTTCTGATACAGGGCTCAATAGCCAAATGCCGAAAAGTCTAATTGGAAAAGGAAGCTGTCAATATTTTAGTGAAGGTCAGCTGGTAGCTGACTAGCATTAAACTCTTACAGCTCACACATTATGCATGATACACACACAATGGAAGGAGGAAGAAAAAAAGTCATGTCATTATTTTAGACTTAGTTTTCAGTTTCTGTACAGATACTTCACTTCCATGACTGCTTTTTGACCTTCAGGCTGCAGAAGCCCCATATGAAGCTCTAAACATAAGCAGCAGTTCTGTGCAAATGAAAATGCCAAGAAACTTGCATAGAGCGAAGCTGTTCATGCGTACCTCAGCACGTATGCATTCCATACTTAAGCATTCATACCTATCCCAGAAGGTCTTTGACTCACGTAACTTGTTGAAATGGAACGCTTGGTAGAATGCAGTTGACGGATTCCTACGAGATCCAAGAATCAAACAGACATATTGAAAATGGGTACGTAATAAAAACACTAACTCTTATTCAACCTGCATTACAAAGAAAATCAGCTGTCCAGACAGGTTAAATTTAAGTCCAAAAGTTTACAGACTTCACAGAATGCCTGAAGAATAGTTTAATGACCAATTCAAAATGAAAAAGTAAACCTCGAGCCCTATGGATTTTTGTGCTTGTACAGTAGCAACTTGAAATAAGACAACTATAAAGCCATTAAAGAACCATCTCATGTCACACTGACAATCTTGTGTAGGTAAGCTGTATACCACTCTAATGCTATACATACCTAAAGTCAAAAGAAACCTTTCGCAGTTTTTGTATTTCACAAAATGCCTCTGCAAACGGTACCCAGTATTTCTGTTCTACTTAGCACTCTACTTCACAACCAAAAGACACAAATTCTCCAAAGGGACCCAGAAGTCAGAGCTAAACACGCCACATTCAAGCTATGACAGATGAAGTTACAACTGAAGACCAGATCAAGTTAAAATGGAAAAGTGGAATCTAAAATATCCCTCCCTCTGTAAGCGGTTGTCAGCCATCCTCACGCTGCCCCTTCTCGACGTGCAGCAGGACAGCTGCTGTTGGGAGGCGCTTGGCCAGGCGGTAACTCAGCACCCAGCTGCCAGCCCGGGCTCACAAACCTGCAGTGCAGGAACCCTGCGGCAAGCTGGACACTACCCCGACACAGCCTGACCCTCCTCGCTCCGCACACATTGGCTCCACAGATGGCAACTATACCAAGAGTGTAATTTAAAGATCTTAAACCTCATCACAACACTTACTGTTTACAAGATACTGGATGAAGCAAAGTCAAAATTCTGTACCGCTAGTGGCTGTATCAGAGCATTATACTTAAGCTTGGAAACTCCTTTAATTAATACAGCACTTCACCCTTACACTGATAGAGCAATACCATCCCTAGAGAAGAATGCAACAGCTTAGCTGAAAAATCTTCAGAAAAGCTAGTATTAGTAGTTCAAATTCGCTTTAAAGACAGTTTTAAAATCAGAAGTTTATATCAATGGTAGAAGTAGAGGTGCCCATCCCTCTAAGTTTATGGCAAGAATACTTCTTAAAAAAACCTGTAATTAGATGCAAATCATTAAATAACTTGAATACAATTACTGTATATTAAAACCATAGAACAAAACCAAACCCCCCCCCCAAAAAAAAAAAAATCACAGCAGCAGCACCATAACAAAACACTATTTGAAGTAATTGATTCCCATGGCAGGTGTATACCAAAAACCTCACAAAGATAACGATGTTTGTGCATCAGCAATGATCAGGAATCACTTGTTTGAAGTGTTTGTCACTCCTCCTCCCACCTTCACCACTCTACCCTTCAAAAAAAAAAAAACCCCAAACTCCATGTGAGTCTGGAATTTAGCTTAAAACCTGCTACAGAAGTTGTTTGATCAAGCTGGTAAGTATCATGCTCCTATGTTGGTACTAAAGTTTTCATAAGAAGTACTGAACATTTGAGTGACAACTAAATACAACTAATTATAGGAAGAGTGAGTGATACAGGGACTTAACATATGGAGAGCAATTGGCATCTGCAGATCAAGAGAGCATTCCTTTGTTAAAGGCATGGAGAGGCCCAAGCTCATCTTTCTAATTCAGTTGTCTGTGAGGAGTATGTAAAAAGTCTCTTCCTCAGAAAGTGACTGTAAATAGAAAGGCATTTAACTTCCAAGATAAATTTACTTGCAGCATATAAAATCTTGTTGCTATTGTTAGGTATAAAAAGCTGTGGTTTATAACCACACGGCACGTATTTCATATAGTCTATTTTTACACAGATGCCCTATATGCTGTATGTTCTTGTACTACTTTTAAGCACACATCTGGAAAGGTATCAAAAAGTTTTCCTTGTCAAATCCTCATCTGTACCCCCTGCTGTTGAAATTGATTTTGCAATACTTCACACAATTACATTTTATACTCTGTAGATGTATTTTAGCAAGATATTAATTGAAGGGGGGGGTTGTGCTACCGAAACAGGAAAGGCAAATCCACAGAGTTAACATGCGTGATGCCTAGTGTGCAGGTCTGAATTAATACGCTTGAGTTTCAGACTACAGGGGCATCTGTTTTTAACCACAAACAGTAAAAGGTTAGAGAAGTACTAAAAACTCCTCTCAGTTTGCAGAAACAACTGAGAAAATGGCTTACAGAAGCAGTATCATCCAGCCTGCTGCTGCTGCTGTGTCACAGCTGGACACCAGAAGCCCTTCAGACTCGGCCTTAACCGAAGGTGGGGACAGCCTGGGCCAGCAGAGCGCACTCCTCAGGCCCCTCGCCGGCCACCGCCCAGGCCCCAGAGGTCAGGACTCTCTCCCAGAGAGGGGCGTCAGGCACTGCCTCATCTCTCTCTGGTGAGGGAGAACGGGCATTCCCAGGGACAGAGGCTGATTCCAGTCCCACAGACTGTGACAGCCAGCTTAGCGTGTTTTAGCATTCAAAAGTGCATCTCCATTGGTAAAAGTGCCTCCGTGTCTCCATAAAGAAGTCCTACAACACATACCGTATTTATTTTTAGCTTAAATAATGATACCGGCTGTGGAAGCGCCGGGTATCAGCCTGGCATACAGGGGCTGCTGAATAGAAGCCTCCTTCCACCCACTACCTTTGAAGGAGGAATAGTAACATCGTTGTTCAGGACACAGCTGAGGCTTCATTTCAGTCTTCAAACTACTGATCAACATCAGCAATTGAGGGCAACAAGAGGAACAACATGTAAAGAATACCACTTTTATTTTTCTACCTTGGGAAGGGGGGGGGGATGGGGGGGAATCCTCAGACCCTCTCTCTCTCAATACCACTGACTATTATTTTCATTAACTTGAGAACAGGAATGATCCAGAACACTAAAAAGGCTTAAGCACCTGTTTTTGACAGAACATGAAAATAACAGGTCAGGCAACCTGTGCTCAATACCTCTAAGGAAAACCAAAGCAAAGCAGGATCACCTATTTATTATTACCTAGACAGCAACCAGCCAACACAGATGGCCTTTTCAGAAGCTAATGTCAGACAAGAATTCCTTCTGAGAAAAAATAAACAGGCCTCATAGAAAAAAACCAGATGTGATCACGATATAAAATTAGTAGAGCTTTTAATGCCATCTTGCATGACGCTTCTGTAAGTGAAAACATGGCTTATATATTGATAACTACTCTGTACACACGGGTCTCCAATGGTTCAGCAGAAGGATGCATCAAACTGAGCTCTCCAGGGGTCCCCTCCGAGTCTGTTATAGGACACTTTAATCCATGACTTGGGTAGTGGAGTACAGACTATCTTTATACCTGCAGATGATCTGCAAGCACTCTGGACAGCAGGGATAGAATTCAGGAAGATCTTGCCCAATTGGAGCAATGGTCTGAAATAAAAAGGATGCAATTCAATAAGGATAAGCATGAAGTATTATGCTCTGGTAGCAATAATCAGCTGCACAAGTACAAAATGGAATGCATAGCTGACTGCCATTCCACAGAAGAGATTCTAAACAAAATTTTAAAAATAAAGATCTTGCACAGGTGTCAAACTTGCAATATCCTGTTACACAGGATGTACACGTACTAACTGAAGTCTTCTTGGCCCTTTCTGAGCCCCTAGCTTACATTTTATGGCCAGTTTTGAATATCAACTCTCCAGAAGGATATAACCCTACCAAAATCCAGGTAAGACCACTAGAAGAAATGTCATATTAATTTATTTCCAATAGTCAGAATCACTAAGTAGTAAAATTTAGCATTTGAAAGAGATGAGAGAGACAGTTATAGGCTTCACATAGTTTAAAGTATCTGCCAAGGAGAAGAAAACATTCTCATATCTGCTGGGTATAAGCACAGCACAAACACTATGGGGTTTAATTGCAGCAAAGAAAGTTTAAACTACACGTCAGAATTGTTTTCCACACCAATAGCAAGGAAAAGAAAAGACTTCTTACAGAAGTGGTGGGATTCCCATACTTGTCATTCTAGAAGAGATCAAGCCATTACTGCTCCAAAAGATTTCAGGCCCTCAAGTCTCCAGCCCAGCGGCCCATCTTCCACAACTCTGAGAGTTCAGGAAGAATTGCAAGAGCTTTAAAGCAGAAATTCTGCCTTTGAATAGGATCAACTCCTGTAGGAACCAAATTTAACTATGAAATATAAAAGTAGTAAAGAAATGGCTAGTTTATACTCAAAAATCAAACAGCCTTTCTGCTGAACTGTAAAGTCCATGTCTTTTTTGGGTGGAAAGTGAGAAATGACCATTCTAAAATGAAATTCTTAGCTGCAGACAAAACTCAAACTGAAGCACCCAGTTTAAGATTAGAAAGTATCAGTCAGTGAAACATCCATTATTCTTGTGTTCCTAGTCTTAGAAATCTTAATCACACAGTGATGCATCAGTAGGGCTGGGAATTCAGCAGCAAGCTGAAGCTCTGAATCAGATTTATCTCACGATACTCCACCTAGAAAAGAGAGTAACTGGAATACAGAGCACTGCAGGAGAGAACTCACGAAGACTAAATGTGGGAAAAGTCAGTGTGGAATTAAGGATTAAAAAACCCTCAAGATTAAAGTTCTTAAATTTTGTCATTAATTACATATGCTGTTCACTTAGTCCCTTAAAGCCATTATACTTGAAATACGTACCCTGAAAGACCAGCAAGAATCAGACACTTCTACATACAGTTTCAGGTGCATTCTCACTACAGATGGCAGGAAAGTCTGACTCAATTAGCAGCCTGGCATGATGGTTTTTGGGACAGTGGCTCTCAACCACCATGGTGGACTTAAAAGGGGTTCACTGGCTACTTCTAACCGAAAATATTTTAGGTGGCAAGAAAGCATACTGCATGGATCTGATCTCCCAACAAAAAGATCAAGAGATACACAGACTGAAGTGCTAAAACCCACCAAAGTGGGACATGCTTAACAGCAGTTTTGTAATTGAATTGAAGAGGAAGGAGATGAAGGAACACCCAGATGTACTACACAATCTTTAGCAAGACAGCGCAGTAGCACCAGCACTCCATTTCAGCTACTTTCAAACAAACTACACTACCCCTTCCCAACACCATCAGAAATGATGAAAATCACCTTCAGATAACTTTTCTGAGAGAACTGAGGCAGCACACATCACCTGGAGTAAGACAGGGAAGTCTGACGTCAGCAGCTCCATTTCAGCTGGCTGCATCTCAAACTCCTGGTGTCTGGATTTCAAGTATCCGCAGAGAACTAGACTATCAGACTCCTTGCCACAGCAAAGGTCAGAGCAGTAGCCCATACTTTCTTTGCCTTGCTCTCAAAAGAGGATTTTGGCAAATAATGTGCACTGACTAGAAGTCTCTAAGAAGAGGTGAATGAGAGATGACTGTCTCTGCACTGGGTAAGAGGGTCTGGTGGATTCACCGACCACTTGCTCTGTCGAGATGCTGGCACCAGCTTTCTGGGGCTTGGCCCTCTAAAAAAAACCCAAATCACCAGTGACATTTTTCAGTTCCTATGAATGCTAGGGAAAAAAACTTTCACAAAAGCTGGTAACGAGAATGCATCATGGACAAAGCAGGTTAGATCAACATTAACAGTGGTCAGACCAGAGGGATGTGGCAAATAATCTCGAGTATTTAGTGAGCAACGGTTGGAAGCTTCTCAAACGTTCCAGCCCACCCTGAACAAAGAGCAGTCACTGGTATCACCACATGCCCTCCCCTGTGGACAATCACCATTCTCCTCAGTTATACCGGAGAGATGCCAATGATTTCTTCTCTTGTCCCAGCACTGTGTAGTTGTAGAAAACACTTTTATACTTGACTCACCACTGCATTTTAAAACATACTCAAAGCCTTTAACAGTCTTGTAGCAAGTTAGAGCAAATGCTCTATACCTTTTCATACCTTTACTGAACTGACAGACCTGAGGTGATGCTGATTTGTGAGACAAAAGGTGATCTAGCTTCACTCCTACAGTTTTTTATTATTTGATAAAATAGTAGCAAGTTGTTTCCCCCCCCCCCCCCAAGAATCTGACTATTGACTATGAAAATCTGGTCTAAAAAAACCAAGCAGCATTTTGACACAATATTAAATTCAAACTCACTTAACAGGCTACAATATCAGCAAGTCTTCTACAAACATGAAGTTCCTAGCTATAAAATTGAGATAGTTTCTTCTACTCTGGAGAACAGCTAGTGCAAAACATTATGAAACACGCAGGTGTTTCATAAAGATTGGGTTTACAGAAGCCAATCAGCCTGGATGTTTCAGGTGGAGCTGCACCTAGTTATTCACTTAAGTCTACCAAGTTTTGCTACTGGTAATTCAAAGCCTTCTCTGATTAACATCCCTTTGTAGTTTCTGCCTTTCAAGTCTCTGGCAGACACTAAATCAGTAGAGCACAGGATCGTGAAAAATGAGACATTTCCCTTGATTTTATTGCATTCTTTGAAAGCACAAGTCCAAGATTCCATAAAGAAAGTTTATGTATACTGGCGAAAATTAAGGCCAGTAGTTCATTGTGCTTCACAGAGCCTTGGATTAATAAAACACTGGCCTTAAGATGCAACTAAACAACAGTCAGTAATAATTTTCTTAATTAAAATAAAATTACCTGTTAGGTAATAATAATTCAGTATTTCTGAAGAAGCTCTGCTGCAGAGCTCAAACAGTAAAGTCTGATACGACTATTTGATACTAATCATGGAAAGAACAACGCAAGTGCTCATCTTCTAAATCTCTTCCTACTTCTTCCTGATTTCAACAGCTGCAGCTCAAAACTCCAGGGTCCAATTCTCTCGGGTCCCAGCAACTGGTCCCCAACCTTCAGCAGTCCTGAAACCGTAACAGCTTAAAATCATCCAGGGCTCACTGATGATCTTTTCCATCCTCTACAGCCCATCTCCACACTCCCCACAGCCAGGCACGGTGCACTCTTGGTTCCAGCCAGGTCACCAATGCTCTCCTGCTCTTCCTCCCTGCAGACAGCATCATCACAGACACGCTCACTAAAATACCACCTGCTGATAAAGCCAGGCTGGTTTGTGACAGCCATGGTTGTCAGTCAGGCTGAATTTTAATTACATAATCTTATAGAGGGTGTAAAGACTAATCTGAGTGATTCTGTTCTCAAATCAATACACCTCAAGTATAAGATTTCTCATACTAATGACTTCTCAGTGGGTATAGTTAACCCTCAGTTCTTGTAGGAAGGATACAAGACAATGTAGTTCACATAAGGCACAGCTTAGCTTCAAGAAAACAAACACAGCAGATCAGACCTTTAAAGATAAACATCTATACATTAGAAGTTGATAAGCTTAGTAGCAATACAGACAGTCTTGGCTTGACCCAGTCAGGGATTCTTGCCACTATTAAGCAGCTTTCAAGAAAAGCCAGAAAAAGGCCCATCAGTACTATCCATATTTGGATGAAGTGAGACAAGCTTAAATAAAAAAACCCAGGACTTCCTAAAAATAACTTACGTGGTCTCAATAAACTTCTTGAACTTCACCTCACAAGGGACAGAGTCCTTCAGCATCTGTTGTAATTTGCCAGTTAACACCACTATGACATATTATTATTCTGCAAATTATCCCATTTTAAGAGAACAAGCTTGGAATGCCTTTGAAAAGTGGACCCTAATAAGCTGGATAAAGGAGGTAATAAAAAACAACATAAATTTTGTATTTCTGAATTTAAAAGATCCACATTCACTAGTAATGCATTATACATACAAAAATCTGGAAGAGATGTCAAAACTCTTAAAAATATTGACTTTTACACAACTTGGCTGGTAAAGAAAAAGGCATTTATTAATATGTATGAACATGTTATTGCAGAGGATTAGTCTCCTACCGCCAGCTCTGCCCACAAAGCTAGATTTCCTCGAACCTATTGATGAAAGGGAAAGCTGCTTGTGATTATTGGTGAAAGTGGCCTTGCTTAGTGGAACAGCTGGCTTGAGTATTCATCTTCAAAGAAAACAGCCCAAAAATGGGATTTTTTTTTTTTTCTACTAAGTTGCAGCACTCTAGTTTCAGATATTTCAGTTATCTATAAAAGTAGTTTCTGGGTCGTTTTGGTTTTTTTGGGGTTTGTTTTTTTTTTTTTTTTTTACAAAATATTTCAGTATCTGTGGGGAAAAAAGCAAGTGGAAAAAACAGCTTCAAGCAGACTCAGCCAAATCCCACCTGTCCTTAGTTATATGACACTGGTCAAGAAAGCATCTATTAGCTAAATATTTAAAGTGTTTGCTTTTAGAAAAAGCTATTATAACCTTGACCAGGTATGGCATGGTTTGTTACACAGTGTATTATAAACGTATTCATCTGCCTTTCCACACCATTCACAAGTTCTTTAGAACTCTCCAAGTTTCACACCAGCCCGCTCTCAGCTGAAGCTCCAATGGAAGCACTGTCGGCATGAGAGCTTACTGCTCGGCTTCAAGAAACATTATTTTTAAAAAGGCATTTGTAGGGTTGGTCAAGGCGTTTACGGTCCTTGCACCCACCAAACAGGGTTCTACATAGGAGACATTCCCAGGAGTTGTCATTGACACCCCTACAAAAAATAGCTGAAATAACTTGACAGAAAAGCAAGCGGGGTTTTCTAACCCTCATTTTTGATCACCCCATCCTCCAGTAAACCAGACAAGTTAAGCTTGCTCTGGACAGATACGAAATCTTCAGATACTCCACTGAAGCCAGTATCTCATTTCCTATCCATTCTGCACTTCTCCATCGCCACCACACCACATACCACACTCATCACCTCCCAGAAATCGAAGGGTCAGGACTGTGCCCTTGCTGCAAGGGCCAGCGGTATCGTGGGCTGCATGAGGCGAGGCACGGCCAGCAGCTCAGGGAGGGGATCCTTCCCCTCAGCACTGGCGAGGCCACTGCGCCCAGTGCTGGGCTCCCCAGTACAAGAGACACGGACGTACTGGAGAGAGTCCAGCGAAGGGCCACAAGGATGATGAAGGGACAAGCAGCATCTCTGCTGCGGGGAACAGCCGAGAGGGCTGGGGCTGTTTCAGGCTGCAGAGGAGGAGGCTCAGGGGATCTCACCAACGATACAGACCCCGGCAGGGAGGGGGCATCGGGGACGCAGCCAGGCTCTTCCCAGGGGTGCCCAGGGACGGGACCGGCGGCCGTGGGCACACACCGACACACAGGAGGGTCCCTTGGAGCACCAGGAAACACTTTGTCACCGTGCACAGGCTGCCCAGGGAGGTGGCGGAGTCTCCAGCCCTGGAGGTGTTCAGAAGCCGTCTGGACATGGTCCTGGGCACCGGGCTCTGGGTGGCCCTGCCTGAGCAGGGGGTCGGGCCAGACGACATACAGAGCTCCCTGACAGCCTCAGACAGCCTGTGACTGGTTTCTGCTCTTGACAGATCCCCATTCCGGTTTGTAATCTCTGAAGAGCACTAGACAAACGTGCCAGCTGTCACTGTGATAGACAGCTGACACCTCTCAGTGGTACCAATTAATATTTCTACCTTCTCTCTGCACTGTTAAAAGCACTCAGGCAAGCTGTCATGATACAAATGCTTTACTCCTAGCATGAAAGGGAGAATAGACGCATACAAAAAACCTCTTGGAATAATTTTAGTTTGCATGACAAAAAAATTAAGACAAGCATCCAGCTGTCCTTCACGTGGCTGAGTAACTCACCTGCCCTGCATGAGTAAAAACAATTATCCCATAACACAAAGAATTTATTAGCACCCAAGACACATTTGTATTTATAAAGCATGAATTTTAAAGACAGAGGAATTTTCAAGAAAGGAATGAAGATACAACCTTACACTGCACTTCAAGTGACCTTTTATGTCTGGAGAACCTTCTCAGAAGACAGTAGCTTTAGCAGTTACTATAAATAATTCTATCTTTACACTTTGTCAAATATAGGAATAAAAGCAGACACCTGTGGCTGACAATCTAGATTTATCTACCAGAACTAACATACTGTACTTTAGCAGGAGTCATCTCACAGAAGTTTCTTATGGAATCTTTGCCAACACACAAAAAGCACGAAAAAGTTTTGCATTTTCCATGAGCAACGGAAGCTGCTAATCACCAGCTTTAAAGCTGAAAAATTAACATACAGCCTCAACATGCAACAGGCTGATATTCAAATATCCAGTCCAGTAACAGAGAACAATTCCTGTTTACTATAGTGTCACCTGAAGTCATAACACATTACCAGCACTTCCTGCAAAAATGCACAGCCTGAGAGAAATTTCCGCTCTTCGGTAGTTTGATAGCACTTTGGTTGTCCTGCCCGCTCAAACCTAAATACTTGAATATTCAGCTTTTAACAAGAAGTTTAAAAAAGCTTCCATGAAGCATATGCTGTTATTTCTACCATACAAGACAGCATTCAGAAATAAGCTGACTATGGAACACTTGCACTCTTCTACAGGGGAGCAGAAGAAAAATGAACGCACAGCAGCTGAGCAGAATACTGAGGAGCAGAGGTACAGAGAACCGTTTCCGTCAGAGCTGGTACACTGCCGTCTTTACAGCAAATTGAACTGTTCCACTTGGTGAATGTCTTTCAAGTATTTTCCCCCCATTCCTTCTTTTAATAACTATCTCATCTGAAACACTTACAGCTCATTAGTTTTAAGAATACACTGACTCCTCCCTAACGAAGGCATTTGAATGTTTAAACTGGGAAACAGCACTGCCAAAGGGGCAAACCCATTTTCCTGTTTAGGTGTCTTGTAGCACTCAAAAACTGAATGCATGGCAGGATAGCTTTGCCATCATCTAGAAACCAGCGTGGTGCCAGAGTTATGTCATTTTTCCTACAGACAGTACAGCAAAAAGGGAACCCAACTGACCAGGGTTTTGTTTACATTAACCATCATTTGCTACCACCAACCATAACGTTCACCTCAGAAGTCCTCTATCAACTGTTTTTCCAAAGCTGCAGCTCTGGCCCCCTGACCGAAGGCACTCACGGTGCTGGAGCATGCCTGTCCACATTTCCTTCTCACCTGCTTCTACAAACACTCCTCAAGACAATCCTTCAGGAGGAGAGTGAAACATTCAAGTCTGCAGCTGCAGCGGAGCTCAAATCTCTAGTAAGTTAAGAGCAAAGTGAAGAAAAGGACAGTACTCAGCAATAATGCAGGTTAAGTATTGCTTACTGGTACGTATTTGCAGAGTACTTTATTTTTTCTTTAAGAGTACAATAAAATATGCATCTAGGGCAATACATAAGGAAACCCTTACCAAAATCACATTAATGCCCAAGCCCAGTTTTGTCCTTATGAGTATGGTCTCAAGAGCTCAGTTTTATCAAGTCAGTACACTGTACAAACACGTGATTTAGCTGAGCAAAGAGATATATGCTGTGAAGAGGTCTGCACAATCAGGTTTTCAACAGTTTAGCTGCTGTAGTTGACAGTTCACAATTGCAGCCATTCATTAGCGTTCCTGGAATACAGCCTGCACAGTTCAAGCTGGTCAGCTATCTCTGGAAAATGATCTATGCTCTGCTCCTTTTCCAACATGCCTAGTAATATTTTGCCCCAAAAGTCTGCCAAGCATGTAGGAGGTTTGAACAAGCTTTCTCAGTAACATTCTTTTAACAGAGGCAACATATTTCTTTTCCCCCAAGAGCCAAAATAAAGTTATTAAGCCAGCTGGAATATTACGCTTGTCAACTACAAGTTTGTGTATACGTGGGCATAAAGGTGAGCAGAGGAACTGACACACACTGATCCCAAATTCTCCCATCCACAATAACTCATCCAGCAAATGAAGAGTCAGGGCAATTTTGAGATCCAGTCCTACTTGTGCTTTTACAGTATTTGTCAGACTCCAGATTCAAAGCGGATTGCAATATTCACAACTGCCTCAATAAGAGTACTATTTCCTCCATCCTTGAATACTGCTGCAGTTTATTCTACTTGTAGCCAAATTTAGAGAGGAAAAGAAAATAAAACTATGTTATGCCATAGATCTTTCATAACTTCCACAGAACATATTTCTCTTTTTAAGAGCTTAGCCATTTAGACACATCAACTGAAAAAAAACAGCTTTGCTTTTTTAAAGGAAGGTGTGACATGCCAAAGGCTTTTTTCTGAATTCTTTTGGACCACCTACCCACCTTCCCTTCCCCCCCAGGTAAGATTTCTTGATTAATTGACTCTTGACTATTCATCAGGTCAATGCAAGAAACCACAGTTTTGTCGACACTACTGTAGAAGTGTACTGGACTATCAGAACAGGAAATGAGAGGTGTCCAGGCAAGGTCTTGCAAAAAAGTCAGTTCTACATCTATAGATACACAGACATATATATCTATCTGTATATCAGGCTATATAGCCTCACACCTCCACCTCTTAAAAGAGCAGACCATAAGACAGGAATAATACCAAGAACTTTCTTCACAAGATGGGAACTGATCAGCTTTTTATATCAGACCTCTGCCTCATATTTACTGTATTTCTCATTTTCTGTTTTCAAAGAATCCCCATCCTAAACTATTTTACCTTCCTCTTCATATTCAGTATGGTGATTACTTCCTAGATAAATCCAGGATACTTAGAGCTACACAGTATTGCTTGATGATCACTGTTAGAAGATGACTACAGAATGATCTACAGGAGTTTGTCAAGCTTCACGTACATACAAATACTGAAGTATAATTGAAGGTGTCAGAAGAAATGCAGATACCTGCCCACACACTGACCCCCGCCCTTCCTGGGTATGTTACACATTAATATTAAAAGAGAAAAATGCTTTCCACAAATTCCTAGGTCTTTTGATCACAAAGTGAACTCTCCGAACAAAACCAAGCGTTAACTTCCTGAACCTGCAGGCAGTCTGAAACAGGGACTCAGGACTTGTGAGCTCCCCTTGCGCCCTATTAGTTTTATCAGTGTCAACCCTCAGCTTATTAATGACACTTGAAGGTCTTCATTAACGGTTTCACCATTGATTTCAGTAGATAAAGCAGCTGGGCGTAAGCCCACGGGAGTAGTGACACAATTCAAATGGCTGGAAAGAGGAAAAAAGCAGGAGCATGAAGAGAACAGCCGACAAGCAGGAGACAAGTTTTATAAAAAAGCCTTCTCAGTGAGTAAAGCAAATAAAAACAAAGCGGTAAAACAGCTTTAACAGGCTGCTAGGTTCTTATTGTATCCTTTCTCTGTCTGAAACCAGTGGAAGTCAGGCTACTCTGAGAGGAGCAAAGAATAAACTTGGATCTACCAGCTCTGTGTGTATCTCCTACTCTGTACAGTCTAGGCCTGTTTAAAATAAGCTTTTATTGCTTATCGGTATCACTACCAAAGAAAGCTATTCCAAGGCAGGAGAGGCTCTCACAGCTCCTTGCTTAGCGTACGGCTTCAGCCAACAAGGCTTTATCACCCGGCGCAGAAGCGGACAGCGAGAAGTACGCGTTTCTTTTCAGATAACCACAAGTTGGTTTCTCTACTGAACATCCTGATGTGGCACGTCAAAAAGAGCGCCCTGCATCTAGAGCCCAGTTCTATTTCTTGCCCGTAGCTCTCAGAGCCGAGTTTCTGAAAAAGTTGCTTTAGAAATGAACACGGAGCCACCCTGCAGCACCTGTTTCACACAAGTTCAAAGACGAAACTAAGAAAATAACTTTAAAAATCACTGTTCTGGGTAAGAGTACCAAGAACTGTCTCACTAGTGCACAACACAAAGTTAGCAGCCTACAGGTTTGAGTAAGTAGGACAACTTTTCCCTTATCGTTATAAAAAGTGATTCATTTGTCACTGATAATCGGGTCTGCTACTACGATTTATATAAAGATTAAGTATTAGAAACTATGCAAAATACATTCTTTCCTTTCTGACTCCTTAATCATCAGAATGATTAAACACAAGACAAACGGTTTTCTGATAACATACTGAGCTATGAAAAAACCTACCAGCTCAAAATCTAACCTTATTTGCACAAAGAAATTTGTCAGCTGGGTCAGCAATCCTCTTAAGGTAGGCACAACTGCTAGAAAATGTTAACTGTTTAACTTTTGCTTTTAAGTCCTTTACTGCTTTAAATCAGAACTAAAACAACTCTCCAAACCAGGGCTTTTGCTTGGATAGAGGTATTAGCAGAGTTACTGTCCCAAAGGCAGCACAAGGCCTGCCTTGCTGCCGATTTAACTCCCCACACACTGGTCTGTCTGAGGTACCTTCTCCACCCCAACCCAACGTCGGCAGCTCTGAGCAACACCGACTGTGCTGCCCTGCAGTCTGGTACCCTCCCAAGGCGAGGAAGGGCTTACAGCACAATTCAGCACACCAGACCTCCTCCTAATGGTGTTACTCCCATTTTCAATAATACAAATATGTATAACCCATGTGTTTTATTTCTCCAGATCGCAGTAACTGTTAATAACATTAATCAAGTGTTGAAACACTGCTTTCCCTGAAAGGCTTCTCTCAAGCCAACTACCAGAGTTTTAGCCATCACGCTACCCTTCAGAGCCGTCTGACAAGTCCGAAGTTAAGCCACATCCGTGCTTCCTCTCTCAGGCCCTCTGATGGGTCTGCTCATACTACACACCTTTGTTACAACTAATAGTTCCAAATTACTTTCCTGTAAAGGAAGCCCCTGTGCCTACATCCTCGCCCAAGTAAGTGGTGTCCATTTTTTTCAACACAAAGGACCATTATCTGTAGAGTGTTCACTGTGTAAGAGCATACAAGCCCATATCCAGATGCAATTACTTTCCTCACTGATAATATGAAGTGCAAACTCAACACCAGAATAAAAACCAAGAATCTGTGTTATAAGCCTTAAAGCTTTCCAAGATACTTCACCTGATGGCCCTGAGATAGCACTACACTTCTATTTTTAACAACACTGCCATATAGTGGTGTTGATAAAACCATTTTAACCTGGCTGTCATTCCAGTTTTACGACGCGTTAAGGGGAAAGGAGAGAGCACATTTCCTCGCACACTGAGCACCTGGGTGCAGGACAGTTTTCAGTCTTTGATTTGTAAGAGGTTGTATTATTTGTGCCCTAAGCAGCTTTCCGGCTACTTTCTGCCCTGTTTTGTGAGAAAAGTAATCACACAGCCCAAGAAGAACAAGGACAGTTCATTACTTGGCTAAACACTTTGCTATGCTTTGTAATTTTATAAAAAAAAAAAAAACAGCCCAGGTAAATTTCAGTACAACTTTCTGAAAATATCAACTTACAAAAAACACTTGACAAGAACTTGGAGGTTGATTTTTTTTCCCCTTAAGAAAAGGTATTTTTATGGCATTATAAAATAATTCATACCTGTCTTCATCACCATCAACAGGAATAGATATGCCAAACACAGAGCTGGCAAGACTGTTCATAGGAGTACTTGCAGGTAACTGAAGAGGATTTGCTAGAGTGTCTGGAATGGGAGGCTTCACAAGAGGTTTATTTTCAGCTATAAGAGAAAGTGGTGGCTGAGGTAGGGGTTCCGATTTTCTTCTCGTATCATCAATCTGGCCTACTAAGGACTGAGCTTGAGTCTGAAACTGTCCGAGGTTTGACTGTGGCAGGTTGGTGGGTACATTAGGTGTGCCTTGCATCAACGAGTGCCCAACATGCTGCGGCTGGACAACGCCGGTACTCCTGCTGACAGAAGTGTGGCTTGTCAGCTGGGACTGGACTAGCGTAACAGGGACATTTGGCATAGTAACAGAAGTGGTGGTAGACACACTAGGCACGCTTGTACCGGGCACCACCACAGGCACGTTCTGAACTCCGGAGACCACAGCGTGGGGAGCACCAGGCATTCCTGACACTTGACCGCTTCCACCCATTTGGTGCTGAGTCACAGATTTCTGTTGCACAACCCCTGTATGTCCAATGCCTTGCTGCACCACACCTCCTGGCTGTGGAGCGGCACTCGGACTGGCCTGTGCCTGGCTGCTCTGTACCAGTGCCGACCCCTGTCCCACTGCTTCGCCGGGCTGCGCCGACACCCCCATCACGGGCGCTCCCACAGGTGAGGGATTTTGGCCAGTCACCTGCCCCACAGGAAGGCTAGAAGCCACAGTACTCGGAACAGAGCCCGTAGTAGCCTGCTGAATAGCTCCTTGAGACTGCATAATTGTCATGTGCTGCAGGTATTCGGTCTGACCAGAAGGTTGCGTCGGCAGTAGATGCACTGGTGGAATCTGGGACTGAGAATAAGCAAATTGTTGAGGCTGAGTCACTGGTATGTTCGCCTGCTGCACCTGCTGCTGTGCCACAGGAATGCTGGGCTGCCCTATTGTCACACTTGGAGGTGCCATGCCTTTCCCGTTGGGTCCGGCCTGTGCAACACCCTGCGTATTTACCTGTGGCTGTGATTGCTGTGGCACCATTATTTGCTGATTCGCTACCGAAGCCCCAGAAAACATAGGCTGAGCAGTACTTTGAGGCATGGCCCCACCTATGGGTTGTTGCGGCTGCTGTTGTTGCCCAATGACAAAATTAGGTTGCTGTAGAGAGGACTGGTTCATTTTCTCTGTCTGGAGCAGCTGTGACACAGCAGTCAGGGAACTGTCAGCTATAGAATCGGGGCCGTGGGCCGACGCTGGCACAGCTGAGACCACAACGGAACCTCCTGTCGCGCCAAGGCCACTGTCCCTCTCCTGAGCAGCCTGCTCGAAGGTGCTGCTGTGCCTAATGCAATCTCCAGTCCTGCCCAGGACACCGCCACCGTCCGAGTCCCGGTCATAATACTCCATACACGTCCATCGGCCTCGCCTGTAAGGCTCCCCCGTGCCATGGTCCAGCTTGATCACCCTGAAGCGTGAGCTGCATGCAGCGGCCACTGTCTGAGACATTGTCCCAGGAGTGGCAGAAGGCCCCGCCGAGGGCAAGGGGGTTTGAGTGCTGCCGCCTCCCGCCACAGCAGCGCCAGGGGCAGCAGCTGGCAGGGGCACGGCGGTGCTCTTGGGCACAGCCCCCCCATTGGGGGCCACAGCTGGCAGAGCCGCAGCTGCCCCACCAGCAGCCACTGCCAGCTGCCCGTCCAGGAGGAGGTTGGGAGAGACGCTGCCGGGAGTTTCAGCCTCGCCCACGTTGTTGAGAGTCTCTTCGGAAGAGCTCCGCTCGCAGACATCCTCGGGGCCATAGTCGGTGGCTCGAGAAACATCAAAGATTTCAGATGACACGTCCTCGGTGCGGGACTCATCCGGGTCATCCAGGCTCTCGGTGTCCTCGGTGATGCTGCTGGCCACCTGAGCCGTGGTCACGCTGGTGATCTGGAAGCAGCTCTTCTTCTTGGCCGGCATCTTGGACATGTTTCCTCCGCGGGGAGGGGCTCCGCCAGCCGGGGCGAGGCGAGCGCGGTGCCGGGGCGGACTGTCACGGCGTGCCGGCCGGGCCCCCGGCGCTACCGCACATCCTCCGGCTGCTTCCTGCGGCGGGCGGGCGGGCCGCGGCGCTCCCGCTGGCGGGCCGCGCAGGGGGCGGCGGGGCTCCTCCTCTTCCTCCCCGTCCGCAGCCCTCCTCCCGCGGCCGGGACGCGGGCCTCCTCCTCCTCCTCCTCCCCGCCGCAACCCCCGCTCCGAGCGCGGCGGGACCGGCCGAGCGCCCCGCGGCTTCCTGCCGGCCTTGGCGCGGCGCGGGCCCCAGGCGGGCGCAGAATCGGGCCCGCGGCCCGCCCCACGCGAGGGGCCCCGCGGCGGCCGGGCGAGGCCCAGGCGGCCCCGTCTCCCCCCCCCCCCCCACCCGCCCCCCGGCCGCCCTGGCTCTACCTGGAGACCAGCGCCAGGCGCATCCTGCTCGGAACCAGCCCGCGGGCGAGCCCCACGGGCGACCCCCCCGCTCCCGGGGCGGTGAGCCGGCGCGGCGGCGGCGAGGAGGAGGAGGAGGAGGAAGAGGAGACGGAGGAGAGGCGGCCCTGGCGCGGGCGGCCCCGCTGCGCTGCGCCGGCCGCGGGAGCGCGGGCTCCGACTGCGGCTCCCCTCGCCCAAGATGGGGCTCAACTTCTGCCGCGCGGCACCCTGGGAAAGGCGCCGGACACGCCCCCACGCTGCGGCGCGATGACGTCACGCCCCTACGGATCTTGGCGGGGGGGCGCGAGCGTGAGGCGCTGCTTGGAACGTGCCGCCCCCCCGGCTTGGCCCCTCTCGGCCGCGCGCGGCGGCCGCCGCCTGGGGGGGACGCGGGCCCGGGGGAGCCGCGGGCGGGCCCGGGGGAGCCTCTGCCGCGCCCTGCCGCGCCCTGCCGCGCCGCCTTCCCAGGCACGGGGCGTCGCCACGAGAGCTGCCGCCGGGGCACCGAGGCCAGACCCCGGCCCTGAATTTATCAAGCAGCGGGTGGGTGGCGGCAGTTCGTGTGTTTACCCCTCCCGCTGAACGGCGGCTGCCCTGACACAATAGGAATCTGTCTCAGAAACTCCTTAATTACCACAATCGTAATATTTTCCAGCCTGAATTTACTTACGGCCGATTTCTAGTGATGGTTTTGTATTAAGAAAGGTGACCCGTTCCTCGTTATTCCTCACAGTTCCCGGGGCTGCTCTCGCAGCCGCCTCCACATGACCCGCAGTTTGAATCGATCCCTCTCGCAGACGGGTGACACAACCGCGCACGGGCTTCCCAGGAGGGAGCACATCGTAGCGCGGGTTTTCCAGGGTCTCCTCCCACTGTGCTAGATCCCCTTCTGTTGATTTTTTTCCACAGCCACGTCATGCTGGTGATTCATATCCAAACCGTAAGGAGCCTACCTTTGGTGTCTTCAGGTGCTCACCTCTCATAAACCCCTGATACGATATGTAAGTTAACATTCTTTTATATCTCATTTCTCTTATTCCAGCCACCGTTGTCATTAGGGTTTTGTTGGATGGTGACCTGGTCCCGGTTTGAACAGTCACATTGTGACACTGTACCCTTAACCTATCCTGGCTTTTTCTCTAAGGTCACAAAGTGCTTTAAAGGCCAGTGATAAAATGTGGAAGATGCCCACTACTAGCTTCCCTTCAGCTCAAGTGTTCCCGGTAAATGCAACAGTTCATGGAATTTTGCATGCTAATCCATCTCTTCTGTATCTGTTTTCACTAATATTTTCCAGTATGATACCATATCAAATACTCCTCTAGCTTCAGCAGAGATTAAACCTACTGCATTAACAATGTAAGAACTCATTTATGTTAGAAAAGAGTTTTGAGTTAATCTGGTGTGAACCACCTCGGTAAATTTATCCATTAAAATCAGGCATTTTACAAGAGTCTTTCGCAATTCCACTTTTTTTTTTTTTTTTTCAACTTTAATTTAAAGTTCTTATCAACCATGATAGCCCAAATTCGAGAAAACTTCTGCAAGAGGTGTTTGGGTAAGTGTCCGTTCATGTTATTAGTGTCTTCCATTAATCAGATATTTCAAACGGTCAGAGCCTCCATCCTCGAACTTTCTGACTTCAGTTATCCTGTCACGCCATCTCATTTCTTCCGAGGGAGGAAAGAAGTCTGATTGTCACCCAAGTCTCCATTTCTCTGAGCATTGCCAACATTTTCACCAGCCCGGCGAAGATGCTCTGGTATAATTCAGTGGGAATCTGGTACTGTTGTTTAACCAAATGTAGAAGATAACCAGTGGGGTTTTCTCCATTAGCCTCAGGTCAGTGTCCTGCTAAGTGACAAACCCCAGCTGTTCCGGGTGTACTCTGAGGGGAGGGCTGTCCCTTTATCTATCACCATACACACTGGGTAGTCTCTTCCAAGTCCTGAATCCCAGGTTATACCCCATTTGTTCTGCTTTCAATAGAGCGTTCTGTTTTCTGGTGCCTTGTGAATCCTCCTCATGTGTGCAACATCCTTGGTTTCTGTGCCTGTATGCATACAGCGTACCAAGACTTGCTTTTCTTCTCATCTTCCTTGGCATTTTGTCTTCTGCCTACTTCTTTTTACGTTAGTATGAACCTCATCTTTGATTCTGCTTCTCTTTATACTAGCTCATCCCTTATTGTTTCCTGTCCTCATATTCTTCAAAGTTTGCCTTCTAGAGTTTCTTCATTTTCCATATGTTAGGAGATGATGAACTGTCTGTGCGGCATCCTTTTTCCTCCTTAACAATTCTGAACTCCATTTGTAATTCTTGGATTTCCTCCTGGTATACAGGAGGTTTTGCTCCTGATATGACATGAGTTCTGTCAGGTAACACTTTATGGAGTAGCATCTACCAGGTACCTGGTGGAGGATAAATCATATTCTTTATTTCATGTTTACTGCCATCTCTTAGCCCTCTGATGGAATATACATTCTTAGAATTCATATTTCTGTCCAACCCTTACTTTGAAGAGGGAATAAAGACAACCCCCAAACTTCCTCCCAAACAACTTCCCTCCACCATGCAGTCCTTTGTTTCCTGCACCCTCTGCACTGCGTGATTTCAAATACGCAAGTGTTAGGAAATGTAATGTACACAGTACAAGATCTCTAAAAACGAGTAATATCCTCTTAACACCAAATTGCAATGTTAAAACCTTGTGTTTCAGTCTAGGAATTGTCTTATGTCCATGAGAGAGTGTATTTTTGACATGGGACGTGAGACATTGGACCTTAAACCTGCCATTACCCCAGGAACTATTACTCCTTGTTCTGCAAGTCAACCAAGTATAATTTGATGAAAGAATGGAACTCTGTATTTGAGCAGAGAGAGCAATGCTGCCTTGGCAAGTTAAGTTTCATTTTAACAGGCAGCATGTGGATCTGTCTGTGAGTTTTTAAATTAACCACAACAGTGGATTGAATAGCCAAGGGAAAGTCACATGGCCAAAGATGTATCATAATGCAATATATTACACAGCACTACTGCTTATACCACAGATATCAAGAGGTCAGCAGGAGTTCTGGGGGTTTTTTTTGGGTTAGTATGAAAGCTGTAGGGAAGCAAAGCAGCTGGGATTGCATGTGGCATAGATCTTCTATAAGTGATGATGATAAACTTTGAATAAAATTTTGTGAGGGCAAGGAATAGGTAGCTACAGGAAATAGTGAAGACCTGAGATAAGTTTTGTATATGGATTTTTAAAATGTCTTCCTTTTCAAACAGAAAGCATTTGGGCATATTAATCCGCTACATCCAGGACAGCACATGATAAAACCGTTCTGGCTAGGAATTCATTTTAAAAACACTGTCCCCACACAGATAAATATTAGCGGAAAGATGCAGGATTCCAGAACATAAGAGCGAGTCGATCCAACAAACACTTTTCAGTCAGTAAGGCAGCCTGGAGGGCTGTTTATCATAACAAAGGGGACACAATCTTCCCCAAACTGGAATAGTTTTGCTTTAAAATGGTACAGTTAAAACGTGCAACGACACAAGGTGCACGTGAAGATTCTTACTGATGGACTGTTGGATTTGTGTGTGCTGTTTCATTCCGTAAAATGTGAAATCAAAAAAGTCTCCCTCAGGAAGTGACATTTTAAAAGCATGCAAGGGAACCTTAAAAACAAAGGCAGAAGTTATTCTACTAGACCTACCCCTATTTTGATCTTTCAAAATTATTATAGGAAGGAGACTGATACATAATTAGTGGGATGAAGTCCTTTCCCATCTTATAGGTACACAGACCCATAACAGATAGCACTGAACAACTACCAGCAGGCTGTTGAACAGTAGGCTGCTAAACTGTAAGAACTGATAAGTTTTTCATGACAGCACAGTAAACCAAAATTAAAAGTTAGTTTATTCTTATTTTTATGCAATCACTTCATTACTTTAGTGTATGAAAATATATGTTAGTAGTGTGGTCTTTTAATTTAGATAGGTCTGAAATTAAAAATAGCAAAGATGCTATTTTAGATTCCATTAATTTGTCACTGTTGTTCAGAACAAATTAACATTTGAAATGATAAAATTCAAAATCCCAGATTGAAACAATAATTTGATAAACTCTCCATTCATGAACTGTGTCTATATGACCATTTTAACATAACATAAAATGTAATGAGGCATGGGCTATTTGAGTGGTGTTTAGTGTGGTCTAACAAAGGAGAAAGGGAATTTAATAAAAGGTAAAATAGGGAAAGGATGAGGAACAACAATGAACAAGACAGGCTGATTTGCTGACAAACCAGAAAGGTTTCTGAAAAGTCAAGTATAAAAATTGCTACAGCCCATGGCCAGATTAGTCAAGATACACACAAATGGCCTTGGCAGCATTACACTGATAATGTTTTTGCAAGGTTGAATTGGTGCTGAACAATATTCTAGTATGCTGGGCACAAACATACTGATATTTTTATTAAGCACCAAGCATGTATATATTCCTATTTTGCCTTCAAGAAAAACAGCTGCCACAGTTAGTTAAAAGAAATTCCCACATGGCTCCTGTTTGAGTTTCTGTGTGTGTCGTCCGTGAGGGGCTCTCGTGGTTTCTGTGTGTATGTTCCTGTTGTTTTGAGATCTGGCAGGGGCAGATCTAGCAGGCGGTGGTGAGGGCAGCAGGCTCCTGCAACATGACAGGTTTGTGTAATTGGGCCACACTCTCCCCATCACCCTCTGCCACTGCACTTTCACTAGGAGGGTCCGCGGACAGTTTCTTAGCAGTGAGAGCTGTTAGCAGCTTTCCACACTTGTGGTTCTACTCCTTGGGGACTGCAGGTGAATTATCCATTTTTAAGGATCATGCAGCACAAGACGTGTATCCTTCACAAAATCTCTCAGCCTCAGAGACCGAGGGAGCAGAAATGCTAGCACAGGTGACGACCAAAAAAGGAGCTCCTCTAGAGTGTAAGCTATGAAGACTGACCACATGTATGTATCGGGTGACAATGGCACTAACATGTTCTGTTTGTCTGTTTATATGATTTTAAAGGGCAAAAGGTGATCCTTCTCACTGATCAGCGCTTCAGTCTATGAATCATTCAGAGAGGGATAAAAGCTGCACTTTAAAACCCCTACACACTGACAGAGTTTACACAGGCACACAATGCTCCCATCTAGAGATGTATGCTTCTCTCTATAAAGATGTGTTTTAACAGGTGTATATATAAATTCAAATTTTTGAAAATCCCTAACAGTAACATTAAAAATACACTGTTTTTTAAAAGAAAGCTGTAGGAATCATCAAAAGGAGTTGGACTACTTATTGGTATCTAGAGTTCATGCATTCAGGTTTCTTAGCCTTAATACCATTAGGTGATTACTGCTGAAGATTAAAAACTAGCCTGGGGAAGCAGCGTGATCTAACAGACAGGGCATTTACCCCAGTATCAGGAGTCCAGATTGAAATTGTTTGTGTGGAAGTCAGTGGGAAGAGTTCAGGGGATTAGTTTTTTAACTTCGGTCTTACACCTAAATTGGTATTTATCTGCAGTGTGGCCTTGTACAAATTATTTTTCCTTCTTTGTGCCTCTTCTTCTTTTTTCTCTCCCATCTATCAGCCTGCTTTGTCTGCAGACACAGAGAAGCCTCCAGGGCCCTGCCTGACTTTTTGTGTGTGTTGAGTACTGAGACCTAAATTTTGGTCAAGCTGTGTGATACTGTCTTAGAAATATGAACATACTGGCACAATAATGGACAAGTGATAAGCAATTCATTTATCACTATGTTCTTTTCAAATTTTAGCAGAAATTTAGGAGTTAGTAAAAATTAAACTTCCATGTATGTGAATTGAGGTTTACCAGTTTGGTGTTTTAAGAGTGCACGCCCTTTCAGATGACTCTTGTATCAAGATCCTGCATTAACATCTTAAATTTTAAAATAATCAGAATATATCAGAATATCAGAATTAATATCAGAAATTCCTTTCCTTCACTGTAAACTGTACATTTTCCATTTTATTAAACTAGTGGTGCTAGACAGTAAGACATTTACCCAAATTCTTATTTTTAAAACTCCTCTAAATTACCACAAACGATCTCAAACTGGACTGAGATGCATTGGTAATTTGAATTTCAAGTCCTTTTGAATTTCAAGCTGTAAGACATTGACTGGGAGACCTGGAAGACAAATTCCAGGTTACAGATTGCTGGAGGGAAGAAGGGCATAGAAAAGGGCAAATGAGTTACTTGAATGTCTAAGTAGGATTTTTGCATTTATAAAGGCCACTAACTATCAAGAGAACCAGCAAATAGTAGCTGCAGTATTTAGCTTTAGGCTCTTCTTAAAGTCTCATGTGACAGAAAGCATGGAAATTTCCTCTTTCCTGACCCTAACAAAATTGCTCTTTTTGTCTTTGCAGTGGTCATTGTCTTCTATATGGAAAATAACAGGCACTAAATCCAAAAACTAATGAAAAAAAGTTAATATGACCAACAACTGAGAACAAATGGAAACTGTTACACACATGGAAACACATTTAAAGTGCAAATAGAAATGAATAAATGTTACAAAATCTCAGTTGTTGTTAGCCTGATCCTGGCCCCTTTCAAGTCAGTGGCAGAACCCATTAAATGTCAGTGGGAGCTGTGTTTTACTTAACTGAGATCTGTTAAGATGAACATTTGTGCAGATCAACGGACAGGTCTTTAGCATAATGTGCTCTTCTTCATGATGGGTACCTTTACCCTTTCCATACTATCTTGTGCTGCACCTGATCGCGCTGTTTGACTCAGAGCAGGCCGGGGCAGGACTTTGCCTCTATTCAGCATAAGGCGTCAAAGACCATTGTGCACACCTACAGAATTATGTAGATAATTTAGCGAAATGACACCATGATACGGAACTGTTGTCTAAAGACCGCTGTTTCACCAGGGGGGTCTGGGGCTGTGCACAGACTAGTTATTGTCAGTTAGTTCTGGGTGGAATAAGCCCCTGTGTGGTTTCGCCTCTCTGACCTGGCTGTTCCATTTACACAGCTCATACATACATACTTGCTCCCTGCTGCATTTTGAATCGCTTGTGGTTTAGAGGCAGAAAGAGGAGACGTATAAGCCAAATCTGAGCTCCAAACCCAGTTTGGGATTGCAGTATGTTCTTGATGCTGAGAAAAAAGCATGCATTTTGAGGTCATTATAAGGCAACTACCATGTGTTGGCACTAGCAATGAATTATTGCTGCAGGAACAAGACTTTTAGGGAAGGCATAGAGCAGACCTGGGTTTGGTCCATAGTTTAAAAGCCAGGAAATAAATTCTGGCTGTAGGATAAATAAGTGAGCTCGGTCTGTCTTTTCTTTCTCAGTTTGAACATGAAATAGTTTGTAAACTGTCGATATTTAGTTAATACACTGGAATGCAATGAAATTTAAAGACACACAATTTCATCAATTTGATGCATAAATAGATTAGAGCATTTTCAGCGTACCAGTCTTAGGATCAAGTGAAGTCCAGATCAGGTTTCATTTAACCTAGTTAAAAGAGCAATGTGGATGGTTTCAGACACTTTATGTGGGGTTCAGTACCATATTCACTCATATCTTTTAAACTCATACTAAGTAAAGACTAATATCAATAGGGGAGAAAATCCTCATCTCTTCAACAGATTTTGTATGTCTTAGATCTTGCTGTTTGGCATGAGTGTATTTTAATGGGACATTTGAGGGATTCGTTGCTGGATTTCCTGGAATCTAGGTTGCTCATTTTCTTGAATAATTCTTATTTGAACAGTAAGGAATGACTTCATGTATAAACAATTATTCGGGTTTTTTACCAGCTATGTCAGTTGTCTCTCAGTGTTAAAAGCATGAATAATGACAGGACATTTATTTTTTTCATTAAGGTTGGATGTTGTCTAAGCAAAAAGGGAATGTACACAAATTTCAGATAGCTAGTCAGATACTTTAAATAACCTGTGGCACGACTTGATCTATAGTTAGAGATCAGTTTGCAGGACTGAGTTCCTAAAGCATAGGTCCTTATGTAATATTTGTAGCATAAAAGAGGAATTGTGGAGTAGAAAGATGGTCTGTTTTTAAGATGAGAGAGCAGTTACAGAGTAGACATTAGAGCGATTGCAGCTCTATAATAATAATATTTAGATGGCCTATTTAAATAGGCCTTCCAGGGAGTCCCAGCTGTTTGGAATGGTGATGCCTGTGCTCTCTAACCACCCGGGACAACAGCCATTTTTCAGTATGTGAGATACTCGGGTTCAAAGGTGAACCTGTGTCTGTGCCCCTCACATTTCACTTCAACAACCACAGTGCCTTTTCTTCCCCTTTTTACTGGTTAAGCATGCATTCAAGAGCAAAGATTAGAGCTAGATAAATAAAGGTGTGGGGGAACTTCTACATACTTAGGTTCTGAGTAATTTTTGACAGATCTATTGCTACCATATCAGGTGGGACACTGATTAGCCAAAGTTGGTTCCCTGGGCTTTTTTGCATAAACATGCTACATAAAGCTTGCATTCTGCGAGAGCTGCAGCTTTTCTGCAAAAGCACAAATGTTGGTTTTGTAGTGGAGAGTGGATTGGTGGATTCTCTGGTTCCAAACGGAAGCTGTATACAAAATATCTACAAAAAGGTAATCCTGCTGTGGCCAATTCCAGTTTTTCTCGTCAGACTGTGCAGGTACTATAAAAGCCTGTGACTTCACACCTACTGAAACACTCCCGCTGTCAGGCACTAAAATGATGCATCAAATATAAACCTAAATCCTGCTCACATAAGTTTCCGTTTTTCTGCTGTTAATTTTGTTTTAAAACTTACATAAATAATTCCCCTGAAATCCACTGAAATAGAATTTTCAATGAAATGGATTACTCAGCAAAAATACAAGTGTTAGAAGTAGACAAACAATAGTTGTTTCTGATGATCTCCATTTTGTATCATAATTATTTTATAATGGAACACTCCCATTATAAATTTGATTGAAAGAACAGGCACAATTTGTTGTCCTTCATCATTAATGCTGAAGAAGTGACTGCAGTATATATCTGTGTGTGCAAATTCAAAACACTTTCAGAGTTCTGCCTTGGGAACCTGAGATGAGAAAACAGAACATTTGGGGAAGTTAATATTCTGAAGCTTGTTGGAGCAAACTGGTGGAAGTGGTACAAACTTACTTCTGGGTTAAATGAAAAATATCACAATACTTTAAAAAAAAAATAAATCACTACTAGGATTTCTATAATAATTGCCTATTTCCTGGCAAGCCCTAGCATATTCTGCATTAGGAGTTTGAATTGTCCTGAAGGTGTTAAATAGTGTGGAAACTCATTAGTAATACATTGCAAAAGCAGTGATATAATAAGCATTTTCATTTGGAGGATTATTTTTTTTCTCAGTTGCATTATAAATTAGTCATTCTGAATGGATAAAAATTAGCTTGTATATTTTGCAAGTTAAGACCATAGGGTATTGTTCTTCAGGGGCTTATATTCTATTAAGGCCTCTGAAAATCATTAAAGACTATTGATATGGAGTGGTCCCCAAGAAGAGCAGCTGTGGGCTCTGCGAGGATCAGTCAGGACTCAGTGACTCCCTCTCACAGAAAGAGAGGGGTGGTTGTTGGGTTTTCTCCCAACCCCAGGCACACTCTCGCTGATGTCTGGATGAATTTGACAGCATGTGACCCAAAACAGGAGCTGGGCTGTGCAGTGTTGGCATTGCTCTGCAGCAAAGGTGGTGCCCCAGCAGCCAGGCTGAAGAGTGGAAGGACACACACAGAGTCTTTGCGGCAGATACAAACGAGGTCCAGAACCAGCGCAGCCAGATCTCTGGCTTATCCCGGGGGGAGTCTCGCTCCCGCCAGCGCGCTGACCTGCGCAGCGCACACCCAGTCTCCCAGACACCCGGGTCCTGTCTCCCAGTGCTACAGCGACCAGATTCCTCCTAACACCAGGGCAGAGGCCAGAAAGCGAAGGGCGGTGCTATTGGAGACAGGAGGCTGGTGTAACCGGGATGGGTCCAGCACTACGTGTGCACTATCAGGCAGCAGGCAAAGCTTCCTGAACACACAGGTCCGGGTCAGCGGCACTCGGGGGCTGCAGGGAGTCTTCCCCTTCTTGACACCCCTGGCCTGCTCTTACTGCCACTGCTGTTGCTCCTAACACGCTTCCTTTTGTGTGCACTGCAGTAAAAACCCCATTTCTGTTAGCTGTTGCCATTCCCAAGATAGTGGTTGTGGATCTCAGAAGCTCGGTTGAAAGGACACAGAGAGAGCTCGTAACAGGCTTTTATCAGGAACGCAGCGACAGCGCGGGCAGAAAAGCCCTGTCTGGTACCGTGTTCTCAAGGAGCGTCCCGTAGAAAACAGTGTTTCAGCTTTACATTACCAGAACTAGTCCCCCATGTCAGGACTCTCTCTCCCCACCCGTTAGCATTTACAGTAGTTCAAAGCCAGCTTTATATATAAAGTCCAAGTTGGAAAAGTGGTAACTGGCTTTCTTTTGTCGCTGGTGTCAACAAGACAGGAGCATATGAGTCCATTTTACACTGGCTTCTGTGATCATCAGCAAGTACACTATAAAAGAGAACGGAGAAAACATGTCAGAAACAAATATTTGCTCCCCACTCGTGAGAGTAACCCTAATAAGAAAACCACGGGTTCATCTTCAGAGCTTGTTAATGTCAGACCATGCTATTCTATTGCAAAAAGGCAGATTATTTTATTTTAGTTTATTCTAACAAGCAACTATTGTTTTCCCTTCTCCTAAGAAGGTTTTATTTAATCATGCAGTCAGTCTCAGGTACAGCTGTTAATTCTATATTCTATTTATATCAATGGAATTTACCTTACATTATTGGTTGCAAAAAGTAAATAGTAATGTGCTGAGAACATGGAAAACAAAATATGGTTTCTGGCTTGCCAAATCTTCGTCACTGAGCATATTTTTCCTTATTGGTCGCGTGTAGTAAACAAAGTTAAGGGCTAAGCCATTTTATTAGTAACAATTCAGTATGGATGCACAAGAAAACGAATTGCTGTCTGCCCTTTTCAAAAGAGGACGTTGTTGTTTTGCTGTAGCATGACACATAAAGCATAAAAAAGAAACAAACAAATTTTGGTTAGGAAAAATACACACTACAAAAGCAAGTGGTTCTGTGACATCAAAAAGCAGAGTTCTTATGGTTGTTTACTTACTGATAGAATTAGAAGCAACACTATGACTTCCTTATTTGTGGATAAATCTACCGAACAGTGCAAATATCGAGAGGAATTGAGTCTTAAAGTAGTATTGCTCTCTCCTAAAAATGTACAGAGTTGGGTAACTGAAACTAATTCTAGCAAGCATACATGAAATTCAGGAATCAAGCTGGAAATCCTTGTTCAAGCAGAATTCCCATAAATATCCAGTGTGGAAATAGGTGTCAGCAAGCATTTAGCGAGTTTTAGTAATGCTTGTTACCATGAAGAAGCTGTTTCTAAATGCTTTGCACTCTGTGATGCATAGATTCATGGGTTTTTTTTTCTTTTGTTAAAATGCTAGGCAAGTGCAGGCCCTGCTGATGATTTAACTTTAACCTGAATTAGTGACAAAGCCTGTGGAATTCTCAAGAAGTTTTTAATTGGATCTGAAATTGAGAAGAATACACAACCAGAGCAGTCAAACATAACATATGTAGTAACAGTTGCTGGAAGTGCAGTGAGGATAATGGATTCTTACTGCCTTTCCCACACTATGGCATTGTGCTATGGTTTGGTTTTGGCAGCGGGTGATGCAGAGATTAGATATCACTCTGAATGCTGCCTGAAGTTGCAGGCATCAAATTGTAATGACTGGTTCTTCTAATACTCTTCCAAATACTAGAAAAAGTGTCAGATGCATTTATATTAAAACCAAACACTGTTTGGAAAATAGTAGAAAATGTAGAGGGTGAATCCCTCTCTACCTGAAGTGAACTGCAAGATTTCATTTTACTTCAACACTGTGGTCACAAACCTGTAAAGATAACGTTCATTTGTTTCAGAAAGGGCCACCCTAATAAAATGAAACAGTTGGAAATTATTATGTGACAATTTATCCAATAGCTCCAAGGAGGTTTGCTTTGTGAAAATATATGGACTGTTTCTCTCTGGATTAGTAAATCTTACACTTGGCTGTTCACCTCTCTTTTTTTTAACCTTTTCTCCCTCTTTAGAGCTAACAATTCCATCTCAGATAAGTGTGGTTCCCTTGAGAATGGTTCTAAAATGCTTTTGGAATTATACTATGACTTGAATAACTCTATTCTAGGTCAGCACAAATTTGGCCTGTATTTTTCATTTGTTTTCTTTTTCAGTTTTTATGTAATGTTTGAAAATGCAAAAAAGAAAAAAAAAATCATCTGCTCTAGTTAAGCAGTAGACAGACAGGGTTTGGTTACTGAATACCATGGTTATGTAGATTGCCCTCCTTGGACAACAGTATTTGTTTGCACAGGCTGATACTCACACTCTGCAGATAACTCACTTCAACAGCACATAGTAGTGTACATTATGACTAATTCAGCTTGTAAGCAGTTTTATTATGGTCTCTCCAGTATAGGAGGTTTTGGCTTTTTTTCAGCATTAAGCCATACACAATTTTTAGATGATGTAGTCATACAAAGAGAAGATCAGCTGAAGGGAAAGGGAATTTCCTAGTCTTTCAGCACTAACACCTTCAGTTTAACGTATAAAAGCCATTCAGTTTCTCACTTTTTTCCCTTAGTGAGGCATTCAGAAGATTACATATCTTACAATGAATCAAGCACTGTCTAGATCAAATATCCCCTGTGTTTTTTTAAGTTTTAGACTATTTTTCCATCTAATTATCTCAGAGCTGATTTTTTTCCTTCTCATCTGTGCCAGTAATAAAGGGCAGAGACAGTAAGTGAGATCAATATTGTTCTCTGTTACAGAATTGCAGGTGGCACAGTGCTATACGGCAGATCAAACAAAGTGCTGAAAGAGGGTCTGCAGTGGCCCTCCAGATCTCAGACACCTTGATGGGAAGGTTTGCCTGCACGTTGCATGGCCCTTACCTGATAATCCTTACTATTTAGAGATGCTGGTTGAATGCTGGTCCATGTAAAGCAGTGCAAAACAAGCTGAGCACACGACGTGAACTATAAATGGAAGTTCTCTGAAGGAAGGGATGTGGGCTATGAGAAAATGTTACTGTCAGGGTGTGGGTGGCCCTTGTGCTGTTTCAGCAGGGGAGCTCGCCTTGCCGGCAGTGACGGGGCAGTGGTGGGCACAGTCCTGCCCTCTCCTGCCCTGGTTGAGGATGACTGTGGCAGGCAGTTCCCTTCAGCGACAGACACACAGGGCAGAATTCTTGGTCTGACGGCTGTACGGTGCTTCGGTGAATCAGAGTTTCTTCCCAGGGTGATCCTAGGGCTGACTCTGTCCAGTCATAGTCTGGTCCGCTTGGAAGATTATTGTATCATCGAGGCCTCGACGAGCACACGTAGGTCAGAGCAAACTGCAGGAGATGAAGATGATGGTGAAGTATGATGCTGAAATACAGAACAACAGTGCAGTGGAGCTGTATTTTTACTCTGTGTAGACCAGTATCATGGTTAACCTGTGTAAATATTTCAGTATTTACTCATGTGGTAAAAGACTTTTATAATGGTAAGTAAATATATAGCATGATAGATTTAGCATGTGGGAGAGTTCATGGTGAGCTCTGAAAGAATATGAAGGTTAAGCATTATCATTGTACACGCAAACAGCAGAAAGGGACTTCAGATTTTTTTAAAGTTAAAATGTGCATGAGGCATGCCGTTCAAATTAGCATGACAGTATACACATAAGAATTTATTTGAAATGACTCTTTTTGAGAATGCTAACATATTCAGATCTCTTAGTCTATAGCTTGATGCCTCAGAAAATACCCACTTTTGTCCCAGTGGGTTTCTCACAGAACCAGGCCTTCCACACCATCATACACCCAATTGTTAAAAGAAATATGCCATATCTTCTGTACCATGTACTGACCGTTGCTGTAGTGCTGCTTCTGTGGGCGATATGCAGAGACATTTCAGCTTCTGTTGAAATATAATTAACAGGTAGATTTTAGCAGAATTTCCTTGAAGTTCTACAAGGCTTATAAATATTTCCCATTTTTTTCAGGTAATAAAACTAAAACCTAAATTGCAAATGATTCACTCAAAGCTTCAAACCAAGTCAGTACCCAAAGCAGAATTAAAATCTAGGATTTCTTGATCTCCTGCCTACTCCTGTGAACGCTGAACAGTGCATTGTGTAAACTATCTTGAGCATATGTATGTGCCGTGTAATACGTGTTGCGCTAGTCTGTTGTTTCTGCATCTGTATTTTTGCAGATATATTGACACTGCCTAGTATATGGAGGGAAAAGTGATTTTCAGTAAGTTACTAAAGGATTTTTGAGCCTATACTGCTTTGTGTGTTCTTAGACAAGAAAGAAAACAAGGTTTCAGAGGTGATGCAGAGCAGAAGCTTGGAAAGTTGGAGATAAAGTTGTGCAAGGAGAAGGGAGATGCTTTCAGTTCCCTCCCACATTCTCTGTTTATATCTTTCCATGTTGCATTTGCTTTCTCATTCCTGCTTCCCCCTTGGCAGGTGTGGCAGCAGGAGGGCATTTGCCAGGTTCGTGGTGTAAGATTCCCTACGGGTAGTCGGTGCTGCTGGCTTCCACGGAGCCACAGGGGCTTCCCAGAGCTGGTGGTCTAGAGCTTGGTCATCAAAGTTCTCAAGCAGAGCACTTTGAGGACTGCAAGCCAAAGCTTCTGTCTTCCTAGCAGATTGCTGGAGATTTTACATCAGAACGTGCGTTTAGGTCACATCAGCATAACTGAAAACAGTAGTTAGATCTGGGATTTTACTTTGGCCGGTATTCACAAAGACAAGCTGTGGGACATGAAATAAAGTCAGTAAGGTGAACCTGACAGAGACGTGTGTTGTGTGCAAAGAAACCCCAAGTGACAAGTTCATATGACTTTACCCTGTAGAATGTATAACGTGTATTACTTCCTTCCATGACTCATATACAGTCGCACGTAGATAGGAACCCTGCAACCCTATTTTCGCTTTGTAAATCATTAGTCTTAATACCTTTCAGCCTCGTCTTGCTGAAATACTAAAATAAAAAAACCACATCCTCACAGTCCCCACTGGCCCTCATTCTAGCCTGGACAAATTCCTCTTTGCAGTAGTTACTGGCACTTGCCCACTGAACTGGAAAAGAAAAAGCTTTATGACAGAGCACTGATGGTGGGATCATGACTGCAGGACAATCCTCCTTCCTTTATTTTCAAGTTATGCTTATAGGGAATAACTCATGGTGAGTGAAGCCATTCGGGGGATCTACAAATACAGAGCAGAAGAAGCTGGGTAACATACAGCATAGTAACATTGTGGTCTGTAGGGAATCTATCTAGACAGCATGCTAATTCAAATAATAACAACAGTTTAAATGATTAAAGTAATCAGAATCTGATAGCACATCTGGGTGGGTGCAGGGGGCAGAGATGAGCATTCTACAGCTTTTCCCAGACAAGACAGAACTTGAATTACAAGCTCACGTCACAGCTCTGATAACAAGTAAACTTGAAAGCACTTGTCCACAGTCTCCTCCATGCTATGTTGCAAACAAAAAGTATCAGAGTATCTTGGAAGGCATGGAAGTTAAAGATGTGTTAGAATTTTATGAGCTCATTTTCACAGGTCATAAAACAAGAAGAGTAATTCAGCAATGTTTTTCTTCATGAATTTTATGAGTATTAGCAGAGTTTTTAAAACAATTACAATAGTTCATTGTATAGGTGCTTAGAAGAAAACAACAGAGGTAAAGAAATTTGATGTCAAGTTTGCCTCCGAATTCACAGACTATAATGTGAGACAAACCTTGTTAATTGTGTATCTATCTGGAATAACTGCACTATCGAGTGGAAGTAATACAGAAACTGTGTACGATCTGACTCTGTAAAATTGGCTTCTGGTAACACAAAGGACCTGAGAAGTACCCAGTGGATATCCATGAAAATGATTGGATTTGCATATCAGTTGCTTCAATTTTCTAAATACATCTATATTTTCCACCACAATTTTTGGAACCATATGCCAACTACCCATGAAAGATTTGATTACCCACCCCAAAAAAGGCCCAAGAAAGGAAATGTCATAAAAATATCATGGCTGTATATTATTATTTTATTCTCCTCAGGGGCTTCCTGGAGCTTGAAAGGACTACCAAAGCCCACACTGCTCTATCTAAAATTACTTCTGCCTAATTATGATCCTTGTCTTGAATTTTTATGAACTTTTGAAGAATCTCAATTTCAGTCCCTAAAAAGCCATGCTAGTCTTAGCTAAATAACCACAGTCCTTGCTCAAGCAAAGCCCCCCTAGAAACAAGGCATTGCCTTTGTGCTTGAAGGATTCCTGTTAATAAGGAATAAGCCACAATCTGGACCATTACCACCGGAAAAAATGTGCAGAGCTGCCACTCAGAAATACCGAGGCTGGAGCAGTGGCCCTTATGAAATTCAAGAAGCACAAATGCAAAACCCTGCACCTGGCAGGGAAGAAGCCCGCTGCGGTGCAGGCGGGGGGCCGACTGCCGGGCAGAGGCTCTGCTGGGGCCGGGCGGACAGCAGGTGGGCGGCGAGCCCCGGCGTGCCCCGGCAGCATCCCGGGCTGAGGCAGCTCAGCACAGCAGCCGATGGAGGGAAGCGGTCACCTCTCTCTGCTCAGCTCTCCTGCTGGCCTCCCCCAGCACAAAGAAGACACCGATGGACTGGAGCAAGTTCAGCAGAAGGTCATCAAGATGGTCATGGGGCTGGAGAACTTGCACTGTGGGGAGAGGCTGTGGGACTTGGGCTTGCTGAGCCTGGAGGAGAGAAAGTAGGCGCCGGCTGAAAGAACCGAGATTCAGCCTGGGTGGAAGGAGAAGCTTTCAGCTTGAGGGCACTCAAGCAGTGGAGCGGGCAGGCTGTTTGCAGCCACCAGCCTTCCAGGTTTTCAAGACTAGTCTGTATGAAGCCCCAAGTGCCCCCTTCTGACCCCATAGCTGACTCCAAGTAGCAGGTTTGACTAGGGACCTCCTGAAGTCTCTTCCAACCTGAGTTACCCTGTGATCCCAGAACAGAGATCGCTCTCTCTCAGCAGAGGTTCGTGTGACGGTCTCCTCACTCGAAGTGCCTTTTCTCGGTACTTTTCCACCTTACTTTGTGCCACTGCAGTCAGCCAGGTTTTTTTCCATTTTCTATGATGTCCCTAGGTACAAATTAGAAAAGTAATGCCAGGCATTGCTCTGTCTCTGGTGGCCGTGGTGGTGGCAAGAGCAACGGAGGTGGTGGTAACGTCATGCAGAATGAACTGGACTCTGTGGCTCCTCATAGGTCTGCAAGCCAGGGAGATGCCTCGTATCACAGCAGTGTTGGATACGTGCTCGGTTCCTGTGAGGGTCAAGAACTGCAGAAATTTGCCATAGCAGTGTCACTGCAGGCCTTAACGCTTGGCTGGACTCACAGTTCTTCAGGGGGCTGGAGTGAGGGAATGGAGAGGTAGACCTGTGAGAGGAACTGTACGGTGAAAGAGCACACATTGTGGGCTTTTTTCTGCAGCTGCTGAAGTCATAACCTAGTTACTTAAAAAAAACACCTGTAAAAAGCGAAGATTTAATGCCTAGTCCTTCGATGCCCTACTCTGTTGAAACACGGGGAATGGCAATAAGAAGTGGGTTTGGCATTCTTGTGTGGTGGATTACAAATGGCACCAGGAATAAGGAAACGTGTTCTAATCCTTGCATGGATGCTAATTCATTCAATGATACCAAGCCAATTTCTTAATCTCATTACATCACAGTTACTCCATTTTCGAAATAAGGTTGATGAATACCCAGCATTGTTAATTGCCTTGAGATCAGCAGTTATAAATTAATGACAGCACAGGCAGATTCAGGATGACAAATGATCCACACATAGTTTCATGATCCTGGCCTATGGCAAAAGCTTTATGTTGCCATGATAGTTTATTCAGTAGTCTGTAGCAGTTGCTAAGTTAGCACTATAGATTGTGAAATAACTAATAGTCAGAATTAAAAACTGTGGAAAGATTTATCAAGTTCACCACAAGACCTCTCTAAAGACTTCCTCGGTTTCTTGCTTGGAGAGCATTTTCAATTCATCAACATTGTTATTATTTTTATGTTGCCAATTCCCAGAGCCCTATTCAAGTTTTATGCATTGAAAAGAATAATTGTGTTATCCAAGTAGGTCTTCAAAAATTGACTTCTTCATTTGTTTGTTACTCAATATGTATGGTCATTTTGTGGGTGTTAGGGTCAGGCATAAATAAAAACTTGATTATCATGTATTCATCACTGTCTTATCTAGGTACTATCTAGCTTAGCTTTTCGCCAGCACTTACAAAACATGATTCCATAGAAGCTTGTTCTCATGCCATGAGAATGTTCATGAATAAGGCTTATTCATGGGAGCAAGATTGACAGGGCTGGGCCCAAAGGTAGCAAGTATGTTGAAGTTCTGTAGCTTTTGAAAAAAACTAGTAGGAAACTTTATCTCTGAGCATGGAAAACAGGTCCTGAACATATAATTGGTGGCAGTCTCTAGGAAGACAATCCTTTTCCAAGGAAACATGACCCAAATGGGTGTCAGAGCATGTTCACCAATCACCAACATTAACTTCAACTCTCACATGTGCCGTGCTTAAGGAAAGTCCAATGTTCTCGTACACAACTGGAGGAGAATGGATGCATTCCTGTTTCCAGGATCAAGACCATCCAGGCCTTTAAGACACTGTCCAGTGGCTTCGCATTCCTGTAAATGTGACAACACAATCCTGACAGCGCCAGTGTTTCAGCTCCCCTTGGCTGTTGCTCATCGTGCCCTGACAGCCCCCTGCGCTGGATGGCCGTACAGTGTGCTTGCAGCAGGAGTGTCCCGTTACCTGTTCCAGCACGGTGTCCGTACAGGCGCACGCAGCAGCGTCTGCCGCGGGGCCACGCTCCGTGCCAGCCTCAGCTCGCCCACTTGCTGCCCGTCGGAGCTGGGCGCAGCCTGGCCAGACTCAGAGCTCACTGCAGGGCTGCTCCCACTCTCAGCGGGTTTGTGGTGCAGCAAGCTTGCTCACAGAGAGCAAAGGGGTGCAGGATGGAGTCTGATCCTCTGCCTATTGCCAGAGTGAATAAAATCAAAAGGTATGTGTTACCGATGCCAAGCAATTCCCATCCTTCATGTAAACCTCTGCATGATGCGTTTGTTTCCTTAACCCAGGACATGCCTTTATAACCATAACTTTGTTTTGCACACATATGTATGCCTCTAAAATTGTCTAGTTCTGTCTAAGAAACATCTGAAACCCATCAGAATGATATTCACTTTGGGGACATGTACTTACACCTTGGACCAGACCAAATTTATAAGCCTTAGGGGTATAGTGTAGCTTTCATCCAAAACTTAATTTTATTTTCAATTCTGTTGATGAATTTACGGTACTGATTTCAAAGTCATAGGGCATGTTAGCTGGATGGCTAAAATTTCTTCAGAAAGGGGATTGTGTATTTATAAGGATAACAGTAATATTCAGAGTGACATCAGTAAGAGTTATAAAAATAAACAAGAGTTTAGTTAAGGAATTAATACATTACCACACAGAATAACAAATGAGGAGTGGGAAAACACGATTCCTCTGTGGAGGTTTTGCATAGCTGGCTTCCGCTGCTCTGCTTTCCTCTCCCTTGCTGATCAGCAGGGCTAGACACGAGCTCGTATACATCACTTGGGAGGGTGAGACTTCTTTTGCACACTGGGTGGGCACACAGCGAGCAAACGTGGTCCCTCTTAAATACAGTATGCTTTTACTAGGGACTGTGAATGACCAGGGCAAAAATATAACAAAGACCAGGCATTTAAGGTTTTTTTGGAGTTATATACTGTGAGCTTGGCTGTGGGAAGACCAGTGTGCTTGTTCCTGCTGCATTCTTACCTCGAGATTGTTTGTGCATGTGTGTTCCTTCCAGTTTGCTCTCCCAAGTGGTGCAGGCAAGCCCTCAGCCCCATCCTCCCGCAGCAGGAACAATGCGTTGTCACGTCTTGTGGTGACTTTGTAATATGAGAAACTGGCATGGGGATGAGATCAAGCTTGTTCTGTCTTCTGACCTGAAGGAATGTAAACCCACTGACCTCATATTTATGCAGACGCTGGCAGATGCTCTTATTCACGCCACTTTGTAATTTGGCATTACACTTAGCCCTTACACTGCATCATGCAGTGCAGAAATTAACAGTGAGTGGTCTTATGAGATGCCACCACTGCATCAAGAATAAAAGCAAGCTCCTCAGGGTGACCCTGACGTGAGAGGTGGCCCAAAGGTGGCTCGGAGTCCCTCATTCCCTGGGCAGGCCCATGAGAAGGGATCAGGAACAGAAAAGCTGGCTACTGGGTTAGTTACTGCAGAGGACACCTCGGAGGACAAGGTGTGACAGGCAGTAGAGTCTCTAGAGACTATCACCTGAACACACCAGGGCTGTGGGAAAATCCTCCTGAACCTCCGAGATGCCAGTCCTGTGCCTCCATGCAGCCCCCGTGGGAGGTGCTGTACGACCTCCCTTTGGAACACACCCGTTCCTGGTGTGACTTCCACGTGAGGGGCTGCACTCAGCAGCCTCGGGAGTGTGCAAACTGCAGGTGCTGTCTTACCTGAACAGCCCTCTCTGTGCTCTACTGCAGCTTGGGTTGGCCCCAGGGGCAGTCTGGGGCATCCCAGTTGAACAGGAGTTCCTCCTGAAGAAGACACCATAGCCTGCTGTTCTGCTTGGGCAGGGAGCGGGTTTCTGGAGAGGATCCGTCTCCGAGCAGGACATGGAAGGCACAGGCCATCTACACAGAAAAATGCTATCGCAGTCGAGGGTGGTGAGAAGCTGGTATTAACCTCTAACCATATATCCTCATTTTCTCCTATAAAAGTGTGTGCTTGGGCAGCATAAACTGGACTTGAAAGGCAGAATTTAGACAAGCTTGACTTTAACTCTGGCTGTCTGCAGCATAGGGAGTTGAGAGAAGGGTGCTGAGCTCCTCAGGCACATTTAGGGTGGGGGTGTTCAGGTGTAGGCTCCTCGGTGGCAATCACTTACAGTGTATAAGAAGATTAAGATCCCTGAGTAATCCTATTAATTAATATAATTAATTATATTAATTCGAATGTGCAGAGCCAAGAATGTGCCAAGGAGAGCTCCCTGCCACTGGTGCACAGGGGTGTTGTGGGATGGATAAAGCAGAGGAGGCACACGGGAAGGTCCCTCTTGTTGCACCACCTCCTGCCGGAGCGAAGAGCGGAGGAAGGGCCCTGGGCTGAGCCCACCTTGCAGGGCGCTGGGTGCTCCTCGCAGGTTGGGCTTGGAGGACAGGCTGGCTCAGGGGGGGTTGTCAGAGCTTGATGATGGTGTGCCCTCCAAATGTTCTTTTCCAGTTGGAACAGCATCTTGTTCTGGATTTTCTTTAAATCAGTTTCCTTCCTCTGGTGAGGCTGGGTAAAAAGCTCTACAAGCAAATAAAAACAGAATTATAATATGTACACATTGTGCTTAGATATAAATTATTTATTAGTATTACTTTAGCTACAATAAATAAAATAATCTCTTACATAATACAGAAAAATAAAATTTCTAAATTTACTATGGTAAATAGTAGCTACAGGGAAGGAAAATTTGTTTCTGCTCCAGCAACAGATATTTTGTATTTCCGTAAGAATCCACTTACTAACCCAGTTCAGTCCCTGCTGGCTGACTAGAGAAGTCTAGGGAGCGGAGAGGAGCAGAGATAATTAAATGTTTAAGGAAAAGCTCTGATGAGGGTAATTTAGAAAGTAAGCAGCATAATAAAAGACCTGTCCATGATGACTACAGGTTATTATCCCAAACCAATCTCTCAACCCAAACGATTTTATTTTCAAATTCCTTTGAAACAATGAGAAAACATTACAAGGTCTGTCCATTTGCACACCACCGATTCATGAAAGGTACTGCTGCATCTTCAGGGGCTCTGTTTGTGCTGTGCCGTAACTTATCCAGCTTCCCTTTGCTTTCAGAAGCTGTAACAAGACAGCTCATGGTTCAAATCTGTGTTAGGCTGTAGCAGTGAGAAAAAAACAAACAACTGTCCTTGCATCTGACATTTTAAGCACTTTTTAACGATGTTGAATATCCAGACAAACCAACGTTACTTTGAAAGCTACTGTGGAAAATCAGTGAGAATATGGCCAGAGACAATTATAAACAAAATAAACAAAACTGGCATTTTCTAAATACTCCTTTAAGGTCTGACCATTTGCTCTGCCTCACATGCATTTCAAAGGATTTATAGATGTGCTACAGAGAGTATATCTGTATATATAGCAGAATTAAAAAATAGGTCATAGTTACGTGCAAAAATAGCACTTCTCCTTTAAAACTGGATAGCTAAGAGTCATTATACCAGAGTTACTGACTCCAGCGAGGAGAGCTGTGGGAGCAGAGCGATGTGAAATCGGGTCCAATTTGTTTGCTTATTCTAGCATAGATCCTCCTTAGAAAAGCAACAAAAAGGCTCTTTATTCCTGCAAAACTTGTGGCATTATCCTCTGTAACCTTCCCGAGGGTGGGGAGTTAATACCAGAACCTTTGCACAGCTGCTCCCAGGCTGGCTGCCCGGGGCCGCTCTCCCGAGGAGCTGGCACAAACCCCGACACTCCTTAACGCGGCACCGAATTACACCCCCCCAAAACGCAAAGGGTTATTACTGCTGGAATGAATCCTCTTCCTTGGAAAGAGCGGCATGGAATTTAGGGGGGAAATTAAAAGGTTTGGTCATGTTCCCAGTGAAGCTACTTGAAATGCGTAAGACTGAATTACCTAGGGAGTATGACAAAAGTCTGACAAAACCTGGCAGTTTTAATTAATACCTCTATTCAGCTGTCAGAACCCAGTGGGTCTACTGACAAGACAGGGAGATGACAGATCAGCCTCTCCTAACATCCTGTGTAGATGCCTTTAAGGTAATAAAATAGATGTTTAAAAACATGTACTTAGTCATCTGCACAAATCTTCAAGTCTTTCACAGATGCCCAGATGCACAGATTTGTATCTCAATTACGGATTTCCTCGAACAAGACACTCAATTTAACTCCCTAAAACAAGTCAAACCTGACACAAAAATGATTAAGTATTGAACAAAAAGGTATCATCATGACCATCTGTGAATAAAAAGACGGGGGGAGTTTCACCATTGCAAATACAAACTTCACAGTTGTAAAGTCTAATGTGTGGTGGTTTTTTTTAATTAGCCAGATGAATAACAGATTACGGAATTGCTAGAATGACTGCTTAACATGGTTGTGGGTGCTGTTGTTTTGTTTTGCAGTGACAGAGATTTCTGCAGGAGGAAAATGTGGAATCCCAGCCTAAAATCTCACATTGCAGAGGTCACATCTTCAGCCTCATGTTGTGCCAGCACTGGCCGCCTGCTAGGGAGCGTCACGGACATGCTGGCAGCCGCCGGCCGACGCACACCAGCCGCTCTCACCAGCTGCAGGGATCACGACAGGGGCTTCTGCCTGGTCTTTCCTGACGGGGAGCGCTCAGCCGCTCCGCAGAGCTCCCTGTTACAGGAACACACTACTTCTTGTGAGACACATGCAGTGTCATGTACAGGATAACGGTTATGTCTGACCAGACTCAATCTCATGGCGTTACCATTCGCTCAAGTTGAGCAGCAAAATTACTGTGGGTATGTTCCTGCTTCACAATGGCGTGGTGCACAGTGGGGCTGCACCCACAAGCAGCGCTGGGCCACGGGGGGGGCTCCGAGCTGCCTGTACTCCTCAGAGCATCCTCACTGCTGTGGAGACGGTCGCCTTAATGTTGGAGCCCCTAAAAGAACTTTTCTTTGTGGGAGAAAGCAGATCAGTAAGATCCTCAGGCCAGCGTGGGGATCCCTCACTCCAGGAAGAGGCCGTTCGGGAAACAGCCTCCACCTGTCTTCTACAGGCTGTGGAGGAAAGTTTATCTGTGTCTCCTGCCTGTGTATGGAGTGACCCAAGCCTGTTTGTGGGTAAACATGGCAGAGAGGGCACTTCCAGCTTAAAGGAGGTAAGGCCAGCACAGCAGGCTGAGGCAGCAGGGCCCAGCTTTAGCCTGCAGCTGAAAAGGTCTGGTCTGCACTGCTGGCACAGAGGGACAGTGGCCGTGCATGACTTGCACCACAGCTGAGTAATCAGCCAGTGGTAAAAGCACACTCTCGGCAGCAGAGAGAAAGCAAGAAAGTGAAAAGTGACAGAAATAGGCCTTCAGGTGTGGGCTTCAGTCTCTGTATCATCCCTGCAAATGAATTCATACCCCCTCAGCCCATCAGTTTCCTTTCGTCTGCAGAGCTGTGTTAAGATCCCCAGGGTAATACAGGGTCTCCCTGTGCACACCCCTGCCCTGCATGAACATCTCTTGTGTTGTTGCTGGGAGATTTTGGGGGCTGTGAGCCTATGACAAAAAATAGGTGGATCTGGTTTCCCTAGTCATCGTGTCTAGCATTGCACATGCCATGGTGATGAAGCACTGTAAATCATGAGTCTGCTCACATTCACTGATAAACCGGTCATGCAAAAGGCTCTTTGGAGTAGGAATTCAGCAGAATGCATTTTACATCTGTCAGAAATAATTCAAGGGTGTGGAGTGACTCATTGGGAACTGCATGAATAATCAAGACTTCATTTTCAGTAAGACAAAGCCATGAACTTTTGTCTGGCACATCAGTGGGGAACATGTTCCCTGCATGAGGGATTGTGTTCTGGGGACTGATGCTAGCAAAAATACCAGAAGGAGGGATTTTTTTTTCACTGAAAACAGACTGGCCACTTTTAAAGTGCAGTTTTGTGTATGCAAATATAGCATGGATGTAAGACTGCAAAGCTCAGAGTAGAAAATAAAACTGAGAAAGCAGGTAAGCCTTGCACTGGCGTGTGGTCAGAAAAGTTTCTGCTGTCATCAGACAAGTGACATCACACCTCAAGGTGTGCCAGGTTCCGAAATCGAAAGAGTATTGCAGTGAACCAGCAGAAAAAATCCACAGCCTCAAAGCAGGCCGGGGCTGGGATCATTCCCAGAGAAAAGCCCTTCCCACGGCCGGGTCCTTCTTCCCTCGGGCAGGCCGGCAGAGAGGCCCTGCGGGACCGCAACCTGCCCCGGGACGGCGCCGGCGCTGTCTCCATCCCTCCTCCCCGGCATCTCTCCTGAAGGAAGCTCTTTTGTGAAGGGCCTGAAGTGAATCTGTCAGTAACGTCTTATTTATCATCAATAAGTTCTCAAAATATATAGACCTTAACCTGCCGTGGCCCTTGTACCTAATGCTCAGCAGGACCTGCATGTGCAGAAAGGCAGCTGGAAGAAAACAAGGTAATTGGAGGGACTTCCTTCCCTCCAGAGCCCGTGGACACCTTCTCTACAGTACAAATCTAACAAACACTTCTTCAGATATCATTTCTTAGATTTTTTTTTTTCCAGAACAGAATACCATTTTAATTATAATGCAGTAACATGTTAGGTAAACAGCTAATGTCTTATTAATGGACAGAATGAATAGTTTTGAGAAGCGGTTGATGCCAGGTAAACCTTAAAAAATAAAAGATTAAATTAAAAATCAAGGCATCGAATTTGAGACTAGAACAGAAAAATGGGAAACCGAACAGCCTAATCTAAGTGTTTTAATATTAGTCAAGGACTCAGATTTTTCCCTTGCCCCAGTAAGAAGCAGATTTGTGTTTCAGAGGAGTGATAGATTAACTCTTTCCTTTGCCCTTGGCCAAGGCTGGGAAGTTGCCAACCACTGCTGGTTCACACTTGCTGTATGAAAATGAGGAGCTTGATTTTTCTCTAGATTGCAAATCAAGCAACAATAGGAGTTGTGCCGATCTGAGGTTTAGATTTGCTGCGCTGAGTAAGAAGAACAAGAAGGGGGGAAGGTGGGATCATCTTTTGGCTGGCCTGTGCCAAGGCCCAGAGCCCAGGTACCCTCGGGGTCAGGTGCTGTGACCCACCTTGTTCCGTCAGGGCTACCAGGTACCGCATCCCCTGGAAGGCAGAGCTGTTTGTCAGACACCCTGAGAGCTGGAGATACCAACAGCATGTGGGAACGGGAGCCTTGGTAAGCGTAACACATGGGAGGAAAAACTTTATAAGCTGAGAAGAGATTGGGGGAAAGGTTGGAGGTTCCAGTCAGCGCTCGGAGAACAGAGCGACATGCCCTGAGTGACGGGCATTAGCTGGTGTGTAGTAAGGGCCAGAGGTTGTCACTACAGGTCAGGTGTTTCCAGCACTTACTTTCTTTATGTAAATTGTAAAATACTTCCAAAAAGTATTGGTTAGGTGACAGGATAATCTGCCCTTGACCTCTTCTTGCAAGGACAAAGCTAAATTCACCATGACCACAGTTTACCAGCACTTCAAGGACGAGGTGATCCCACATGAATAAGAGACAGTGAAGGGGTGCCCGAGCCGTGGAGGCAGGCATGGCTGGGAGCAGGGCGAGGAATGCAGAGGCGTGTGCTGAAGGTGTGGCAGGTATGTGTGAGCTGTTAATGACTGCGCTGAAGAAATCCTGGTGATACAGAGGTGAAGGAGTCCAAGAACTGGAGCTCAGCCCATGCTTTGGTATCACCTGAAGGATTGTGCTGCGGCCATAGCAGCTGGTGCAGGTTCCTGGCATGGAAACGCTGTTCGGCAGCAGCGATTCTGAATCTCACACACCAGCAAAAGACAGGGGCCTGCCTTGTTATCATCTTAATTTTCAAAGGCTTTATAATGCTTTGCACAGCCAGCCTGTCATTCATTTGAGACTTCAGCGGACAGGGCACTTCACAGCTCTTACCACGCCCCTCCTCACAAGGCCTGTCTTGATGCTGACTTCCTTGTCACCCACTTACAACCAAGGCAAGGCAGCATAATTGGAGGGTTAATTTACTCTGATGGAATGTGGATAAAACTGAGGAATCTGATAGACTAAATGTGACAAAAACGCTGTCTAGCATTCATAAAGCTGAAATGCAAAGAGCTTAAGTTCTGCAACTTTAAATGTATGGAGTCTGTCAGATTGTGAGCCAGAGCTGTGCCAGGATCTGAACCTGCCTTTTCAGCCCTGCGACAGAGTTGCCAGTCCCTCTTTCCTCGTTTTAAGGGCTTCAGCAGTAGCGTACCAAAGGGACCTGCACAATCCACACGTGACAGCTGCTCTGCCCGCCCGTGTTGCCTCACTGCAGAGAATGACTCTGAAGTACGGGTGGTCAGCATTGCACCAACATTGCTTCCCCCCGTTCACCCTATTTGCTGCACTGGCTCTCGCCGTCGCCCCCCAGGCGCTGAGGAGGCTGCAGCACACGCTGGCAGCGCGGCGGTGGCACGCTGGCCACAGGCAGGGCTTCGCGCTGGGACCAAGGGATGCCTTGTGGGGGAACAGGCCGTGGGCCTAGGTGGTCTCTCCTCAGGTCTGGCAGCTGTCCCACCCAGGCGTCTCCGGCTTCTCCCGCAGGCAGGAGGGACCCAGAGCACGGGGCTGGCGGGGCAGTGGCTGAGCTCTGGCCCCATGTCTGACCGGCAGCACACAATCGGGCACGCTGCCAACACACTCCCCGGGATTCCAGGCCGGAGACGTGCCACCTCCATTTCATCTAGATTTTTGAGATCTTCCATCCCAATGACTTGGCCAGGTGATCTCTGTTTGGGTTTTTTTCCTTTTTCTGTGTGGTAACTTAAGATGTTTTCTACCAGACAGGATTTTGAGTTCCTTAAGAAAGGCAGCCAGCCTCAGCTACAGAAAGCAGACGTCTGCAGTAGTTGCACTGGGTGTCTGCTGACTTTGGGCCTTGTTCTGTCTTCTCACTAACCCAGGTCTGCTGATGTGGAGGGACTGAATATACAGTGCCGACAGCCTCCTGGGGATGTACCCCCCACAGTACCCAGCATCGCCCTCAGCACATCGGGAGGAAGGGGAAGCACGTGCCATGCTCTGTTCTGGGGGAATGCAACCAGGAAAACGTGAGGTATGTGCCAAATGTTATCATTGCCATTCAAAAAATGCTCTGGTACAGTCATCTGTGTTTCAACGCCTGGTTATTGTGAAAGCCAAGCAGTGCCATCCTGTCCATGCTAAGAGGCCATCCCTGAATCATTTCTTTTGGTAGATGTGCCAGGAGGAACGCAAAGGAGCTTCTCATCACTGTGTGTCAGAAATGACGTTTCCTGGGAGTAAGTGCAGGGTCTAGAGGGTCATGGTGTTTGTCCCAGGAGTTCTTTTGCTCGCAGGGATCGGTGCTTGGAAAGCTGCTGTAACACACCAGGAGGAGAGCAGGCTGGTTCATTCCCTCAGAGGAGCTTCGCATGCCCCTGCCCAGGAGGAAGATGAATGTCACCACAGCAGTCGGCTGCGTGTCCCCGGCTTTTCTGAGCTGAACAGGTTTGTGTCAGCTGGGAAGAGTGAAGTTGACCTTGTATGCAGACAGTGCTGCAACACCACAGTTAAACTCTAACTCTTTAAATATGTGCACTTGGGGTGTTCTCTCAGTCAAAGCTGGTACATCCTGTGCTACCCATTTCTTCCAGGTTGACTCATATTTAAATCTAATGGTTGAAAGAGTACAAACCTAGTCAGCCAAAATGGTTATAGGAGAAAGAGAGAAGTCAGTTTAGGAAATATGAATCACTTGAACTTCACAAAATTCCTGAATGGGGAAGCTGGGGCTCAAAGATAATGTAAAAAATCTGTTCAGTGCTGGAAACAAGCCAAGTCCTGCGGCTTCTAAGTGGGTGTCTAACCACAAGACTTCCCGTCTTCATCTAACTAAAGATGCTTGCTCATCATTCTTGAAAAAGATGCTACTCTAATCTTTTTTGTTCATGTTACTGTGCAGAGAACGTTAATACTACATGTCAGTGCAGTTTGTGATGTGAAAATGAAGCAAACTAACAACTCCATCATGTATTCTAGAGAAGTCCAAAGTAAATTCATTATTGCAGCTAACGTTACAGACTAACGATGTCTTGGGAGGATCTAGTATATAGTGTTTACAAAGTCACCTGCTCTGGTGAAAAAGGGGATTATAGTGACTGGTTTAAAACTGGCTACTTGCCCTGACCAAACAGCTTTATCCACTGCAGAGATCATAAAGATTTTTATCACAGTGGGATTAAGGCATCGATTTACATCTGACAGTAAATTAAACTGAGATGAGTGATGCTGTAAACATCTCCAGTTTCCTGCCTTGACTTTCTTGGATCTTGCTAATCCTGGGGGGGAAATGCTGAACAGGACTTCCAGCAGCTCCTGACTCAGCGCAGCTCACAGCCCTGTGCACTAAAGATTACCAGCACTTATTTCAATATATTGCAGTAGTAAGAGGTGACTGAAGAAATGCATAAGACCCCAGCAAAGCTGAGTATGGGGCAATACAACAGCAAATTATTTTTAATGTGTATAACTGTAATTTGATGTAACTAGAAAAAATTATAGCTTCACCTATAAAAAATGATCTGACCATTACCAGGCAGGAGTGAGGCCTCAAGCTTGTGCTAGATGGTGTGAAAGCATCAGCTCAGTGCTGTGCAGCAGTCAAAAAAACCCCAACAGATTTAACACTGGCAATTATTAGGTGACCAGAACAGAAGACGTAACTGTGGTAGGGTACAAATCCAGGGTTCAGACACACTTTGAGCACTGTTTGCAGTGCTGGTTGCCTCATCTCCAACAGGTACATTAGAACTGGAAAAGCTTCAGAGAAAGGCACCATGCTAGAGGCCATCGAGCGGGGTGGATAAGGGTGCCTACAAAGAGCAAAGGCTCGTAAGAGCCAGGTTCAAAGCAAATCAGAGGATGTCAGTCCTCATGCAGCAGCACTAGCCCTGCAGAAGGCTTTGCAAAGGGCCTTTGCAGAAAACATGTGAAAATTTCTCAGGGTCTCAAGGGGAAAATGGACAAGTACGTGGAACAGAGCCAGTGAGAATCACCAGAGAGACCACCGCCAGCTCATAAAATCCCTTGAACTGAAAATATGAAAGGCTGGGAGATTAGCAGGGGAAGAACAGCAGGTATGTTCGCCATTTTCTGACTGTTTTATCGGTATCTGCTTGCAGCTGGCTTGGGAGAGAGGACACTGGAGTATGAGGGCCGTTGGGCGGACACAGTGTGGTCTGTGTGTCATGCACACAGAGGCTGCTGTGTGTCCCACTCGTCTGCTCCTGGTTTAGGGCCAGCAGCCCCCCGGACAGGGGCCTGGCGGGCAGCCTGAGGCCGTGAGAGCTGCGGGCGCGCCACCGCCGCGCAGGAATCGCCATCCGGCCACGCCGGGACCGGTTGGCTGGGGGCTGGCCCGTCCTGAACAGGGGTCGGTATGAACAGCCCTGCCTCCACCGGCATGTCTCCCGCACAGGGACGGGGCCAGCAGCAAGCCTGCCCCCCTTCACCGGCTCCACGCGCTGTAATTACAGGGAGCCCTGGAAGGGAAAACAAGACCGATCTCTAGAGGGGCCCAGTGAGGATCGGGCATCAAAAAACATCTCTGGGTTGGGTTCAAAGTATGCATGAGGAGGGAAGAAGCACATTAGAGCGATGCAGCTCTTCAGCACGTGGCCCTGCCGGTGCTGAGCTACAGGTGCTACCCCCAGAATACACCTGTCAGTGCACAGCCATGGGCTCACACCTCACACCCGTCTCCAGGCCGTCTGCCTGCAGGACGTAGCGGAGACTTCGTCAAGAGCACAACAAACCTCTGACATGCAGCTGAGGGCCTGGGTAGTCTGCCCCTTCCACCATGGCTTGCTTGCTTCTCATTTTGCATTGCTATTCCCCTTCTGATAACCATGGCTCCCTGCTGAACAGTCCGGACGCGTGTTTCAACACGCTTCTCTGAAAAAGGGATGTGGTGCTGGCTGTGGCTATTTCGAGCCACTGCTGGGAGCAATCGCCGACGCGCACGGATGTGCGAGTCTGTGCAAACTGGCAAGGAGACAGATCTGCTTCCACACACGTACGTTGTGGGTCTCTGTCGCAGGAACAGCATCAGGAAAGACGTCCTGCTCAACGGTGGCCTTATTTCAGAACGCCTGCCTTAGCACCCCGGGTTCACACCGGCACCTCCACTGGATGTTACTTGTCCTGGTGCCCTGTGTGTTTGTCATCCCAGCTTCACACAGTTATAACCAGAGATTCAGCTGTCCTGGAATGGCAGAGTCACACCGGGACTGCTCTCCCACCTGGTGCAACTGCACAAAGCTCTGCTGAAAGCCTCTGTGGTGTGCAAAGGAAACGCCGGCTGTTTTGATTCGTAATTGTCTCTGTTTACATATTATCTTAGAAATTCACTGACTGCTATTCAGGCATGAAATGAAGTGATTGCTTGGAGGGCCTCAGGAAAACCCTCATATTTCAGGCTGAGTCACCTCTCTGAGTTTTGTCTATAGCAAAGAGGCGATGCGGTTCAATGGACTTTTTCTGCCTATAGCCTGAGGTGGTACTGGCATTGCTTCCAGCCACGAGCAGGGGCTGGCCGGGCTGCCAACGCCTCCCAGCCCTGAGCATAACCTGTGCAATGCAGAGCAGCACAGCCCCACACCTGCACCCCAGCCCCACACCTGCACCCATCAGAAACTGGCCCCAGCCCGTGGCTCTTCCAGCGGCAAGGGCTGCCCCAGCTGCAGACCCCAACAAACTCTGATCATCCAGAGGACTTGTGACAGTCCTTTATCTCTCTGGTACATAAGACTCATCTCTAAAATTTACCTTTATTCTCATTCCTACCTTATTATTACTAGAATGGATGTAACGGTTTTTTCCCTCAGAGCAAGACAAAATCCAGAGGCAACACCAGGACGACACTGGGAGAGGAGCAATGCGAAGAAACATTCAGAGACAGAGTTGAAGGGGACAAGCTGTGAGCCCAGCAGTGGGTTAGGAGGACCTTTGGCATGTTAATTTTTAAGTCAGGCTGAAGCCACACGTGGTTAATGGCAGGGTGAGGCAGCTGGGCGCTCGCTCCCAGAACAGGGGAAGGCTGGCGGTGCAGGGAGGGCTCGGGGCCCAGAGCCAGGCCTGGCGTTATCATCTCAGCTGTTACTGTGAACTCTTCAACCCTCACAGACGTTAAACAGCTTCACATTTGTCCTCTCTGTCACGGACTTTCTCTTTCAAAAATTCTGGCAGCTTAGGGCCGCAGCCGAGCTGGAAGCTGGGTCCTGTGGGCTGAGTCCTGCTTGCCTAAGCCCTGCTCGCCTGAGCTCTGCTTGCCCAAACCCCACTTGCCAGCTCACTGGCCAACTGTTGCAAACAAATGCTGTTTCTGTGTGTCCCCCCGGCCATGACCAGGCGGTGGGCTCAGCAGAGCCGAGCAGGTCCTGCCCTCCCTGAGGGCCAGACTCCAGGCTGGTGGCACATAGGAGCACGGTTGGGAGCAGGACAGGGTTCAACCCTGCCTGAAGCACCAAGCTCTGCAGGAGGCTGGAGAGAGCTCACGCTGCCCAGCCCTACCTCCCAGAGACCGGGCCGAGCTGGGGAGCAGCTGTGCTGCGGGTCTGGGCCGAGCGGGGACGGGCCCTGGACCCTCCCAACGCTCAGGCACAGCCGGGGCCAGGCGCTGCCAGAGCCGTGTTCTGGGCGGGCGCCGCTGGTGGAGAGAGAGACCCTGTCCAGAGACAGAAAGTGCAGGTCTGCAGGTGCCCCACGAGGTCCTACAGCCTCTGGGAGTCGCTCCCCAGGGGTAACTTCGGGGCTGAGGCTGTGCCCACCCAGCCCCATCCCCCGGGCGGGGAGCGGGTGCCAGCAGACACCGAGTGTGTTTGCCCAGGGATTAAGCAAAATAAGCCACTGGGTTTGTCCATCCCCCCGTTCACGGGGCCCAGTCACTTCATCTTTCTTTGTCTGAGTGGTATTTAAAGGCCAGTATTTTAAGCCCCCTAGTCCCCTCAGGAGCACATTACAGGCTGGCTAAACATTCTGTGGTTGTCTGCAATGCCACAAGGACCTGAGCTGCACTCTCCTCCACAACAAGCCCCGTGCAGTGCTGCTTTTGGTAGCATGGATGGAGCAGGCACAGCTGTTGGCGTCTGCTGTCTGCTCAGCTTTATTTTGGGGTATTTATACTTAGCAAAATGGCTTTTTTTAGGTCCATATGCATAGATCAGGTGGTCACCTGTGGCAATATGTTTATTCACAGATTCCAGCTGCTTTCAGGGAACAGCCTTCTCTAAACATAATTAGGGCTATTTAAGTAGCTGCTCACAATTATCTCTCAGTTCACACAAAACACCACATACTCCCTCACTGAGCAATAACTCCCAGAGATACAAGGGTGAAAAGCCACAGGCAACTTGCTGTTGAGTGCCTCAAGGATTTTTATGATCCTGCTGCAAATGGAAGTTTACTTTTGAAGAGCTGCACACCTACTACACTCTGCCATTAGATTAGTTTTCAACCCGGCAGATTTACCTGGCAGTTCGACAGTTGTTAATATCCTTTGCCCGTATGCATTAGGGCGCAGATAGATGTAGAACAGACTGATTTGGGGATAGATGATGGTGACACAGCATGTCCTTTCAGCTCTGGTAAGTAAGCTTGGGAGGACTAGGGACAGCTTCTAGGAGAGAAGGAATGGGAAAGCCTTGGCACAAGGAGGGGTGGCGAAGCCTGAAGGTTGGATGACATCAACAGAAGAGTCTTCATGTCACGGTGACCATGTTCCTTTCCTTGGCGCCACTCCTCACCCCAAGACCACAGCACTCCTTCTGCCTCTCCATCCTGCCCTCTCCTTCCCCTCTCTCCTCCGCTGTGCCATTTCTCGTGCCTCTCTTCGCCCCTCGGCATTCATGCTGCCCTCCCAGGCTCCATCCGTGGCAGCAGCCAGTTCCTCCCCATGGCACCTGGCCCCGTGCACACCACTGCCCCCCCACCTGGCCTGTCCCCCCCTCACAGCCGGCCTGGGGTGGGGTGAAGGGTCGGGGCCCTTCAAAAGACAAATCCTCTGCACCCAGAGGATGGAGAGCAGACACAAGAATTCACCTCTCAGGGACGTGATGGCTTGCTTTGAATGAAAAGCAAAGACATCTTCTGAGCTGGGGGATTTTCTTAGTGCTTCTTGACACCAGACCCTCTGGTTTTGACAAGAAGAACATGCCACCATTAGAGAAGGATGAATTTGCATCTCTCTCAGAGAGAATGTGAGCCAGAGAAGTTTTTGTAGGTCCAGAAGGAATGTGCGATTCATCAACACATGTAACAACACATATAAGAGCTTTCCCAAGAAATTCTGTAATAGGCTTTCATTATTTTATTATATAAGGATTTTTGGAGTGATGCGAGAATCAGGAGCTGACACATCTTTGGTAGAAACTTTGCATGCCCTGCGCACACATCATCCCTGCCTGACCCGCCCAGAGATCTGGGTGCCCAGGGGCCAGTGCTGGGGTTAGATCCCACCTCAGAGACCTGCAGCAAGCCCCTCACGCCAGCTGGTGCCTTCCCGTGTCCATCCAGCACCGTCACAGGGACAGTCACTCCACTAACACGGAAATAAGAAACGTGAAAGATGCAAAAGCTGCTTATAAACAGCTCCACCCCCTTTCTTAAAATATTATTAACTATTTCATAATGTAACACCAAGAGGGAAACTGGGTGCCAGTTTCCAAAGCTTACAGATGCCGCTGAAAACAAAGGAAGCTTTCCAAGCACAAAAAGGGGCTGCAAAAAGAGTCTGAGCCGTGGAGAAACCCTCTTTGTATGTCACATCCCCTCCTGCTCCGGCAGTAATGGTGTAAATGCACACTCCAGCCCGCTAAGGCAAAACACAGACCTTTCTCCCCTTTGAGAAGGCTGCTTCAAGAGCAGCCAGCCCATCCTTGTACCAGCTCCACGCTGAGACTAAAACACTTCTGAGATCTACTAATAACATTTTTCTGCAATATCATAGGCTAAGTCCAGGAGAATGAAGCTGAGCTGACTGCGAGCAGAATTACAGAGAGAACTATTTACCAGGGGGTATCAAACAAAATTCCTGTTGTCATTTTTAGACCTTTTTTGCCACATTGCCTGGATGTCTGGCATGATTTCTGTTTCACTGTATTTCTTCCTGATAACCAGCCTCATCTGCCACCCAGCATTGCAGACTGGTGCTGACATGTGGGTCACACAAAGGAGCCTCGACACAGAGAGCGCCACGGGCAGGTGGACTCCGACAGTCTCCTTGGTGCTTCACTGCGTCTGTGCAAGTCTGGACTCCCCACATTTTTTTTCTGCAAGTTGCCTGCATGTGGCTTCAGTGGGTTTTTCAGCTTTTGTCCTTCCTCCTGCCCTAAATAATTTAATTTCTGGGATTCCATCAAGGCCATCATACTAAATGGATTATAAAGCTTACTTGCTCTTTAGGCTCAGCAGGAAAAGCGCTGCCCCTGTAAGGGCTCATGCTAGTTCGAGCAACATTATCCTGGGCCTATACAAGTGCCAGGGAGCAGAACTTGGCCCCAGCCTCGGCCCCAGCGGGTGCTGAGCTATCAAGTCATCTGGAATAAGTCTCATTTTCAGAGCAGTGCAATTTTCTCCACAACGATGTTATCTTTGTTCCTCCATTTCTGGCAGCAGAGCTGCTCACACATGCTATTAGCAGATGGCAGAAGACGTACATGGAATTTGCTTTCAGAACATTTCTTCCATTCTTCCTCCCAGACTGAAGAAGTGCAAATTCAAGCTAAAAGCATGTACTAACTACAGCCCGTTTCCAAACAGGGCTACAGACAGTTAAAAGCAGGCTCCAGTAGAAACCTCTCAAATATTTCAGTCTCTCTGCCATAGTTTAACTACTCAGCACATACTCTTTAGTCAGAAATGCAGGGAGTGCATTTCTGTAAAGCCATACTCCTCGGTGTCCTTATGTCAGCTTCTTTTCGGGATCAGCTGTTAACAAGCAGCAGGCACTGCAGGAAGGCAGAAAACATCCACGCAGTCTGTCCAGTGTGTTGAGGCATCTGTCTGTGGCCCACACGAACTGCCGTAGGCTTGGCAGGGCTTGGTGCACTTGGTGTAGACCAAGACAAACACATAAATTTAAGGATCAGGCAAACAAATTGCCAGAACGGGCATGAATTCAGCAGCACAGACGTGTGCGTGTCGTTCAGGAGGAGCCACGAGTCCAATGAGCTTCACATCATCCCCTATTTATGCTGCTATGAGCTGAAACTAAATTGGCCTTGCAGTGGGGCTGCTGTTGGCGGGACTCTGGGACCTGAGGTTGTAGCCATGTGCTTGAGCACTTCCCTGAGTCACCACTCGCTTTTGGTCTGGATGCCTTGTCTTGGGAAAGAATCTTCTTATTCAGGGTTCTTCTTACAACACATGATTTTTTTCTGCCTCCCTAAACCAAGGCAAATTCTGCTCAGAGTTGCTCTTGAACTTGATGGAAAACACAGATGAAAGACCACTGCTTTGAGACCACCTCAGCCTCCAGACCTTACATAAACATTTTTCATCTGTTTTGTTTTCTCCCCAAAGGACAATTTTATTCCAAGTTCATGAGCTTGTGCTGAAAAACAACAGAACATTTCCAAAGTCCCAAAATTCAGTGGAAACACGAGTCTAACGCTTTGGGTCCAAAGTTAAACTCAACATGTTGACCCCTGCCTAGCGCCAAGTGGAACAACCTCATGTCAACAAGAAAGCTGCAATAGTTCCAGCCCCTGGGGGTGGCTGTGCTCAGTCACAGCTCCACAGCTCACTGTGGCCCTGCCCACGGCCACCACCAACTCATGCTCCTTGTGGCAGCACCGGCCACAGCCACGAGCTGCCTCCTGGAGCCTCCGCCACAGGCAACTTCCCTCTGCCCCATGACCCGCCGGCTGGACGCAGCTCGTCACCGGCAAGCGGGGGTCTCGTTAAGGCTGGAGGTGCTCCGGCCCGCCCAGAGGTCCTTGGCCCTCCCAGCCGCAGGAGAAGTGGGATCCGGGTTCTCCCGTGGCCTGGACGAGCACTGCACGTACCGGGTGCAGGTCGCAGCACCAGCGGAGAGATGCAGAGGAGAGGCGGGAGCGTGGCCCCGGCAGGGCGGGGCGCGGGGTGGCAGCACCAAATGCCCCGGCACAGGCCAACCGCCCCGGCAGCCTCACACACGGGGCAGCTCCACAGCGGAGTTGGGGTTTGGACCCCCCTCGGCAGTTCCAGGTGCTGATGCCGTGCCTTGGGGTCTGAGCCCACTCATCCTCAGAAAACCATGGTTAAAATCCCCAAAGAGAAAGATTTCAGCCATACATCAGGTAGACGCTGCAGACCAGAGTGGGACACAGTCAAAACCTGTCTTCAAAGGACCCCTCAGGCAGAGTAGGCTGTGGTGCCCCACGGATGCTGGAGGTTGCTGCTATCTCATAACACAAGACTGAAAGACTGGAGTACTCAAAAATTCTGACTGCTACCTGCCTGGATTTAGAGCTTCAATTTTCAAGCCACTATTTCAAATGTGAAAGCTGAAATTTTCTTTTTTCACAAAGATACTTGATCACATAATTAAAAACTGCTTCAGTGGTACAATTATCATGTTGATGCTCTTGTCTTTCTACCCTGTCTGAGAGAATTTGTTCCTTTTGTTAGATAATGCAGATGGAAGGGGCACTGACTCCTTGCTTTAAATTCCAAGATTATTCGAAATCGTTTTATCCCATATGACTGTAACTCCTACTGTGCACTGTGCTCTCTCATCAAAGATGGAAATCCCTGGTTTCACAAAGTCATCAAGTCCTCAGTGTTGCTGTTCTCACAGGGCACGAGCGCCCGTCCCCGCACCCCCGTGCAGCCCTGCTGGCAGGTCAGAGCAGAGGGGCAGCACCTAAAATGCTGCTTCATGTCTCTGCCAATACTAAGCCATTGAAGTCATACTTTTACATGCACCTCGTTACACCTTCCACTGAAAAGAGCGCAGGTAGAGGCACTTTTGTGTCAACCATGGAATTTATCTCCTTAAAAAAGTATTTTCCCTGCAGCCTAACAGAGATGGCAGCCCTCGATAACCCACTTGCTTTGTTCAGTGTCAGGAGCACCTGGTGGAAAGGGCTGAAACTCTGCAGAGAGGGCACGGCCCTGGCTGGCCACTGGTGACTGGGCAGCCAAGGGGTCTCCTGTGCGCAGGGCAACCAGAAGCAGAAGGAAAGAAAAGGCACTGGGGGAAACCAGGATTTTTGTTATATTTTTGTTGTACTTGGGGGGAAAAAAAAGCATTTGTCACCTGGCTGAGACAGCTAAGAGCGATGTATTCTGCAGGTCCTACCTAGCTGCATGGAATGGCTCACATTGAGGGCTGCCCATGCCCCAAATCTCTCCTGTTACCTTCTTTTGTTGAAGCCAAAGAGCTGCTTTGAGTTGCCTACATTTACCTGGCCTTTCCTTCCCTTGAAGCAAACACAACAGTAAAATTCCCTGGTGTATTTCTCTCCTTCCTGAAGTTTCTTTTCTCATTTGCCCTCCTCCATACAATCAGACCCCTTTTCACATATGGGTGAACCCAGAGAATCATTTAGAGTGGGAACCACGTGAACCAGTTCAGTGGACATCAGGTAATTGTGCCTCAGAGGCCTTTCCGAAGGTCAAATATTTCTGGGTAATTTTCCCAGCTGCTTGCTTTGTTAAATGAAAGCCCCCTGAAACTGGGAAAAGAACAAGGTGGCTTTGTGAAAGTCACTCACTGGCCCCGTGAATCCGCCTGCCCCGTATCCCCGCGTGATTTCTCTGTTTCTTTTCCAGGATGCCCATCTCCACAAGTCCCCTGCTCATGCAGAGCTTGTGTGGCTCACCGTTGCCCTGAGAAGGGCTGAAATGTTCAAATGCACTTCTCAGCAGATTCTTACACTTCTACTTCACTTCCAAGCTTTTGCAAAAAAAGGTTTGCTTTACGTTTGCATCATGATATAAAAAACAACCTAAACTTCATCTCTGACACAGACAGGCAGGCAGGCGTGCCTGTGAACGGGGGATCTGTGTGACCTCTCCTGTGTCGACCATGACAGGGGAGTTCACGCTGCGGCCCTTCCTTCCAGGCACTGTAAATCTGGGTATGGCCACAAACAAACCAGAAACATTTGTGATAACAACTAAGAGACTAAAAGATTGATTTAAATGAACTGACAAGTGCTACAGCCGCAAGATGGTCACATAATCCCAACTTTCATACAAAGCTAGACAAAGAATATCAAACAAAATTAAAGAAACTTTATGTTTTTCTTTAGCGTGTGCACTTTCAACTACAGAAGTAATAGATTTGTTTTATACTAAGAATGGAAGCACCGAGGGGCTTTGCTAGACAGAATTTATATTTTAGGATATGTTTTAACTTAATAAACTGGCCTTGTTTTCTGAAAAACAACTTGTAACCTAGAACAGAACAATGCCACTTAGGCTGTAAATTCATTACAGCAAAGGCTTTCTTAAATTGCAAAACCTGGCACAACAAGGCCCTGGTTTGTTCTCTTCAGAATGCAGTACCAATAAAGAACAATGCAGTGTGTTCCCAATCCCAAATTCTTTACCGTTGCTCCAGACACTACAAAGGTTACACAGAGTTTGCACTGCACAGGATTCCTGTACTGCACAGGACTGTGAATGTGCACAAGTATTTCCAGACTCCAGACAACAGTTGTTAACACAGATCAAACACGATGGCGGTTGTGGTCAGATATACGTGTAGAGATGCACGTGAAGGGGCAGGTATAGGCTGGAATGGGCTCATTTTAATTAAGGAAAGCATGAAAACTGACAGATGCATTTGAGAAAGTAATTTTAAGGTAATGCAAGTGCATTTACTGCTGATGCCCAGTAGAGCTGCAGAGGGGAGCCCTGTGGCTGCTGCAGGTCACCCGAGAGCTGAGCTCTATTCCCACTGTGCACTGGACACGAACTGGGCACAAATCCTTTATCCCTGCAGACTCCAGCCCCCTGGGACCGTCCCCATGACCCTCCCCACGCTCCTCTGTGCCTGCTGCCACGGGGGCCACGTCCTCCTGGGGAGGAACGCCTGGCCCCACTTGGCCCTGTCACTGCTCCAGGCTGGCTGTCCCCAGGGCCATGGTCTGCTCCAGGCACAGAGTTTAACCTGTGTTTAAAATACATAAATGCCAGAAAAACTCTGTACTCCATTTAAAGATTTAGCTCATTCCACTCGGGAGAGGAAGGAGAGTTTTTGCAAGAAATAATAAAAAAGAAGCTGTAAAATGCCCTCACAAACTAGTAAAGAAAAGGCAAACAGTCACTGCCTCAGCACAGCACGTCTGGATTAGGCTGAGAGACCTGGGCTCTGGATTAGGCTGAGGGACCTGGGCTATCGGGGCTGTTTGCCTCATTGCTGGCTCGCACAAAAGCTGGTCTAAAGCTTTATCCTAAAGGAATGCAGTGTCCAGCAAGGACTGATAGTGATCGAGAGATGAAGTCCCCACAGGCATGTGCTCCTGGGGAACAATGGGACTTAACTGCATGCTGGGAAAAAGTCCCTCATCAGTACAGCAAGGTGAAAGGTGCTGTTGATTTAGAGAGAGAAAGAGCAGACTCAAGGCGGGAAGAAATCTGCTTTTCAATGGCAACATGCTATTGCCTGAGAGTTAAACTACTTGTTTCACCACATTTTCTTTGGAGATGCTGTTGAGGGACCTCTGAAGAACAAGAAACATCAGCCGCTCTTGTGTGAAGCTTCAGGAGGCTTTCTATGTACCTCAGGTGACTACTGCTGTGTGACTAAGTGCTGAACAAAAGTTACTTCTTGTCATCTATTGTTGCTGCTCTTCCTGGGTGTGGGGTCATTAAAGCATTTTATCAGCACACTGGGCAGAGCAGTCATCTGTCACACACCTCATCAATCTAGAAAACCAGCACTGATTCACTACAATTGCTCCAGATCTGGGTTGAAGATAAAATTCATTGGGTTTTGGGGCATTTAGATGCTTGCTAGACACATTTGTTGCTTTTAGAGTAGCTGTCAGATGCAAAATGACTGGAAAAGCTCAAGGATGTCCTTGGGGGCAGGTACTAAATAAAAGCAAATCAAGATAAATTGTAGGGGTGCACTGCTCCTTCCTCCTCCTGCCTGTGGCCTCGGACTACTAAAACCTGTGGATTATTTCTAGAGCTTCCCAAAAAAGTAACTTTCGCAAGCTGTTATTACTGCACAAGCATCTGCACCTCTACTGGGAAAACACTGCACAAACCAAGATGATGGAAGTGACTCCTCTGTACTGAGCTCTTCCAGGAAACACAGGCTGCCTCGGGCTTTGGACGCTGCCGAAGACATGGGGACATAAAATCTGTCTGAGGTTCATCCCCCCGCCAGCAGCAAGTGTCACTATCAGCTCCTGGGGGAAGGCAACTGAAGTACCTGGGCCTGACTCTATCACTTGAGCCACATTCTTGCAGACTATGTCCAAGATTTCCAGTAGAGGCATCAGCCCTCAAAAACATTTCCAATCTTCTCAAAAGCATTTGCTATTCTCAACATTTTTCAGACCATAAAGGAACAGACACAGTAATTACACAAATGCAGTTCCCAAGAGGTTGTGTGGTACAAAAGCGTGACATTACTCAGTAGATTGATGGATTACCTCTGAAGCCTCTCCAAAGGCCACACCTGCCCACGTCCATTTCCCAGCCCGCAGTGCTGACTTACGCAGCGAGGTCCACGCCGCAGCTCCCTGAGTGGTGCTGCTCTCACATCCTGCCACAGCTCCTGAGTGGAAAAAGCCAAGGTTTGGAGGTTTGTTACTCAGCTTAATGGCTGACAGCTGAGCTGGAGACGGGTCCTCCTGCTCCCCCGGCGAAGCGAGGTTCCCCGAGAAGGGCCTCCCCAGGCGCCTCCACGGCAGGCGCAGCCACCGGGGCTTGTGGCGTGTCGGAGCTGGGCCTGCCCCGGGCCCCTCGGCCCCGCAGGCACTGGCCGGGCTGCTCCCGGGACACTGCTGGGGACAGCAGCCAGCAGCGGCTTGGAGACAAGCTCCGAGAAACCCCTCCGAGACATTTAAGGGACATGACTTCATTAGGGAACTGCCACAGATGCAAACATTTGCATAACACTACAGATACCAACATATGGCCAACCCACCTTGCCCCACGCAGCTGTCGCAGTAAGACACAGTGCTGCTGCACCAAACCCACCGGGCACGGAGCTGTGCCTCGCGTGGGCCGGGAAGGTCCCTGGGTGCCAGAATAGATGGTGGGAGAGCTGGAAGTGCTGGGCTCCATAAAGCGGCTGCAGGTGGGAGAGCCTGAGACAGAATGAGGTGTTTTCAGGTGTTTTTGTCAAAAGGTGCGTTCCAAGGAAAGGGGGTGGGTGCTCCTGGGCTGGGGGAGTGCTGGAAATATGGGTAGTAGGAGGGTGGCTCAAGGAACGCTCATGAACTGGACCCTCTGCCTCTGTCAGGGCCACGGGGATTGCCACACGCTGCTGCAGCCCGGCTCCCTCCTGCCCCCACTTCTGCTGCCCAGCTCCGGCCTGGCTGGGCTTAACCTGGCTGAGCCAGGTTTGTGCGAGAGGCAGCGTCCCCCCAGCAGGAATCACCAGGGTCACTCCCAGCACCACCCCGCGCTCCTACCACCCCACAGACACACACGGTCTTTGAAGAGTAAGAGAAAGTGTGTTAATTCCAATTATTTCTGATATGGTAACTGTCCATCACATGCACACACCCATTTTTTTCCACTGAAGTGCAACAATAACATCTTTTAATCAGCCCTTTCTGCACGGTTAAAAACCCGCTGTTTGACGTACCGTACGCTCTTCCCTTCGTGCCTGCTTTGATTTCTTGACGCAAGTCAAGATCCACTCCAGCTGCACTTATACTTGTGTTTGGAATTAAATATTTCATCACATGCGCAAGGAGATCTATTTTGGTAAATATTAAATTCTATAATTAGAAAAAAATAGAGACCAAACCATTTCAGTATTCTTAGATTACAAACGTTGTTTGTCTCCGTTAATAGCAGTCTAAAACTATAAAAACTATATGGTATAACATTTGCAATGTTTATATAACATATATATAGCATTTGTTAAAGACACATTGTCCTTTAAAATCAGCCATATTTAATAACTTCTGGTTACTGTGTGTATTTGCAAACTGTAGTAAATCACACAATCCGAAAAACGCTGGGAATACAGTAATGTCTGTGAGCATCAGCGCTACCTAAAGGAGCCAGACACCAGATCTCAGCTTGTATCCCTCCCTCTCTCCCACAAAATATATTTATTCTGTACATTAGTGGTTTGGGGTGGAAACCTAGCCCAGGCTGGAAGAGGCCTGGAGTCTCCCAGGCTGCGCAGGAGGCTGGGAGGGTTTTGGCAGGGCGGGACCTCCCCCTCCCTCTGACAGAAACCCTGAACTGGCACTGTCTGGTGAGCACAGAATCACAGGATGGTTTGGGTGGGAAGGGACCTCAAAGCCCACCAGTGCCACCCCCTGACCCAGGCAGGGCCACCTTCCACCAGCCCAGGATGCCCAAAGCCCCGTCCAACCTGGCCTTGAACCCTTCCAGGGAGGGGGCAGCCACAGCTGCTCTGGAACATGTTCCCCGTATGAGTGTGGGTATCTTTAATGAACAATACGCTGATTTCTTCTGCAGGGGCAGATGCCAGAAGTCCTCTTCAATACTGGTGATGTTTCGTTCATCATTTCAGCTGCTCCCTCATGGAAGGAGCACAAAGGAACAGGCTGCCGAAGACGGAGGGCTCTTGCGGGGACAGCAGCAGACCCCCCGGAATTACTGCTGAACACAGAACCTGGCTCAGAGTGGAAAGAGAGAGTATTAATTAGGATTAAAGGGTAACTGGCTTAGTATAATATGACAGCTGTGCCAAAGCGAATGCCACATTTTCTAGCTGCAATCCTACTGTCAGGTCTCTGTGTTACATTTTGGGTATTGGCCAGATCACACTGGCTGCAGAATATTCTCTGTTACTGTAAGTCACTGGAGAGGGGCAGAATTGTCTATATTTAGGCCACCAAGTCCCCCATGTTCATCTTTACTCCCTCTTTGTTTTAGTACTCTGCTTTCTATTTTTACCTCGCATATCCCGCAGCACGTCTGGACACTTGCAGAAGGCAGGCCGTCCTCTCCCCAGAAGAATTAATGGCCACGCCTATAGTTTGTTTTCCATTTACTTATTCCTTTCTTCACACGCGGGTTTTCTTATAATACAGACTATAAAAAAATACTCCAGCCTGAAACCAGCAGACCTGAAATGGAAAGCAAATCATATATGAAATGGTGGTAGCAGAAAAGAAGGGGTGACATTTGCAGTGCAATTCTGCCTGGAATTTCAGTCGCATCTGTGCTTGTTTAAGATTATGAGGGTACATTTGAAAAGGAAAGCAAAGGATCAGTGGACAACAGACAAAACTCATAACAGCACCGCTGCCAGACTGAGACGGGAGCAACACCCGCTGCTGCCTCTGCCCCCAGCAGGCAGGCTCTGCTGACCCCGTGGTCAGGGGTGCCACCTCCAGCCAGGCTCAGGAGGAGGCGGGGTAAAGCCTGGCACCACATAAATAAGGCAGACACATACTGTTCATCGTAAGCCAGCCGTATTTCTGAACATCTACATGATTTGAAACATGGGCTAACAGGAAAATCGGTGTTTTCCATGCCTACGACCCCGGAGGGAATTCCACGGGACCACCTCGCCATGCTTCCCTCGGGCAGGAGTGGGTCTGCCTGGCTGTCTCCCCCCTGCCCGCGGACAGCACAGGGGCACCCGGGGAGGGGACACGGCCTGCTTTGCTCTGGTCCTGCTGCTGCTGCTGGGCCACCCCTGCCCTGGGCCTGGTTGTTCCAACCTGCCTCCTCCAGCTCTGCTCAGAAGGGGCCGATCTGGGCAGAACATTATCCACAGGAAAGGGAAAAGCCAGCAGAGCGCCATGGAGGGAACAGTCCGGGAGACTCAGGCCTCGCCAGCTGTGATCAGTAGTCTCAGAGCCCCCTCCCCAGGGGACGTGCTTCGGACCAAACGTCGCGTGGTTTCAAGTAATACAGATCAAAGTGATGTTCCTCACTAAAGAGGAACCCACAAACCAACAGCGACGCTTTTCACAAAGCAGGAAAGGTAAAAAGAGCAGCATAGGCCAGGAGAAGGGAAGAAATATCTTTGGAAAAAAGCTCCAGGGCTGCTGGTGATACGAAATGTACAACCTCGAAGCGGGTCAGTGCACAAACAAGCAGCACTCTGGAAAGACAGGCAGAAAAAAAAAAGAGAGAGAAAAGGTTAAGAAGCATCTCTGAGCAGTGGTGGAGCCACCCTACCCCCACCAGTAACTGCCAGCAGCAGGTAGGTAACTCCTGTTCTCATTCATCTCAACAGACAAGAAAAGAAAAAAAGAGATGAGAAGAAACAAGGGAACACGGCATTCTGCTGGGAGCGAGGCGCAGCAGCCTGGCAGGCTCAGGACTACAGCCCAGATTCTTTCCCTGCAAAGGTGGCTGCAGGTCCTGAGCGTTTCCAGCCTGCGCCGGGTTTGCTGCCCGCGGGTGCTCCCAGCCTGGCAGCAGCAGCGCGTCGCAGCGTCGCTCTGCGCTCACGGTAACTCAGCTCAGCCCTTCACAGACATTCCCGGGTAACACCCAGCTCTTCCTCCCAGCACTGTGGGTCCTCCCCGCCCAGCCCTGACTACAGATTTAGATCGACCTCTGCCATCTACCTGCACAAGTCACAGGATTTGTTTTAGACACCTGGCTCTCCCTCCGGAGCGAATTCCTGCCTGGGGCACGCGCAGGAGCCCCGGACACCGAGGGGCCCGTGTCCTTCTCGGGCGCCCCGAGCCTCAGTCGAGAGCATGGGCCCCTGGGTGTGGGGGGGACGTGTGGGACCATTCCAGCACCCACCGGCACCGACAAACCCAGCGGTGAGGAGAGGCAGTGACATGCAGGACGGAAGGGGGACAGTGTGCGGGCAGGGTGGGGAGAGAAATTATTTCAGAGCTGGAGCTAATTTTGTAGAATCTGGCTGTTAAACAAAGAACCACAGTGTTTTTAAAATTCTGCTTATTGAATTAAGTCACTCTCCTGCCAACTGGATTACTTCAGCTGGCTGAACAATCTGACACCTTTTTTTAGAAAAGAATTTGCTAACATGACCAGCTCAGTATGACGGCATACCTCACCATTCCCTTTGCCGTGCTCTCGGGGAAAGTCAGGCACTACAGCTGAAAACAAAGCCCTTTTATGGGAAACTTCTATAGAATTCAGAAACAACTTGGAGTAGAGAACTCAAAACATTTCTATTTTGAAGCCCAACAGAACCATGGATTGGTACTTACAGTCTAGCACTTTTTATGTATTTGCATTAACGTAAAAAGAGCGTATTCTTTAGCGTTAAAATTTGAAAAGAAGAAATAATTTGATTATTGCATATTAATAGATGCTTTTGGAGCACGAGGCTTCTCCCTGGCTTCTGAGGGGGTTGTTTACAGAAACGCTCCAGGCCAAGGGCTGCCCTTTGCCCCCACAGCACCGGCAGGGCCAGGTGCAAGCACTGGTGTCCACGCTGCAGCAGCGCTCACGGGGCAGAACTGGGATCCGCTCTTCGTGGGGCTGGGTGTCACTTCTGTATGCTCAGACACAGTCCTCGACCCAAACAAGTCTGCTTAGGAGAAGGGAAGTTTGTCTGTTTTATACAAGGGGGCAGATCCAGAAAGATTACCCTTGCTACCCAAGAGAGGTTGCTGGAAAGCTTGTTTGGATGCCAAAGCAGTGGCTTAACCTGAAGATACGTGTCTGCTAAAGGAAACAGAGAGCTACTAAACTTCACCTTTTCTTGACTTCTTTACTGCTAATTACTGTGCAGTCTGAACATCTGGTGTAAGTCATTCTCTCCCAAAACTCCCCTGCAGACACGGTTCAGCTCTCCTCATAGCCTAGAGTTGTGATGGTGGGACAAACCCAAACAGGCTGAGTTTTGGAGTTATGGGCACCTCTGGCTTCTTCTATAGTATCTCCAAGACATTGTGACTTCTTTACCTCCAAGACAGCTCTATCAGCCTCCGAGGGCCTTTTCCTTCCTCTGAAATCCAGTCCTGCCTTCTTGCCCACTGATTTCTTGCTTGGAAATAAAAGCAGGTGTTTTACCCCCAGCTGATGCCTTTAGTCTTCAAACACTTGGATGCCACAGGACAATATTAAAAAGAAAACAAGAGAGCTAGAACCCTTTTGAAAGCCCAGTGGCATTTTTTGGGATGCTATCTGTGTGAGAGGCTGCGGCTCTGGAGAGTCATTTGGTAGCTCTTTTGGTATCTCTCTCAGATTCATTGATGGAAATCACCAGACTTTGTCAGATCAGACCATGACACCTCTCTCTGCCCACAGACAGACCACAGCCTCTAGACACAAGCTGTACCAGTCATTGGTTCTTAAACTAAAGCTAGCACAGACTTATTTAGATCAGGTCACGATTTTAGCTTAGTTATTCTCAATGAGCTTAACCTAATATTCCTGAGACAGCTAAGTATTAACTTAGGGCAAAATTTGATGGGGATTTTGAACCAGATTAGTGAAAACAATTTACAAAACACGTCTAGTTTAGTTCTAGAGAACAATTTACAAAACCCTGGTTAGTTAGTTCATCTGAGAACGGGCCTGGCGCAATGCAGCACGCTTTCCTTGCCCCTTTTCTTTCTGACACTTGCCAGAATCACGAGCTGGAGGAACAGAGACCTTGTCCTTAACCTCCTTTCTCTCTGGAAAGCTGGATCCCTGACTCCCCTAACACCACTGTGGTTGCTCTCCTCAGGCGCAGGAAAGCGGAACAGAGAGCAGAGCCCTTGTGTCAGCTGGCCCACGGGCCTGAGGAAGCCACAACACGCCCAGAGCAGGAGCGAGAGCAGAGAGGTTTTGGGGGCCTCGCGGCTCCCCCCTCCTGTGCTGCCAGCCCTTTGTCACCCCCCTCCTGGAGACAGGACCCTTCCCAGGTGTCCTCCCCCACCTCTCCGGGGCCGATGGCGCCTTCCCCCCGGCTCCTGCGCAAGGGACGAGCCGAGCGCTCCGGCAGCACGCAGCACATCTTGTGCGGGTCCAGCGCCTTACGGAGCAGGCGCGGAGCGAGGACACGAGTCCCCGCAGGGCTGAGCCTCGGGGGGGGACACGGGCAGCCCAAGGCCGCGCAGACACCACAGCAGACCCGGGGTGCTGGGGAGGCGGCTGGGAAGCGCCTCAATGTCATGGAACCCAGAGCCCTGGGTGCGTTACCCACTGCAGCGTGCTGGTCACGGGGCACAGAGCTACAGCGGGACATGCACCTTCTTCAACACCATAACTTGAACGTATCTGCTTTTCACTTAATACAGACAACTCTTGTTTCAGTGTCCCCTCAGGACATTGTGTTCTCTGGAGAAGGGCCCAGGGACAAAAAGTGTCTTTTGAAGGCTCTGATTACTCCTGTGCCTATTTCTTTTACCTGATAAGCCTATCTGTGAAATTCCAAAAGGAGATGGTTATCTCCTCTCACACAAATACCTCAGGCTAACCTTACTTTGATACAAACCTTCTGTGATATATTTCTGTAAGCAAAGAACTGCTTAAGTGCTACCCCTGAGGAAATACTAGCACATTGTTTTGCTTCTGTCTCATTTTGACTCTAATAAAGAATATTTTTTGTACCAGCTCTGCCCTTATATCATTACAGTGTTTTTTTCTTTTGGTAAGCAGTTACAATTCTACTTATTAGTTACTGCTGTAACTGCTTGCAATGCATTTCTCTTTGGAATCAGCAAAACACCAAGGATATTTTACACAAAAGAAACGTGATTTTGTCAAACAGTACAAAAGGTGTTTTGTGGATTTTTGAATTTGCATCAGTCCTGTATATTTATATTTCTTGATAATACTTCAGAGTAAATGAGATTAACAGCTGTGCCTTGGAAACTGTACTAGGCCTGGCCAGCTGGACCAGGCCAAGGCCCACAGACTCAGGCTGTCAGTCAGTGCCATGCTGACCCTCTACTGAACCCTATTCCCACCACCACCAAACGTTAATTCTGAGAGAATTAACATTTTCCAATGACAGAATGGACTGAAATCGGTGATCTTGGACCAGCAGGCTCTAACTAGGTGGGAGTCAAGTCCTGTTCAAGTCTTGCAAGTGCTAACAAAAGAGCAGCCATTCTCCCCACTGACCGTTGTGGTCTTTACCCATTTTTTTAAACATGTAGATGGAATAGCACATAAAAGTCAAAAGAAAAAAAATATCTATGCCATTGCCAGAAAATATCTATACTTTTCTATAAAACATGTATTAGACCAGTCTAGGCTAAGCTTATCATAAATCTTAGATCTCTGCATGTTGCTCATTCCAACACAGAATCTAGGGCTAACCACAGTAGAGAGAGAAATAGCTGAGGACACAAAACACAAGAAGAATTTTAAGCATTCACCACTAAAATACAGTATATATTAAAAATGCTGTCAGTGTTTACTGCTAAAGTCAAGAGCATCCCTAGATTTAGGCTTTGTTCTATATTTCATGCTGAGTTCAACAATAAATATTCAATCACAAGAATGTAGTTTGGAAGTTCAGAAATTTAAGGCCCCTCAAAAAATGACTCCCTAAAGCAAAGGGCCTTTCACACTGTCCAGAACACACCGAGGCTACTGCAAATCAGGGACTCACTCACGGCGTAACTGCAAAGGCTGCTGCACAGAGTGCTCCTTCTCAGAAGTGGTTTATGGAAGAATTAATCTATTAAGAAACCGGGGTCAGGGTTTGGTGTGGAGCCGGCCCTGGCTGCTCTCACCTGCCATGGCCAAGCCCCGCACAGGCCCAGCTCTGGCGCCTGGGAGCCGCAGCTCCTGGCAGGGCCTCGGCACCCAAAGGGCACAGGGCTCAGGCTCCCCGGAGCCGCCTCACAGATGGCACCAGCCTGACTGGGAACCGCTCGGCTCCTCGCGCTCCCCTGCATACAGCCCGGCTGCAGCCACCCCCAGAAACCCTGGATGGGGAAATGCTGGAGTTCAGCCGTTGGTGAAGCACTGTCATTGTTGGTTCTGCTTGTTAATTAGTGCTCCCGAGCCCGAGAACATGGTTGTGCTTCACTTCCAGGTGGGCCACAGAGCGGGCACTGCTGCCGGCCGGGGCAGGCGGCCAGCTCTGCTCTCTGCAACAGCGTGCGGGCACAGGAGCCCCCCAGGACAGGTCTCTCTATGCAAGGTCAAAGGCCTTTCCCAAAGGGATCCTTCACAGATTGGCCTTGTCTCTGTTTTGCTTATTTATAAAACAGAACAGAGGCCTGAAATGCTGGGGAGCAGGAGGAGGAACAAGTTTGGGGCCTTTTTCCCCTTGTTCAAGAAGTGTTTAAGAAATGTTAAGTCTGCCTTGATTTGCAGGAGGGTCTCCTGGGGCCCACAAGGATGTGACTTTTCCCATTGCTTCCTCAGTAATTGTACAGACTTTCAGGACCAGAATTTCTCATCTATACTACAAAACAGCTAAATCCCACACTTCCCCACAGTAGTTAAATATATTCTTTCCTCATCAAAGTAATATCCCTCAGAATCTCAAAGCCCAATTCCTTCCTCCCCTCCCTGCAAAGTTCCTGTGACACTGGTGACAGCCCAGCAGCTGCACCCCCACTGCCACAGAGCCCAGTGAAGCTGGGCTGGAAAGTTTCAGGAACATCAGTCAGAGACATGAATAAATCTGTCTCATAGGTTTGCAAAACCCCTGAAAAGGCAGGTGCGGGTTGCCGACTGAAAAGTGAGAAGATCTGAAACACGTTAAACTATTCAAAGAGAGGAATAAAATAAAATTATTCCAGTGAGGAACACTTGCATTTTAAAAAGCTGATACATGTGTTATCAGTCAGAAAGGCTGCCACCTCTTCCAGCATGTGCTGCTTCTGACAAGACCTGAGCTTGTTGGCTGGTATCACCACTAACACCTGAGACAGCAAGCAGCTAATCCTTACACTGGTTTTGTGCTAATGACTGAACCAAGATAACGAGCCCCTGGCAAGCTTCCCATTTCGTGCAATTAACTCCAGCCAGGCCTGCGGTGATTGCACCAGCCAGTGTAAGGCAAAGCTAGATCCCTGGATTCAGATGTTCAAAACCAAGAAGGTCTCCCCCGTGACTCTCTGGTGTGGTTGCCGGCAGCCAACGCTCCTGTCACCGAGCACCCGGCATCCTCAATGCTTTCTATGAAATGGCGTGGAAAAACATCATTTTTTTCTGAAAACACTCAGCTTTTTACTGAGAAAATGCAAGTGGCTTATTTCATTGTCTGTTTTTAAAATTTATTCTGAAATGCTGAGTTACGTGTCAGTTTAAGGAGCCGTTAGGCTGTCAGAGCTGCAGAGCCGCCAGCAGGATCGTGTTTCCCCTAACACAACGCAGATGCCACGGTGGCCAAGCGGCCCAACACACCCCGGGAGCGCTGACCTCTCCCTGGGGACCCTGACACTTGAAGGGATTCAGGTTCCTGAGGAATTAGCTGAAAAATGCAGCTTTACAGGGAAAAAGCTTCAAGTGGGAACTGACTTTGAAGCCAGTTCAACAAACTGAACGCAACTGAGTCTGGGAACGTCAACATGTTGCACAAATAAAGACATTCCTGTCTAATTTGGAGTTTTATTCCCGTAAAAAATAATTAAATTTTGAGTTTGAGATGAAAACAAATGGGATCTACGTGAACTTCTCCTCAGACAGATACTTGATTTCATTTATCTCTAATTTCATTTCAGGGTAATTTCTTTAGAACACAAACAACAGAAAATCTAAACAGCGCCCAACATACAGTCACAGAATTGAGGAGGAACAATACCAGGTCCCTCCTTCCCCAAGCTCCCAGAACATCTGATGCCACCAACACCACTGGCTTCTTTCTGCCAACAGCTGCGAGGAGGAAACGTGACACTGCTGCCGGTGTTTGTACAGATGCGGCTCCCAGCGAGCCCGGGCAGCAGCACCAGAACTCGGGGCCAACCCTGAGGAACGCACGAACACAAGGGCACTGCTGCAGCCCCCTGTGAGCCTCTGCAAGCCCCCCCAGAGAGCACCAGGGGACATTCTCCACGGCGTGCCAGTGCTGCACAAGGGCTTGTCACCCAACCTACACCCAAGAAAGGAAATCACCAGCTCTGTGGGTCTTCACGACGCAAGAAAACTCGTATGTTTGCCTGCAGCAAGCAAGTTCCTTTCTGAGCGCCCTGCCAGCACGAGTCCACTCACAGAGCAGCTCTATCAGAGAACAAACTCCTGCCGGCACAGCTAGGGATCCCGCCAGCCACCCCCAAGGCGCGGTACGTTAACAGCACGCCGCGGCTGCGGGACACGGGCCTCCCCTGGTCAGCAGATGGGAAGCGCTGCCTGTGGCGGGGCTGCCGCCAGTCCCCCGCCCCGAGCAGCAGCTCCGGGAGCAGAGGCCGTGCAGGACCTGCCCCAGGCTGCGGCTGCTCCCCGGGATCTCCTCACACTGCCTGCTTCCAGCACTGAGATGAAAACACAGGAATATTCTTTGTCAAAGCCTTCACCATTCCTTGACAACTATACTGTCAGTTTAAGCTTAGAGGAACATTAGGAAGGGCCTTGCTTTGGTACCTTGGAATTCTGATAGACATGAAAAATAAATTAGCTGGGGAAAACTAAGCTGTAAGAATAACTGCTATATCCCCTTATTTGATACAATTTCCAGGTCTGTGTAACAGTAAAAAAACGTTTCCCAAATATTTTCCTTTTATTTTTGAACACTCTTCTACTGTAAGCCCCCATAGGCTGAAGCATATTTGCCCACTTAGATTACTTAGTTAAGAAGTTCTGAAATAGAGATTTGCATAGATATTTCCTCAGTGGCGCTTTTACATTACAGTGTTACGTCTGGGATAACTGGCAAAAACCCTAGAAGTTTGTACACTGCCAACATCAATAGAAAGTATATTTAAGGATAGGGGATTATCCATTCCTTGACAGGGCTGTGCCGTACCACTAGCTGTCATACATAGCCTGCTGTCAGTTCCTAGCAGCAATTTTGTTTGAAGTTCAGTCCAGCACAAATAGCGCTCAGAGAGGCTTTTCTCCTGGAAAACAAAGCCTTCGGACCTTCAAAAGGAGCTCGAAGGTCTCATATGTGACCACCATCTTGGACGTATCTCAGAAACAGCATGAGCCAGCAGAGATTTCTGAAGCTTCAGAAAGTTTTGTTTTCTTTGTAGAAAACCTGTAATGGCATTCCTGTCATCTTCTGGCCCCTGTGAGCATCCTCCGGGATGGCTCAGAGTGTACCCAGGAAGCCAAAGCCAGTGTGAACAGTTAACACGATGCTGCCTTCCTCCTACAGATTCACCGGAGAATAACAATTCTCTGCAAATAAAGCTCAGCTGCCCTATGCCAGCAACCAGTTTCTGAAGTTAGAAAAACCTGTGCTGTGGGTTCAGCTCATTAACATTAAATATGTGTTTAAATAAACCTCTGCGTTTTATGGAAGTTTTTCACGTCCCGCAGCTCCAGAGGACGGAGGTGCCGAGCGCTCCCGGCAGGGATGCCCGACCCTTGCCTCCCACACACACCCATCTACACGCTCAGTATCTTCCAGAAAAGAATAAAGCTCCCACTGCTCTCTAAAACCCGACTGTGTCCAGGTGTTTTTCCGGAGGGCCCAGGTTACCCCCCCAGGCACCACTTTTATGCAGGTTTACGATCCATGAAGGGTAACGCAGAGGAGACTAGAGCCGTGCAGAAATACCCAAGAGCAGATGGGCCACCAGAACACAGCTGCAGTTACAATTTCTGCCCTTAGTTCCTCAATCAACTCCTCAATTCCTGCTGCAGCCCAGCAGGCCGGGCCCCGGGACTGCCTGGGAGAGCATGAGGCCACTGGGCCCATGCTGGGAGCGGGACGAGGCCACTGGGCCCACGCTGGGAGCGGGACGAGGCCGAGCCCGCTGCCCTCCTTCAACGACACCGACACCCCCCTCCCAGCCTGCCCTGGGGGACACGAGGGGAGACCCGCGGGCGGCCTCTGCTCGGTGGACGCTTCTGTCCCTCCTCACTGCTCACAGGTGTGGGGCTGGAGCAGCACACCTCTACAGCACCCTGAAATGAGCAGCCTCCTTCTTTCAGACTTGTGAGTTAGTGAGCTCTAACGTAACTGCGTTAACCAAACCTTTCTCTTTTGCCAAACGGGGGGGTCGGCTGAGGTGAAATCACACCTGACCAGGGCTGGTGCCTGCGCAGGGCAGCAGCAGGGTGGCAGTAAAAAAAAAAAAAAAAAAAAGCATAAAACCCCCAGGGCCTTCTAAAGCATTTCCAAATGCTGTCCTGATACTCCTGCTGGGTGTCAGGTTATAGGAACCAGATGATCCACTCGAAGCAGCTGTGGAGCCTCGTCTAAAACTGCATCACCTGCTCCACAGAAAGAGCTGACAATAGCATTAGCATGAGACTAAAATTAGAGGCTTAATTAAGATCTGCAGTGACTGACATTGATGACAGTTCAGCAATTCATATCCCTGATTTTTCTTGACTGAAATAATCATAAAATCAGCTCCCATTCATACTTCTCCCCACTCCATGAGGAAAAGCCCTAGTAGCCTGGCACGCCTTGCACACGGGGAGCCCGTCTGACTCTTCTGCCAGGGCTCTTGCTGTTCCCAGCAGTTACGGTGGCAGGAACACACTGGAAAGAGATTGTGTCTGCAAAGCAGCATTGTTTTAAAGACATGGGATGCCAATTCAATGCCAGGGCATGGGAACCATCATTAACCATCACCAGTACAGGAATCCATACAAGACACAGTACCTCAGGAACAGACAAATAAAACCACAGGCAGGATAAGGGCAGAAGATGAGGAGAGATGATACAGAAACAGGAGAGAAGTCAGGCTGCTGGTGACATGCTGAATCTCCACTGCACTGGAGTTAAGAGGGATGTTGGTAGTGATAAGTTTGCCTCATCACTTGAGAAGGAAAGAACTATTTGTTCATTTACTTGGGCCATTCAAAAATGAGAATTCAAGACCCAGAGAGAAGGACTGGGCGCAGGACGCACACATCGGGTGTGTGCTGGAGGAGCCTTGCCAGCTGTCCTGCCCCCAGGGCTGAGGGGGATTCCCACGCTGGGCCCTCTGCTCCGCATTCTTCCCCAGGCAGCGGCTTGATTCTTGTGCTAGCTCCAGAAGTGACTTCCTTTTTTTGGATTATTTCTGGGATGCAGTTCTGGGCTACTGGAGTTGAGTGAAAATTGAAGAATTTCAGATTTCTGTAGTTCTTGGATAATTCCATGCAATTAATTCTTCATGTGATAACAGCGTTAATTAATATATAGTCTGAAAGACAGTAAGAATAGATTTACATTACACTGCCAAGACTACTTCCTTCCCGAGAAGTGGGTCATGCCTAGGTCTCAGCAAACCTCCCCCTTCATTGCCACCACTGCAGGGAAGGGGAGCAGCGGGGCCTGGCGGTGAGATGTGACTCCGTGGTGTCCCCGGCCCCGTGAGCCGGCAAGAGCTGAGGCGATGCCAAGAGGGCGCTGGTGCTGCCGCCAGCAAGACAGGGAGACACTAACATTAACTAGGCAGCGAAAGCTTCTCCTGCTGAACGCCTGATCAGGGTGTCGGGGTGGAAAATAGGCCCAACGCCTCTGAGCTCTGTAAATAAATCAGATCTTCTTTTAAGGTGTCTCGTAAAATCTATTGGAAGGAACATGAGCCTCTCCACTGACCTCACTGGGGTGCGTCACGCATCCGAGGCAGAGGAAAATGCACCCTATTTAATTGTACGTGGTATTTATGAGTTGAGGGGGTTGTTCTTTAAGATCCAGAATGAGAGACCGAACATATTGCCACTACATCTGCAAAGCCACAGCTCTGAAGAAGCAAGCCATCGCTCTGCTTCTAGCCCAGAGAAAATGTGTTGAAGACTTGCTGTGAAGTATATGGGAACACACAGACTCCTGCAGGCTTTCAGCACAAGCGCTCTGTGTCTGCCCTTCTGCCCGCGGCGTGCTCACCCGCAATTTGTGTGAGATTGCTACGGTTTTATTTTTAATTCATTATTCTGTACGGCACTTGGCGTTTCTGATCCATAAATACATCTCCTCATGGTGGTACATTTGGAAAAGCCACAGGGTGCTCCCGCCTCCACTCGCACCTGAAGCCTCCGATCATGGGCAGCGCTGAGCTTCCGAACCAGCCCTGATTCCACTCTTCCCTCGGCATCTGCCTTGCTTTTGGTCTGGCCAGTGATTTTACCTGCACCCTCTGGTCCAGATGTTGCCCCGGGGCTCTTTGCAAGAATCTCCCAATTCCGCTGTGACCCTGTGGAAGGAAGGGCCGTGGGACAAGACCTGTTCTTCACCTCAACCATAAGAGAGCCCTGGGCAGGGCTGGGCCCTGTCGGCGCTGCTCCTGCCGCTGCGAGCGGCCGCGTCCCTCAGTGCAGTCCCCGCCCGGCTCCCCGCAGCTGCTCGCCCCTCTCTCCTCCTCCCTTCTTCCTACACTTGCTGCAGGCACAAAATGTTCCCAGGCTCCCACAGTGGGGTATGCCAAGTCCATATGTTGCTGTCCCCTTTCACATGCATTTCTGAAGAGCCAAAGAATTCACTCCTCGGAGATACGCTTCTGTGCACGGTCCACCCAGCAGAATGACGAAACCCAGCCAAGGTAGCCACAGAAACATGTCGTTGCTTAGTAAGACTTCACTTGACATTCAGAGATATCAAGTATATTATTTTGGGGTCAAGTAATACAATCAGCCCTATTACTAATGTAACACGCCTAACTTTTACTGAAGCAAAACCTTCTCATAATCTTTTGCTTTAAAATTCTGTTTGCCAGGAACAGAAACGTCCTTCTACATTACACTACAGACACCAGTTCATTCCACTGTTTTTATCAGCATTTAGGGCGACGATCAGCGGACTCTGACTTTTAGCATGAAGTCATCTGTGTGTATTACAGCCAAGTAGGTATCTGCATTCACAGTTTGCATCCGTCCTCAGGCACCCCAGGCAGCCAACGCTGCTGGAGCTGCGCGGGGACCTGCACCTCTCCCCTACCCCCTTCTGCAGCCACGCAGTCTATCAGCCCAAACCCAGCTCCTCAGGTGACACCTCTGTCCTCAGGGAGAGCACTGGCATGTGGGCTGAGGGTTTTCTCAAAGCTGCTGTGAAGTACAGGCCACTGATCAGCACATGTCTTAAATGCCAGACTTTTCTTGGGTGATGCTCCCAACTGATGGGTAAGTTCATATTTTAAGGTAACATCACATTGACCTGTGTTACAAACGATCACCGCCTTAAACATCATCAAAACGCCTCCATTAATTATCATCTGCAGAGTCCCCACATGCAGGAAGATGTCTGACAACTCTCTAGGATGCCAAGGCACAATCAGCATAAAGAACTGTGCTTGAATGAAAGCTTAGACTTTGGGCTGAAAACGTCTCCTCCCGAGCAGCAGCAATTGCTGCTCACGTCACAACATTCTCAACAACAACAGCTGAAGATCCCTGTTTCAAAAGTGACTGAATGTTACAAGGCAAAGCTAAACACTCGTACTCACGGCTGTGACAGTTTCGTGGGGCTCGTCTTCCTTCCTCTCTCTTAATGTATATGAATTATCCTCCCAAACAGCTACTTTTCTATCAACAATATGCACAACATCTTTCCAAAGGCAAAGTGGAAATCCCTGCAAGTATTTCTGGTACTGCTTCCAGCCAGAAATAACAGTAATCTGATCCACGAGTGAATTCCATTTCTGTTGCTGAATTCCTTTGTACAAATATCTTTGCTTTGAAAAGGTTTGGCAACAGTGAGGCACAAGCTAATTTTACTTATAAGGTGTGAATCAAAGAAGATTTACAAGTTTCTGAATCACAGAAAGGAAGCTTCTGTGGCCTCTCTTACCACTTCTGTCAAGAGAAAATGTCCCAGTTCAGCTATTTTTCATGCAACTTCAGACCTACTTGCTGCAGATCCCCACCTCCCGCTCTCCCCAGGCACAGCAGTGCAGCCAAAGCCAGTCTTGTCTGAGGACTCGGGAAACTTCCAGCCTTACTCAAACCCTCTGTTGCTAGCGAGCTGCTACCATGGGCAAACTGTAGTCTGCAGTGTTAGAGCGGAGTAAATGACTCATTCGGGAGAACCCAGCACAGGCTTTGAGAGAGAAATGAGTGGCCAAGAGAAGGGCAAGCTACTCTCCAGCGGCCTAGCGCTGACAGCCCCGGGACCGAGCCACGAACGCCACTGCAGCAGGAACAAACTTCCCGGGAGTGCATAGTGCCCACGGCCTGGCCCCGCTGCAACCTAAATGGAGGCCTACGACCAGTCGCTGCCCTCTGTGCTCCTCTGCTGCCGAGAGAGCTCCCACCCGAGGCAGGGCTGTGCTGAGCATGGGAACTCGTGCTGCCGTCCGGCTCCACGTGCCCCAGAGCTTCCACCACCTCCCAGAGGCCGTCAGGGCCGCGCTGAGACAGCAGCCCAGCTGCAGGGGTCACTGCCAAAACCCACATCAACGGCGAGTCCTTCCTACCCTGGCTGTGTGCAGGGCCAGCCCGCTGCCACTGCGCCGGGAACCCGCTGCCCGGGGCGCCGGGGTGCTGGGCCGAGCACTCCCCCAACGTTTGATCTCTTTGTTCGCCACTTACGATGGGCTCGATCTCCTCCATCCCTGCAGGGACGGCACCGAGGGCTGGCAGGCTCCAGCGTGGCTTTCCAGCACCATGGCTCACTGCTCTCCAGGCTCTGGCAGAGCATCTCCCTGCCCTGCCCCAGCTCCTGGACCAACTCCACCATATCTTCTTCTTTCTTAAAATGGTTCTGAGGGTTTGTAGGTGACAGGCATGGTATAAAAATTAAACAGCATTGTTTGCAGGAGTGGATGGTCCTCCATCTCCCAGCAGTCTGTGGGACCCGGCCACTGAATAGACGGGTGAATTCTCCTACAAAAATCCACATGGGGCATGCTTAATCTTGCTTAATTATTTTTGTATGCCGCTGCTCTGCAGCTTGACGGTTCATCTTCTACCATGGAGCTGTGCAGATCACAGCCATTTGTCAAACCAAATTGTTCCCTGACAGTCTGCAGAGACATATATTTGCCATCTGCAATCTATTCCTCGGTTTCTGGTGCATATTTTCAGTGCTTTCTTTTGAAAGCTGTTTCAGATTTCCATGGGCTTCTTCATAACCTCTACTAGCAAAGCCTCACACAGTTTAATTGTTGACAGCTGTGTCATGAGAAGGATTTTGTGTTTCTTTTGTTGTTCCTCTTGCTGCATACGTACCAGTTGCTACGTTCAGGGCTGCTTGGGTGTGTAACACACCAGGATGGGGAAAGCAGGCAATGTCTTCTGAAAGTGGGTTATGGGGGGGTTTAATTGTTTGTTACAGTTTTACAGAGATAGTTGCAGCTCTGTAGATTAAAACACTAACAAGTAAAAGGCACTTGAGCAAACAAGTGTGAAGGTCTGAAATTACAGATTATTGATAAGCAAGTGCAGAGTTAATTAGTGTAACTACTGTATGGAATGTGCTCTGACAGCTCTGTGTCATTTCACAAAGGAAAATCCAGTGCTAGCAACGCATTCATCACAGTTAGGGAAACTTGCAAAGGTTATTTTCCTGCTCAAGCTCGGAGGACCAGCAGGGTCGGTCCCTCTGGCAAAGCTGCTAGCTGTGAACGATCCTGCAGGCTGGTTATGAGGGGCAGGCCAAGCAAGGCTTCTGGACCTCTGCCCACACCTGACTGTAGCATGGAGAGAAGAAAGGGCCCATGGCTGCATTTCCAGCCCAGAAGCAGAGGAGCCTGGTATGGGCAGCATCTGCACCTCTTTGACCTAAAGCCCAGCTGTGCCATGCCTTGTGCTGTTCCTGCTGCACCCCGTATCCGTGGAAAGTCTCCCTCCAAAGCAGTGAGACACGTCCCTAGATGCAAACACCTCCGTACAAACAGCAAAGGCCAATGTTAATAAAAGGTGCAGGCCCTGGGCTCTGGGACCCCTGGGATGCTCAACACCCCCCACCCACATGTTTCACCGAGTACAGTGCTCCATGAGGAGCACTAGGCTGGATAAAAGCAAATTTCTCCTTTTCCTTTGGAGGAGTTTGCATTTCAGTTTCATGGTAAAGAAAAATTCAGTAAAAAAAAAATAAAAAAAAAAAATCACTGCTGATTATTTTTTTCCCCAGGCAGAAAAAAGACTGCAAATATCTGAAGAAGATGTGGTATCTGAGCGCGTATCTAGAAGATGCAAGGTTCTGGTAATACTATGAAGGATGGAAAATTCTGGGGACTAGACTGTTCCCTCTCTTCTGCCAGGCTGAACTCAAATCTGAAACATCTGTTCACATAACTTGAGATGAGCTCTCACAGTCAAGTAACACAAGCACAAACTCTTCCTGACATCAGTGCAGAAGAACTGTCAGTTAAGCTTTTTGTGGAAATCTAAGAATCCACTTCTGAAGTTCCCTGCGAGCACCAAACAACAATGTGTTTTCACTAGCAGCAAATCACTTGCAGAGAAAAATTAGCACTTTTTACAAGTACTCTAAATCCCAAAATCTTTGTTTTTTCTAGAACTAAACTGTACACATTGTCCTTTAGGAGCTATTCAAACCAGCCAGTAATGACTATATATAACGTATCTCAGGCCAGCACAATTGGCACTTGAACAGCAGGTCTTAATTCAGCCTATTACAAAGATAAAGGTCAGTGGAAAATACTCAGTTTTGAACATGCACTGCCACTATTAAAAGCATAATCCAAAGGGCAGAGAGTAGGATTTTAGCCGGAAGTACTGAGGACAGAATTTACTTGCAGGATTCGCATCCAGACCTCGGTTCAGGGCTCACAGCCCTCGCTGCAGCCCCAAGCTTAGTAGAAGAGCGATCTATGTTTTGTGCAGGGCTCAATTCTCACAGAAATGCCCGTGTGTGCTTACACAGGAGACACTTCTCTAGCTACATAAAGTACAGTAAGTTCAGAAATACTGCAGTGGCAAATCAAGCAAAAAGCAGCAGAACCGTGTACTAGCTAGACCTCTTCCCTGCTTCTGCAAGAAACCTGTGCTACCACACGTTCTGGAGATGAACCCCCTCCCGTCAGGGAAGCGGGCTAGAAATCGGTTTCTGGGTCTGCTGCCGATTCTCCAGGTGTGTGGGAAGTCACTTAGTTTCCAGGCTGCTGTTCTCAAATCCTTTGTCTGCCTTGCCTGCTTAGCCAGGAGGCACCGTCCCCAGCTCTGTACCTGCACAGTCCCTGAGGCAGGCAACGGGATCCGGAGGGCTCTGAAAGCCACGGGAAGAAGAAAAAATAGGGGGGGGGGAGAGAGAAAAGGAAAATCGCCCCAAGTAGTACCTGGTATCCAGCAGGTTCTCAGTGTGTGGGAAGGCCGTTAGTTATTTTTGCCTTCCCTTTGTAGGACAGTAGATGGAGCTCTCCTCTCACCAGCGCCGGAGCCCGTTAACGCCTGCAGTATCACCCACTCCAGCCTGTAATTATTCTGTCAGCACCTGCCAGGGCTGCTGCATGTGACAAAGGAGGGACCACGGGCTCCATGGCTGCTTGACTGGCATCATGCAGCAGCACGAAATTCTCCCGAACTTGCAAATGACAAAAATGTTCGATTAACCGCAGCATTGCCTTTCCTTCCAGTAAAGAAAGGAAGAATATTACACAACGCTTTTGTAAACTGTTACCAGGATTACACAGAATTCAGCATGGTTTGGGAAATGAGAAGACATGTTTTATAAGGAATGACAAATTTTGCTTTCCACATTTAGAGAGAGCATATCTAAAAATCCTGTCATGTCTGTGAGCACTGAAGACTCCGTTACCCAGAGGATTTTACAGGAACTAAAGGTCAAGGGATCTGTGGCCAATTTCTCAGGCACCGCTTGCAGATCTAACGCCTGCAATCCATACGTAACAGCAGGACAGAGGAGGAGGGATGAGGGGGAACGCTGGCATTTACTTGCATCTCTGCAAACTGGGAAAAATTACAAATGCGTGTTGATTTTCTCTCCCCCCCTTCACGCGCTGCTGCAGGTGACTCCGGCGAGGCCCCGCAGGGAGACGGGCGCCTGCTGCGTCCCGTGCGCCCCAGCACCACAGCTACAGGTTGCAGTTTCCTCAAGACCCATCAGCCAGATCTTCCACAACAACAGCTGACAAATTAAACACTTCAGAGAAGCCAGAGCAAAATTAGGCTGCTCCCCTTCTCTTCTGGGGTTGTTGTTTGTTGTTGGTTGGCTTGATAACGCACCATGCACATCCTGCTGCACACCCAAGTGCAGGCCTGGCTTTAAAGAAGAATAACCACACGCTGCTGACTGCCAAGCAAGGCTATCTTCAAAGCCAGTGTACAACTTTATTATTCCCTGGATACATGTACTGCTATATAAGCAATATATAAAAACATATTTTGCCTTTTTTTGGATTCTTTGAAGATTTCATGTTACGCAAGTAGGAAAACTGAGAATATTGTAGAGTTACAAGAGATTCTGGAGGTTATATTTGTCAGCAAGGTAATTCAATATATCCCTATTCTGGCATTCAATAATTAAAGACAGGCCCCCAGCAGTGAATTGCTGGGTGATTATCTCACAGCAGCAGCTATCCTCAGCCACCAGAGAAGTGCCAGCACCTGCAGACAGGCACCAGCAACTGCACACCACATCTTCAGGCAGGTGCTGAAACGCAAGCAGGCAGTACGTTTTGTAGAACTGATTTTTCATTTTTCTGAATAGAATAAGGGAGACCAGACACCCACCCCTCAAGATGGGGGTTTTCTACTGATTAGCCCAGTAGTGATTGACTTTCTGGATGCAAGACCTTATCCCGCCTCTGACTCTGCATAGATATGATGGTCTGTCTGGACAGGATCCATGCTTCAGTCCTAACAGAGCAAAAATCTAGGTAAGGACTTCGACGTTTGGTCTTTAATGAATAAAGCCAACAGCTGACAAATTAAGTACTTCAGAGAAGTGAAAATTAAACAGTCCTGCAGTCACGAGTGTTGGCACATGGAAAGCTGCCACTGAGCTAATAATAGAAGTGTCTACCGCAGCAGAGAGGGAGGTCCCAGCGTCCTAGAGCAAGCCATACATCTGGGCACTGGGAAGGCAGCCATCAGGCAATGTATGTTTAAGTAGCACATGCTTGCCACCTTCCTGCCAGCTATTCATCTTTTGCAGCCACAGGCCGAGGGCAGCAGCCCACAGGCAGTAACGCAGCACCGGGGATAAGAACCAGCCTGGGCTCTGCCCACCAGGCTCCTGTTTTAGCCGACAAGTTTCCTGTAGCCAGAGGAACACAGGAGGGTCCCTCCCCAGCCCGCTGCCTGGTTGAGTACAGCTGCTTTACTCAGTTCACCAAAAAACAGACAACTGGTTCATTTGTCACACACCTGCATTTGCATATTCAGGACACCAGCCACTTGCTCTGGTGACTCCAGGTATCCATGAAGAGCAGAAAAATCACCCAGGGACAGAGTCTTCCTCGCTCACTCCAGCCTGACCCTGCATCACTTCCTTGTGCCTGGCAGAGCTACACCACTGAGGAATGTGAGGAGAACCAGGGTGACTGCAGGGAACGCAAACAAAGCACGCAGACAGGACTCAGCCACAGATGGAAAACGATTTTCAGACAGGTGGTTGTGAAGATGATCATAGTGCCCGCATAAGGTATTCACCCGTTAGTGAGTGACAGAGGAAAGCGGATCAGCACAGTGGAACTGCAGACAGACAGCAGCCAGGCTTCCTTACCTGCAGGTGTCCACAAAATACCACCCAGGCAGAGAGGGCAAGGCCAGGTATGGGATGTGGTAGGGTAGCCAGCAGCAAGATCAGGTATACAGCACGCTGCCCTCAGAGGAGAAGCACCCTCACGTGAAACATGCATCACCCACACATGCGTAGCTCTCCTGGAGATGACAGACAAGGTTGATTCACAGCACTCCTCCTAAATGGTGTCCTACACTCTGTAATGCAGATAGCTGACAAGAGATAATGGGCACTAAAGAGCAGAAGTGAGATAAAGCACTAAAAAGAAGAGGGAGATAAAGTGCTAAAGAGGAGATATGCATGAGTGCACGCACACACGCAGGAACAAGCTCTAATACAGAGTACAAGCAGGCTCTGCCAGCTTCTGCTCCAAATCACTGCTTCTCTTCCTAAACTGCCTAGCCCGCATACTTTAGGAGACTTTCAAAGGTACCAAGCAGCAGAAAGCTTCTGTCTGCATCACTACTGAGCAAGCTAGATAATACTGGGCAAGGTGAGTGGAGACAGAGCAACTCTGCTGACGTTCAGGAGCATCAGCTTGAGGAAGATCAGTTCCTGGCAGCTGACGGTGGCAGGGAGATGCTTCTGCTCCCAAGGAAGCCAAAGGAAAGGAAACTCTAAGAAGTTCTTTGGCTGTACCCACTGACATCCACTGCAAGGGGTATGTGCTGGCTCAAGATGATGCACCATTGGTTTGGGTGATGACCACAGAAAGGATAATTAGACCACCTTCCCTCTTTGACAGAAAAAAGACCTATGTGTCACTAAAGGGGATTTCTGTCCAACCATCCCTTTCAGAACACTTCTGAAAGCAACAGCCTTAGGAGCTACCAGCACCTTGTTCTCCGAGTTTGTGCATAACCCCCCCGGCGCACACACACAAGCTGCAGATACTGGTTGCCCACAAGGATGGCAAATGCACCCAGGGCTTTTCACTATAGGCATATGCCCCAGAAAAATCTGGTCCTCTTTGCCTGCAATTGTAGAAAGAAAAAATAACCTCAATAAGAACCTGCAAGTTCTTCTGTTAAATGTTTCAGAGCTTCCTGGTCAGAGCTGTTCAGATCAGAAGCCAAGAGACTGACTGACAGTTCTGCGACTTCCAGCAAATACAGCTGCTGTCTTCTACACACTAGGGCCTCCACAAGCAGAATTTACCTGACAATTTCATCCTTACAGAGACTTCACCTATCCACACTGCATCATCTCTCAGTAGAATAAGGCTTTTGTATCTTGTCTAATTGGGAACAAGAGCTTCAAAAAGCCCAGAGCTGCATCAGGCAAGTTTACCACTAGCCTTCTGCTAATGCCCCTTTGGGCTGCCGGAGCAGGAGGTTTGATCCCGCAGTGCTGGCTCCAGGGGACACACCTGGGCTGGATTTCTTCAGGGCTGGCCAGGTTCTTCCACCCCTGAGGAGGAAGGGATGGCTCTTTCTCCTTGCTTGATGTACAGGCTACTGCAGCCAGGAACGACAGGGAATACTGCAGGGCTGCTCTTTCCTCAGCACAGTGTGCCGACCACACCACAGCCACCAAGGATGGTGCCTCCTCTCCCTACTGCTCCTGCATTACCTCTCCCTTCGGTCCCCTCATGCCCTCCTCTTCTGCTGGCCACCTCGGCACTCTCCTGCCCCTGCTCTGGCTTCAGCAGTGCGTTATACAGCAAAACGTGAAGAGCAGGAGACAGGTGGAGGGAGGACCAGAGGGCTTGTGCCCCATTACTCCCTTCGTGCCACTCCTGGGAAGCATGGCAATGGCGTGGATACCACACAGGGCAGCAGCTTGTAAATTAAAATAGAAGCAACTGACAGTACTCACAGGGCTTGGAAAAGAAAGGTGACGTGGAATTGGCTTGTTCATCTTTTCCATGACAGGAAATATTTCAACCCCTGTTACCAGCACAAACACTGTCTGCTTCCATCATTCTCTGCAACTCACAATACTCTGCATCAGGACCACACAAATAAGGAAAACCACAGTGTTCCTTTTGCTTTCTATGGAAAGAGCTCAAAATGCAATAAAACCCAAGCTCTCTGTGTCGTTCTTTGTACGCTCCGAAGCATTCAGCTGTTCCCACTGATCGTGTTACAGGCTGTGGATGTACCAACCTTCTAAGTAAAGCGAGCCGGTCACCCCACTGTCAGCTGCGGCGTGGCTGCAGGACAGGCAGCCTGCCCGGGCCAGCGGCAGCGCCGGGAGGAGCTGCCAGCCAGCCTGCCTCCCTGAAACAAAAACCCTCCCTTGTCTATCCAAATCCATTAACAGCAGAGTACAGAGGCGAGGAGGAGGAAGGGTAACCAGCTCACACAAGTACATATACAGCACTGCCTCAAGCTACCATTTTTCAATTACTTTTCTGCTTTATGGCCCTTGGCACAAGAGTAAAAGCAGAGGCGAGATGCAGAAAGCAATCGGTTTCTCTTTTGGCTTCTCATGCATTCACATCAAACCAGTGCTGGGATCAGGGACACCCCCAGGAGGTACTGGAAAACACATCCAACGCTTCGTGAAGAATTGGTTTTACAGGACACGGGTCATTCTGGAAACTACAAGCAATGAGCACTGCAGCATAACAACTTTTTGAAAGGTACCCTCATCAGAAAATTCCTAGGGCATTTCAGGCACCCAAAACGAAAAGTTTATGACTTCATAATGTTCATCAGGAATACCTTAAAGAAGCCTTTCTGGAAATCACATGTGAATCCTAGGGACTTTGGTCTATGCTGCAATCTGGCTGTTTCAAATCTTGCTGCAGAAAGGTCCATCAGTCTGAAAACAACAGAAGAGACACAGCAATGAGAGCAAGATCCATCAGGGGAAAAAAAATAAATCTGATTTAGCAAAACCAGGATGGAATGCAATGCTAGCCTTGTCTTAAGTGGTTCTGAACTGTGAAGTGCCTCCACTTTTTGCCCTGAGGCAGCCTGCCCACATTTCGCTTTGGCCCAAGACAGGTCTGAGAGAAAGCCGGGCACTCGGAGGGACCGGAGGAGGGTCCCACCCCCGACACGTCCTGCACCATCACGGCATGCATGTCCCCACGGTGCCCAGCAGCACAGCAGGCCGAGTCACCCGGTGGTGACTCAGGGCCCAGCTGCAGCCCCGTCCCACAGCAGCCCTCGGCTCGCTGCAGACCCACTGCCTTTGGAGATAGCTGTGTGGCCCCAAGCCGCCCAAGAGGCTTCAGAGGAAGAAGCCCCCAGTCAGAGCAGCCCAGGACCCCCCCGCTGTGCAGACCCATGGTGAGCCCAGTCGGCTGAGCCCCCCAGGCCAGATCCACCCACCCCCCCGAGCCAGGCTGCCTAGTGCTGCAGGCAAGAGCCAGCGGTGCCTACCCAGGCTTGGCCTGCTCGTCACCCCCCACCTGAGCAGATCATGCTCTAGATTAAAAAGTCTTTGTTAAGGACTGAAATACTCCATTTTCTCCTGGGTGCATGATGCACGCTCAGTCCTGGATGCTGTTGGAAATACTAAGCAGGAGGCGGCAGTGAAGGCCCTTTCCCTTCCAACAAATGGCTTGAACTTGCTTTTTTACATCAGCTTTTCATCCATTCGTCTGTACTCTAAATTTAGATAATGAATTAGCCAGATTTTTTTAATGATCAAATTCTTTGTACTTCTCATTAAAAGCTGGCTCAAACAGCATTCTCTTCAGTGACCTCATATGTGGCTTTTGGGCTGTTATGTACCTGTGTTTGCCCAAATTGCTAGTTTGTCTCTTTACTGCAAGTGAAGGTTTTCCAGGGGGAAATGGCATTTGCAGTAACAAGCTGTCCCTTAGGCCCCAACAGCACAAACCGTAGTTTACTGTAACATACCAGCTGTTCCGGATTTCCTTCTAACCTACATTATATACAGCATGGATGTTTCAGCAGCTGTAGTTTTGCTTAATGCAGAATGTGATTTTCTTTCATGCATCAAACACCATCTTGCACAATAACCCAGCAATCCCACAACTGGGATCCTGATTTGAGAGGTCAGAGCGAGATCTCCAACCCCAGTCCCAGGGTGTCACAAGTACCAGGTATTTGTGTGCATGAATGCGGTGCACAGTTACCTCAAAGCTGGTATATCCACATGCAGCAGGAAATATAAAAAAAGGCAGAAATTTGATAAACACTTGGCCATCAAAACAAGAAAGCAGGAGAATATATGGGCAGAAATCTAATTTCAGATCACAGTAAATGCGTATTAGTTTTATGGGTATTAGTTATCTGTGTGGGCCTTGGAAAACACTTGTACAGAACAAAGCAGCTAAGAGGTCTCATGGCTTTTCTTACCACCCAAAGACAGCGTAAAGCAGCAGCTCTGGTGATACACTTTTCTGAGTTTCTTAGATTATTACGTAAGGAGATCAGAGACAACCACAACAGACATCTCACTACCTGCCTCTCCTCCCCTCTGCACTCTGGCCCTCTCAGCTGAGTGCTTCCTTTTTCTTTTCTCCTGACTTCATGTTACTGCCAGCCCTGGTTTTCCTCCCAGATGGCAAACATTCATCTCCTGGCTACACTCCCTTGCAAGAAGAAACAAGCCTTCTGCCTTGCTCTGCACAGCATTAAAACAAATGACACAAGACTAACCTTCACTGCTAACCATAAATGCATCTAACCCATGAAAACGCCGAGGGACTGAGCTTGCAGGGCAAGCTGCTCTTGGAAATCTCAGCCCCGTGAAAAAACTGAGCAGCAGTTCTATGAGTGTTTTACATGCTAGACAGAGGCCCTCATTCAGCATACTGAGGTAGATGAACACAGAACCAGCATTAGCAGCTGATCATTTCCACTATGGGAGAGATTTATGCTGTGGCACTAGATATTAAAGTCTTTATGCCACTAGCTTAATAAACCCATGATCAAACAACACTGGCACACATGTAGAGATGAGAAAGAAAAGCCAATAAAAAGGCAGAGACAGAAGGACATCTTTAGCTCCCACCATGAGAGCTAGACCAAGAACGGAGGCCAGGAAATGCTCTGTTCGGTGTATGTGCCCCCCCAGGCATCGCTACGCTCCTTCCTTCGAGGGGTTCCCACCCAGGCAAACAACACCTGCCCCAGGGACAGTCAGGAGCTCTCTCATAAGAGGCAACGGCAAAGGCCAGCAAAAGAGCACACAAGTCTAAAGCCACGAGTCTAAGTTATTTGAAGACACAAGCATATATGGAAAAAGCCTCCAGTTTAAAACATGGCTTATAAAAGCCAAACAGTTGTGCCCAGTACTGTGATCAAATGCCATCCTTACTCCATCAGAGCTTAAAATAGGTTAAGTAACAAGGCAAACAACTGTAAAAATCTCCAGCTGCTGCCAACGGCCAGGCAGCAGCACCACACTGTTACACCTCCCTTCCAAAGGCTGCGGTGTCCAGGGGAAGAAAGCCTCCATTACCATTGAGGAACACACTGACTGAGCACAGTGTTGATACAGCCAGACGGAACTTCACCCGTACACGACATGCTGCAAAAGGATCCACAGACCACAGTTAAACCACCCCGGCGCCAGCGCCACGGGCAGCGCACGTGCAGCCTCCCCAGAGCACCCGTAGCTGCCAGCACACGGGCAGGAGTCCCCTTGTTTCATTCACTCAGTCCACAGGGTGTAAGTTCGCGATCTGTGATCTTCTCAGATCCTCTGAACTCCCTCTGCCAAGACCAGGTAGTTCTCACATTTCAGCTACTGCCTGCACAGGCTTTGTTAGTGCTGGAGGCTGAGGTTTTGTAACAAGCCCCGGGAGTTCGGTACATTCTGTTCAGAGTGCCAAAGGCACTGAATAACCACTCACATTTGCATTTGCCTAAACATAGCCTAAACATACTGCAAGCAAATAGCAGGAATAGGTTTAGCACTCAAGAGCACAATTAAAAGCAAAAACCACCCATCAATAATTTGGTACTTCTCCAGAAAGACCAGAAAAAGCCAATATGAATCAGAATCATTGAAATGGTATTTTTGTACTGCAGCAAAAAACAAAGAATATAAAGTTCGAGATGTTTGCCAAGAACTTTAAAACCTATTTTTAACCAGTCAGTACATTTTATGAGCTTATCTGTAGATAAGATAAGCTGCTAAATACTGTTTCTGGGGTTTAGACTTTTTGCTATAGACATGTACAATCTCTGTTGCTGCCTGAGCCTGGCTGCTTTTCTCTGCAGCAGCAGCGATATCGCAGAGAGGTAGCAGAACTGCTGCATTATGAATCAGATCATGCTCACCAGGAAAAGGCAGGCTGTAGTGTTTGGGGTGGGCTAGAGAGAGCCAAGAGACTTGGGGTGCTATTCTTGGCGTCGCCAATGATTCGCCGCATGACCTTGTGAAAGTGATTTAATCGTTGCATACATCAGTTTCCCAGCCTCTTCATGTTGAACAGCAGTAGTGCTGCAAAACACCCCAGAGGCTGCTCGCTTTAGGAAGAAAGGAGAAGAAAGGAAGGAAATAACGCAGTGCATCTGGGCACAGTCACATTTCTGGTTTCAAAGACAGTTTGGACTGTGTCTGGAACAAAGGCTCTAGCCCAAGTAATAAAAGAGAAATTAAGTGTTAAAAAAGAAACAGCATCCCCTTATGATTATTTTGCCCCTCTGGGTGTTGACGAGGCAGACGTTACTGTAATCGAAGGCCTGTGAGGTGTCTGGATGCTGCGGAAGTCGATGCCTCTGACATACCTGACCAGATCCCTGATCCACGACCCCAAGCAGGGCACCCAGCACTCTTTGGTGTGGAGATGGTCACAGAAGAACACTCCCATAGTTAAAGGGACCCCAGTCACTGGATCTGGCCACGTACACCCGTGATTTTCTAAAGCTCCACCTGGTAACAGCACAGAATACAACCCAGCAGCAGCCGGCAGGAATTCCCACCCACAGCTGGCATCCCACTGTGCCCAGCAGCGGCACAGCCCTCACCAACAGGCCCGTGGGGCAGCGTGACCTCAGCCCAGCGTCTCATCCCAGGGAGTTTCACCAGAACCGCGCCTCAGCTGCCAGACGGCTGTCAGGCGAGGTGCCGCCCCGCCCGGCCCACCATAACCCACAATAACAGACGCCAGCAACTCCAGAGGAAGCACCAGATGGATGTTGAAACCTGGAAGGTCTTCAGGCCATGCAAGTCTTCAGCAGTGACAGCGGCAGAGGTTTCCTGAGCACACCTGCAAGTGCAGAGGGGGCTGTCACAACCGCCAAGCCTGTTCCATCCCAGTCAGGCACCAGCAACAGGCACTGACAGTCCCAGTTGCTCTCAGTTTTTGCCCAGTTGCACAGGATAGCTTCGGCTGCTGCCCAGAGCCACAGTCAAGCTCTGTGTCACCTCAGGGAGCCATTTGCTCTCTACAGGATTTCATTCCTCCTCAGGAGGCTCCGATGTGCACAGCTTACCCCAGAACATCCACGCGTCAGGACCAGAACACACCACAGACCCAATATGAAGTTTCACCTGCTGCAGCCGCCCCTCGGCTGGCTCGGGTGAGAAACTTCCATCCTCTCCTCTCTGCTAGACACACCACGTGCTCCCCTGTGCCAGAGCCCAGGACTCGGACAGAGAGGTGGAGAAGGCAGGCAGGGGAAGATGAGAAGATTAGAAGATAAAGTGGTAAGTGAAAAATAGAATTGGGGCACAAAAGAATGTTGAAAATGGCAGGGAACACAAGCATAAAAACTCTGTAAAGCTAGAGGTTGCACAGAGCTGTCAGAGTACCACTGGATAGTCTGTGGAAGAGGGAGAAAGTTAAAAGAAAACCATGATTACTCTCCTGAGACTTCCAAGGCAGGAAATATGAGCAGCAAATGCCCAGAAATCACCAGAAGGAAATTCTGCCGCAGCTGAGGTAGGCAAGGCAGGGAGACAGCCCAGGAAAAGGCTCTGCATCAGTATCCCCTCAAGCACAGCAGGCTCTGCAGGACTGCTCAGACAAGCAAGCCTCAGCCTCCACTGCCACGATAGGAGTCTCCACAGAGAAGGAACAAGTCTTCATCTGCTGTGTTTGGGGGGGGGGTGTGTGTGTGTTTGACTGTGTTTTAACTACATTCATGAACCTATTGTCATTAGATACACATGTCTGTGCCAAAGCCCTTTCCCAAAACACTGGCAGCCATGGCAGCAACAAACACGTCCGCTGTCCGATGGCCACACACACCTTCAGAGCTCTGGCAGATCCTACACTGCACCTCGCAGGCTGGACTCACAGCTCCACCTCAGCATCTCACCTCATAGTTTATTGGGACAAGCTGTCTCCTCTTTCTGCACACCACACAATCTCACACTGTTTTCACCCCCTTTAGCTGTACTTTGCTGAACCAAAATACCGTGATTCCCAAGAAAGGAATTGTGACAAATCACTCCAGACAGCGACAGCAGCACCGTGATTGCTAACGCATGGCACAGTGAGCCTTCTGGACAGGATCTGTCCTTCCCATTTTACAGACAGGAAAATAAGCTCCTCCTGAAGGCAAGGATGCAAAATGGCACTAAGTGACCAGATCAGCTGCTTTTGAATGCTAATAATCATTTGTGTTTGCTCTGCATTTACCATGTTCATCTCATGGGAAGACTGGAGCACTAGCCACTGACTCTCTCTCCCTCTCTGCTCTGTAAGAGCCACAGATCTTCTCACCTCACCCCTTGCTCAGCCGCCAAACACCCTTTTATTGGACACCTTCTCTGACAAATCAATCACATGATCAACTCAATTCAGATAAACTCAGGGCAATTACTGTACCTACACTCAGCTTGCAATCCTCTGCTGCTTCTCCAGAGGGCTTTGTGTGCCTTGGCAATCACAAGTTACAACACTCCCATCATCACAGTATTTCTTTGTTGCCAAAAGACCCATTCAGAAAGTCCCAGAGCGACACAGATTACACAAAACTTAAAGAAAACCACTTGTGCCACTGGACTGGCACACAGGATGGTACCCCCGCTCCTGGCAGAGGTCAGGGACACGTCAGGGATCCAGTGTGGGTCTCGGCACCAGCCTGCCTGAAAAAGTCAGTGTGTGGTCAGCTACGGCATGAACCTACAGCATAGAAATTCCCCACACAGCCATCCCCAGCCCACCCCACTGTCAGACACCGTCCACAGGAACACTTCACTAAGGGTAACTCCAGCTATGCATTCATGTTCTGGCACCCTGCACGTGAAGTTCTCCATGCACAGATACTCTAAGGATCCTGGCTGTCTTGCAAAGCTGGCAGAAAGAGATTAGAGAACAAACCAAAAAACCTAGCATAAGTAAACCCCAACCCTGCTAAACCTTTCTGCTGCCCCCCAAAACCACACCTCAACGCAACACGACCTCTGCCCAGCTGAGCTGGCCCAAGTCCTTCTGCACTCTCCTCCAGCTGTCTCACGGCTGCGCTAACAGGGACACAGCACCCACCAAGAGGCAGCACCTCGGGGGCTCTGCTGGGCCCTCGTAACCCAGCGGCTTCCCAGCACAGAGCTACACTTGATGAAACCTGCTTGAGATCAATGAGCAAGGGAGAGTCCAAGACAAGGACTCGACCCCTTCTGATGTACCCTACCCAGTTCAGGCCACCACACACAAACCCTGCTTTAGTTTTGCTGCTTCTCCCATCTGCAGAAGCCTCCTTGACAAGCACATGGTGGTTCCTCCAAAGCCACAGCAGCCTCGGCTGTTTGTGAGACAGAAGTTCTACATACAGATGGATCAGATGGATTCCAAGCTCTCTACTACAGCCAGAAGCAGGATTTTTTTCCTAGGATTTCCCAAATCTTTTAATCGCCTACCTCTGAAATCTGTATTTCTACTTTTTAAAGTCCATATTCAAAAAGGGAGATTGAAGTGACCAAACTGTTGGTACCAGGGAGAGAAGAAATCCTGTTCTTCATTCTTCAGCTGCAGTTCATGACATCTCATTTCACAATCACCAGCCAGGAAAAGGCTTATGTAAAAGTTAATACAGAGACTGAAGTGACTTGGAGCATTTGACTAAAAGAAATCCACCCTGTAGAACACTGAGAAGGAACTGTATTTGTATACATACTCGCTGGGGAAGAGAACAGCAGTTGAGACTGGTATGATCTCCAGGTTGGGCAATATTAAACATCACTTAATACCAGAGACTTGGACATATTGGAGAGTCCAGTGAAGGGCCATGAGGATGATGAAGGGATAGAAGCACATGACATATGGGGAGAGGCTGGGAGAGCTGGGAGCCAGCAGGCTCAAGAAGAGAAGGCCTGGGAGGATTTTATCAATGTGTAAGTACTGACAGAGGGAGGAAACAGGACAGAGCCAGACTCCTCTTGTGTGCTGAGGGACAGAACAACACGAGACAGGCACAAAACAAAACACAGGACAACCCATTCAAACACGAGAGAAAATAATTTTCCTGTGAGGCAAACACTGGGACAGGTTGCTGGGGGGGTGGGGCATGCAGTCCCCATGCTCAGGAGATAGCATGTCCGAGTGTTCCAATATGCCTGGTTTATTACAGCCCGAGGTAAGCTGTGGTCTGAATTGTACCTATCAGCTTCTGACTTTTTAGCTCTTAGGCCAGTATCATTCTGGCTGGTCCCACAAAACAGAAGTGACAAACCTTCCTGCTCACAGGCGCTTCCACGGGTCAGCCTGTGGAAATCTGGCCACAGTAACATCCTTCTGCATCCGAGCAAACTCAGCCAGCAGTCACCGAGCGGGATGCTGGGCAGGGGCTGTAGGACACGCACTGATGTTGCTCCCCAGCTTGGCCTCCTCTTCTCCTCCTCTGACCAGCTGAGCGCAGACATTGTGACCCAGCCTGGCACTGGCAGGTTGTGGCACAACACACATGTGGTTAAGGGAGAGAGAGTCGAGGCGAAGCTCCAGTGCACACTGCTGTGTACGGACAGATTGCCTCAGGGAGCTCTGCCAAGCTCAGACCACGGCCACTTGTGATTTAAGCCCAGTCACCTTCCCATCGTTTCCTTTGAGACACCAAGCACAAATGTTCTGACTCCAAAGATCTGTGTCCTGGTCTCAGTTTCATATAGTGAGAGAACCAAAACCAGCATTACTGAAAACTTCAAATGCAAGTGAATTCTTTTTTGAAGCAAGAGTTTGGGCCCCGTTCTCTCTGAATGAGAGCTCCTCTACTTCTCCTTGGATTTCAGCCCCTGCTTCAGTCCCTCCCACTGCCTCAGGATGCAGGAAGACAGCGAAACTTCCCCAGGTAGTAGCTGAAGCCACCAGCAGCATCCAGTCAGTCTCCACTCTCCTCCTGGCCCTACCCCACACAAAAGGGAGCACAGAAAAGCACTGACCACAAACACAGGCAGAGCCCTGCTACACCCCAGAGCCGGCCCACACCAAGAGGAAAGCTCAGCTCAGCCAGGAGCAGACAGTGGCTTCAGTAAAGCGGCCCCTGCCATGGGGGTGCTAGAGCAGAGCTGGGTGGCTCCAGCCTAGACACCTTCAGCCAGTCCTTGCTCGGGTGGAGCCACCACAGCCAGGAGCGGGCCGGGGGAAGGACCCATGGACAGCGGTTCTCAAAGGAGGAGGGTGTGCGCAGACAGATGGAGCGCTGCGGGAGCCAGAGGACATAGTCATTCTGTCTTAGCAGCAGCAGGCCACAAGCCAAAATGACAACGCTCCTTAAAACGACAGAAAAGAAACATATCCATTAAATTGGGTAACTGGGGAGGGGAAAGCCGCCATGACCTTGCTCCTGCCAACAAGCTAGCAGGTTTGAGCCTTTCAGCATGGACAGAGTGCGCTCGTCCTTGGCAGCGGAGAGCACCGCAACGCTTCTTTTGCCATCCCCTGGGAAAAATATTCTATAGGAGGGCTTTGCAATCTTAAAGAAAGCTCAGTGGAAGAGACAGTAAGAAAAAAAAAAAAATCTGATCTCCAGACTCTGATATCAGAGTTTAACTTGCTGGTATAAATCCACACACTGCACATCTACGCAGAAGTCAAATACCCCAGATGCAGCCTGAGAACAGTTGCCTAGCCAAATACTAACTTTGCTCCTAATAATGCCTGCATTTTTCAGTTACATTGCAAATAGTGAATTTGCTTTCAAAAGCTTAGCACTTTCAAACTCTAAAGTACATTAGCAAAAAATAGTTTAATTCTCTAGAAGCCAAATCTAGATAAGTGGGCAAAGGAACCACCTACTTGAAGCCCTGCCCTGACACACACTATTCACAGGATCCACCTTTGTATGTGTTTTCATATTTTTCAAGTGTTCCTTTATTGTACATTTGTCTCAAGTTTATCTTCAAGATTGGAAGTGGTGTTTCCGGTAACACCATTCCTACTGTTGTACTGAAGCCATGGAGAAATCCAGACTAACATATCCTCGAGTGTATTACAAACACTCAGCCTCACCGTGTCCTTTAGAAGGCACCTGACAAGTGCCATTAGTCAGTGCTGCTGTATGCTCCGTCAACTCTTGTTCTGTAAGAAAGCTGGAATGCTCCACGCACCGTAGGGGATGCAATAGGGCAGCAGTCACTGGGGAAGGAGATTAATTTAGCATGCAAGCTTGTGTCTGCCTAGCTGCTTGGAGATCCATTTGTGCAAGGTTTTTTTTAAAACAGCAGGTAAACCTGTGGCTACAAATAGAAAACCAGCTTTTTCAGGTGGCAGCTTCTAGGGAACTGGTAAGGAGACTCAGCCCCTCACCGTGGCCAACACCTGCTCGGGAGTGACTGACAGGCACAGCCAGATGATGTGGCTATTGCAAGAGGAGACGGGTCATCCCGGCCTAGCTCTTGGCCAGCAAGCAAACAATGCACAAACATCTCCTCCCACACCTGCTCGCATTTGCCTCCCGCTTTGCATTTGTGGCAGCGTCCACTCCAGCAGGCCTGGCCTTCAGGGGGGATCCTGCCGCCTGCGGGAACGCAGACAGCCACCAGAGATCACCACGACTGTCTTGCCACAGGCTGAACAGAAAGTCAGCGGGAATCTTACTTCCTTGGATCTTAGACCAGGCTTGAAGTGTGCAAAGAGCACACGCAGGGGCACACAGCAACCTCACAAGCCCTCCTGGCAGGACCGGGTCGGCACAGGGCGACAGGAGCATCTCATCTCCAGAGTAAGGGGGTTTTGGAGGGCCCTGTGGCAACACAGCAGCCCAGCAAGGAGCAGCCAAAGCTCAAACCTAACTGGTGCAAGGTAACACACCTGACACTCCTTTGTGGGCACGCAGAGGTTGCTTTCAATTTAAGCTAAGGTCTTGGGCAGGGAAGAGTAAGCAAGAAGCCTCAAAGAGGTGTAACACAGCTTCCCTTTGTGCTGCAAAATTTAATCCTGGTGTAACTTCCTATAAGGCAGCACAAAGCCTACTACCATCAGGTTTTTTTGTCATTGCTTATATGCCATCATAAATGTGGAAAACACAGAATTATACATAGTATTGTTAGCGTTCTTTCAGCCAAACCAACTCTTTAAGCCGATAACTGATAGTGACATGTACAAAACAAACCAAACCCCCTACTGAATAACATATTGGATTTCTTTGCCATTATAAGATGCTTTACTTTCACCCATCAGACCACTAAATTGGGTTTGAAACTACTCAGAGGTAGAAAATAGATAAAACCAGCTAAAAACAAGTTATCTTTTTCCATGTAAAAGATACGTTAGCCACATCAGTGAAAACACCAGTCGCTAGCCTCTCTCTGTAAGCAAGGCCTATCCCGAGCCGCACCAGGAGCGGCAGAGCAGCCCAGAGGCATCCAGGCTGTGCAAACTGACTGGTCCTTGAGAGTGAGCCGGGATCCTGAGCCTGTTCCACAGCAGAAATAAACCAAATCCCCACCAGGCTTCAGGTCATGCTATGGGCCAAAATCCACACTTAACGTGAGCAGGGGAAGCTTGTGCCAGCCTGGGAGGCACACTGCAGTCACACGGAGCCCCAGGGCCCATCCGGCTGCCCCCCCAGCTCCCTCTGCCAGCGCAGCACCAGCAGCCACACAGGACAGGCCCCGCTCTGAGGCGGGACGGCAGCTCACACCGAGCGGTGGAACAGCTCCACATCAGTTGGTATCATGCATATGCGCTCACTTCTGTTACAATCCATGTTGTCTGAAGACCCAAGTTGTTGCTGAAATTCAGGTTCAAAAGAACTCACGGCAAAAATAAATAAATTAAAAAATAAAAATCAGTCACTGCTTTACAATTCAAATTCATATGAAGAAACCAACCTGTGAATGCAAAATTAGATCAGCCCAGATTCACAACCAGATTTTGTATATAAACAGATTAAGCTTGTTCAATCTTGGATTTGTCCCATTTTCAGTATTTTTCTGGTTTTGCCATATTCTTCCTAAACCGCAGACCCAGGAGTGCAATAGTTTAGATGTTACAATCACACGTCCTGCAGCACTCCCTCTGCGCTTTCCGCTCTCTCTCCCTGCGTACAGGGACCTGCAGATGCACGCTCGGAGCAGCTTGACCTCCTGTCAGGGCTTCACATCACGACCGTTTTCAGCAGTTTACAGCACTGCCAGACTACAGCTGCGCCACCTCTATTCTCCACGCCATGAGTCTGTATCTACCGAAGTATTTGGATTTGCAAAAAACAAATCGGGTATTTTCAGGAAGAAGAATAGGGAACAATATAGTACTTTAAGCATAAAAGCATTAACAACTGCAACCTCAGCAGAGGGTTTGCCAGGTGGGCAGGAGAGGGACCAGTAGGCCACAGATAAACAAAACAGAGAAAGGAAGTACTGCGTAACTACTGTACTACACACACAATGTCAATTCTTCCCCAAGGAATTATGTCAAAACAAGGTTAAATATTTCACTGGGAATAATACTTCCATTTAATTTATTTTTATAAATCAATCTACATAATGTAAGCTGGCATTCTTCACTTTTCAATTTTACTTACAGTAATAAAACTAACTCTGCAAATCATCCCTGGCTATATGTTATTTTTATATCTGAGAGCACCGAGTGATAGAAGCTTGGCAGGACAGATCTGACTAAGAGAGAAAAATTGTTCTACTTCCCAAACATACCAGAACAGGACCATGCTCCACAGCCTGATTTTAAAGCAGTAGGATGAAAATGACTCAGCCTACATTAAAATTAGAGGTATGACGAGATCGAGTGCAAGATGAATACCGAGTTAAATGCATTTTCCCTTGACTTAAAGAAGACTTTTTTGTAATGCCTGGTAAAGGAAATACTGGAAACCTAGCAACTTCAGAAGTCTGGAAAGGTCAAACCTACGAGGTGTTTTTTAGGGTGAGTACCACCTGCCACACCGGTGTTGTAGGAAAGCCAGGCACCAGAGCAGAGGGGCTGTACGGGGCAGGGATGGTGCTGGGGATCAGGCACCCCCTGCCCCGAGCTGCTGGCAGGGGAGGATGAGCAAGGACGGGATGGAGAGGACAGGGGCTGCACCATGCCACGTGCAGGCCCATTGGCCACGGCACCCCGGCAGCAAGGGCTCCTGCCAGAGCCACTATAGCCACCGCTGGCTCCTCCAGCCCCCCGGTTACCCACACCCCAGCAGGTGAGCACCGTCCCCCCGCCCGCTACAGCAACCTGAAACACCGGGCATCACTGCCCACCCATAAAAGCTCTTCTCAAGCCGCATACCGACACAAGTTACACACTGTAAGTCATTCAGCTCAGAGTAACTGTTTTGCCAATTATCAGGCCTAGCATAAAGGCCACAGCCAGCATAAAGATGAACCAATAACCAGATTGTATTTGATACAAAAGGGTCAGTACATGGGTGAGCGCTGGGGGTACAAACAAGTCAGGTTATACATAATCAACATCAATCCTAATGGTCCCAAGAACAACACCGCACGACCAACGACAGGTGGAATAAATGGTGAAATGCAGTCTCCCATAGAAGGGATGGGAGACAACCAGGTCAACAAGCCAAACACATAACACCAAGGAAGCTACATAACAGATCGCTGCAGAGCCCACTTTTACAAAAGCCAGACCTGACTGGAGCCCAGTCCCAGGGAGGCAGGAGGTCCTTCCCCAACAGGAAACTGCAGAATGCATCCACCTCACCGACAGACACTGCCCCTTCCTGCAAGTGGTCCCAGCTTTTATCCCCTAGATGGGACACCTGACCCTTGGTTACTTAATGCGGGACACCTGGGGGTCATTTACCCCATGGCTCTGTCTGCCAGGCCGCCCCACCCTGGAGGGAAGCTTAAAGGGAAACTCACCAGCCCTTTGGGAAGGGCTGTGGGAATCACCCCTATGTCAACCTTAATTTGGGGCTTGGGGTTGAAACCCCAGCATTTCAGTAACCCTGACAAGTTTTTCTGTATCTTTTATCATTTCTCTCCGTGCTCAGACAGAAGCATGGTGTTTCTGGAGCTTTTTATAGTGAGTACTTACTCAGCCTCACCCCACATATACATACTATTAAAAAAAATAAATCCCTCCAACATTTTGAATGCTAGATGAAAAAAGCACTAACTGGAATAGTTCGCTAGGCCAAATGACCAAACCAAGCCATTCCCATTCCCCGTTTCCAGAGACACTACTCACAGCCAGGAGGAACACCTCAGCTCCCTGTTTCTGCCTGCCGCTTCCCCAGGCTTTTCCTTTCTCTTACAGGAAATCCTCCAGCTGGCCCCGTTTTGTTCTGTAGTGGGTTTTAAATTCAGCTTCTCTGCATCAATTGAATTCAGGTGCCTGCAGGCATTTAGTACCTGCACCTGGGTGTTGCTCCTGGTAAGATTCCCTTACCTTCTTCACTGCACAGGTTTCCTTCTAACAAATCCCTAACAAGCACATTAGAAACAAAAAAAACCCACTAATGCTCTCAATTATTTTCTGTCTTTCTACAATATACACACACACTCTTTACAGAAATGTGAGAAGCCAACTGCCACCAAAGCACTCTGCGTCTCCCAAGATGGATTAACAAAATTCTGCCTCAATTCATGTGGAATGGTCTGCATAAATCACTGCTGCAGTTCCTCCTTCACAGGAGGACACGGGACGATGCTGTCATCAGTTACTGCTCCATCACACGGTGCTGCCTCCCTGTGTCTCTTGCACAAGCCCAGAGCCCCTGGGGTGCTGGTGAGGGCACGGGCGCTGTACGCGGAGGTCAGGACAGGCAGAGCCTGGCTGGCAAGTTCCTGAGGCATGGGTCATTTTTACTGTTCCAGGACTGAATGGCCGTGGTGCATAAGCAAGGACGAGAAACCACAGGCCACCAGTTCTCTGATGCTAACAGTTTTAAAAAATCAGCAAGACTAAATCACAAAGAATCTGTTACTGACTGAACAACAGAGTCCTGTTTACCTGGATGAATGTGCATGAAATAAAGGTACCACTATAAAAACAGTTTGCAACAGCTGCTTGTGAACTGTGTTCCAGTCTGGCTGTGCTCTGCTTCACAGCGATGGCAGCGTCACACCTCACGCTGCACGGCATGATGGCTACGGCGGGTCTGGCTCTGCTCCCTCTGGAGCCCTGGAATTTTTAACTTCCTCAAACCTTTACGCTTAGAAGCAAAATTACTGGTGTCATAAAATACTATGGGCCAAATTTTACCCTGGACATTAATTCCATGGAGACTTAAGCAAACGCATACTGTGTCTTTCTGCAGTTTTCCTGGGGAAGGGTCTAATGGGCGCCAGGCTCTCGGAGGTAAGGGGGTGTAGGGTGTACAACCAGGTGTTGTGCCACAGGCCGTGGCCTGGAGGGCTTGTGGAAGGGGACCTGGGGTTTGACGTGCAGCTCAGTATCACTTAAAATGTGGGAGCCTTGTGCAATACAAGAGAAGGGGATAGAACTTCTTGTAAAAGGCTTGGCTGAAAGCACACTGTTCATAGGAAAAATAATAACGGGGTAGATTTGATAGATCAAAAGGAATTTTCAGAAAGGAGGAAATTCCCCACTCCTTGGCTGGGTACTGTGTTCCCATGTGGAAAGTGCTTTCTGTGCTTGATAAGGGCACATTTTATCTATTGGTTTCTATCCATCATCTACTGGAGATCAAACTCCATCATTGGTCCTTGCCCTGAGTAGTCCTTTTCTTTACTGAAAAGCATACGTTTGTGCAGTGAAGTACCGTGATGTTCAAATACCGGGTGGGCTATCACCACGGTAACCCGGGTGTTTGAAGGGAGGGCAGTCAGGGAGCGGACAGGACCGGGCTGTGCAGAGCTGCAGCAGGCGCGCGGGCGCTCCGCAGCAGGAGGCCTGAGGCAGCAGCGTGATATGAACCATACCAGAAGCACCAATACAAGCGTGAGTTAGTGACTGCACGGCGCGGCTCAGCCCCCGTACCAGCCCATTCCCACGACTGGTCTCTGTAACGAGCTCACTGCCATGACACTGCGCGTCCCTGGGCGGTGGGAGGGGACATGGGGGTTGACGCCAGCTCAAACCCACTGCTCTCTTGGAAATCCTCTGATGGTTGTTTAGATGTTTTACCTTAGGTCGGGCTGAGCCACCCTCCCCACCTCTCCGCCCCAAGTCTGGCTAGCTCAGGGAGACATTTACACCCCCGGCTGATCCGCTCAGCTGCTGATCTAAAACAAGGACCACGCTGCCGTCCCCTTCACCACGAGACAGCTGGCTCCTCTGCATCCCCCCCTCAGCATCCTGTCACCCCGGCCCACCTCCCCTGCGCACTGCTGCCCTGCAGGGATTGCTCAGAGCCACCATCCACCCACCCTGCGGGGTTTAGCCAGCCACAGGCTTTCTGGAAAACCCGTCTGTTGTACCGACCTGTCAAAGGGGGAAGCTACAAGCCAGTGCCAACCTGTAGGGCATGTGGCACGGCCTCTCCCACAGGGACGCTTGTGTCAACGCCAGGTGTGATTTTGAGGCCAAGCTTTACACCCTGCCGCCCTGTCCTCCAGTGGGCTGAAGCAGTTCACTGCTGGTGGCCCCGCACTCAGCCCCGCTGCCGTGGGGGGCCTGCGGCTCTCTCCTCGGTCACTGGAGCCCGGCCGGGACTGATGGGCAACCAGGCAGTCGCACGAGGAGCCCCCGACCCTCCACCTCCTGCGCCCAGCCCACCTGCCCACCCCGCTGCGAGGAGTGCAGGGTGCTCACCCCACAGCGCCCACCGCTCTGGCCCCAGCAAGGCAACGGCAGCTCTTCCAGAAAAGTCTCGGGGAGAAAGAAAATACAGCTCCATTACTTGATGTGACCTATTCACATACGCTGAATTTTGAGGGGCAAAACCCCCCAGGTGCTGTTGATCCAGCAGGGACTCTGCATGTTCCACACCGAGCTGCTGTGAGAGGGTGAACAGGAAAAACCAAACCCTCGGAGGCCGACTGCTAGTGTAGCTGGAGGGCGTGAATCACTCTTATTTCAGAAGCACTATCCTTAGCCTGGGGCTAGAAGCAGCGAAACAGGGAGTGAGGTAGGGCACTTGCAAGGAAGAATATCCTCAGTTGGGGTTTTTTTGTTTGTTCTGTTGTGGTTTTTGATGCTTGACAGCTATTACCACTAAATAGCAGAACCTGTGACAATACAGAGAGTGTAACTGTTTTGCTCTGAGAATACAGGGCAGCATTTTCACCAAACAAGAATGGACATGTCAGGTTGTTTTAATTCCTGGCATATCTAGGCATGTCTTATCTCTAGCTCAAAAAAATGGAAATGCATAATAAAGACAGCCAGTTGTCTTGGTAGGTAACTACACACAACTTTCACCACAGGATAGGAATTGTTGGCAAGATGTGGTATCCGTACAGAGAAACTTAGTATTGCCAGCTGAATAGATCTGTCACATTTCTTTCTGCAAATGTTATGTCTACTACTACTACAAATAGCACAGCTGAGTGATAAAACTTAAAAAAAATGTGAAAAAATATTTTCTCTATTTTCAAGTCTGTTTGCCTTGTGAATCTGACAGCACTTTGTTTTGTCAAAGCCAAAAGCTGCCACAGGGCCAGCACTTCTCCAACCTTCGCACCCGTGCTCATCATTAACAGCAGCAGGGCTTAAACAGACTTTGCAGCCACCCAGGAGGGACAGAGAAGGCAGTCTTGTTAGGTACCTTTTAACTAAAAGGAAATAGGAACAAGATAACTTTATCAAGAATATTGCCCTTAAAACACTGAAATGTGCTCTGTAAGGTCTGCTGACTAAGGCCTGGCCCTACAGAGATTTAAAGAATTTCACATTGCCAGAACCTTCCTTCCACAAACAGTCACACTGATTTCATGTACTTCTTTAGGATCAGGTCTTAGATGACACTATTTTTAACTACATGAAGAACAGCTAGTCTAAAACACATTAACCCTCCAGCTGAGTCTATATATATTTTAAAGCCATTCTAATATGCATATAATTAATATGTATATTACTCAGCAAAGAGTAAACAGCAAGTGCTGCAGTAAGCCTCATGTCACTAATTTCATTACTGTACAGGAATATGCTACTGTAAATTAACTAGTACATTATGGTGTGTTATAAATAATTAAAACTAAAACTGCAATTGACAAAATGAATGAAGCAAGAACAGTCTGTAACCCAGTGTTCTTCTTACCCCACTTAATAGAGTAAAACACTAAATCTGAGTCTTTTAAGTGCAGGAAGGAATTCACTAGTATCACCTACTAACTTTGAAAGCCTTTAGTCACAAAAAAATTAACACATGTCAAAACTTACACAGAAGCCACTCTCAGACAAAGCATCAACCCACACACCACAGAGAACACACCGGCCGCCCTTTGTCACCCTCCAGGACGTGGTGACCCAGCCCGGACAAAGCTGTGCCGCTGGCCGCGGGACCCCGAGGGCTGCGGAAGAACCCGTCCTACCTGAGCTCCCAGGGCCAGGACAGCGATGGGCTGCTCCGGGCATCCCAGCTGGCACCACCGCCTGCTCAGGGAGAACGGAACCATGTCTCTCCTCAGCCAGGCTCCTCCACGGCAACATCTGCTCTGGGCATTGCAGGCAGGACCGACAGCTGAGTGCGGGGCATGGAGTCGGGAAAATTAGCTCCTGCTTTGGCACATGAATTCAGAGCAGTTCAGCTTTTGAGACCTAGAGATGAGAAGAGACAGAGGTGAACAGCATATGAGTCTTTTAGAGGGATTTTTAAAAGACCAAAGATGCATTTATGCAACTTCTTAGAACTCCACATGCTCCATTACTTCAATCAATAACAAGTGTCAAACTGTTTCTGCAGAGGTTTTCTGGGTTTTTTTAGATTTTTATTCTTTAGTTTTACTGAAATAGCAGGTCTCTTTTTTTAGCTAGACATAAAAGGGGCTGACAAAAGCTACTGCTTCATTATCTCCAGGTGAATGCCACATTCTGCTCCTTCCCTCCTCTCAGCTTCCCGCTCTGTCTTCTCTGAAGTACCACAGCTTTCCACCTGCCTTTTTTTTTCTTTTTAATTTGTTGCTACTTGTTCACAGGACAGAAAGCTTTATCAATTAATCTACTGTTCATGCTGTCTGAGCTTGCCCTGACCTTCACCAGGATGGAGAACAATCCCTGCTGAGGAGCCAGGGCCAGACCCTGCGCCGCTTCCTCACAGTGCAGCACCGCGGGGGTGAGTGCCACTGCCCACCTGCCTCCTCCGACGCAGCAGGTGGGATGCTGGGGACAGTGTCCCCAGGGTGAACCTCCAGGGAGAATTCCCCATGTGGAGAGGGCTCTGGCCCCGCTTCTGCAGCCTCCAAGAAGAGTGTTCCTGCATCTCTGGGGTCCACCACAGCAGGGAAGGGTCCTTGCCCCCAGGCTGCTGGCAGCCTGCTCCCACCTCCCACCACTGCGAGAGGGGAGAGGCAGAGGAAAAGCCTGAAATATCCGTGTAACCTTGATTTGTGCAGTTACACCGGAGCAGATGGAAATCACAAGGGACAGGAACCCTCTTGCTTCACAGCATAAGGCAGCTTCCAGCCAGCAGAGCGGAGGCAAGAACAGCAAGTGAGAATGGCCCAGGGGAAAAGCTCCTTTGAGACTGCCCTCTGACAGAGGGAAGACGGCTCCTGCACCCATCTGCTACCACCCACGCCCGCGCCGGCACCCTGAGCACAGGCTGAGCGCAGGCCCCACAGCCTGTTCTGGTACAAGACACCCCATAGGCTGCCCCAGGGAGCCTCTGCACCGCGTGGGGAGATCTGTCAGGCACTGGGCGATGTTGGGAGAGAACGGGATGCTCCCGTGCTTCCCTCGGAGGTCCCGGCTTCTGGACAAAGCCTTGTAGCGGAGCGCAGACGCCTGTGGGACCATCCTGCCGTGGGCAAGGACAGCGGCAGGTTTGCGCTGGGTGAAAGTGAGGACAGTTGTATTTCTCACTTTTTTATAATAACGGATTAATCCTGTCTTTGCTAATCCACCAGGATAGAATAGCTGACATAAGACTCCTCCAAACTGCAATGGGTGCTCACAGCTATATGAGCCAGAGAGATGTGAAGCACACTGTTAACTCCCACAGACCGACTATTTCCTTCTTTTTTCATGTGTACTTCTTAAGGCAAGTCTCTCCCGGTATTTTAAAAATTCATTTTAATCAATTTAAAATTAATAAAGAAACAGTGAAATCCTTAGGGCCTGAAAGCTCCAATCTCTGCCACGCTGGAAGTGATGAGTCAGCTCGGCACGGCCTGCCATGGAGCCTGCTGAGGGACGCCCCCGAGGAGCTGCTGCTGCGCCGAATTAGGTCACTTGGTTTGCTGTTGACGGAGAGGCGTCCGTCTCTGCGATTGGACGTTTCCTTCTTTCTGATGTGAAAGAGCTGCTGTACTCCGAGGGCACAACTGCTGTCGAGGCCTCGCTGCCGCTGCCAGTGCCGTGGCTCTGCCCAGCGTCTTCTCCAGGCAGGAGCATGGCTCAGCCTCTCCCAGCAGAGGGACGGGACGGCTGGCGCCGGCAGCAGGACACGGCAGCAGGCGGGTCCCCCCCACTCCCCACTGCCCACTGGGTCTCCTCCAGGGCACTCGGGGCTCCTGCCCTGGTTCCTAACCCATGCTCCAGGCAGGGAATAGAAATCAGCAATCCTGAGAGCCCGTCCCCCGGCTCCTGCCTCCACCCAAAGCCAAGACTCATGCCCAGGCCCAGCTCCGCTCACTTCACAGGAGAACACGTGCTCTTGCGGCGACAGAGCAGAGCCCCAGCGCTCCCTCGCTAATCATGCGGGTCTAATTGCTGTGCCACAGCCCTAACGGGCAGCTCCTACCGCAGCTCTCCAGGGGATTAACATTAAACCCCCGCTTTGTACACTAATGCGGCATGTGAGGAAAAGCGGTTCCCACCTCGTGTGCCCACAGCACGTGAGCCACAATCCTGTTCCCAGTCGGGAGCAGGAGCAGGACTAACGGAAGGGGTCTGCCCATGACACCCCTGCGTTTGGTCCTCACTACCCCCAGCCCCCCCCGCATGCCCCTTCCTGGGCATCCCGAGGAAGGGCACAGGGATCCCTGACGCCGAGGACCGTTTCCCACAGGCACGCGACGCGACTGCTGTTCCCCTGGGCTGAGGAAGGGGCACAGGAGAGCTGTGTGCCAGCCCTCTGGGCAACAGCCAGGCTCTGCGGGAAGCAGAAAGGCTGCCCATCAGCTGGTAGCTACTCCAAAAACCAGATCTGAATCACCACCAGCTCACAGCATTTATCTGAAAACATCGGTGACCCGCTTTGGGAAAAACAAGCATATAGTGTCCCCTCAGCATCCCTGCCCAGCTCTGCTTCGGCCAGACGATGGGAAAGCGGAGAGGTCAGCTCGACTCCCGTCACCCTGGCAGCTGCCCAAACCCTCCTCTCATGCTGCTCAATTTCATCCCTCAGTGCAGTTCACCCCGTGGCAGTTATTCCTCCCTGTGTTGGAACACCAGGAGAACCAGGCACTGCGAGGGTCTGCCCTCAGCAGGAGGAGCGCACAGTGCTCGCCCGGGCCCTACAGCGGGGAACAGAACAGTCACAAAGAACTGCCTGCGCTTTCTCAAAAGCAGTTTCACTTCCCTGACAAGCAGGGGCTCCAAATAACAAGATGCTTTGAGTAATTAACTGAACGTTCTTTGGATAGGGCTTGTAAAAGAAGCTTATACATATTAAACAAGAAAGAAAGATCTACTGTCTATAACTTGTTCTTTACTAACAAACAAAAGGCTTGGCCTGAATCCATTTTAGAGCAAACTTTACAAGGGCCTTATGCTGAAATTATTCAAAAGAACGAACTGAACAGAGTCCAGGGCATTTGTGAGGGGCTGACCACAAAAAGCAAGGTTTGTGGTCAATTTGTTTGTTTTTTTAAGAAAATCAAATACTCTCTCTTTTTTGGCATTAACATGACAGAGCTGTAAAGATTTAGCAGTAGCACTGCATTAGCCTCCAAGAAACACACAAAACAACTGCTCCCTTAGCTAGATCAGCTGCTAGAGCAAGTATTATAGTTGCCATTATCAGAGCTGAAAGTGGCAAGGAATTTCTCATTAACACACCGCAGGACAAAGGATCCTCTCTGTAACAAGGGCCTGCACAGTGCAAGGTGCTGGGACTGCGGGATCTTTGCATCCCGACGCGCGCTCGCCCAATGCAGCCTGCTGCTCCCTCAGAAGAAACGCTTTGGTAGGAAAGCGAAATAAATCTGCTCTATGGACTGTTATTTCTCACAACAAGAAACGAAAGCCAATGTTCTATGGTCAAGATAAGGTGATCACAGCAACATGGAGCTTGTCTAGGCAGAAACACAGCAGCTGCCCAGCAACAGCATTAGCACACAAGAGTCTGACGCTCCACTGTATTTGGAATATACTGCAATAGCAGGCAGTGAATGTGGCCTCGTGGTTCATGAAAAATGGCACGTAAAGGAAATGTGGGGAAAATGTTGTAATTATTTAAATGGATTGGTTTTGATACCACCCAAAAAAACCCTGCCCGAGTAAACCAGTATTGAGCCCTTTATCTTTACAAATGGCCTTTAAAGAATGGAAAGGCTGCTGCTCTCCTGTGCTTCTGCCCTGAATCTGATATTATACTCACGTGGGAGCAGGCGAAAGCAGCCACATCATGTGGCAGCAAGAGGCACCAGGAAAGTCGTGGGAGGCGAGCAGAGGCAGACCTCACCAACTCCCGTCCCCCAAACCACCCAGCCCAAGAAAACCCAAAGGGGACCCCCCCCAACAACCGGATGAAGCCTGACGCAACGACTGCAACCCCGCAATCCAGCGTGCTTGCCACACACCTACTTTGGCCAGCAAACCGTTAAAAGCAGCCACATTCTTCTACTAAGGCGAGAAAGCTTTGATGATGCGACCTTTCCCAGCTGCTGGTAACTGGCTCGGTACAAAAGGTCGGGTTGGGAGTTATCCACAGCACAGGGCTTTCCACGTTCCTGGCAGGCTGCCTCACGTCAGCTAGTCTGGAAACCAACTTGGGCACAAGCGGTTTACAGCCTGGGAAGGCCCAGAGAGAAATTGGCTGCCAGGGAGAAGGGCGGTGGGAGGCTGGAGGACCAGGCTCACTTCTGAGTCCAATTCCTGCTCTGGCAGACATCCTCGTTCTCACAACAGCCTCCAGAAGGGTCCAGCCACTTCAGGGGGCCCAGTGCTCTAACATTACTGCTTACCAGCTGCCTAAACTCACAGACGTCTGTGTTTCTGAAGTCACAGTCTCCAGAGACCCAGAGAAAGATCTGAATATACTGGGAAGCACATCAGCCTTAACACTGTAGAGCAGCCTAGTGCCCGTTCCATGCCTAGGCCTCTCACATTCAAGAAGTGTGTCTGTCTCTTCCAAAGAGGAGCAATGTGACAATATTATTTCCTGCTCACCTGTTAACATTGAGCTGTGATGGAGACAAAAGATTTCGGCTTGTATCCTCATCTGCTCATTGAAGAGAAATAAAGATGAACCAAAGTGGCTGAGCATGCTTCTTTTTTAAATTAGGAAGCGGGTGTTATTAACAATAGAGATGGAAGCCCTGCTTGACAGGGAGGCTGCAGGGTGACTAAGAGCCAGTGCAGTGGTAAATGACAGAATAAATCTGTAAAGTTTCTGTGTGAGATTTCAAAAAGCTTTCTTCAAATGTCACAGACTGAGCGTCACAGGGCATTCCTGAGATAAATAACAGAATTAAAGAAACAAACAAAGCTTTCTTTACCTATCAGAAAGGCGTCGAGAAGAGAACACAGTGACAGTTCTGGTTGTTCTTCGCAGGCCATGTCTAAGTGGTGCTGCGGGCAATCGCAGAGGGCTCTCACACACCCTGCCTGGCCCGTTCACACTCTCCCGCCGGTCAGAGCAGTCCTTTAAAGGACAGGCCTGCAAGAAGATTGAGAGTCAAGGTCAGATTTTGTAGTCAAGCAACAAAGAAATGTTCAGTGCTTTAATGACAACATTTGTTATGAGTATCATCATTTCAGTTCCCAACTTCTGTTTTTTTCCTGTTCCTGAGATTAGGTCAGGGAGAAATACAAACATCAAAGCACTGTTGTAATCAAAGAACAGCTGTTTTGCTTTCTTTTCTTGGCCAATTAACGTAGCTGGCTAGGAGGAAAAAACCGCCCCATTAATACTCAAAGAGGAACAACTTCAGCTTTAGGTCATAAGCTGCTTTCTGTGGTTTGGGTTGCCACAGTTACTACAGACCTGATTCTGTTGAACCAGGAATCATTCGGAGATCAGCAGTGCTAGCATCACAAGGAACAAGACACCATCAGATTCCGGCCCTGGTGTCTACAGAACACATCTGTGTTTGCCCTTTCCCCTCCTCATTCATGGTGCTGTCATGCTGCCAGACTGCCAACACAACAAAAGGAAAGGACTCCATACAACTTTTTTGGAAGCGGTATTTGTAGAGCGCATTGTCCTCAAGCACCTGATGCATCAAATTCAAAAAGCATCTGCCAGAGAAGGTAAATAAATCATTACAAGAATCAGATTTTAATAATAATTATCAGGAAGGCAGAGCTTCCCTCCCAGAGTACGCCAAGGCACACTGCTCCAGACTCACTCCATTCAAGGTTGTGGTATCCCTTTGGGTTTACACCAGTAGAGGTAAGAGCATGTTTGCTGCTTCCTTCCTGGATTCCATTAGCCTGATCCCTGCAGGTAGGAAGGATCATTCCCTGTGGTTAAGCGATTTATTTTCATTTCCCTCTGTGGTCAGTTCGAATTGACACTATTGCACATTCAGTAGTACAATAGTTCAAAGCAGTCTTTAAAGGTGAAAAGCCCGAAAAAGAACCTCACTAATTACATTGGAATATTTCTCCAGCATGCTGAAGAATAAAAGATGTCCTACTTCCCCAATCAACTTTTACATTTCAAATATCCGTAACTGAAGATTTAGTCTCTTGCACAAAAGGATATACGTGGATAAAGAAGAAATAGCACAGCCCAGCTCTTCCATGCACAACAAACCTGTCTGTGTGAACTCTCAGTTTGACATATCACTCTCCAGCAACTGGTTGTGCTTGAGCAAGTGGTAAGAAGGAACAAGGAGGTGATTTTAGCTCTGCTTGTGGCACTGGCATGAACAAGCAGATTTATTTCGCTTTACTACCAAAGCGTTTCTTCTGAGGGAGCAGCAGGCTGCATTGGGCGAGCAATGAACACTGGAGGTGTGTCTGCAGTTTTGTATATCCACATTTAAAGGGGACACTAAAATAAGTCAGCCATGCAGACAAGGGCATGCTTGTCAAGAATTTCTTAAAGCATAAACCACACCTTGGGCAGAAATTAAATACAGAACAGCAAAGCAGTGGACAACATACATCTACATAAATATGGTCCTGCTGTCATAGTCTGGACAAACTACTCAGTCCTTAGCCACCACAGATCCCTTTGTTCTGCATTCCCTGACCGGCTTAGTTTCCTTGCCGAGATGTTATCCAGACTTCACTGCCTTATCTAAACATTTACATCTAATCTATGATCTAACCTCCGCATTTACAAAGGGGAAATTTTTCTACATCTTTAGGTCAGAGGAAGCTTTGTGGGTAGATCCTGTACCCATCTATGAAAACGTAGCATATGCATCTTCTTTTCCATTTGCAAGTAAAAAGGAAGAGTGGTCCAGCCACATTAATTGGTACATGGGACAATGAGATAAAGGGCATCTAAGAAGGAAATAAAAGTGGGTTTATGCACCGTGCAGATTTTACGATGCTCATGCTTTCTGTAACACAACAGTGGTGCCGAAGGATGCTCACCAGCTACAACGACCCATTTAATGAAACCCTGTCCACACACAGAGCAGAGGAGCTGCTATGTGCTCTACAGCCTGTCAGACATGGTACTTGCTGAAGGGAAAGTATTAAACGCTACAGTTTCAAAGCTGTTTTTTATTTGTTTCTATTTGTTCAATGTTTTCAAGGGTGACACATGGAGAAAAAAATGAAGTGACTGGTAACAGATGATTCTGAATTGTTGGCTTTGGTAGCATGAAGTGAGAATGCAAATACATTACTGAATGAGCACAGCAAACAGAAGGCTTGGTCACTCCCATCCCATCCTGAAATATAAACAGGAACTTTGTTCAGAAAATGGCATTACCTTTATTCATCACAGGTGAGTTATTTGCTTAAATATGCAGCACCTTTTCAGCATATCTAACTTAGAGCAACTTCTCCCAGGAGCCTGGGAGTACATTAAAGGGTGCTAGTAAGAGTGATTATAAAGCACCTACTAGATCAAGGAGATTCTGCTGCAGTATTTCAATTTTCCTTTAAATTAAATTTAAACTTACAGCACTCTGCTAACAAAAGGGAAAAAGGGCACTGTAAATGTAGCAGCAGGCATACATATCTTCATTTATTCTTCCCTATTTTTAATTTGTGGTTAAACTTAATAGACTTCTAAGTGCAAGTAGATTAAAGCTCCATCTAGTGCCAGGGTCTTGAAAGTTACTGAAAGATGCACAGTTCAAAAATAGCAACTATGATCACAAAACTATCAGAAGCAGCAAGCCTAGCATCTCAAAGCTGTCACACACTGACGACAAGAAGTCTGTTGGATTTAGAGTCTGTAAGGGCTTCACTTTAAAGCTGCTGTATCTTGGATCAGACAGAGAACACGGCACTACCTGGACTGGGACAGAATGCTCGACAGGTGCCTGCAGCAGGGAGAGGAGTGCCAGCCTGTGGATCCACGCGTGACCCCAGCACCTCGGCAGTGCTCCCCGATCGTGGCCCCGAGGTTGTGCACTACTCCTCCTTTCCGGGCCCAGGCGGGGACAGAGGGTGGGAAGGCAGCACACCCTCCCAAAAGCCCGCTGCTGGGAGCTGGGGCACTCTCAAGAGAAGTGGAAAATATTTAACTTCTCAGGAGAAGAAGGGATTTGAACCCCGGGCTCCCCATTGCTTGCCAAGTGCTCTCAAAGGGTTTTGTGGAAAGGCCGACGGCGCCCAGACTCCCCCCAGAACCAGACGGCCCTTCACATTACGGAGGGGCCCCAGTGCTGGTGAGCCCTCTCCAAAAACTACTTCATGACACCAGCTGCCATCCCTGAAGCAGCATGATTAAGGTCGCTGCTTTACTTCTGGAAAGGAACTTACTATAGCGGTATTTCATGCTAGCTGCACTGTGGCAAAAAAAGGTATTCCTGATTAATACTGAAAATATCTGGAGTGGATTAAGTTTAACCATATTTTAATTATGTTTTGAAAATTACCTGGGACATTAATTTATTTATTTTTACACCCTGCAGAACAACTACCTTACAACTACCTGGAAACCAATCAATCACTATTTTTTCCCGTATTTCAGAAGATGTTTGCACACACCAGGCCACTACCCTGAAAGAAGGACCAAGCACAGGGAAGGGCCGTTGGAGGGAAGGAAGGGGAGGAGGAAGGAGAGAGAAGGGAATCACAGTAGAGTGGGCAGAACTGCTCGACTGATCTTTGCGAAACTCAAAGTACTAGTTTGCATGCTGCAAGGTGACCATGGTTATACTACAGTTATAAATTTAACTCCTTTTGTGGTATTCCTTTGCCTGTTACAGCATATAGTTTCTAAAGTAGCAAAGACAGAAACAAAAATATTTAATTATTTAAATTTAAAACAAACCTTTTTTTTTCTTTGAAAGGTTTTTTTTTCCTTAATCTTTAACAATCATTTGGCAGGGATTGTTATCCTCTCACACTGCTGAATAACAGCAGCTACCACCAAAGCCATGCAGTTACAACGCCTCAAGTGTGGAGAGTGAAGCACGATCTTGTTTCTCGCCACAAGCTACTCTTAAAAAAAATAATTGCTGGAACAGCAGAAAAATATGTAAACAAGAAGAAACAGCTGTGTCTGACAGAAAAGCATTATAAATGGATGCAGTGGGAAAGGGTATAACCCAGCACCGAGACAGGCCGTCTCCTCTGCTGCAGTCATTATTTGGCCGGTAACCGTCCCCAGGTCCGTGCTGACCGTAGGTTTTGATAAAAAAGTAGACTTTTGCCTAAATGCTGCCTCACCACAGTCCAGGAGTTCCATTTCCTCCCAGTCACAGAGCCTGTATTCCAACCCACCCGACCAGCCCGCACCCGCAGCTGGGCCCTGACTGCTCCATCCACGGCCTGGCCGCCTGCCAGCAGGTTACCATCATCTTCTCCACAGACTTCTACTAATGATAACACATCTGTTAAAACAAACACACAAGAAAGTCTAGCTGTTCCCTTCCTCAGCTTTTCTGTGTTTGTTTTGCCATTGCAGCTGCTAGAACTGCACCTGTTTCTAGCTCTGTGAGCAAAGCCTTGCTGTATGTCACACCACTGCCTCAGCAGGCTGGTCTCACCCAACAATGAGGACTGGGTCTGTGTGGCAGAGGATAGTTGTCCTGATTGTTCAGTCAAAGCAGCAACATGTGCGACTGTTTTTTTTATATACCGAAGTTGTGTATTTTCATACTCTCTCGGCAGTTTCAAAGAAAACTGAAACAGGAGCAATCCTTTCACTCCTCTAGATAAATGTAACACACCTGAGTTACAAATCTTTACAAAACCTAGCCAATTTGGTGGTTATCTTCATCCAGAATACAGACAAGCTGTATTAGCTGCACCTTTCCCAAGTACACCTTCACATACCGGCGGCAGGCGCTGGGGGGGCACGGCGGGAGGAGGGACGACCGACGAGCAGGCGAGAGCAGCTGTGGACACTCTGGGTGTGACCCGACGAGACGGCGCCTGTGGGACGGCAGGTGAGGGCACCGGGAGGACGGACAGGAGAGCACGGGGACACACTGCCTGGGACTGGATTCTGCTTCCTCATTCTGCTTCCTCACAGCACCACCACCGCGGCTCCGCTCCCGGCTGCTGTGGAGAAGCAGCGTATGACCCGAGTTTGGACGCTGCTGCCATCGGCACTCATGACACAGATAACACTAAACCAGAGATGCCGGGAGGCACAAACCACGACCAAAACCCAAACACGGCCTGGCGGAGCCGCCTGCCAGGCCTCCACAGACGAGGAGCTGGCCTCAGCTCCACGGCCCCCAGAAAGCCTCTTCCGTCACCTCCGTGGCGTTTACTTTTCATAACAAATAGATGTTTGGTCGAGATACAGTATTAATTGTTTCCCACAGTGAGGTATTGACAAAGAAGAGAAGATGTTCTAAATGAAACCACACCATTTTTAGACTGTTTTCTCCTTTACCCAGCTCTACTTTTCCCTGTTCCTCCCATTTTCAGATTCTTAATGTTTCCTTTCATCCCTACCAGCGTGGCTGCTCTACAGTTCAGCAGTATTAGACTTTCAGACTAGTACACCTGTTCTAAGAATGTAATTCGTGTATTTTAAAACTTTTCTTTGATCTTTTTTTTGTGATTATGTAGACAAATTTGAGCAGAACAATCTTCATATAGTCTTTGTTTAAAATGTGGTATTTATTTGACTAGATGTAATTGAGAAGAAAGCACTACAGCTAAGGCAGAAATAATTCTCTGGGTGCTGAAACTAAGAAGTACTTCAACTGTCAAAAATTCACACTGAAATATTCTAAATATTAAATATACATATACTGGCTCTTCTTTGGTGAGCTGATGGCAGGCAGGCTGACTGCTACTCATAGCTAGAATTGAGTACTTCATGGCTAGAGAGAAGCTTGGTACTAAATTAAAAAAAGAACTGCAAAAAGAAGAAAAAATGTTCAGCTGTTTCTGCTTCATTCAAAAAATAATATATATATTTAATTTTACAATGCATTATAAGGTTAGAACTGTGCATTTCGCTGGGAAAATACAGCTTTTTATACTTTAGAATAATTATTAAACGCTTTTGCTGACAGTGAATGTTTTAGGTAGAAATTATATATGACAGATAGATTTATGTATTTGTGATCCAAAAATCCTTTGGACTTTTAACAAATAACAAGCACCAACAGCAAAATTATTTGGGATCGGAGGAGAAAATATCACCCAGATAAACATATTTACAGATGCTGTCACTGAAAGAAAGCTTAATGAAGGAAATACCGTGCTGAACCAAGCTTCAGAGTTCCCTGGCTAAACCACGTGGTAGATTGAATAAGCAGCAGAAAGCGGTGCAAGAACAATCACCTAAAGAAACTGTGAGCTAGAAAAGCACGAGGGTTCGCCAGCACAACCACCAGAACATGACCAGGCACGGGCGGCCAAGAGCGGCGCACAGGCTGCGCCAGAGGCGGCCCCCGGGAAGAGGCTGCTGCTGGGCTCCGGTGCGACCCCCGCGGTGCCAGGCGGCGCGAGGGGAACTCGGGGGGTTAACGTGGGTGAGCACACTGCAGAGATGCAGACCAGCTATTACAAAGATAAAATGACACAACAGTCAACTTTGACGGGGGGGGGGGGAAACACCAACAAGAAAACCCAACAGATGAAGCCTGGGAAAAGTTAGAAGTATTTTTTCATCTCCCATCATCTCTCAGCGTGGTCAGTGAAGCCTGCACGGGGCTCAGAGGTACTGGCCATGCAGCAGTAAGACTGTTAGCTGCTCTTGTTTAACCACACTGCACAAATACCCATTCAAAACGACTGTGCTGAGAGCCCAGGATTGCTCTGCTCCATTTTACACCTTTCTGCTTTCTCTCCCTCAGACTCTGTGCTTCTCCAACTCCTTTACTGCATTTCTTAGCCTCAGTTTTTGCTTTTCAGATTAACTTCTATACAGCCTTTCACTGACTGAAATAATCAGTTAACAAAGGCATGTAATGAATCATTTTATCATTGGATAAAATAAGTAAAAGAGCTTGGATAGAAGATGCTACCATCTTCTCCTCCTCAGAGACTACCTGTCCAATATACTTTAAATATAAAATACTTTAGTTTCTAGGATTAAGATTTGTTTTTTGTTGGCCAATGGTGAAATCAAGAACTTACCTTAAAAATCCAAAAGCTGACCAAAGCCCCATGATTTTAGACATCTTTTTTTGGTGCTTTGGCCAGTCTGTAAATCAGATCCGCAAAACCCTGTCCTTTCTCAGATTTAAAACATTTCTGGAAGCCACTGAAACAGAAAGCGATCTCAGACCTTATCATCTGACATAGCAACACTCCTAAGCTTGCATCTGATTTTAAAAGTTACATTTTAGGTTTGTTATGTTTGGATTTGATGGCTAAATAAAGGATAGGGAAGGGAAACTCTTCTTCGCTTCTTACCTAGTTAATCCTTAGAAAGACAAAGGTTTTGCTGAGCTATCTGTACTGGTAAAATCATAACAGGCAAACCTCCCCTCACAGGGATGAAACTCTCACCTGCACGTAGAGTTAAACCACCTTTCCAAATGATGTAAGATGCACCACAAAAGCATCTTTTTTCCAGAACTTTCTGGATGGTTCCCAGTGCTGCTGTACAGGGCTCTGGGTCGCACAACCACAGCTCTGCCAGCACCAGACAGGACCTTCTCCATGCACAGGTGTAGCCATGCACTGAAACCTCACACTGGGCTCTTAAGCTCATGATTGCTGCATTTTGTATCACTGTGTTTTTCAAAGCTAACTCCAGGTTTTCAGCTTATTAAGATGTCGTTTTTACAATTCATTTCTAGCTAAGACTCAACCTGGCCTTTGGTTGCTTCCTCATTTTTCAGCCAAGTCCCTTCCGCGGCTGTGGAAGGCCCCTGCAAAGCCCGTCCCCCAGCCATCGCCAGCAGGACACAGCCTGCTCCCTGCATTTCCATCAGCAGAAGTGAGTTTGCTAACTCGCAACATTTCTAAATCGGTTTTACCCTCTGCACTTCCGAAAGCACTTGTGGTAACGAGAAAGACTGCCACAGGAAATCCAGCACGGTCTGGAGAGGAAGTCACCAGAGCGGCACCGCAAGCTGAGGCCAGCGGTGGGAACGCCGGAGGTGAACCAGCACCCAGCGAGCTCTGGCTCCCCAAAGTTTAATTTTCACAAAGAAGTCAAGCTGCATTATGTTGATGGCCACATGCCCTTCCTGCCTACACTTAAATGCTGGTTAAAGTTATTTCTCCAAATGGGCTGATTTGGTGAAAAAACAGGAAGAGCGTGTGACATCATCAGAAATCTTACCTTTGGCTGTCCAACCACTTGGAGCACAGCAGCAGCTCTGGTAGTTACAAAGCCTGACAGAAAACTGCAAGTTATTTTACTAACAAAATATACACCCTCCTTCAAGTTTTTGGCCAATTTCAATTTTTATGTTACTAATATAAAAAGAGCCAAGTCTCTCACAAAGCTATAAATAGTACACTCTGGCTAAGCACAGCAGGTACTTTAAAATTCTTTCGAATGGTTATTGTTCTTAGATGGGATCCAACATAAACGTCAGACAAAGTTCTAAACCAAAGCAAAAAGACTAATAATTGCTACAAGCTGCATAAAAAACCCCACACTGTGGCTGTAGCATGCAAATACCTTCCAGAAAGAAGAACTACTGGGCAGAATGCAGAAAGAGACTAAAATGCAAGAAATCACTATTTATCAACAACTTACCATACACGTACAGCTTGTGTCCAGACAGCACCATTTCATACATCAGTCCAGGTAATGATGTTAAAATTTGCAGATGCAGTGGGTCATTTTAACAATATTTTTGTTTATAAATCGTTCATTTAACAAATATCTCAGATTCCAATTAAGACTCATAACAAAAAATAAAACTGGAACTCCTCTCTCTTACAGTCTTTGACATACAGAGCACATCCTCATTTTCTTAAATCAAACAGTCTCAAAGGTGCTGTTGCAGTAGTATCTATACAAATAGCATTCTAACAATTGTGTAACATAGAACATGACTAAATGACGCACCTAATAGTGAAAATAGAATTAAAGGATTATGATTTTTAGAAGCAGCAATGGTGACTGCTGAATCTGCAAACTATAAAAGCTACCTGGTAGTTTTGTAACATTAAATAACAGTAACCCAATTCAGACTGCACTTTCTAAATATAATACTGGAGTTACTCCACAAATCACACGACCAAGAGGTGAGCTACCAAGCAGGTGGCAAATCCCCTACTCTCATCCATCCATTTATGTTCAGGAGATCCCAGACTTCTGTGCAGTTTTTTTCTAATTTAAATCATTAAACGCAGACAACCGTGCTCCCTGTACTGCTAACACAACCTTCTCATCAGAACAGCACTCACGCTACCGATTACCTGGTTTACACAGCTATTAAACAATCATGAAGCAGTGGGAATTACCAGGCCCACTCTGCATTCCCCGACACCCAAGTGCAACACTTGGTCCACCACAGAGGTGACACACCAAACCCACCCACCCGAGCCCTCAGGGCGCCTCGCACAGCGGCTCCCCCACACTCGCCCACCTCCCAGCTGGCCCCTGCGCCGGGTCTCTGCCTCCCCCGGAGCAGGACGGACAGTAGGTGGTGGGAAGGTGCCCTCGGTCCTCAAGCAGAGGGATGGGCAAACGTGTGGAAGGGTGAGACACCCCCAGGCAAGAGGCACCGTAGCCTCTGGCTGAACCCACAGGCTCTCACGTCAGACACCCCCACACTAGTACCAAGCAGCCCGCCGCCCGCACAAAGCCCACCTCTCGTTAACCAAATGATAATGATGCGAGCAGACAGGCAGCTCCGAATTTCCCAGGGCTGCCCCTGGGTTCAGGATGGTAAGATGTCTGCCTCCATATTTATCAAATCTACTTATTAAAGTGACACAATTTTGAATTCTTAGTGCAGCTTGTCAAGAACAACAAAAAATTCAAACCCTGTACAGACAAAAAACAAACACATTTTGGTTGAACTCTCTAAACAATGGACCCATCGGCCTCCTGTTCATTTAAGATGGATGCATTCCATTCTCCGCAAGTAAGAGTGTTAAACTGGGACCTCCTGCAGATGAGCATTAAGAAAGAGAAGTGGCACTCAACGACATCTTCAGACAGAAAAGAACTTTATCTCCTTCCCGTGGAAGGAATCTGTGGAGGGAGGATGATGAAGGCAATCCAAACCTCACTAAAAGCTGTAGCTATTTAAAAAGCCAAAACCAAATTTAAAGCCTGTAACTCACTGGTAGATACAATGACACAAGGACATTTTTGGTATACGTGGATGGCCAGAAAAGGATAAAGCAAAGTTCTGGTGCTGTCCAAATTCAGAGGGGAAAAGGCACTGTGAAACAAAATCGAGAAACTACTTACGGAATTAAACAAAAGGATGCAAATAAGCTCTCCTTATCTAGCAATCTAAGCAGACTCTGTGAGTAGCTAAACAACGCTCAATCCTGTGGCAACCAAACTCGGTTTCAAAAGGCCCGAGAACACCCTGAAGTATGCTGTAGGGATATTCATTATAAATACCTGGCGAATATTCTTCCTGGGGGATATAGCCTCGGGAAAAGGCAGATTCAGTTATAATATACTATGCTTTGGCACATTCAGGTGTAAGATCTAACTCCCTGAATTAAAGCTTCAAAGCTGATTACACAGACAGCCGCTTCACATCCCACCTGTCTCCATTTCCCAGAGAACCACAGCAGACACCAAGCAAGGCAAAACCACCCTGCCCAAACGGGAGGCGACGCCCCCCCAGTTTCAGCGTGAAGGTCGACCGAGCCCTAAAACAAGCCCTTAAAGTTGGAGGTGAACGTTCCTGCAGGCTGTCGCAGGCCAGTCCTCCCAGCAGCGACCCTGTCCAGGGCCCGGCGCAGTGAAACGCTGGTGTCAGGCCTGGGCTCGAGGGGAACACGGAAATTACCTCAGCACTGAGCCTGGTGGGACCTGGAAGAATAAAGCCTGGAACTGGCACCTCCAAAACCGCACGGACGTAAAATCCAACGGCTGCTGGTGTGTGGGAGGGGGAGCCCAGCAGCTCGACGCCAGACAAGCCGTTTGCCACAGAACCCCCCTCCCAGCGCGGGCCCTCGGCTCGCTGGACCAGGCGGGACAGCCCCCGCCGAGGGACCACCGCGGCTGCCGAGGGACGCGCAACACGACACGAAACTACAGAAATAAACCGTAAATGCCCCCAGCTCAGCTACCGCCGCCCCCCGGGAGGCAGCCGCGGGGGACCGGCCCAGCGAGCGGAGGGCTCGGCTCCGGCAGACCTGAGCCTGACAGTGCCAGGGGCTTGCCCGGGCGAGGGCCGCGCTGCGGAGGGGAAGGGGGGGGGGGGGGGGGGGGGGGCACAGCGCAACGTTTCTTGGGCGCTAAGGCTAAGTTCGAATTTCCCCACCCGGAGGCCCGACGGGAGGAAGGCGGCGCGGCAGCCGGTACTCACCCGCCGCTCCCCTCCCGGCTGCGGGCGGCCCCAGCGGCGGGCCCCGGGGCTCAGGGCGGCGGGACGGACCGGGGCGGGCGGCCCCGGGGCTCAGGGCGGCCCCCGGGGCTGAGGGCGGCGGGGGGTGTCATGGCGCCGCGCCGCCCCCACACGCGGGTCCGGGCCCGCGCAGGGGCCGCTCTGCCCCGCTCGCTTCTCCCGCAGGACCCGGGCCCGCTCCCCGCCGCCCGGCGGAAGCCGCCGCCGCTCCCCCCCGCAGCGCGGGGAGCCGGGCGGCGCGGGGGGCGGCGCCGGGCCGCGCCCCTCCTCCCCTCCGCCCCTCGGCGCCGGCAGCGCGGAGGGCTGGGCTGGGCCGCGCCGCTCGCTGCAGCGCTCGGCTCCGCTCCGCCGTCGAGCAGGGAGAGGCGAGAGGGAGAGCAGAAGGGACGGGACCGCCGCGCCCAGCCCCGCCGCCCGCCGCCCGGCCCGCGCCCCGCCGCCCGCCCCGCTCGCCCCCATCGCCGCCCGCGCGAAGATGGCCGGCTGGCAGAGCTACGTGGACAACCTGATGTGCGATGGCTGCTGCCAGGAGGCCGCCATTGTGGGCTACTGCGACGCCAAGTACGTCTGGGCAGCCACGGCCGGCGGCATCTTCCAGAGCATCACGGTGAGGGCGGCGGCGGGGAAGGGCGAGCGCGGCCGGGCGGGGGACGGGGGCACCTTGCGGGGCGGCGGCGGGGCTCGGGGGGCGGCGGCGGTGGGGTGCGGGAGGGGGGGAGCGATCCCGCGCCGCCTTTTTGTCCGCGCCGCGGGCTGGGGGGGGGTGGGGGGGTGCGGCGGGGCCCTTCCCGCCGGCGGGGCGGGGGCGGCGGGGCCCGGCGGGAGAGGCCGCGCGGGGCGTGCGCGGCGGGGCTTGCGTAGGGCCGCCCGCGCCCGGGCCCGGCGCTGCGGCGAGGCTTACGTGCGCGGCGTAGGAGGCGTTCGTGAATGCCCACCTCGCCGCTGGCTCCATGTTTTTCACCGCCAAGATGGCGCACTGCCATTGATTCCTCCTCCCCGCTCCCCTCCCCCGCCCCTGCCCGTCCTTCGCCCCCGCCGCCGCCGGCCCCAAGCCCAGCGCCCGGCGCCCGCCCGGTGCAGCGGGGCCCGCGCCGCCGTTACATAAGGGCCGTGCGCGGGGCGGGCGGCGGTGCTGCAGCGCGGCCTGTCCCGCCCGACCCGCCGGCCGGCGCCGCGCCCCGCGCGCGGGACCCGGTGCCGGTCCCGGTGCCGGCGCAGGGCCCGCGGCGGCCGGGCAGGGCCGGCGGCGGCGGCGGCGGGCGCGCAGAGCTGGGCCGTGATTGTGGCGGCCGGGCCCGCCGTGACGCTGCACTTTGAGGCCGCGGCCCACCCGCCGCCGCCCCCCCCCCCCCCCCCCCCCCCGCCGCACCGGGCCGTGCTCCCCGCCCGGGCCCGCGCGCATGGCGGCCCGCACGCCGCCGCGGGGCCGCTGCAGAGCGCGGCCCAGCCACCGCGTGTCCCCGCCGCCGGGCCCGGGCCCACGCCCCGCCGATGGCGGCAGCCGAGCCGGGGACGGGTGCTGGCGGCGGCCCGGCTCCGCGGGGCTGGCCCCGGCCTGGCGCGGCCGCCAAATCCCGGGCTTAACTGGCCCCGGTGGCGCGGGACCGGCTTCCCCGGGAACCCGCGCCCGGAGGGGCCGCAGGCCCGGGCTCGGAACTGTTCCCGGGCAGCGGCTCCGCCGCTTCCAGCGGTGATAAAGCAGCGCGGTGTAAACTGTGACTAACAAAGCCCTGCCTGGCGGAGCACTTCCTGGGTGGGAGCGAGGCGAAACTGTCTGATCTCCCGGCAGAGACAGGATGCCCGCTAAACAGAGGTTAAACAATGAAACGCCGTCGTGCTAACTCTGGGCTCTTTTCCTTGACAGCCGGTAGAAATAGATATGATTGTAGGAAAAGACCGAGAGGGTTTCTTCACCAATGGTCTGACCCTTGGTGCAAAGAAGTGCTCTGTGATCAGAGATAGCCTGTATGTTGACGGCGACTGCACAATGGACATCAGGACAAAGAGTCAAGGTGGTGAGCCAACATACAATGTTGCTGTAGGCAGAGCTGGCCGAGGTAAGCGTGATTTTCTTCGCTTTCAGATCCCCCAGTTAAAAATGTGACCCTAAGCATAGGCTCGGGCTGTTAAGCACACCAGAGCCCTGTATTTAATGGCTGATGTCAGGAAGTGACGTAGGGAGGTGGCTGGCAGCGGTCGGGCGACGGATGAGGCTTCTGCCCAGCAGCCACCCTTGTCCCTGTCCCCTGCTGCGTCCAGGCGCCGGGCTCTGAAACGGTTAAACAGCTCCAGCCAGCAGCCCAGGGCAGAGTGGGGCCTGCTCTGAGCTTACAGTGAGCTTACCGAGTAACTCGGTGTCCAAAGCTCACGGTAGGGAGCTACTGGTGATCCTGGTGATCAGTACCGAAACAAGATTTTTCCCTGTGAACTTCTCAACGGAAAGTTTATTCTGCAAAGATGTGAGTTCCTTGTATGAGCTGCTCCTACTTGCCTTTTAACCAGTCCTACACTAACTCTTCCTGCACTTCCTATTGAGCTCTCTGGAGTCTGTCTTCAGGCCAAAAAGCCCGTCTGATTTGGTGTCACTGAGAAACCTGCCCTATGCTAGCACGCCTGCTCCCCGTGCTCCTCGCGTGGCTTCTAGTCAAACGGCTACGGGGACAGCACCGGGTTGGGACACATAAAACATGCCCCAGAGTGCGGGCTGTGAGTAGGATGCCTTCTCTTCAAAATATCTGGCCTGACATTTTTTGACTGGCTGTGGAACAAATTAGTGAGCAACAGAATTTTGCTTATAAGTACAAAACCAAAACTAGAGCAGAAGTTGTCTGTGGGCTCAAGCCGGGTGGCGGTGGCAGGGGAAGGGCATTTGCAGCGTGCAGTGAGACGAGCAGGGCTCTGGCTTGGCTGCAGATGGTGAGGCGCCAGCGAGAGCTGTCTGTCTGAAGCTTTTAGTGAGCAAATTGCTATGGAGATTCACAATCACCTGTAGGTAGGCTGACTGCAGTATTTCCAACTACAGCCTCCCAGCCGGGAACAGTCCGTGCCGGCTGTGCGGGTGCCGGTGGGTGACATCTGCAGGTGACATCTGCTGGCAGCCCGCGGCTGCCGGGGACAATCTCCCTTGCCAGACAATGGGGACACTCCACCAAAATCCTGGCCGCAGAGGCAGGGTCAGCCTTAAAGCCTTCCCTGCCTTTTGTCTGCCGCAGAAAGCGTGGTTTGTAGTTGTATTTTGACTGAAAAGTCTCGGCCCAAGCCTGACCCCTGGGTTTCTCTGCCAGTATCAGGCGGTTACTCTGGTTCCTACACCGACAGTGAACGCTAAAGAGAAGAATATACCAACATTTCCCTCATCTGCTCTTCGGAGTCAGTTCCTCCCCATGCACCACTGCTTTTGTCCTGACACTTCTTTTCTGCCCCTTGTTTTTTTTAGACACAGCCAGGGTTTCCTTGCTGGGTGGTGACGGATAGTGCTGATGGGGGAGAGGCACTGTGATGCTTTTCAGAGATAGTCGGTGGCATTTTTCTTAGCAGTGAACTCCTGAGACTTAAGAGTTATGTAACAGCCCTGAGGATAACTCAAGCCTTCTCCCAGCCCCGTCTACATCCCTACTTTTACAAAACTCCTGTTAAGCTAGCTTAATGCCCAGATACTAAATCTTGAATTTGAGTGTTTATTGCACTGCCTAGAACTTGCGTTGTTTCCTTGTCTAACACACTCTTTTTAAAACTTTTTTTCTTTTCTCTTTCAGTCTTGGTCTTTGTAATGGGCAAAGAAGGGGTCCATGGAGGCGGATTGAATAAGAAGGCATACTCAATGGCAAAATACTTGAGAGACTCTGGGTTCTAGTTGCTAGGCAGACTGTTAAGTATTAGGGGAAGATTGCTATTAAACTTTCCTGGCGGTGAGCTTTAAACCTTACATTCTGGAAACTTTATTAGCAATGCAGGGTGATGGGGTATGAACCTGTGTCTCCTTTGTATCCCTTTGTTGGTGGGGAAAGGTGTTTTTTTTGTTGTTTTATTTTTTTTCCCTTTAATTCTGTTCATTTTTGTTTTGTTTCCTTGTGTACTCCAGCATTGGTTATAGTCATGGGAAAGGAAGGTGTCCATGGAGGGACACTCAACAAGAAAGCATATGAACTGGCTTTATACCTGAGGAGGTCTGACGTCTAAGCAGCCTCTCCCCAGCCACCTAGCAACTGTCTTCACCACCACCCAGTTGTGTTCAGTGCTACCAGACTGTAGATGGTAGTTTTGTGTTTTTTATTTACCCATTTCCTGTGTCGTAATCCCCGTTCCCCCGGCTCACGTGTATGTAACCACTGTATGTAACCGAGTCCTGTACCTGGCACCATCACCGCACCACAGACGATATGCATGATACCTTCAAAAACTCTCGGGAGGGGAATATGCCAAGTGTAGGCTTTGCTTTGTCTTAGCGATTAGTGTGATATTGACAACTAAAACAACTTAAATACTAAACAAGGTGCCGATTGTACAATCTAATTTGATCAATGCCTCTTCAGCACTTTGAGCAACGACACAGCTCACTAGTCTTCCTTTCACAGAGCATGGTTGGGAGGAAAAAAGTGCATGCATATCTTTACTTCTGTCCCTCTTTTTTAAAAAAAAATATTTGTTTGCTTACACCCATTTTTATAGTGCCTGGTTTGTTTAACCAATTTGCCACTCAGAAGCTATTAATGTTACGTTAGTTTTGTCGTTGCACTTCACCGTAGGCTTATCGCTTTTATTTTTTCTTCATGATGTCCGAAGCTTGTACTGCTTAACAAGTGCAATCACAAAACTATGAAAGGGTACAGATGCACTTCCTCCCATGACCTTAAAACCACGATCCCCAACGAATCCCCAGAGACATTCCATCATTGCAATAGCTCAGGCACTTTTTTTTTTTTTTTTTTTTTTTTTGCCAGCTCCTGTTCTGTAGTTGAATTGTGAAAGGCTGCCATTATGGACATTAGATATCCCATCATAACCATCTGGAGTGTGTCTGGTTTCAGTTTTTCATAGGACCAATTTTAATTTGCAGCTTGGGGGTCGTGGGGGGTTTTTTTGTGTTTGTTTTTTTTAATATGAAACTGCGATGTCGTTGTGGAAAACTGCCACCTTCAGCCGTACCGGGAGCTCTGGCTGACTCCAGTCTTGCTGCCAGATCACTTACTGGTAAAGAGTCTGACTGCTCTGAAGCCACTGTGTGGATGAAGGTGGGTAGTTTGAAAGCTAAAAAAACCTATGCCATTTCAAATCTAAAATCTTCATTTGGCCTGTCACACCCTTGCTGCAGAAATTATGGAGTGAGCTGCCTTGCGCACGAGTCATCCGAAATGTCTGTAACCAAACTCTCAGTTCAGGCACGGTACTAACTTGTATGTCCATTCAAAGAGAACTGCAGAACTCTGTATACAAAAGAATAAATGGGAGGTGGTATTGGTTGGAATAACTGACTTGGCTGTCTTGTGATGAATTTTTTAATATGTATTCTGTGCCATACTATTGTTTAAAAAAAAAAAATGAACTGTTGCTATTGTGAGATGGATTTTAACTGACTACGAGGGTTTCTTTCAAATGGCACTACTTAGGGACATTCTAGTATTTGCTTCTATTGTTGGGCCTTGTGGATAATGTACAGATTTAAACAAATTCTTGTTGCTGATTTGTCCATTTCTTTCCCTGCACTTTGTTACATCTGGGATACAGTCTAACTCATCTGATTTAATATGCATTTCAAAAAATGCCATAACTATTAAAAACACCTTGTTTACAGACAGATGAAATAAATTTATTCCAACCAAACAAAATCAGACTGTTGGTAATTCTTTCCCCCCCTACAGGAATCCTCCAAGGCTGCCCTTCAGTGCATGGCTGACTCCGCTAATACCGGATCTAGGCGTGGTTTCAGGTTTTGTAGGGCGGCAATAGTACAATACACCTCTAGTCAAAGGCCAGGCGGTCTTTGGGGAAGATCTCAGTTTAGGAGAGGATTTCTTGCCACCTCCACGGCGAGGGGGTTCCCCTGCCAGGCGACAGCCTCACATGTGCTCCCCGGAGTCGGAGGGGACCCAGATCACCAGCCGCCATGGGGCAGGAATGTGCCCTCCCCCCGGGAACAGCGGGAGCCTGTGGGAGCGGGGGGAGCCCCCAGACCAAGGGAGGTTAATGTTGAGCCAAGGCTGCACTTTCCCAGTCCTGGCACAGCCAGTTAGTGCCGCTCGGCCTCACCACTGAAAGGCCTTTGCCCTCCCACCTCTGCAGCGCCAGCAGGAGTGGTGCCCCTGGGTCTGTCTAACCAAACCCCTCGAGTACAGCCTTTATCTGTGACTGATCGGGTTGTTGGATGTCCCAGCTGTATCTTCCAGCTCTTGGAGCTCACAGTAGGACAGACTAGAACATACCTGCAGCACTAAGCAAGTTTCACGTTCAGCAGTGGGGGATGCAAACCCCTCGCTTCCCCCATGAAAGCGTGTGTGTGAATCTCTGCTTTTTTCTGTATCTAAACCCCATTTACACTTGCACTGGCATTCTAACTGCAGGATTTATTTTTTTTTTTTCCTGCTTGGCACATCCATCCCTGAAGCTTTTCTGTAGTAAGAGCCAGAGCTGGAATTCCCTGTAACGGTCCCTCAGAGGCAGCACAGCCACCAACTGTGCACACTGAGCACTTCCCATGCCATTCCTTTATTTTTAACATTGCTCCTTTCTGATCAGCAGGTGCCTAGGGCACCTCTATGCTTTTTCTTGGTAAGAACGAGGTGTTGCTAAAATTACTTCTTTCAAATGCATTTGTTCCTGAATTTCCACAGCAGCATAGTATCTGTTTTGCTAGGGTCTACCTAAAGCACCTTTCTTGAATCACTGGCCTCAACAAATTTTACATTGAACTCCCATTTCCAGATTAACAGACAATTCAAATATAAAGGTTTGTTTTCTTATGCTGAAGGTGTGACCTAGGTCAGAAATTTGCATTATTTTTCCTTTTGCAAAAAATTTTTTTAAGCAACTGTGAAACACTCTCTCTGATGTTCCAGCTCTGGGCCCTGCTCCAACTGCTGTGGCCCGTTTTTTAAAAACTCGGGCAGTTTTTAGAAACTCCCCTTGCACAGAGCTGTCCTCAGTACCTGCTGGCTCCACAGAGCCCAGCGGAGCCCGCGCTGAGGCCGCTGGCACCTGCCCTTTGGGACAGGCGCTCTCCCCTTGCGTGGGCATCCAGCAGCGTCGCCTCTGCTCTCCCAGCAGCAGCTCCCAGCCACAAGGAAGCCAAGCGCCTGCCCCACCCTCCCCACCCTCCTTTTTCTTTTGTAGCCCATGTTCTTGCCCAAGGCTGGGGTAGAAGAACAGAACTGACAGGTGTGTTAGAAAAGATGAGAAAGGAGCAGGAAAGGTGCAAAGCAGCGAAGTTGCTAAAAAGGGTGAGTGGGTTTCTTAAGGATAGTTCTCACATTGTTCAGTCTCACTCCGAAGTCAGGATGTAATTCACTATCGACTGACGCACCTCACTGTCTGCGGGCTCATTTCCGTCCCTGGTTACTCAACACCTCTGCTGGGCCAGCTGGGAGGTGAGGAGGCTGCAGGTAGGGGCAAGTATCGGGGCCTTACAAGTGCCTAACGCTGACTGCCAGGCCACTCTGGTTAGCCCCTTCCTCTGAAATACATTTATGAAGTTAACTGTCAGTGTGCTTATTTTCTGCACCATAATCCAGACAGACTTTAATTATACCACCCATTATTACTCAGCCTTTCCAAGGGTCTTTACTTTTATAATCGACGTGTTATTTAGAATTGTTAGAACTCAGAAACATCTGCCTATCCTGAACTGCTGACAGCGTTGCATTTTTAGACCTCATCCAATTTCTAATACTCATTATTTTGCATGTAGGTACCTCCTGGTAGTGTTTGTTCAATCACTGGCCCTGGAGCTCTCCCAACATCGTGCACTGTCAGGGGATGAAGAGGGTTGGTTGTTTTCCTGTTTAAACACTTGTCAGACCCATCACTTTCTTCAGTTGCCTTTTACTGGATTCTCCCCACCCCACCCCCCCAAGCAAAAGCTTACCTCTCCCCTTTGAGGGCAGGTTTTAATTCCTGCCCACTTTTGCTCCTTTTCCAAGTAGTTTGTTCTCATTATGCAATGAAAGGTTCAGTGCAAACTTGTTTTGTGAGGAGCTATTTCTACTGGCCGTACAAACACTTTGTGGTAACTGCCAACGATGCCTGTGCTGGTTTATGCAGAGATTATGTGCTTCAGCAGTCCCGTGAAATACTTTTAACTTCACACACTAGTTACAGCTACTTATTAGAAGAATTTTTTTTCCACTAGGCAATGGTATATGAGCCCCTGAAGCACCGACAGCCTGTTCTGTCACAGGCAGAAAGCCCCAGGAGCCAGCTCCTCATGGGGCAGGGTGAGGGAACAGTGCCCCTTCCCCTGAGGAATGCAGCAGTTCTTGAGCCCAGAGGAAAAAAAAAACACCTATTTATCTTGTCCTGGGGGCTTGGAGAGGCCATGTCTTTTGAGACAAAGATTTATCTAGCAAGTTTAATGAAATACACAAATTTTACTCAGAAATGTGAAGAGATACTTAACCTTCCACAGTATTTCTAACAGAGTGCTATTCCTCCTTTAGTTTTCATTTTCATTCTTGCTGGCACTGGCAACTGACAAGTCAATGGTATCTGTGGTACAGGGGAGCATCACTAGTGTTTACTGCCAAGGCCTGCTGAAATAAAATTCTTATTAATAACATCAAGAAATCAAGAAAATAGAACAGTTTTTTAGAAATATACAGTATATTTGGGATGGAAACAATATCCTTTGCTACATGAGTTTCCTCTGCAGAGCACGGAGAATAGCAGGTAAGAAACTGATAAAAGTAGTATAATTTCACTTTTTGTCATTGCAGCAAATACCACAATAGGAGTTCTGTACAGCAGGTATTATAAAGTTTACTTCAGCTCATGGTTCTGGATCTCTTCAGGTTTTGGGGTGCCTGAAACACAATTACCAATAAAAGCACACACTCATAACACAGGAGTAGCAGGAACCTGTTCCAAGAAACATCTTTCAGCTTAGTAAGTTTTCAGAAATTAGTTTTCACATTCGGACTTGGCAGACACCAGCTGGAGGGGAATTCACCCGGTGAAGATACAATCGGCGTGTCGCTGACTCCGCGGGCTGCTGGTGGCAGCGGTTTAGGGGTGAATCACTCTGCCGTCCCTGTTGTACCACGCCTCACTGCAGAGCAAGCTCTCTGCTCCCAGCCGGTCCCAGCAACGCTTGCCGGGCCAGGCTGCAGCTGGGAGGGTGCAGCTGCAGTGGGTCGGAACCGCCCGGGAGCCGCTCACCTGCCGCCCCCGCCGCTGTGTTCCGGCCTGGGGGACACGGCTCGCACTCGGGTGCTCCCTCCCTCCCCACACGGGCACAGCTACGCGGGCCTGGGTCCATCCAGATTTCTCCTCAAAACGTGAGGAGTGAATTCAGGTTTTTCGTGGACCGAGCGCTGCGCGCAGCCCCAGCCCTGTGACGTGCAGCGCGGGGCTGAGCAGCTGCACCGCTGGCTCGCAAACCACTGACCCTGGTGCAGGCGAGCGCAGCCAGAGCGATGCGCAGTCCAATAAAATCCTTCTGATACTTAAAGTGGAAAAGATGTTTATTAACATTCTTTCAAGCTTTCCTTATTCAAGACCATATAAAAAAAAAATCTCTGCATTTTGATTATACGTATGTTTTTACTTTCTACATAGTTACAGAGGTATTATATAGCATTTGCTTTTCCCATGATACACTGGTAAGTACTGAGTTCTGTTAAACAGGTATAGCACTTGTTTTCAAATCAGGTATTTGAAAAGAACAATTTTTCTATATACATAGTTTAGCAGACTAATGCAGCATAAAATGCTCTTTAGTAAGAGGTATATGAGTTGAGGATCAATACAATACTTACCAAAAATTATTTTTCTGTGTGGAACAAAACCTCTGTTTTGATCACCTCCCCACACCCCAACTCCCACATCCCCACTGGAAACCAGACGACGTCGTAGGAGCAGGTAGGGATAATTAACAGGATTAGGGCGGATCTTACCTTGTGAACTGCTCAAAACTAAACACGTATTCTAAGATGCCTGATCCTAGGGGCTGCTCAATGGAACTGCCTGAACCCAGCTACTGTGGCAAACTTCAAGGGATTATTTGGAATTGCTGCTTTGAGACCGAAGTGGAATTTCTTCTGCTTTGTTTTGATACACCAGCATACAGAATATTGATCTGTTCTACATTTTTCTTTCAGTGGTGGTGACAGTTTTTAGGAAAACTCTATACAAACATGCAAATACATTTTTTGTTGGGCTTAAGGGCTAACACATACCATACATGTAATAAATATTGCTATCAGTATGACCCAGTTGTAGCTACAAAATGGAAAAAAATTATTCCAGATAAATCCCGTTTCAACAAGATACACTTAGTCTGTGTGATATTTCTATTGATATAAACTATTAACATTATTCATTAACATTGTGAAGTCCAGTTAAACTGTTCATTTTGAGAAGACAGAATGTGTGACTGAATACCTGAATCAAAAATAAATCTATCAGTAATGATTTAACCATAGCACTACTACATGAACTGCTGCTCCTACCGAAGAAACCAAATGGATTACAGATTAAAATATATTCCCTACATAAAGGTTTGTAAAGTAGAGCCTTAAGAACTCTTTTGTTCATACACTATTCATCGTTAGTAGTCTCAAACAGTATTTGCCACTCTGTACTCCCTTTCATCACTGGGCTGGAGCTGCACCACTACACTTTCTTCGTTTATTCCATTCTCTGCATCACTGCTATCAATGTTGTCGTTGTCGTCCTCCTCGTACTCGGAGGACTCGGTCATGTTCTGGTGGGAATGAGACTCTGACAGAGCCCCGAACGACTGAGTGCTAACTGAGGCTAAGGGTCTAAGCAATGGAGTATTTTCCGACACTTCATTCTCCTCTTGACTACTGTCCGTTTCAGAGTCAGAGTCCCCCTGAGAAGGGACCACTTTCTGCTTACACACAGGACAGGTTTTTTTGGTTTTTGTCAGCCATGGGTCCACACACTTGCAGTGATACGCTGTTAGAAAACAAAATACACGCCGTTACCTAAATGAAAAGGACAAGGAAACCTGCTAAACTGTATTTATGGTTAGTAACATTGTTTTATTAGTAACAGAATTTCAGAACTTAACTCATACAGAGAATTTTAGTGACAAGTTTGTTGGCATGCAGACTGTCTATCCCTGCCTACAAAACACCTAATGGATGAGGAGTGGCCAAATGGATATGTGCCATTAATACCCATTTCCTCTGCTGAATGACTCCGAACAGTCCTGGCATGGGCCACGTTTACAAAATAACAGCTTCTTGAGGAATTAGACCCACCTTGCAGCAGACATGCCCACCATCATTATCCTTATAATGCCTCTAACTTCCATCAAGATGTATCAAAGCACCTCGTTATTAAATAAAATTACCACATGATTTTGTGGATTTAAAATCAGCTCTACAGTTGGCACTGCAACTATACTGGCCTTGTTTAAAGAAAATGCGTTTGAAGTGTCTTTCTTATGGTATTAAAAACTTAGCTCTGCTTATTAACAGACTTCTACCCAGCAAGGAGCAAAGTATTTACAAGGGCAAGCATGTTGTGTTCAGTCCCTGCTCAAGCACGTTCTCCACAAGAACCAAGAGTGGTGGTTTTGGTTTGGTTTTGTTGGGGTTTGTTGGTTTGGTTTGGCTTTTGTTTTGTTTGTTTTTAAATGTCAGCAATCTTTGCTATTGGTGATCGGGTTTAGTTAACTCTGCAGTCCCTAGCTGGCACAGATGGTGTGGATCTCTTGTTTCTCTTCCAAGAGCTCTTTTGTTCATCAGCCTGAACCAAAATGGTTTTTTATGACTGAGGACCTACAAAGCCCAGCCTGTCATCTGCTGTGTTCACTGTGGATGCAAGGCTGTAACATCAGTTGCCTCTTTTTAAACCTCTTAGTGATATGGTATTTGCTGTTGCAGTGCCTGCTCAGTACAGGAATTTAATGAGAAAAAGCTGAGGAAAACTGCTCCCAGCCAAAATGGCTGCAATACAGTTAATGGTCTGGGAGGTAGAGAGAGGGTCTCAAGCTAGGAAGAATGAATCCTATCGTTCTTGATAGATTTTATGCAGCTTTTTTAAAAAAAAAATGTTTAAATTTAGAGACGTTCTTGGGCCCAGGCCCAAGAAATCCAGATTTCTAGATAAATGCTCTTAAAATGCTTCTTGTACTTGCATGCTGTTAAGAGCAGTCTTGTCCTGCGGACAGACACGTACGTGACTACTCCATACACCTTCTGCAGTGGGCTGGAGTTGAGAAGGGCTGCTCTGACAGTGCCCAACTTGTCACAGTAAGAACATTCTACAATTCCAATAGTTGGCGGTAAGAACATTCTACTAATTGTACTGATCGACACTGGTTTTTGCACTGACAACACTGACCTAGCGCAGTCAAGGCAGTGGTCTCCACGGCTTCAGGCTATGGGACAGGCCACATCCCTTCACCCATGCCTCTGTCACTAACAACAGAATTACATTTTATGGTTTGATTGTCTCAGAGAAAGTGAAAGCTTATCTTTTAAATGTAATTCTGGAATGTGTTTCCTACTGAATACAGACATTTCAGGGACAGCATCAAGCCCAGATTTTCTTTCACGTGAACATCCAAAGAAAAATGCAAAGTGGGAATCCTAACCTTTTTTGGGTTTTTTGAGAGAAAAAAGTTTGCTCTTTTCCCAGTTTGTACATAAACTCCTGCCTATTAGCAAAAATAAATTTTATAAATCAATCAATAAACATATTCACTGTGGGGTTTAGACACAGTGTTTTAGAGAGATGTTTTAATACAAATACCAAACCTAAAATACAGCTGCTTACCATGAGAACACGGGAGGATTCTGAGCTTGTCTCCATCCTCATATTCATCCAGACAGATGGCACATACATCGTATTCATCTCCTACGGCATGTAATTGAGAATCAGTTTAACTTTGAAAAGGTCTGCTGCAAATCTTTCAGACACATACACATCCGTTCTGGGTTAGTTTCACAGCTGAAGAAACTATTACTCTTCTCTGTCCATGTAGGGGCAGGTTTTTTGAAGCTGTGTAGTTGACCCCTGTATTTCTCTCCTTATTGGGACTATAGCTCATTCACTTTTCCTTCAGGTTAATAAAATGTTTTAAACTGTGTGAAGTGCTATCTCTAATATTCTATCAATACAGGTATCAGTAAGTTACTGAGAAAACATAGGCAGAAAAATAGCAACAAAGACAACTGGGTAAAAAAGCAGAATAATAGTTGAGAATGACAGTCCAGTCACAGAAGCAAGCTGACATGATTTTGTAATTCAAACCTCACAAATAAGATATATGTTACCGACAGGACTGAGGTTATGTACACTGTTGTGATACATTATATGACCAAACTATAAACACTTTTAAGAAGTCAATTTATTCCCATTTCAAGGGCTTTACAACATGGCCCTTTCATCAATCCCAGCAGTTCCTTCCAGGCTCCAGAAGCTACTGGCCTATGCAGTTGTATTACACCAGCAGCTTATGACCTTACGAAGTGAAAAGAAAACTTTGGAGCAGTGATATTCTAAGAGCCTTTCAGGACCACCAGAAGGTAACCACAGTGAAGGGCCAAACCTCCCCCTTTCCCCAAACCTAGTTTTAGTTCAAGGCTTTAGATTTGACACACAGGAAGTTCCCAAGAGAAAAGTATCTGGACACCTTAATCCTACAAGACGGCGGAGGGAACTGAACATAGATCCCCCAATTCCTGTCGAAGACTGCCAATAACTAGGCTATTTTATTAAAGGTGAGTAGTGCAAAGCACATCTTTTAAAATAAAGACGCAGCTAGATTTCATGTTGTAAGGAGCTGTACCTCATCCTGTGTCCTGTGAGTACTTACCTGATCAAGCCCTGAGAGGGACTTGAGCAGCGAAGGGTCCCTTGTCCCTGTCTGGGTTCCTTGCCTTGACACGAGCTGGGCTGAGCATCAGCTCAGCTCTGCCAAGGCTGGAAAAGTTCTGGCTGTGTGCACAGAGCCACCGTATCTGCCCAAGTCGGTGAACTTCTTTCACACACCTCTCGCAGCTGAGGACGCCCCCGATGCTGGCGCTCAGCGCTCCCAGACGCTGCTGCTCCTGTGATGCAGCAGCACTTCACGTGGGCCTCCGACCCTCAGCGCCGGAGCACGGCCCAGCACCGCCCCGGCCCCTCACAAGCAGTGGCTCGCTGCGGCCGCACACATGCCGACCATCAAGGGTTCTCTAAACGACAAATTACAGCATGACAGAAGGAAACTCAACCAGCCCAGGCCGCCTCTTTCTCTCCGAAGCCCTCCCCGTCCCGCGGGCAGAGCACACGTGCCAGCATACTGAACTGCAAGGCTTCCTGTCACTTGACCAGCACAAGTTGGGCTGAGGGGCGGGAGAGCTACAGGGTCAGATGATCCAACATGGACTTGTACGTCCCATCACACCGGCAGTCACCTGCTCAGCACGTGGTGGGAGGGCGCCTGCATCCTGGAGACACGCTCTGTGACAAGGACAGCCACCAATGATGGTGCCTCAGGAAAAAAGGAGTCTATGGCCCACCCTGCCCAAGGATGGGCACCCCTGAAATGTCCTGGTGGGTGGCCTCAAAGAAAGCAAGCTGGGGAAGTAAGGAGATGTAGATGCCATCAGAAAGAGGATGTGCAGAGAAGGCTCACTCTCCATATACTAAAAGACAAATGGGTAAGGCATAAGCAAGGCAGAGACCTCAAAAGATAAATGAGACCCCTGTGATCTTTCACTCAAAGTCGAAGAAAGAAGGGTTGAGGTGGCATATCTTGTTCCCGGTGCCACTCATGGCAGCTTTCCCCATCTCCTTCCAACCTCTCTCAGCACCTTCCAAATTCCACCTAACCTGAGCCCCATCCATCCCTCAAGTGTTAGCTCATCAGTCACCCTCACAACTCAACTCTACTCCCGTTCCCCGCAGTGTCCACTTAACCCTCTCCCAGTAAACTTCCATCAGGTCTTTTCTGGACTACAGGCTGCACTAAAACTTCACTGCTGCACATCGCTCAGGCTTGACACTGAAGATGTCAGATTTAAGTGCATAAGACTGACGTGTGCTACGACCAGAGTTAACAGCCACAAGAATCTCCTGCGTGCTCAGTTCACCTTTCAACATACACATATCACACAGTAAAACCTGTGACACAACACTATTTAGCACAAATCTTTTTTTTTTTTTTTCACTGAAGTTCCCATATTACTTCCTGAAGTACTGTCCAGATTAGACATGAGACCTCAGTCTCAACTGGGGACAAACCAGAGGCACAGTTCACATTCTAAGGTTGTTCAGAGTTGATATAATACACAAGTGGTCAAAGTATTGTTTTGGGGAAAAGGCAGGAACAATGGGGCAGATTTCAATAATGTGTTGCTACAGCAGGCCCACATTTGGGTCACGATCTTATCATATGTTATCAGGAAGCCTGCAGATGAAGTTTGTGCTATGCAGAAGAGATGTCCTTTAACACAAAACCTCCAACAGTAACAGAGTTTTCCCTTCACAGTAATGAAACTACATGGCAGAAAAGAAGAAACTCAGCTCAAAATTTGTTTTGATACCATGTTGCTAAACCCAGTGCTTTTCTACAGATGGGAAAGTAACCTACACTGGGTGTTTAGAGTCAGTTTTCAAAGACCAGCTGAGTGGTCCCAGGCCGCTCAGCACGGCGGCTCTGTTCAGAACGCGCGGAGACGTGGCCCCCGCAGCACGAGAGCCAAGGGCTGTGCCCCGGCAGCGACGGAGCACAGCCTGCCCAGGAAGCCACAGAAGGGCAACAGAAATAACACCAGTGACTCACCAGGGAGGTATTACAATCTAACTCACATGATTAGTCTTGATCATTTTAAAACACTTTCTCATTAAAAAAAAAAAATCATAAAAAACAAACTGAAGAATTACAGTAGTAGCCTAATAGCATTCATATATTCATACAGCAGTAACTCGGTAACTGTAGCTTCAGCTTTTAATTAAGGACACGGCTTATATTCCACATTACCAGAACAGAAAGCAAGCACTTCTCTGTTTTGATTCAGGATTTCTGCAAGCCTTCTTTTTCAGATGTTAACAAAAGTGAGCCAAGAACTGAGCCAGCTCATTAATAATAAGGCTGTTTAATTTATATGAATTTGTGTTTAGCTGCATTAATAGCAGGTGCTTTTTGCATCATTCCAATACCAAAATACCATTGACTATGATGTAAAAAATCAAAATGATTGATTTTTGCAGTTCAGAGAATTATTTTACAGTAGTATCTCATACTGTTTGAGGTATGCACACAGTGCTCTGAAGTCTATAGCAATTAACATTCTGTAGACTTAAAAATTTTCAGTATAAAGCATGTTTGTGGAAATAGTTCTATTCTGGGCTTTTCTGAAGGTGCTGTCAATTTTTTTAAAAATACATACAACACCTGGTGTTGTTTATCTAGAATCTCTCTTCTACAGGGTGGAAAATACGGAATAGGATCTTACACAGAATCATGACTATCATGTGCTGCTATAGTATTTCAAAAGTACTATACACAGAATTGCAACTTGTCATCTAATAGAGATGAAAACAGAAGGAACACCTAACATACAGCACGTGAAGCTATCCACTGTGGTACTAGGGGTGTACGTGGGAGGTGGCAAGGGAAGCCTACCTGCATACAATTATTTTCTGGCCTCATTCATAAGGCTTGTTCTTGGATTCCCTGTGCAACCTAACCTACCCAAATAAGTGAAGGAATGCAAAACAAGCCCGCTCATTTTACCAACATATTGGTTCCACTTGATTTCTCGTATTTTATGATAGCCATGACAGAATTTCTACTGAATCTATCTTTTGCCTATGCCTAACACTTCTACTTTAAAGGAAAAGCAGAGACCAAAAACTTCTAACTTACCTCCCTTCCAAAGGTATGAAAACCAACAAAATATTTTAAATAGTACTCCATTATATAGCAGATACAAAACCAAGATACAAACCAAGGCACATAAGATATCCTGAGTCTTCCCATTATTAAAAGGATTTCTTTATTTGTGGGCGTAAGACAGATGCTAAAAACTATTCACACCTACGTAATCATAGGCTGATTTCTACCACAGTAAGGTCTTGTGTTGCCTACTACCTGACTTCTGCATGATTACAGATCACACTAAACAAACCAGCCAGCCAGCAGTATGGGTACAATTAACAAAGACACAGCAAATTGTTTAAATTACAGGTTTGCTAAAGCTAGTGGTTTGACAGGGAAAAACGAAGGGAGGCAAGACTGCAGAGAGAAGTGAAGGAACACATCTGCAATGTATTTCACTATCAGTGAAGTTAAACTATGGAGATTAATACATGTGCATGAATTACATTGCTTTCAATACATTTTTTTTTAAACCATAAAGGCAATAAAAAGATGAATGAAAAAAGTCACAGAATTGATACAGCATTGCAACATCAAGTATCCCACAAGAACACTGCAAAGTAGTAAATATTCTCAATCCTACTTTATAGGGATGGAAAAGAAAGTGGAGAGAGATTATAATTATTTTATCTTGGCATATAGTAAATCAGAGTAAAGTTGCAACTCTGGACCTCTCAGTTCATAGGTCTATTCTCCAAATAACAGAAATCCATGATTAAAACCTAATTCTCATCTGTTTGCCAAAAGATAAAACTCCAAGGCCTTCTGTGGTGGCACAGAAAGTCTGTGAAATGTGATTCATGTTATTTTTGTTAATACATATTATTCAACACAAACGCAAAACTGATGACTGCCACTGGAAAATAACACTGCTGTAATCCGGCATTTCAGAAAATAAGCATAGTGGACGTGAGAACCACTTGTGAACATGGTTTTCCTGATAGTTACTATACAACAACAACAGAAGATAAAGGGAAAGCAGGAGAGAGAAGACAAACTCGTGGGCAGGTAGGAAGAGTCAGAGGGATCAGAGAGAGTCCATACTGCCAGACCTCCACCACTGAAGTAAGGGGTTTTGTCCAATGTAACACAGTGAAGTACTTCAGCTGTAGCTTTTCTAAAAAAAATTACTTCCTCTTTTGCTATGACATTCCTTTTCTTCGTTGTTTTTATTACTCAAATGATGTTTATGGATCATTTATAATCAGCACATTATTATCACCATGTTCAACACAGAAAGTTAACCGTCAGTCAGGGCTGTCAAGGGCATCATCTCTCAGAGAAAAAACCAAACAACATTCAAATAATACATCTGTCTTTTTCCCCACTAGTCATTCAAGGTGTACAAAAATGTCCTGAAGAATGACAGCCACTGTCCTTGAGGGGCTTGGCTTGCTAAGGCATCCCCTGGCAAACCAACGGCAGCACCTCCCGGAGAAAATGCTGCTGTGGTAAAGCATCACACCCATTCCTAGGCAGGCAAATACAGATCACATTCTCAGCGAGGCTGATGCGGAAGTTCTCCAACACGGAGGCCACAGACCTACTCGACATCCTATGTCTCACTGCAAAGGTATTTCTCTGGTCTCGGTATCTCCCTGCACAGGGAGCCGTGACCATCCCCAGGCCGCACCAGCGGCTGCCCCAAGCACAGCCCAGCTGCTGCGCTTCAAAGAGGTCACCCGGGGAGGTAATTAACGCCATGCCACGGGAGATAATTACCACTATTGCCCAGACTCCTCACCGGGGCTGGGGAGGGGAGGCAAGGCCCCACAGCAGCAGGACCCCCAGTGCCAGCCCCCCTCAGTGCTGGGAGCTGTAGGACGGCTCTGCCAGGCCTGCAGCCTGGCCTCCACCTCAGCTTAACCTCCGTGACTACACCCCCCCAGAGAACACAACATTTCCTGTTTAAAAGGACATTTGCAGACATCCTTTTCTCAAATACCCGTTACTGTATCTTAGAAAGCTGGCTCAGAACCACCAAAAAGTGGGGAAAGGATCAAGTATGGAAACTGCTGCAAAATAAAGTATCTTGCTTAAACTATGCATGAGAAGTGTTGAGTAAGCAAAATTATCTTCTAACTACTTGGCACATACCAAAAAAAAGATTTTTCAGAAACACAGATTTACCCATCCACACATACGAGTACTTGTGAACAATGAAAAACACAAAAATAAAACTGTGTCAATAAAGACTTTGTTAGATCTTAGGACTTGTTTTCTCTATTAGACCATAACTGAGCTGTGCAGTCAAGCAGATGGGTCTGTAATGAACAGTAACTACATCAGTTATAACCCCATTTGCAGGGAAAGAAGAGTCAGTTTAGGAATACGTGGTAAACTGCAGAACTGTACTTACTCTGGAGCAGATTTTTAAAAGGCACTGAGATACATCTGTTTCCCCACTATCATTCAATCGTAAGTATTAACTGGCATATAAAGATATATACAATACTTCAAAATACGTATTTGCTTAAAATGACACATACTCTTACAGCTTATTATTTATCATATATGTCAGAGCTATATTCCACATGTAGATAAAGCATTTCAAAGCTGACTGAAGTTCAGCTTTCCTACTTCAACATCCAACCAAGCAGCTCCAGTCCTGTGGATGTAGCAACTCCCAAATTCTGCATTCTTTACCCGGTATCTAACCACTCAGTTAGGATCCTAATTTCTACACAATGTAGAAAAAAATTACTTTGTTCATTTTTATTAATATACCCAGACATCTCTATCTTTATGATAGCTTCTTCAAGGAGTGAGACCTTACACTGTAACATCATTGCAGTTAAGATCTAAAAATCTTTTCATTCTTGGCACAGATTCCATTTCAGTGTAAAGTTAAGCTGCCATGGAAATACTATTGAATATTTCTGAAAATAAATTCTATGATATGTACCAATTCACAAAATTTCTAACCTGTATTTTTTCTAAGCTATCATTCTTCAGAATATTTCAATTTGCTAATGATCAAATTACAGGCACATTAAATGGATTTGTCTTTTTTGGTGTGTTCACTTTGTCATAAAGACATTATACAAAAGATATCAACTCCCACTGACTTTTCTATTACCAAAATGTAACCCATTTTGTAAGGAACCACAACACAACAACTGCCCCAAAACTGTTTCAGTGTAGAAAACAGATTTTGACATAGCAGACGCTTCTTTCTGTGGAACCATCCAAAGGCAAGGCTCGTTGATCAGGGCTTGCAGAGAAGTCAATGCCACATCCTTTGTTACTGCTTCTCTACTCATTTCAGAAACACTGAGTGCCTGATCTAAAGCCTACTGAAATCAGCAAGAAGTTCCCATGCATTACAGTGGTATTTGACTCAAATCCTATTTCAAGATGATTCATGTATTTTCTATGTTAACAATTCTTTAGGTATGTTAGAGTGCAACTACCCCTGCAGAACAATCACCTTCACTGCATCGTCGTTTCCCTATCAGCCTATTAAATTCCAGAAATCCACTAAAGCCAGCTTTCCCTTAAAAAACATTTTGCAATACAATGAAACCACTTATTAGCCAGTGATTCATGACACCAAAAGCAGTGCAGGAAATAAGAACCAGTATCTACAGCATCTTAAGCTGCAGTACTTGACCAATGTTTCAATACAGATTTTTAAGAATACACTTCAGACAGCAGAAAATCCAGCATTCCTAAAACCAGGATTAGAGTCCATGAGTTTACCTTCACGTATCCTCCAAAGCAAAAGGTAACGGACATGTCATCAAGATGACTGCAGTGAATGGTTTCACAGTAATGCCTTGAGAAATCCTACCTTTCACAAAGAAGCAGGAAGCAATACATTTTTACTGTAATTGCTGAAAGTAACATACTGCAAGTACTGGGTCAAATTTTGTCCTTTTAGTAGAAGTACTTAAAGAAAGTAATGTAAAGGGATTAATTTCACAGCAGTAGAACCAAAGTGATCTTTTGCTTAAAGACACTGAAATCCTAGTTGGAAAAACAGGGTTTTTGTTGTGTTTTTCATAAGCCACTGAATATGTGGATGTTTACAGCCAGGTTTACTCTACAATGAGTGACCGAGCTCCAAACAATTCATATTGTGTAAAATTCAGCAAAAGCAAAGAGGAAGGAGAATGAGGAAAATAGCAATAAGATATTTTCACACACTGGCTACTTAGTCACATAATTCTGAGATAGTTATCATAGATGCACACAATTAACTGAAAAAGGCATTAACTGACTTTCCTGAAGCAACTTTTCCCTTGCAAATCTGTCTTTAAAGTACAAAATAATATACTTTGTATTTTCATTCTAATTAGATGTCATAGGTAATCAATAAGAGAAATCAAAATTAATATTAGCTTTATTGGCTTAAGATAATTTGAGTTAATTTTAAATCTACAGCAATAGCTCATTATAGCAAGGTTGAGGCAACCCTGCAGAAGAAAACACTTTCTTCTCTTTTTTCCTATGAGGTTGACTAACATTGCACAAATACTGTATCTGCTTAAACTGAACATCTGCTTTGCACAAAGTGAGAGCAATATCATCAATAATGCAGGTTGGCTTTACAAAGGGCAAAGAACAGTAAGTGGTTCTATCCTTGAACCCAGGCGTATCTCCTAACACAGTCTTTGTGCCTTGGCAAACATGTTCTCTATTGACACGTGTCACGTAGTAAAAATCAATCACTTCAATTAAGTGCTTTTCCCACCTTTTCTTCTCATACCATAGCTTGTATGAATGACCGATCAGATGGTAAAATGGTAACACATTTCAAAAAAAAATGGAGAAGTAGCAGATCTTCTTCCTACTTTTAAGGAATAGACTACAACAGAGAAGGACTTAAGGCAGCTTTTCTATTTTACTGAATAAAGTCACTTACTACAGCTTTATTTCTCATCTTGTCATTGGACATTACATAAAATTAATCACTACAAAGAATCACAACAGCAAGAATCACAACAGCAAGTAATCCGGCATTAAATCTGAATTGCTCCTACCCTCAAAGAAGTATTGCAACTGAACAAAAGGACCACTCCTCTGGAGAACCAGATAAATCATACCCAATAAATAGTTTTGGGTTTACAGTTTTGGTAGACTCTACAATGTCAGGCAATTTATATGCCACTAATATTTAACAGTTTCCAGACAGATAATCATAGAACACTTTGGGCTGGAAGGGACCTCAAAGCCCACCCAGTGCCACCCCCTGCCCCGGGCAGGGCCACCTTCCACCAGCCCAGGTTGCCCAAAGCCCCGTCCAACCTGCCCTTGAACCCTTCCAGGGAGGGGGCAGCCACAGCTGCTCTGGGCAGCCTGTGCCAGGGCCTCACCCCCCTCACAGGGGAGAATTTCTCCCTTAGATCTCATCTAAATCTCCCTCTGTCAGTTTAAAACTGTTCCCCCTTGTCCTATCCCTCCCCCTGATGACGAGTCCCTCCCCCCTTTCCTGCAGCCCCTTCCAGCCCTGGGGGGCCGCTCTAAGGTCTCCCCGGAGCCTTCTCTTCTCCAGCTGAACCCCCCAACTCTCCCAGCCTGTCCTCACAGGGGGGCTCCAGCCCCCCCAGCATCTCCGTGGCCTCCTCTGGCCCCGCTCCAGCAGGTCCACATCTTTCACATACTGAGGGCCCCAGGGCTGGACACAGTACTCCAAATGGAGTCCAAATAATGGAAATAATGGATCACACTGACTGCTGTGGTCAGTGTTAAGAAGAGCACAACAAGGAAGCTTTGTGGAATTTCTATACTGAGTTTGTGGTATATTAAGCAACATTTTATTTCTCAACCACCACATATGGTGCCTGCTCTGCTTCCATTAAAGAAATGTCAGAACTCCTCCATTTCAGTGAGAACAGGGTCAAGTCAAACTTTTTGTGTGCTCTCACTCCAAACTACTTCAAGTGTATTCAAAATTGTCTCCAAAACTACACGCTCCCTCAATTTAGAGGGTTTTTTAAGTGTTAAAAACAATGGCATCTAATCAGTTAGACAAAGAATGATCCACTTGCCTTTCTTAAATTTATGTACAGGAAGTTTCTTAAGTTGATCCTTCCTAAGCCGATTCCTTCTTGCTCTGTGTCTGTCTTGCACGAATTTTGTGATCTGGAAACACACATAAGTAAGACAACGTGAACAGTAAGTTAAAACAATCAATGTTTTGATTTATGAGTCTGCACAGTAAGTTAGTCAAAAGGGAACCCCTGCTCAAACTGAATTACCTCTTCCCTTGCCTGGACTCGAGGATGAAGCCAAAAAAGCCTAAAGGACGACACTTGAAACTGAAAATGCATAAGATTGTTTTGGAAAGAAAAGAGAAAAAAAATTATGTCTACACTACATAAAAAAATGGCCATTGCTGCAATCCTCTACCGAGGCCTGTGCACAGTGGAATGGCCCATTTCAGAGCAAAACACAATTCCTTAAGTTTGACTAGTTTTGCTTACAGTTTTAGGTTACTACAGCTCTTTCAGAGGATTATTCCCATGTTCAGCAGAACTGTTTTCATAGTATCTAGATGTAGTTTGGGGAGGAGTAAAGGGGTTACTTCAAGCTGTTGTTACTTGCTGCCTTCAACTGTATTAAAGATTCTGTTTTCATCTTCGTAATAGTCCCTAATGCTATTTCTACTCAGTTTCTAATATGAGTATCTGTGGTATGACATTCTTTTTCAAATACGATGACAAACAAAAAAATGGCCTTAACCAAGTATACACGCTAAAAAGTCTTTTGAAATTTGCAGCGTTCTGCACCTACCTACACTGTGGATAAGGCAAACACTGAGAAAGTATTAGTATTATAAACAGCATTAATAGTTCTCATTTAAGAATCCCTTGAAAGGCACTGACATACTCCACAACAGATTTTTTTTTTTTTTTAATATGAATCTATCTATATTACAGACAAACATCATTAGAGTCATTTGAAACTGTAATTGGTTTTGGTAAAATAAAATTTATTTACCCTTCTGTGTCATACCTGGCTTTGCTTTTCAAGCATATTTGGATCTGAACTGTTCATTCAGACTTTTTTTACCCCAGCTCAACGAGCTGTATGCATAAACTGAAGTTTTTCTGCTGTAATTCAGACATTTAGTAACAATCAGAGCCTCACATTCATCTCAGTTAAAAACAAGATTTCCTGAAAGAAGCAGGGCCTACACCACAAATGAGGACCAAATCCAACCCAGAACCTCCCTGGGATCAAGTTCACTGCACCAATTAATTGTCCAATACTCTAATCTATCAAGATCTCTCTGCTAAAGTCTCTACACTCAAGGGAATCAACATCTCCTAATTTAGCACTGTTGGCAGACTTAGTGTGCCCTCAACTCCAGTGTCCAGGTCGTTAATAGGAACACTGAAAGAACTGGCCATGAAGCTGAACCCCAATGTACAGCACTAATGACTAGTTGCCAGCCAGATGTTACCCCGTTTACTACAACTCTTCGGCCTGACCCTTCAGCCAGCTGTTCACCCATCATATTGTGTACATGTCTAGCTTTATGGTGGACATTTTGTTCAGAATGATACTGTAAAAGTATCAAAAATCTTGCTAACAAACAAAACAAAAACCCCACAACCCCACACATTAATCACTTTCCCCTTGAAACACTACGTGGTAATCTTGTTATAAAAGGGTATTAAGTTAGTAAGGACTGACTTTCCCTTCATGAACCCGTGTTAGCTTTGGCTGATGACCACACTGTCTTTGAACTGTTTTTCAACAACTCCCAGAATAATTTTCTCCATGGTTTTATCAGGCAACGAAATGAGACTGACAGGCCTATAATTACCAGCGTCTTCCTTTTTCATCTTCTTGAAAACAGAGCAAATAACATTTGCTAGGTTTGAGTCAACCAAGACCTCTCCAAATTCCCAACATTGTTGACAAAGAACTGACAAGTCTCACATCATCATCATCATCCAACTCTCTCAGTACCCTGGGACAAAACCCATGGGCCCCACAGACTTATGTGCATCCAGCTGCAGCAGCAAATCCTGTACAAGTTCAAAGTCAACTGGGAGCTCATCACCCCCCAAGTTGCACTCTGCCAACCCAGAGCTCTGGGGGTCCCAGGGCCAAAAAACAACCCAAAACCAACATCATTCACTTTATTAGCTTTTCCTCTAATCCTTATGCAGAGGCCGCCTGCCATCTCCTGCCCAGCCCGAGCCTCCTTACACGCGGCGCTCGCTACCCCTCACCCACCCCAGCACTCTTCCCGAGTCTCACTTAGGCAGGGGTTGCTGGAGCTCGGAATGAGCCCCAGAGCTTATCACTAGGGAGCCCAATTTTACCCTCCTCTCCCTCTGAACCTGTACTACGCTCTGGAAAAACACTTTCAAACACCTCTCCCCTTTTTTCCCCCCTCACAGTTTAACATGAGCTGTGTAGACGGATTCTGGCATTTCCAGCATCATATAACCTTTTTTCAAAACCCTCCAAACATCTGTCCCAAATACACAGTATAGGTAACCCTGACTTGCAGGCATACAATATAACTTTTTCCTGGTTCCTGTCTAGTTTTCCTCTACAACATGATTCCAAGACATGGGAAGAACCACTCATTTTAGCACTTGACTACCTACTGACACTAACAGAAGAGAAATTCAGGTCTCAAAGCCTTTGCTTTTGTAAGTGGGACATATCTGGAAAAATAAATTCTTAATCATAGTTTACAGACATGCCCTTTTTGACATTTCCTCACAGTGCAAAGCGAGGAAATTGGAGATGATTTTAAATGCCTAAAATTTTCCTCACCAAATGTTTATTTCCCCCTCTCATAGCTAATCCTACCTAGCATCTGTTTATTCCTTTTGGATTGTACAGATGGTTCCTGCCTATATATTTTATCTGGAATCCTCAACTCTCAAATTCACACATTAAGTAAAAAATTGTTTAATTTAATTCAGAGTATCAGCATGCTGATACAAAGAGATCCAGCTCTTAAAAGGCAAATTTAAAAGAATCGGTATCTCTGAAAGACAGTATGTTTAGGTTGGATATAATGAAGAAAGTTTTTATGATGCAGGTGGTGAGACTCCAGCACTGGTTGCCCAGAGAAGCTGTGGGTGCCTCATCACTGGAAGGATTCAAGGACAGGCTGGACGGGGCTTTGGGCAACCTAATCCAGTGAACAACATCCCTGCTGATGGCAGGGGGCAGGTGTGGTACACGAGATGATTTTTTTCAAGGTCCGTTCTGATCCAAACCATTCTGTGATCCTATAGTTTCTGCTAAAAGAACTCACTTATGCCCTAAAGACAAACACTTTACAAATTTTTTATCTCACTTCTATAATATTTTCAATGCCACTTCTGATGCAGAAAACTGCTGTTTTCATCGTGAGGGAAGCATCTGCAGTTCAAGGAGAGGTGGCCTTTCAGAGGGATTAGCCTTGTGTTTGTTATGTAACTCTAGCTCCTTGCTGAAGCGATTGGTCCGAGTTAGCCTGTAGCTCAGTTCACTTCTTGACTTGAAGATGACAGCACTGAAGTCATTATATCAATGACTAGGAACTGATATAGTCATTCCTAGTCATGATGTGCTATCTACTGTAAGAGGTTCTGAGCTTGCTGACCGATGACTGTACCTGAAGTAAAACGTGGCAAGACCTCACTGTGGAACAGAGGGACTAACGTTAATTAACCAGTATGAGTTTGGTGAGGTGGGACACACTCTCAGTGTCATCCTTCATGGGGCAAAAAAAGCGCTTGTGCAGCGGAACGGTAGCAGCAAGTACAATTCTCTGTAAGTAGTTATATGCCAGGTAGAACACCCTAAGGGCTCCCAACATCCCTGTGTCAAAACTCTGCACCTGTTTATTGTACTGAGAAAATACGGGATTCCAGCTAAGCATGGTGCAGGTGTGCACAGTACACAAGGCTTCCACTGCTCCTTCACTGTACCCCTTCATCTCACTTCAGTAAGTGACAGTTCTGGGATCTCATGTCTGAAAGAAAAATCGTTATTAAAAGAAGGAACTTACCATAAATATGACGATGAGAATAAGACAGATCCCCACTATTATTAGAAAAGGGATTAAGTAATACTCCAAAGGAAGACTGAATTCTGGGATTAACACAACATGGCCACTGTGGGGACAAAAAGATAATGCTTGCTAAATAGGTTACAATTTAATGACCAATGAATTAAAGAATACATACAATTAAAAAAACATTAAAATGAAAGGCTATCACTAGACACACTGAAAGGAATACTTACGTGCACAACAACATAGAAAATTCAGGTATTATCTACATAATGTAAAGCCAATTAAATAAAAGGATAAAACAATGTTTCTTAGAGCATTTTAGGAGTTAAAACTACTTACTGACTTCAGTCATCAACAAATCTAAAGCAACCAGGAAAACCACCTCATAGGTGCTTTGATAGCAGAATGAGAAAAATCTAACATGACCATCAAAAGATACTGTGAAATCATCATTTACTGAAACATTTGGGCTTATACAGGAGGTTTAGTTTCAAATCATGAAGCATGATGGGCTGCACCCTTTGTCCTCTGGAGAGGCAATAAATCTTCCTAGGGAATCTGGTACGGATGCTGGCAGCTGCATATCTGAATATTAGTATTTACTGATACTTAAGGAAGCAGAATCCCATTATTATTCTGTTGGCACAAGCAGTCAAAAGCACCAGAGAAGGTACAACCTATGAAAGTGTTGGTAGTTCTAAAACCACGACTCATGTGGAGCCACACTTGACAAAGTAGTTTAATCAGCAAGGTATCTACTTAAGAATGACACAATCTAGCTCTGATTAATTTAGTGAAAGGACATTAGAGAGACCTGAAGAAACAAGATCATTAGATGAGTAATAGGAAACACACCTCCTTTTCCATCCTAGTCGGGGTATGTATTTTAACCATCTTGTTCTCGCAATGCTTTGCTTTTTAAAGTTTTAAACTTACAGGCAGCACAAACCTAATCATGTGCCTCATTAGAATCATCTTAAATGTATCCTGCTGATTCACCTAGCATAGGAAGTTCTCAGACTTGTTCTAGAACTAAAGGATTTTTTTTTTTTAGACCAGGACCTGATTTCAATGGGAACTGACATACATTGTAAGAAGAACACACCCTTAGATCTGAAACACACATACTCTCACAAACATTTCTGTGACACCCAGATCATTAGCTAAACTTGTATGTTTGTTCTATATGAACATGCAAGGAGTAACGTTTAATAAATATATGGTAACCCTCTTGCAGAAAAGCAATTTGTATTAATTTTTAAAACACTTTCTGCCCATTGCTCTCAGGCACAAGGTTTCACCTGGAATACCCACACCCTCTGTCATCACAACATCCTATTTTAAATCCGTAAGTATTAAAAAGAGGCAATGACTTAATGCAAGCAATAACACAGCTGCATGTGAGGTAACTCACCCCTTTTCATAAGTAAATTCTTCTTTAAGAGAATTAGCTGATGTCTCGCCAATAAAGACAGAAGGAATGTCAATCTTCTTTAAAACCTCAACTGTACAAACAAAGCAGGAAAATAAAACTGTTATTATGTGAACACTCTTTTGGCACTCTTAAGATATAAGACATAAACATTATGAGACTATCAGAACATGAAGACATTGTAATGTAATGACATATAGACTGGCACACACACACGCCATTTAAGAAGTGGTATTGGTTTTCCTAACAAATATTTAGGGACTTCATTGTAGGTAGAGAAATAAAAATTCTTAATGGAATATCTAAAGGGAGCATAAAATCAAACTATTTTTACAAAAAAGGATGCATGATCAGAGTAAGCTTAACCAGAACATCATTCTTACTCAGAGACTTGATAAAGTCACACAGCTCCACTGATTTCCAGAATTTCTGGCAACTTATATTATTTTGTGATCTGGCACTGTAAATTTAATTAATCCTTCTTCCCTCCTTTTCACCCTAAACATAAATGAACACACGGGAAACAGCTGTGGCTAGAGAAGGTCACAAGAAAAAAAGAAGAGAATGAACAAATCCCACATCTTCATTTCAGTCTCGAGAAACTGGATGGAACTGTCTCCTCCTTTTTTGCTTGCTAGTGAAAGCAGTAACAAGCTCAAAAGATGCAGCACAAATGAAAAGTTATTGAAAGACAAAACCCATTTTCTAGGAAACCTTCTCCTCAGTTTCACTTTATATTGATTTGCACCTCTGACTTATGCTTCCCATGTAAGGGTCAAAGTGTCTTGAGTTTAGCCAGTATCAAAGCATCCCAGTTCCCAGAGGCCAAAGCATACATGGCTTAATGCCACCTCGCGCTACCCGAGCCTGCATTTGTTGTGAGCTTGTTTTGCATTTTGATTTCTCGGTGAAACCTGAAAGTAAGAATCACATGGGCTGGGAATTCATTAAGATCACTTTCACATAGCTTTCTGGGCTACCCAGCTGCCACTTTGTTTGCTGGAAGTTCATTTCCTAGTTTACTCAGTGGTGTTTCCATTTGGAAAGACTTTTTTTGTTCTCATATAGGTTCTTTTTCCATACTGAGCAAGCTCAAAAACTGGACAACATAAAGAAATGCCACAAAGTCATAACAGCACTATAGACGTACCATGAAACAAACCCCATGATTTTGACTAGATTACAAGAGGTTCTGAACATATTCACCCCACAAAAGGTTAAAATCCGAACAGCTAGCATCAGAATCAATCAGAAAATGGCACACTGGTCTCTAAACATTCTTTTTCCAACTGAAACACTGAAAATATGTACATGTAATATATATTCATATGAAACTAGAATCCACTTGTCCAAAGGAACAGAAAAATGTACACAGCAATGTAACAAAATGGAGCCGCTAACACTAAAAAAGTCATATTTTAAAGTCTGATTTCCTTCTAAAATAGTAGTTTTTCACTTTTCCTGTATTTCTACTTAATTAACAACACATCAGCTATTTTCCACATCAGTCATATATTTAATAATCTTATATATCTATCTTATAAATTTAACCATTTAACCCAGAACAGTTGAACTCAAAATTTAAAGGGAAAACAGAAGAAACACTCAGAGAATGTACAAATTTAAAGCCACAAATACTACACAAATATACATCTATGTTCTTATGTAAACATCTCCCATTTTAAAACTTTAAAAGTAGGAGTATTTCTGGTTGGGGTGGGGTTTTTTCCTGATTCTTTTGGTGGTGGTGATAGTTTTGGGTTTGTTTGGTTGGTTTTTTTTTTGGGGGGGGGGGGAGTTTTGCTTTGGTTTTTGGGGTTTGCTTTGATTTTATTTTTTAAGAGAGAGTTCATCACAATACTTTATCCTAATGTTAATACTGTACACTCTAGTGGGTGAAATGAATTTCAAACAGGAGAGAAGTGATACCTGTACTTACTGTCGTTGGATCCCATGCTTATGAGGTCATCAGAATCAACATTGTGAACTATAGCTGCCTTGTATCCAGCTCTCTGTGCATTTAAAACCTGCAAGCCATAGAAAATACTTATTAGAAAGACTACTGCTTCAAAGTACAGTAACCTGTCTGTCCTAAGACGAGGTACACTTTCAGGAAGTTATAGATACTAGAGCAACATTATTAGTGGGGCCAGAGGAGGCCATGAGGATGCTGGGAGGGGGCTAGAGCACCCCCCCTGTGAGGACAGGCTGGGAGAGTTGGGGGGTTCAGCTGGAGGAGAGAAGGCTCCGGGGAGACCTTAGAGCGGCCCCCCAGGGCTGAAAGGGGCTGCGGGAAAGGGGGGAGGGACTCGTCATCAGGGGGAGGGATAGGACAAGGGGGAACAGTTTTAAACTGACAGAGGGAGATTTAGATGAGATCTAAGGGAGAAATTCTCCCCTGTGAGGGGGTGAGGCCCTGGCACAGGCTGCCCAGAGCAGCTGTGGCTGCCCCCTCCCTGGAAGGGTTCAAGGCCAGGTTGGACGGGGCTTTGGGCAACCTGGGCTGGTGGAAGGTGGCCCTGCCCGGGGCAGGGGGTGGCACTGGAGGGGCTTTGAGGTCCCTTCCAGCCCAAACCGTTCTGTGATTCTATGATTATCTGCACCTATAAAACAAGTGCCACCTTTCAAAATAAAATCATATAATTAGTCTTATACTCATGTAATTATGTTATTTTTCTGGAAAAAGAATTTAATATTATCTGCAGACAGACAGTTTTTATATATATAAAAAACAGGATTAAATACTTTCTATGGGTAGATAAAAATAATATTTACTCATAATTGAAAACAAAGACCCTAATTTACTTCAGTAAACTAGAAATTACCACTTGATAGCTCACGGAGTCACATGAGTATCTTTTCTGTGCCTTTAGAGATGTGGAAATGCCTTACTTGACAGCCCAAGTATCAGAAACTTTCACATGGAGAAGTACAAGATTATAAACATGGGTACAAAACTATATTTTGTATCAGTTACACTTTTGATATATACTGGCCTTTTTGTCAATACAAAGGAAGCCTAAGGGCCATGTAAATGGCATTTGCTGCAGTGACTATCCCCAACGCAAACATAACTAAGTTACAACTATTCATCTTAGATATCGCATCCAATGCATCCACAACAGCATAGGAACTCATCACAAGATGCAAAAAGCACTAGAGGACCTTGAGGAACATTTGGATTTCATCCTGTGTTCCACTCCTGTTGAGAACTACACAGTAAGCTTGACTACAGCTGGACAGACTTGCTCTGAGCTAAGCTAGCATGGGACACAGTGACAGCTTTTATTTCCACTTAGATACATACAAATGTATTTGCATTATAGTCTCCTTAAATAAATCAACAGGCAAACAAACAACCATTAAGTACTAGTGAACAGAAGATCACAGTTTTGAATACCTTTGAAACTGGAGAACAGTAGCAGCATTTTGGATATTACAGTATCACAACAGCTTTATTAATCAGTCAAACACCAACTACAGCACCATGAGCACAAACATACACACAAACAAATCTTACAGAACCCTGTCCTACACCAAGTCACCTACACATCATCACCAGCTCTCTTTTACAACAGACTACTACCTGAAAAACCCAGGGGAAAACTCTGATGCTCTTTTTCAAGATCTCTACCCTCAGAATCAGGAAAGGGGAAAATGTGTATGTATATATACATATGCACACTCTGCATTTCTCAAGAAACAGTAATGAAGAGAAGAATACAAAAGTTCATGGAGGGATCTGAGCTTTAAAGCTCCCTGGTTATCACAGGGATAATTAGGGTCTTAATCTTCATGTGCTATGGTTATCAGTGACATTTTCTATCTAGTATTTGGGTTTTCTGTTTCTTGTTTTATTTCTTTAACATCATGTCCTGAATAGATGTTTCTTAACTGGCCATTAGACATTGAAATATGTCATCCAGGACAGGTAATAAATAATTTATATTACTTAAGGAAATGGTTTAGTTCCCTACACACTTTTGCACTTACTTATAACATAGGCCCTTTGTTTAATTATTGGATTATAAAATGATGGTGTTTGTGTAAAGCCACACATAAATATGCCTACAAGACATTCAGCTGACACAGGGTCACTCGAGTGAACAGTGACATAAACACAGTCGCAGCCAGGCACCTTCTGCACATGCTGCCACGAATGAGCACAGGCTTCAGGACACCATGGAACTGCAAAAAGCAGAAGCAATTGCCCGTTCAATTATATGGTGAAGTTGCAACTTCACCCTTCCTCCCCAGGGCCTCAAAGACAAAAACATTAATTGAGCACCAAAACCAAAGCACTAAGCTGTTTTTAAGATCTATCTAAGCAGTATGGTACAGCTCAGGAAGGGATTTCTTAATGCACAGTAACCCTCCACTGCCAGAAAACAGCAACCAACCCTTTCCTCAGTTACATGCCCCAGCGTGTCACCAGTTCAGATTCTCTCTCCATATTCCTAACAACTGCATTCCCAACAGCAGAACAACATTACTGGAAAAATGCAGACATCTTGAGAAATCCCAGTACTAAATAAACCAAAATCCGTTTCAGATGTAAACAGAAACGCAAGATTGTGAGTTTGGCCAGTTTGGCCATCACTACAGAAAATATCCATAGTGCAGACATAAAATGATGTCACGTGTAATGATGTATTTGCTGGTTTCTGTGCCTGAAGAGGTACCATCTATTTCAACTACATATAACCCCAGACCACTCTAATTAGTTTTTCCACATGTAGTACAATTTTACATGATGCTTATTTTGCTGAACAAGCCTTTTATGTAGGCAGAAAATGAGGTGCTTCCTACATGATGCAAGTGACCCCTGTGGCCCTGTGACCCCTGGCAGCAAAGAGGATAACTGCCAAGAAAAGCTGATACCGCTACTGAATGTTTTTATTATAAAACTGCAGCATCCATCATCCTTATTTGCCATATAAGCTGGCTCACAAACTGGTATCTTGAACTAAATCATATCACAATACTGCTTTATCTGCCTGTAGACAATAAAATTCTCCCTTCCCATCACATCAGTATCTATCCTGCTGTTAGCTATAGATACTTTTCTGAAGCACCAGTATATTCTTTAAGAGGAAAAAATAATTAAAAAAAATATCTTACCTTGATATCAAAGTTGCACTCAAGCCTCCGAATTAACACAATAAAAGCACTGGATGAGTTGTCTTTCAGTGGAGGTGGGGCTATAGGCTCACATGCATTTTCTGGTTTTGAATTTATCAGGAATCCCTAGAAAACAGGAACAGAAACCAGAGCTTAATTTATCTTTGTCTTAGTTGGCAGACAAGTATAAGGACAGAAAACTAAATTTTCATATAACAGCTAAACAAATTCTTATTAGCAACTCAGTCCTGTATCATAGTAAGATTTCTGCTACATCCCTATTTATTTTGATTCATCAAAACCTTTATGTCTGTAAAGAACTAGAAAGAAAATAGTTTTTCCAATTACATCATCTGAAGTTCATAACTCGGAAGTTGCAGTATAATTGAGCATAAAGAGGACTGCATATGCTACATTAATATTGTGGAACTGTTATCCTAAGACATATGGAGACTAATCAAGAAAACTGAAGTCTAATAGGCCAGGAAGCACTATCACAAACTTAGTACTTGGCAGTTAAATGGGGAACCCAAAGAACGGTCTGCGAAATCAACACTGAACTAGCACACAAAATAGCTGGTTTACTGTGGTAAGCAAAGACTAAAGATCGTCACATCTGCTACAGACAAAAGAAATGCTGCACAGAAGTAGGAAATTCTGGCAATATCAACCTTGAAGCAATCTGGATTTTTTTTAAGTGACTGAGTTAGTAGTACACCACTGAAAGTGTCTGGAGTAGAAACTCTCCTACCCTCATGGTTTAACATCTGAAAAATTCTACGGCTTCTCTCAGAGGAACCACGCTCACTTCTCCATCAGGTGTTTGTGCAGTAAGGTCACGGCGTGATAGAGGCTGCTGGATGCTAATGCAATGCACTATCACTTGACATAAGAATATTCCTACAAGATTCACACTTTTAAAATCAGTCTCAAAGCTAGAGCAATTATCACACAGACAAAGAGCAGTGAATTGCCAGAAAATAAGAATGTAAGTAATTTGTTTTATGCAAATAAAGGTCATGAGAAGCTACACTGCTAGTAATTATTCCTACAGTTCTAGATAGATCTTTTAAACTCTCAGTTTTCACTGACAGCTTTAGACAGTGAGACATCATCACCTGTGTAGAAAATTATTTATAATAATTATATATAAATGTACATATAAACTGTCAGTTTCAATATATGTCAGTTTATATATATAAACTGTCACTTAAAATGTACTTTTTATGTATATTACCTTTTATCCATAAATATATATTATTCAAAAAATTTCAACTACAGAAAAAGCAATTTTGGTTTGAGGAATATATTTTTGTAATGATAATATCCCTTTTGGCAGAGAAGCTGCACCAGCAATCTGTTCTTTGCCACATTCATGGTGACAGGCACAACATTACACAGTCTATAACAATTAAAAGCAATATCCACTGAAAGTTCTGCACTGATTTGCTGACAGCCAAATTTAGGTCCCCAGGGTTCCCGATTCATACAGCAAACACTACTTACGTCATGGAGTTCCACGCAAAGCATTTACTCTTTTTTAACTAGAGTGGTATGTCTGAAACCAACCGTATTCAACAGAAGTTTCACACAAATCACACATCACCATGTTACAGCTCAAGAAACACATACAGCAAAACCAAAGGCTAACTATGACTAGGCTGGATTTTTCTTCAAGCTACCACATGTTCTTGAACACCTTTAATTGTGGAGCTGTTCTTCTAAGGACACTGTTCTTCTTTACGACTACAGCACACAAGTCAAGAAATAAAGCACCTACATTTATGCTTTGGCACCAGTTATTATAAACCACAGTCAGTCAGATTCTATAAGTTGCATATTAACAAATCTTAAGCATAAACACTGAAAAAAGTACCATTTTCAACCTATTCCAACAATATCATTAACATTTTTCTCAAAATAATTAAAATTTTAATTCAAACAAAAAGTTTTAGTATTATATTCAGGACTAAAACTCATTAATTCTACACAGGTGACAATATCCACCTTAGTTAAGACATAGAGCTGCCTACCAGTTAAAAAGGTTAGAATCAAAGCTCCTTATATCTATTTTTGATTTATTAAATTGGCTCACTACTTGGGCAAATCACTTAATCACCCTCTGTTTCTCAATATAGTCAGTAAACAACTATACGTGCCTTCTCATCGTTGCCTATGGAAGCTGCATTCATTCAAAATTCTCTTCTTAGGAAAGAAATCTATTCACAGGCAACAGTTCATATCAGACCCTTTTTGTACATTTGTTTTGTTGAACAGTAGATGAATCAGTTCTGTATTTTTTGCCTCGGCACTATATTCATTCAACTTTCACCTTTTTTAGCTTACAGAACAAGTGCTCAGCAGATATTCTCTCTACATATATATATTCAGGATGCTTTTTTTTTTTTTTTTACCTTCAAGCCTTCTGCTGGGAGTCTGTAGCCAAATCTAGCAGGTAGATCATCAAAGGTCTGAGTTCCATTTTCAAGGTTATACTAAGAGAAATAAATTTTAAAGAAAATTCAGGTTTGCAACAAGAGAGAAATAGATAACAAGTGTAAACTGAAATAAACAACACTGCATATTTTTAGATTAAAATATTTATCAGATGTAGGACCTCTTGTGACGACGTCAATGAAATCACAAAATTGCTTCTTCCACTTGTCGTCCACTCACATGGCAACACCATTCTTTTCTTATCTAGTTGTCAAAACCATAAAGTAACAGATCTTTTGTTAAATTATCTGTTCATTAAATATTTCTTTCTACTGTTTGCAATTCAAATACCATCATATTTGCAGAAGAGAAACTATAAACCACCCAAACCACCAAAAATCTGAAGAGCTGGGGTTTTGGGTGTGGTGTGTTCTTGCTCTGCATGGGGAAGAACAGCTTTTAACAGGTGGTTTATTGTAGGCAAAGAACAGTCTCCATACGTTATCCCTCTGAATTCCCTGCTATCTATCTAGGTTAGTAGTTGAAAACTACCTCTACAGTTTTGTTTTATACTAACTATAAGCTTTCATTTCAAAACAGAGAAATACTATAAAGACCTTAAACCTGTGGAAGCTTTGTTTCCCCTTCCCTTGTTCATCTTCTGTAGCTCTACCAAGTGATATGCCTAACCAATGCAGAAGCCATGCAATAAAAAGTGCAAGTTGTACGTACGCTAAAACCTTTTTCGTTAGAAGTAAAAAAGTTAGTTTTCTGCAGAAGTTGTGAGCTGTACAGTAATTGACTTGAATGCACATCAGTTGGTAAGTTTTATCAAATAGTCCAGTGACTCAGAAGTAGTTGTCTACTCATTGTGTCATGCCGTTGTCACACAGAACAGCCAAGTAAGGACTGTTTATTTCAGAGGGACAGCGCCTAACAGCCAGACTAGGAGGGGGAACTCCAACTGCAGTTCAAAGACAAACACTACCATCATTTATCTCAACTCTTTCAAAGGAGCTTCCTTCCCACAGACTTTATTACAATTGAGGGGAAAAAGGTAGGAACGGAGCTAAATTTGAAGGAGGCATTTTTGTTCTGTGCGCTCCAATCAATCTCCTAATCTCCCACCCTATGACTGCAAAGCCCAGCTCTAGGCCAGCACCCTGCTCTCCTCCATCCTCACTACTCACACACCTTCCCCCTTTCAGAACATCCTTCCTGAGCTCATGCTACTGTAAGCTTTCCACTTAGCAAGCCCCAGCTTAAACTAGGGGTCAGACAGAAACCTATTTATTTTTATCCCTTATTTTAAAAATAAACAATTGTGCTTCATATACACCTAACTACTTCATACAAACAATCATTCACTTGAGCCTGCAACTATGTGAGAACACAAAAGCATAAAAACACAACTAAATCAGTAGGGAAAAGAAGAATTTCTTTCATTGGTGAACCCAAAACTTCAGCTGGAATTCTGCTCCCCAAACAGGCAATCATTAAACCAGGAAATCTCTCAAGACTAAGCTATCTGTATGCCTTCCACTCCACGTGACACAACGCACAAACATTCCCTCTTCTAAGGACCTCTGCAGCATTCCACCCGCTGTAAGTGTCCAGTTCATCTCTTCATTTCCTACTTCAGAGATATTCTCAGAATAGATCTGTAACTTCCAAATATCCAAGAATAAGAGACACTTCATTTTTCGATTGAATTAGTTTAGAATACTGCACATAGAAACTAAATAGAAGAAATTAAACTTCCAACATGCCTTTTTTTCCTTTTTTGTTAGTTGGTGGGGATTTTTGTTTTGTTTTTAAAGTATCTTGTCTGAGGGAGGAAGTAGCAAGAATGAAAATTAAAAGGTTTTTATGAAAAGAGGAATCACAGGCTTGGTGACAGAGGAAAGGGAAGGGCAATCAGATTTACAGTAGAAATTTCACAACAGAATGGTGATGTCAGTTGTATAATAATTATCTGCATTGTTCCTTGAAATTTTTATCTACAAAAAATAGAATAGTAACAACCTGAAGATCCAAGTAACAACTCAGTATTCATCAACCCCATATTATCACAAACTTTAAAGTATTTTCAACATTTAGCTTCAAGGATTTTTCACTGTTCTCCTAAATTAGGTGATATGATAACAACTTCCCCAGCTATCACTGTAACGAGCAGAAAATATAGAGACCACAGTACTTAGGTTTAATTATTTCAGTGGCTAAAGCTCTATCCTACAAAGACACCTAAAACTTCCTCCATAAAACTACATGATATATAAAACTGGTAATAAATAGCGCAGCAACAACTTTTAACACTGACCCTATGTTCATTATTCTGTTTATTAGCCTGATCATTCTACACACCCCAAAAATACTATTCTTAACAATAGCATAGATTGTCAGCTATTTGAAAAATATATCTAGGTATAACATATACATAAAACTTTATTGCCAAGGCCTCCAGTGCACACATAAAGTATAATAGGTATAGAAGATTATTTTATTTGTTTATATACAGTTACCCTACAAAATAGTATCCATCACCAAAACTTAAATTGTCTAAACCAAAAAAACAAGAAATTCTTTTAACAGGGTTATAACATGCTATAGGGTGTCTGGTCAGATTGGAACTTTTTAAGTGACTAAGGGAATTAAGTGCTTTCACTGTCTTGGTATCTGAGCAGACATCATCTGTAAGCTCATTTGAAAACTTTTTTTTTTTTTAATTGAACTAAAGGCAATTCCATTCCAAGCAACCTGCTATAACATTTAATGTACTAACCAATTCATTAATATAACAGTTTAAAAGAAAATTCAATTTTATAGAGATTTCACCTATGTAGAAAAACATACTTACTGCTAAAATATCTGCTTCCACAGGTAAAAGATTCAGGAAAGCAAATAACTGAACAGTCAGAATAGTGTATATCTGAGTGGCAGACAACATCAGCATTCCTATTGACAACAGCATATTTTATTTAATACCTGCAACAAAAAACAACAACAAAAAAAGAGAGTCAAGGCATATAGCAAATATTTTCCTCTGTCATTTTACTGGGCTCTGTTGGTCAGTTAACACTTTCCTTCTAATAAGTATGCAAAAATGTTATTCTATGTTCCCTTTTGCAAAAGATGTAATCTTTAAATTATATGATTATTTTAGCAATAATAGTCCCTTTTGCTAAGAGCATGTAACCTCCATGGGCGGGTAGGCATGCATAAAACAAAAACTATAGTGGTAGCACTTCAGAAAGCTTTAGGCAACACCCAGCAGTGCAAGCAGTGTACAGGAGTGTACATTCAACATGGGATTAATCATCCTCAGACATTCTTAATTTTAATCTTCCCTTTTAGCATAAATCCAAATCAGCAAAATGCCTCATGTACCTGGCGTAATTCTACTAAAAGCATTTATTCTAAATACACACTTGCAAAACCAGTGCAATACCAACAGGTAACTAATAGAAACTAGACTTCAGTGAAATTCATAAATGCTCAAATGTGTCTTGTCTGGACAGCAGATTTTGTCTCCTTTAAAGTGAGCACATTTTTGAGACCTCTAAAAAAAGGAACACAAGTACTCTGTGAAGTATGCTTGCATGCATTTCACAAGCTCATGACATTAAAAGGAAGCTAGTTCTGCTTTGTTAATAAATTTTTATCAAAACCTTCAGCAAAAAGCAACAGCTTGTGTCTGGAAATAGAGGGGCATGTTTTCTAACAGAAACTGTTTTTTAAAACTGTTGATTTATCATTAACTAAAGCAAAAAAAAAAGTGAGGAGAGGGATTAGGAGGAAGGGAAACAAACATTTTTATATTTTTACTTTACAACACAGATTTTACTTAAAATGTATAAAAACCAAAAATTAAGGGCCTGCATGCCCTCCTTGTATGAGCAATGATACCTACACCCTCACTGAGGTCATTAAGAGTACCATGTTACCCTCAAATTAATCCTAACAAACAAAATAACCCAAAACACACCCCTCAACACTAAAAAAAAAAAAAACAACAACACAAAAAACCCCAAACAAACAAACATTTTCATGAACAGAACTTCGGACTCCCTCACCAATTTAACACTTCCATTAACTGGCAACAGATTTCACTCTGTAATCTCTCATATCAAAAACTGGCCAATTTTACAATCATATGTATCTTGAAATCACAAAATGTGCCCTATCAAATACAACACAATTGTTAAAGATGTCATATTTAAATTCTGAACATTTCAATTATTTTCAGCAGAGATGAAAGCCAGCACTTAAAATAATAATCCACAGTACTGCTCAGTTTAGAAACGAGTTACAGATTACTTTCCAGATGTCTCTTCCAAATAATTATTCTTCCGGCACCAGTAAGAGTCCCAATCCAGACAACAAACATGATGCATGTTGAAATGTCATTTCCATGACTGATAAAGGTTGTTCCTTAGGAGCACAGTATTTACCGAGTGTCTGTGAAAGACCAACTTCCTCCACACTTACAAGGCCCTCAGATTTATACTCTCACAATCCACAAACACACATGATCTGCAAAGTTCATGAAATGGCATGTTTAATGTCATAAGAAATGGTGTCTCTGCAAAGCTTTAGTCTAAAATGCTCAATACCGTGTGCCCACGGGCATCTGATCCAACGTGGGTCTCTCGGCTCACAACACAAACGCAGCGATTACATAACACGCACTCTTAGGAAGGTAAAAATTCTACTAGCTAAAGGACTACTTAGCTGGCAAAGGGGTAGAGACCTCCAGAGAGGAAAGATGTGGAGCTGGATAAGAACTCTGGCCCATCTATCTTCTCCCCCATCTCTGAGGAGCTACAATGAGGCCTCTGCCCTGTAGGATGTTCCCAAATACAGGATGTGTTACCGCCACACCTCCCTCCCACCCCTGTCCTCTCCCTCTATAAAAAAATTAAACCATGGGTTGTTTTCTCTACCTCTTTACTGACTTTAACACTTCAATCTATTTTCCCCACATGCCATACTCTATCAACTTCATTTTATTAAAACAGAACTCGGTATCAATGTACAATTTTGAAGTGCTAGTATAACATGTTCTGCATCAAGACTCCGTATGAGTGACAAAACCACAATCTATAGAAGCATATTATAACCCTTTAGAAGCACACTGACATTGGAGAGGTTTTCTAAATTTGCATTTTAAAAACATGCATTTAAACTATGTCTAGATCATTTAACAGCAGCAACTTCCATCTACAGAACCTGAGCGACAACACCTACGGTTGATGTCTGTGTGACGCTCCCACAATCTGACTGTACCTCCCAAGCACGGTGGGACAGCTACAAGCACAGGCGTAGAGGGGACCAACTCGTGGGATTCTGCATTATGACCCACCTGGACAACAGGCTCTTCCTCTGCTGGACATGGTTTTAAAAAAGAATGACAGAGAACTCTTTTACACAGAAAGTTTATTCCAAACAAAACTGAGTGAGGCAACACATTTCAGTGCTTAAACAAATAGCTTTTTGTTTTTCTTTGAAGATGACCATCCTAACAACAAACCCTCTTTAGAGCAAGGAACAGTAATGGGTAATTACCCTAACTCAGCCCCCACAATAGCCACTTACTACATCAGGGTAGGGTAAGAGAAGAGCGTACAGTCTAATCACCACTAACTCCCAGCTCGCTGGCCTCAGGAACAGCCCCACGCAACAGTGGCTGTCACTGTTAGTGAGAAGCAGCCAGGAGGAACCTCCTCCTGAGCTCTGGCTTCTAAATGCCTTTGGCTGAAAAAGCACAACCTAATGTCAAAGACCAGGACCTCTTTTCTCCACTAACAAGTTACATCTGGCAATTTCTTTCGTTGCTACAGTCATGATCCGGTCTTAAGACAGACAACGATGAGCCATCTACTGAGGAACTTCAGGTTCCTCTCAGGCTTAGCCAGAACATGATTACGTGCAAGCAATCTCCTAAGAACACAGAGGTACAAAATACCTTATTCTCCTTATAAAAACTCACACCTAAATGTGTGATCAAGCTAAAAAATCCAACATTCAAAATTCCAACACATTCAACAAAAGACATGGAATCCAGCATACCTACTTCTGCGTACAAAACAAGCAACAACTAAGTGCTACATTCAGCACAAAATCTAACCAATTCCTTGCTGAATTTTAAAGAATTGCTTGGTCCACAGATGGATGACTAAGTCTCTCAGTAAGAAATTACTTGAAATGACATAAAATTAAAATAGCAGTAACACAAAAAGCCAGTACGCTGGACTCAATATTGCTATAATAGTTAAAATAATTCAGGGACAAGTTTTAAAAGTAGATGGTATGTGCTCAATAATATCGTTATCAGAACATCTGATATTCTTCTGTTGGAGGAATTAAAAGTACTTAATTACATCATTCAAATTATTTGTATGATTATTGAAAACCTCCAAGTTGAGGCTTCTTATTTGAATGGTGCCATGTGGATTTGTTTTCACTTGACCACAGATATTTAATTCTGACAACTGTTGACTTAAGAAATCACAGCCAAGACAACTACTTTCTCTTTCAGAAGCAAACCTAAGAACTCCTCTCTTCCTGTCCCATCCTTTGTGGGTTTTTTAAGCAGAAAGCATTGTCCCATGATATGAGGTCCTCAACATTAATGAAAGCTAATACTGATGAGTCAGAGTTGATTTAAACTGACACTAACAAAGATAATTAAAATTCATTACTACTAATGGGAGTAAACAGCTGATATCATCAAAAACAGTTCTCATGATTCTGACTTGGTCATTCAGAGGTATGATGTTTTGTGAAACTTTCAACTGGTTAGCAGAATAGAAGTTACAGTCACAGGAACCTGTAATGAATTATGAAATACATGAATTTTTGTTTCTAAATTAAGATTTACCAGTTTCTCTCATCAGCCTGCCCTAACAATGAGGATGTCGGTGAAACCGGAAGGATAAAAAACATCTGTTCAAAAAATACAATCATTTTTACTGTGACAGAAGCAACAATACACTTGAAGCTATCACAGCATTTAACCAAAACAGTAAATTCAGCACACACCTTACAACACAGATAAAGTATTAAAATCATATTGAGCAAGGTTAGAAAATACCAGAATTAAAGCTGTCCTTGCAAAGAACATGTACGTACAAGTGCAGTCTTCTTTTCAAACAGCTCCATACGTGCAGATTCTTCTGGGCCCAAGAGCTATTGCCTCAAACGCAAGCAAAAGGCCTTACAATTCCTGAAACTCTGTGGCTCGTTTGTAGACTACCCTCTTAACTGAAGGAGGCAGCTTACAGCACACAAATATAGGCGTATGTAATTAAAGACTACACTGCAAACCACACAAAAGAAGTTAAACTTGACCCTGCATTAATCTTCAGCACTTTACACCTGATTTTCCAGTGTCTATAGACAAAGTTCTCCTTGAGTAACTTTGGGCGTTTAAAGAGTACTTTTTCTTCTCGCTCCGCATCCTAGAACTCACAAAACAGACTAAGCCTGAGGAGCTACATCCCTCCCCCACAGGACTGAACAGGATCCCCAGGTCAGAAGGGAGGAGGGGAAACCGTGGGGTGTGCAGTATCACGGCATCTCTGAGCAAGACAACCACGAAGTACATACGCTAACCTGGGATACATCAGAAGGTATTGCCCATGAAGAGAAGGCAGCAGGAGTACTGTTGTAAGTACAACAGAAAACACACTCCTGACTACATTTCGAAGAAAGAGGAGTGCAGAACATCCCTTCTCACTTGAAGACAAGGGCAGCTAAATAAGCTTGATACAAGAGTGACAATACACAGTAGATACATCTCTCTGCAGCATTGGACACTAAGAACCTGCCCACCTCTTAACACCTGAACGGTATTGCTTGTATTAAAAATAAGGAGTTATGAAACATGCAGTGTTTTTAACACCAATACACTGACTCCCAAACCAGAACAGGCAACATTCTTCTGAATACAGTCCCTGCATCCTGTCAAAAAAAAACCACTTTCATATTTGCCAAGGTCAACAAGACTCGTGAGCACGTTTAAGACAGATGTCATGAAGAAGTCATATGACTTGGTACACAGGTAAGAACATTCAGAGCTTCTGGCAACTATCCACAAACCAAGCTCCACAAAATACACACGAATATCAAATTTTCAGAAGTTTCTATCTCAATCAACTCAAACTGTATTTCACAGCAGAAGACAGCACAAAGCAACTCCTTGTCCACATGGTTATGCTCACGCTTCAACTTTCTCAAGAAAACAGCTCTTTCCTCTCCCGTTGGTGAAAAAAAACCCAAACTAATTCACATATCAATTCTATTTTAATGCTAATTAGGATTACAGTGCTTATAGCAATCACAAAAATTGTATGAACACACACAAACTTTGTCCTGCCACAAACTCAGTGACAACATTCTAAATATTTTGGTAAACTGTGCCGCGCATGCCAAAATTGCACAAGCAAAGGATAAGCAAAAGTTACACTGATAATATCAGTAATTTTTACATGTATCCCCAAAAGCCCCTGTGTCTCCGGCTTTTTGCACTTTGGTGTCATTGTATCGTTACTGCCCCAAATCTCCACCTAAGCTCTATCCACAGGACTGAAAACGGAAGCACGCAAAGAAAGTCGTTGTTCAAACCGGGTAAGGTGCAGGAGCTGCTCCTCTCAATTTGTTTTCATCTTCGGACTAGCAATTTGGTTGTCAGCCAGCCAGACTCCATGCTACTCATTATCTCCCAGGCATAACCGGTATGTCGGTGCAGGCAGCCTCAGAGGGACCGCACGCGAGGCAGCGCTGAGAAGCGCCTGAGCAAAGACTCAGCTTTACACCGGTCTGGAAGCGATGCCCGGAGAGGGCTGCAGCCGCCGCCGCCGCCCCCTCCGCGTCCCGTCCCTCCCCGCCGCCGAGGCGGATCCCCGCGCAGACCGCGGCGAGGCTCTGCGGGGAGGGGAAGCGCCAGCGACCGCCGGCAGCCCGGCACAGCGCGGCGGGGCCGGCCGACGCCCCGCCTGAGCCGCACGGACGGGCGGCCCCGCCTCACCGCTCCACGGGTGGAGGCGAATAAGCGCTGCGCAACGGAGCGGCGGGCCCGACGACGCCTTAACCGCCGCCAAGCCAGGACGCCCGGCGGCAGGGCAGAGGCCCGAGGGTCCCGGCGACCGCGCCCCCCCGCCCCGGCGGCCCTCACCTGCGGGCCCGGCGCAGGGCCCGGCGCGGGGAGCCGAGGGCCGCCCTAGGCCGACTCCATGGCGCTGCCCGCCCGCTCGGCGCCCACGGCGGAAGTCCCGCCCCGCCGCCGCGCGGCGAGAGGCGTCGGCCCGCGGCACACCATTGCTCGCCCGGGCTGTCACTCAGCCACCGGCGCGTGACGCGAGGCGGGCCTCGGCCGGCCAGTGGCGGCACGAAGCCCCTCAGGGGGCCCCGCCCACGGCGCGCGGGGAGGCACCGCCCTGCCGGCGCGAGGGAGGGGCGGGGTCGCCGCCTCAGCCGCGGCCGAGGCCTCAGGGCCGGGCTGGGGCTCGGGTTCAGGCTTAGTCGAGGCCTCAGGCTCAGGCTTAGGCTCGGGCTCAGCCAAGGCCTCAAACTCAGGCTCGGCCAAGGCCTCGAACTCGCTCAGGCTCAGGCTCGGCCGAGGCCACGGCCAAGGCCTGAGCAGGCGGTAGCAGTTCCTCGCGCGAGGGACAGCAGCATGGTCCCACCAAGGTACGTGAGGAGCCCGTAACAGAGACGAGCGCAGGTGCCAGGCTGCCCCCTCCTCACCTTTACCTCAGCTCGGAGCCCGCCAGCTCCTGTGGAAACTCATGCGTGGCCTCCACATTCAGCAGCTACCTCCCGGCGTGCATGAGGGCAGTGGGGGCTTGTGCCGGAGGGTGGTCAGAGGCCACACAGAAGCCGAGCAGTCTTCAAAACAGACACTGAATTCTACCAGTGTATGGCAGACGGGGGTTTTTGCCTCCACTAACTTTAGCCCATCTCTGTGTTAAAAAAAAATAAAACCAACCAGAGAAACACACTTGGGAAACGTAACCCAAGCACAAAAATTAAATAGGATGGGAGCAGAGTGGGGGAAAAAGGAAGGTAGTGAGGTGGGTGTTGGTCTCCTTTCCCCAGTAACAAGTGGATGAGAGGAAACATCCTCAAGTTGTGCCAGCAGAGGTTTAGATTGGATATTAGGAAAAACTTTTTCACCGAAAGGGTTGTCAAGCACAGGCTGTCCAGGGAAGTGGTGAGTCACCATCCTTGGAGGGATTTAAAAGACTCTTGGGCACTTGGTTTAGTGGTGGACTTGGCAGTGTTAGGTTTACACTTGCACTTGATGATCTTAAAGGTCTTTTCCAACCTAAACAATTCTGTGCTTCTGTGATAATTAGCGTACTTGCCATATTATGACAGTTACCACTTCTGTACTCTTCAGGGGTTGGCAATATCTCAGGAGAACAGTGAGCAAAGGTCCTTTTCCTTCAACGTGTAGTATGCTTTGCTTTAATAATATTTATGGAAAAAAGTCATGCAGCCTTCTTCTAAAGTTCACTTTTATACAGATTAGCGTCTGATTTAAGATTAGATTAGCTATAAGGAAGAAATTCTCCCCTGTGAGGGGGGTGAGGCCCTGGCACAGGCTGCCCAGAGCAGCTGTGGCTGCCCCCTCCCTGGGAGGGTTCAAGGCCAGGTTGGACGGGGCTTTGGGCAACCTGGGCTGGTGGGAGGTGGCCCTGCCCGGGGCAGGGGGTGGCACTGGATGGGCTTTGAGGTCCCTTCCCACCCAAAGTGTTCTATGGTTCTATGAGTAATATTTTCCCAAGATCAGGTAGATGTACCAAGTAGAGAATACAAAAATACAGTTTGTAGCTTGGAAATATTATGGCAGGACTGTCTGTGGAATGCACAGCTCAGATACGTAGGACTCAGCAAATAAAACTATTTAGATTAGTTGATTGGGAACTTCACTGCTTTGAGTGTGAACATGTGCTGGAAGGTCATGGTTGAAATCCAATAACTAGAAACAAAAGTCTGCAGTCCTAATATACCACTAAAAGCTGTTTTAATTTGTGAGAATGGCTAAGAAATTGCATTGCCTTCACGCTGATTCACAATTGCTACCTCTACTTTCTCCTTTAAGATTTTAAGAATTACTGTGAAGCTGTCCTCCAGAATCTCCAAAGAACAAATGCTGAAGTATTATGTTTAATCTCTCAGAATCTCTTATATCTGTGCTTGTAATATTGGCCTTGTTCCTGGAAAGCACTAGAACTAAGTAAGGAAAAGGTTGGGAATGATTCTGTAATTTATTTTCATATCTTTTCATAGCAGAAGGCCTTGAGATGTATTAATCATCACCATCACACTTCACAGGCTGGGTGAATGCTTAAAACACGGTGTGGTGGAGGGGGAATGGAAATAATGGACAAATCTACCAAGACAAGATTATTTTGGGTTGATAGCCTCTCACAGGAACCTCGTGGTGTTAAGGCAGGCCCCATTGTGCTGGCCTTGTGGGAACTTTTACCGTATCTATTTCCCAGCCATAAAATTGCAAAAATTTCCTGTAGATGTAGCTGTGGTAATTTATAAGTCTATAGATTGGAAATAAAGCTCTCCTGGAGCGTGCCTGTTGGCAGGTACAGCACTTCAGCCAGGTGTGAGGGACAGCTGGCAGGAGTGTTCGCCTGCCCCTCTCCTGGAGAAGCACAGCATCACATGAGGAGGACCCGGACTTCAGTCTGGTAACGAAACGGAGTAAAATATTTTCCCACCCAGGTTTTCCAAACACTCTTCTGTTGTGCAACAGCCCCTCAGAAGTTCTCCTTCTGTCCCAAGGGGGAAGGGCTGCGTGCGTGGCTGGGGGGTGACGGCTCCGGGTGACGCCAGCACCCCCCCAGTGGGACCTGCCCCAGCAGCTGGGCCAGCGTCGCACCGCGGCCCTCTGCCAGGCCCCGTGTTACGCGGGTTATTCTGCAAGATGGCCTCGAACTGCGTATTTAAGGTGGGATGGCGGCTTTTCGGGAAGCACGAGGAGCGCGGGCCGCGGCACGGCAGATGAGCGCTGGGCGCTCCGCGGGCGCCCGGCGGGGCGGGGCGGGGCTGGCTCCGCCCCCGCCCGCCCGGCCCCGCCCGCAGCGGCCCCGCGCAGGCGCGTGGCGGGGCCTTCCGGGGCGCGGCGGCCTCTTCCGGGGCGCGGCGGGGCGGCGCGGCCATGTTGCTGGTGCTGTCGGAGGCGCAGAAGGCGGCCCTGGGCGAGCTGCTGCCGCTCGGCACCGCAGGTCCGGCCGCCTCCCGGGGCCGGCGGGGGCCTCCCGGGGGCAGCGCGGCGGTTGGGGGGCCGGGGCGGGCCGCGGCGGGGCCGGCCGGGGCCTGCAGCGTGGTCGCTTTCTCTCGTTTCAGCCGTCGGCGAGCTGGGGCGGCTGGCGGTGGAGCTGCTGCGGCGGGGCGCGGCGCCGCGGGCCTGCGAGGCAGCCGCCAGTAAGAGCCGGGGTCGGGCCGGGGCATCCCGGGGAGCGGCGGGGCGGGGAGGGCGACGGCTCCGCAAAGGGTCCCCCGGGGACTGCGAGGGCGGGGCAGGGCCCTTCCCTGAAACGAAGCCGGCGACATGCTCCTTTCTACTGCCGTGCTCAGGCCGCCTGGTTCTAGGGCGTGAGCGCGCGGTTTTCCCTCTGTCCTGCTGTGAGAAATGGGTTTGGGTGTTTTGTTTTGAGTGCGGGATCAAACCGCCAGTTAGATCCGCTTGCGTTATTATTTGAACATCATGGAGCCCCCGTTTGGTTCCTGACGTTATTACTTGAACGTGTATCCACTGTTTGCCCCCTGACGTTATTTGAAGGGTGCACAACCATCTACTTTGTTTCTTTTCTATATATATTTTGTAAGCTGGCTTTGGAAAAATTTGCCGTTTTGTGTGCTTTTGCTGTGGCAGTTTAATAAGGAGGTAAAAGGTACTTTGTGCTTCCTTTAAAGGAAAACTGAACATAGGTGCTGAGGTTGTTCAGCATGGGGTGGAAGGACTAACGTATCTTCTTACAGAGAGCTCCAAGCTTATGGTAAGGATACCTTTGTGTGAGGAACTCGGGAATGCATTTAAGAGATGCTTGCTAAACACTTATAGCTCTGAAAATACTGATAGATGGGGAAAACCTAGTTCAAAATTCTGATTACATATTCTTTTAATTAAAAAAACCTCAGGTGTCTCTTACACTGTTCTCTTACTGAAACACTGCATCTGTGTGGGTGACTGAAATTTGTATTCAGTATCTGTAGCTAGAACCTGGCAACGTTTTAACAGCGCACAGCAAGAACATGCAGTAATTCAATCCATATAGGGAAGCATCCTTCAGGATTAAGTTCTGCCTGAACAACAGAATTTGAGGGAAGGTGGTGTGGTTCAGCTGCTGTACAGGCTGTGTGCTGTACTAACCCCCTGCCAGGTGTTCCCTGTGTTTGTCGGATGTGGTAGGCTTGAGAGCTAATCCAGCTCCTGACATCAAAAGTTTGGGTGGGTGTAAGCATGTATCAAAAGAATAATAGTTAGATAATTACTGTTTCCGTTGGAAAGAATTTCTACTATTTATGTAGTAGAATATTTGAACAATGAAGACGTGGAGAAGGGATACAGGCACAATTCCAGATCAAACTCAAGCAGGCATTGTTCTGAAGAGCAGGTGGGGAAGAGGTTGAAATACTGCAGAGGGCTCCCTGGAGGTAAGGTGGCTCGACTGACATAACTTGAGTTGTCATGGTAGAGTACAGCTGATCACGGGATGTGTTTGTGGGTGTGATGTTTACTGTTTGATAAATAAGTGCCTCCAGGGTGATGAACCAGGTGTCCCTGCCTCAGCATGGAGGTGCTGACCTGTGGGCATCAGCCTCAGGCTGCTCCGAGTCCCTCAGGGCCTCGTTCGCTGCTTCCCTGACATGCTGCTGGTGATGCAAACAGGCACTTCCTCGTGACGGAGCTCAGATGCTTTTTTTGTGCTGCATTTTGTTCTTTGATGTGAAGGCACTTAAAACCGGGTGATTTGTTTTATCCTGGCTGTAGAATTGTCGTCACACATTCCTGCAGGAGAGTAACTGCACTGTACCATATGGAATGTTTACTTACAGTTTTGTTTCACAACAAATAATGATTATGACACAATTCTCTTTTAAGGCCTGAATTGTTGTTTCTAGATTTCTGAGATAGACTTCCAAGATTCCATTCACATTCTGGGATTCCCAGATGAATTGAACAAGTTATTGCTCCAGCTGTACCTTGATAACAGGAAGGAGATCAGGCGCATTCTTAGTGAGCTGGCACCAAAGCTTCCCAGCTACCACAGTCTTGAATGGAGACTGGATGTGCAGGTAACCTCTGTTATGTGTTCAGTGTTTTGTATTTTACTTTACTCTTTTTTTTTTTTTTAACATTGTTGTGGTTTAAACCCAGCTGGCAGCCAAAAATTACACAGCTGCTTACTTGCCTGCCCCTTGCCCTGAGGATGGGGGATACAGTTGTAGCGGTAAAGGAAAGGAGACTTGTAGGTTGAGATAAAAACAATCTAATAATTGAAATAAAATAGTAATGATGATAATGACAGAAAATACCAACGAGTAACGCACAGTGCGATTGCTCACCGCTTGCCAAGCAGTGCACAGCCCGTTGCCAGCTAGTGATCCCAGAGAAGAGAAAATCCTGGAAAGAGAGCATGTGCTTCCCACCCCCCTCGTCTGCAAGTGAGTGTGACGTTACATGATATGGAACATTCCAGTGGCCACTCTGGGTCTGGGGCTCTGGCCATGCTCCCCACAGCTGCTTGTGCACCTGCACACGGGCAGGACACAGGGAGCTGGAGAGTGTCTTTGACTTCTCAGCAACAACTGAAACCATCAGTGTGTTATCAACATTCTTTTCATACCAAATCCCATACTGACTCCAAAACACAGCACTATTGCGGCTACTAAGAAGGAAAATTAGCTCTGTCCCAGCTGAAACCAGAACAAACATCATAAACAACTACTAAAAAATGAATTTATATTATTTCAAACTGATGAGGCAACAGTTTCTCATGTATTTCACACTGACATAATTTTGTTATGCACCAGAGGTGGCTAGTTAGGAGATGAACAGGGTATGTAATGATGCAGAGTTGTTGCTTTATGAAAGTGGAATTCATCGCTCTGTTGTTCTAAGAATGTTGCCATATACTAAATATACTCAGTCTTAATTATCACCTAATTTCCAGAAAAAAACTATGGAGGCATTGATTAAAGACAATTTGTATTGTCTAATGGTAAAACTAAGTAATAGATCGTGTATATCTTTAATGTGGATGAAAAGGGCTCTTAAACAGTGCTCCAGGCACAGCCTCCAACCCACCATGACCCATGAATGTGAAGTCAATGACCATCTCCTGTTCCCCTGTTCCCGCTTCACCCCAACTCCCCCCTGCAGCTGGCGCGTAGGAGCCTGAGGCAGCAGATTGAGCCTGCTGTGACTATAAAGCTGCACCTCAACCAGAATGAGGATCAGAGTGCCCGGGTGCTGCAGACCGACCCCTCCACCCTCCTTCACCTCATCCAGCAGCTGGAGCAGGCACTGGGGGAGATGAAAACCAACCACTGCCGGAGGATTGTGCGCAACATGAAGTAGCACTGGCTGGTGGCTTGCCTCTTCCGGAGTGGTTTGTGAAACACCTGATAACAGCGTTCACAAATGCATTCTGAGGGAAAATAAACATCTGGATCAGATGAAATGCTGTCCTGTGCCAGGATCCGGGGCCAGTAATAGTAGGCTGGGTGTCCTCTGGTGCGAAGTCCACGCACCAGCCCAATGAGAGACAGGTTTTGCTTTGCCTGCAAACATGCAAGTTCCGTGTGCTGTGCTGAGAATTTATGTAGCTCCAAATTAGTGTAGTTCTACTGGAAGAGCTTTTTCATGTTCAGTATTGTCCATGTTATATGAAGATGCACACTTTTCCCTTAGTTTTGCTTCTGTCTTGAAATTTTAAAGCCTATACTGGTGGCAGTGATACTTTACGGGAGTGTTTCTTACATCTAGATGTGTGCATGTGTAGTAGCATGTGTGGGACTGCTGTCCTCCTCCTCCCAAGGACTGGGACAGCTCAGAACCTGGGGGTTATGCCGCCCATCAACCCTTCCCTGACGACGGGGAGTACAGGAATGGCCCCATCTTAATGCAGCTGGCTGTGACCCCAGCCTCGTGCCTTCTGCCGGGAGCCGTTACCATAGCAAACCCAGCGGTCTAAGCGTAAGTTGGTGCCCTGCTTGTGTGTGAAGGTGAGCTGAAAAACTGCCAAATTAAAACTACAGGCCAGGAGGCAGATCAAGATCAGTGTTAACTTCTAAATCTGAACTTCATGTGATGCAGTGGTTTTTGTTCTCTGATTGGATAGCATGCTCATAAAGGAAAGGAGCCACGTATTGTAACAGAAATGATGCTTTTCCATATTTAAGAAAAATGTCTAACAAAGGTTACGCTAAAAGTTGCTTTTCAGTTGTATTCTAATGCAATATTTTGTAGCTTTTGTGACTGAGGTTCAAGCGTGTGAGCTGGCTCAGGCAGGACGCAGGAACACCCGCAAAGCCACCGATGAAACACAAACAGTAAATTTATTCTTGTTACCTTGTGCCCCGGGGGTCTCGGCAGCAGCACCCGGGCAGAGCGCGCAGGCGGGGACGCAGCTCTGCAGAGCTCGGCCCTGGCTGGCCAGAAAGGGGAGAGAAAAGGATCCCAAACCCGCTGCTCTCCCCCTCCACCAGGGATTTTCGTGGGTGAAGTTTTCCATGGCACTTTGATCCCTCCCCCAGCAGGGCCGGAATCTCAGGGATGTTCCACCAGGTGCCCCCGAGTCTCTCCCAGGCCGGCGTTATCTAAACGCGGAGGCTCTACTTGTCGAGCACACAAGGCCAAACAGCAATTAGTGTGATAGATGTGTTTATCGACACCCCAGCTGAGAGTCACTCGGGCGTGTTTATAATCCTCCTTGCCCATCTTCTGTTGTGTTCCCACAGATAGTTTTACTAATTAATGCTTCACTATCAGTAGTGAGAGTGCATCATAAAGCCCTTAAAGCATGTTGGAGAGGACAAATAGGCAAGAGAGAACCTTCATGTACAGATTCTGGCAATAACTGTATGTGTACTGGCATAGCAACACCATAAATTTTTCTACTAATTGGGTTCCTCCATTCCCAAATGCATTATTTTCTTACTGTTGAATTTTTGTACCTTTGAGAGGTCCTATTTCAAATAAAACCTGCATGGCAGAAGTGCTTTAATCAGTAACACTACCACATACTAAGAATACGGAGTTGCTTATTCTTAATTGCCTTACACAGTGTGGTGATGGTGTGAGATAAATAGGTAATGTGTTTTATTTGCCATCCATCTGTGGTGACCTTTTTCATAGAACTTCCTTCACATATAGTAATTAAATGTGATCAAACATTACTACTTGGGATTTCTGATCAGTATTTTGCTACGACTTTGGCCTGTGTTTTCAGGCAAAATACAGGAACAACCTGTTTGCAGGCCCGTGTTTTCTTTCCATTCCCTCTCCTCGCTGCAGCCCGAGTCTAGAACTCATAGCAGCAAAGTAGAAGTTCAGATACAAGTCCTGGAAGTTTTTTGTGTCTCCTCTCACTATCACCCTGTGGATCTGAACATATTTACCTTGCTGCCCCTTAAATTTTTTTAAAAAGAAAACTAGCTGCCCTCGTGGTAGACGCTGGCGGTTTAGATGTGTGGTGTCATGAAGGGGGCCTCTCCTCAGCGATTGTCAGCAGAACAGACAGTTCAGAGTGCGTTTTGTGAGTGCAGGGTGCCAGCAGGAAGCTCCCTATTCCCTTTTTTTGAAACTTATTGCAGTAGCATGCAAGTAAAACTATGCCACTGAATGGTCTTGTTTCCTCTAACAAGAAGTGACCTGAGCTGAGGATGGTCAAGGTTAAATTGTGAAGCTGGTGAAATTCAGAGAAACCCAAACTCTGACAGCGACCTGTGAGCAGACCCTGCGAGGCGGGAGGCAGGTCCCTCAGCGCGTTGGTGCTGAGCTGAGCCCTCCTCTGCATGTGCTGGGGAGCAGCCCCAGCCTGCGGGGCTCTGGCTCCCTCAGGGGAGGCAGCCTGGCCTCTGGGGGCGCGGGGCTGGCTGCGACAATCGCATCCAACCGTGTGAAAGCGCTGGAGCCGGAGCTGGGTGCTCGTGGCACTGCTGTTTGCGGGGCCCCTGGTGCTGAGAGTGAAACAGCATCTACTGCGCTGACCCACAGGTAGTGGTTAATCACCCGCTTGGGGATCGGGTTTGTCAGGTCTCATGTAACCTCTGTGCCAAATTGAAGGTGACCAGTAAAGCTGTATTTAATAGAACTTGTTTCATGAATTTGCAGTTGCTTTATAGGAACGCTTGAACAAGACATGGAGAGCACAAACCATTATTCACAAAATGTTTTTAAAAAACAAAACCGAACACTGCTACTTTTAACCCATTTTATTTTTAATAGGCTCTGGTGTCTAGCCACTAAAAGCAAACTTAAAAATTCAAGGCCATTTCTCTACTATATTTCTGCAAGTCTGGAGAACTGATTGTTCACTTTATAACAGAAAAAAGTGACTTTCAACTTGCCTCTTAAAAAGTTAAGCTTTTTTTTCAAAGTGATTAATCAAATTTGGTTTGTAGGCAGTGCAGCATTTTAACCTTTAAGCAATTTACTGTCGTCAAATTCTGAATAATTTCTGAGGAAGTTCAGTGTACTCGTTCATCTGTAGAAATCTACTGAGCACAGAACACGATCTGTTACCCTCAGGGTAGATCTTCTCTCTTTTTCTAGCAGATTAGCTTAGTTTTGCAGAATTGCCCTTCCTCTGTATCTCCAGTAACTTGGTTTTATGAGGTAACCAACTCCTGAATGGCTTCCTAGCACCTTTTTGATCAGCAGCTGAATTCGGGCCAACTTTGTGCCCGTGCAGAGCCCAAGTGCACAAAACAACTGAAAATCCAGCTAGTTTAAGTGTAAACTATATTCTTAAAAGCAGAGTTAGGCTCAGCCCTTAGCTATGCGCTTCTCAACAGATTGGTGTTGTGGTTTATTTTTTCCTGGTCCAAACAGCAGAGGGCAGAAAGTTTGTTGTTTATAATCTCCAAAGGAGAAGTTTCACTCTACAATCAGTGTTTCTCTTCTGATAAGAATTGTTCATAGTCTCAAGACAGCTTGGAATGTATTTCACCATATATTTTCCAATTTTGAGATCAATTTTAAACTGAAAACAATAAAGCTTCCAGTTTTGAACCACTGTAAAACATTGTTTCTTGAATCTGCTAATTAAATTGGTAAGCCACTTTGCAAAGAACATAACCCAATTCTTAAAACTTGGGATGGTGTAAGTTGTTTGGTATAAAATGTTTAGATTCTTTTAAGCACTGAGCAAACTCAAGAGCTTTTCTCCCTCCTGTTTTTCTTTTTAGATCCTTTTGAATGAACTCTGCATGATCACTGTCCCTTTTGTAAAATCTATTGTTTCTGACCCAATTTTTAAGCAATTCCTCATCTCTGAAGCCTATTTACACTGTTCTGTGAGCTTTATTTTCTTGTATTTCTGCTTGTCCCTGCCACACTTCACTACCTTAAAGGCTTGCAAGAGACTTTTAAATACTTTTTCACCTTTTAACTGTCTGATTAATCAGATGTTCCTTGAAAACTGTTTTCATTTAAACAACTATGGAGTTAGTTTAGATATACACATACATTAATAAAATCAGTATCTGAACTTTGGGTTAGGCTCACAGTTATCATTTAACAGAAAACTCACTGAACTAAGATTTTTGTCTTCACATTGTATTTTGGATTGAACATTAAGTGTATTAGACCTGTTTTAAGTTTCATGCTGTTTATGAAATGTGTCCATGTATGGACTCGAAGGTATGAATTGTGATTGTTTCAGTTCCAGTTTTTGTAAGAATGCCCGTTTCCTATGCCGTGACTTTGTAATATTAACAATAGATGGTGTGTAGGAGAGGAAGTCTGAGATTAGGAACAACCTGGCAAAGCTCCAGCAGTAAAGCTCTGCTTGTTTCTTACCTAAATAAAGGGAAGGAAGTCTCCTGTCACTCTGCTTGGCTCTGTGGTCAGGGTCAGGTACATTACAGCACCATCTCTTTTTTTTAAACATTCTTGCTTTGTTTTCAAGATAAGCATAAACTGTGGCAGTTGGATTACTGCAGTTGTATCTTGAAATCTGAAATTTCCCTCACCTATCAGGTTATCTGCATCAGTAGAAAACACTGTTGTTTCATTTAGGGTTCTGGGTTTTGATTTATTTGCAGTGTGGCAAGGTTTAACATGACTGGTAGTCCTGCTGAAGATGCAGTAGAGAGCAGACTGCCTTTACATGCCTAAGAAGTGCAGTTTTTACTGTGATTGAGTAAGCCAAAACATCTAGCTAACATTTTTTTTTCCCCTTCGTCTTGCTGAGCAGACCTGGGGACTCTGACCATTGCAGAGCTGCTGGCGTGCGCCCAGCGCCACAGTACGAAACGCCTCCTTCCTGGGGCTCCAAAGCCAGTCTGGTTCCTCTCCCTGCTTTTACGGTAACGTTTGTGTGACAGAATTTTAAGATACGTTTTAGGAATTACCATGATCATCAGCTTTTATGACTTGCTTGTTGTAGAGTCGTGACACGGCGCTCTGATTGCGGAAGGACGGGCAGTCCGTCGGTCCATGCGGCTGTGAGGGGAACACCCCTCGGGATAGCTGCAGCCCGACTCCCCCAAAGCACAGACCATACTCGGCCTGACACAAGCCCAGCGACCAAATAGGCTGCAAAACGCAATAAATATTTTTCCCCTTCACTAAATATGTAAGAGCCTTCTACTGATCTTACTCTTTTCCCTTCCCTATCTGTTGCTCTGCCAAAGGGGTATTTTTTTGGCAAAAGGAAAACTTTAGATTAAAACTGAGCATCACTCTGTGGAATCTGCTACTCCACAGTGTGCTGGCACGTATGAGAGCGTTCAGAGTAGCGTTCCTACTGCTCCGAACGGACACTTCAAACCTCAGAACTGTGGGAGTCGGAAAGCTCCTGGGCCAAGCCCTTCACGCCTTCCGAGTTCATAGATCCGCCAGAAGATAACAGAAATTTCTGTCCTGTTAGGTTTGCCTTCAGCAGAAGCCCAAAGTAAGCCCTAATTTTAGATAAATCCCTGAGTTGGTACTTACACTATTACTGAGACAAAACCTGTCGGAAACACTTTTGTTCTGAATTTCAGGAATCAGTAACTTAACATGGGTGGCCTTTGAAATCACCAGTGTTTATGTTTTCTGCATCCAAATGTATCTTCTTACTTCCAGATGAAGAATTCACGTTTCCCAAATACTTTTGTTCTTGCTGAGGATTGCAGGTTTGGCTTTTGCTGACAGAGTCAAGGCCTGAGGTGGGAGGTGTGACTGCAGGGGGCTGGTCTGCTGAGGCGGGAGCTGCAGGAACCAGCCCCTGTGGGATTCCACTGAGCAGGCCTGGGATGGCTGCGAGCAGCTGGAACCGTTGAGGTACATCTGGAGTGCCACAGGCAGTGCTTCGGGAACCAAGAGTTCAAGCCCCAGCAGAGATACCCTGGGATCTTTTGAGGAACCTTGTTTCATAAAAAAGATGAGACTGTCATCTGTCTTGATTTTGTGATGATTAGGGGTTGTGGCACTTTTAAAAAATACTTTCTTCAGTGATTTTGGCTTTTTGACATGATGTGAATATTGAGGGAATCATCCGCGTCTAGTTTAGGGATGTGGAAGCTCGCATCCCAAAGCAGTCTAGCATACAGTCTCGTGGTGGATGCAGTCAATAATTCTCAAGAAGGCAAAGATACCAGTCAACAAAGCCCCTGAACAGGATGCATACCTTTTGAGTACTTCTACGTAGGTTATTTTTAGCAGGCAAAGTTTTCTGTTTCATCCTTTTTGAGTAAGTTCTGTAATCACACCTTTTAATTTTTTAATACTTTGCTGCACCAGGTCCAGTATTTCAGATCTTCCTCATGAAAATCATTAAACCAAAACAAGAAGGAAAGCAATACTATGTCTTCCACTCTTCCCAGGTATCAGGATTAGAAAAAAAGTGTGTGTCTTTCTCTCTGTCAGGCTACAGCTTCACCTCATGGTGTCTTAGCTGATGGATGGAGACACATTTGCCTGTTTCTGTCCCCTTGGTCCATGTGCTGGCACCCACTCTCAGGCCCTTCCTGGTGCATTTAAACAAAAAGGGACATGGAAGAGGAGAAGTACTTCAGCTCTGCTGGCTGCTTTTGCTGTCAGCAGTGTGCTCGAGGGCAGGGCCACAGCTTAAATGATTGGGTTTAGATTGGTCAAGTGCCTTGAACAACAACCTGCCTCTCATCCCGGCTCCTTCTCACACAGCGGTTAAAAGTTGGCATTGAGGATGACTTCAGGCCAAAAGCAAACATACAATGCACACGGGGACTGCTGGTCATGAGCCCTCCTTGTACTCGCTCAGGGAAACGGAGGATCCTGCCAGTCAGAAGCACACAGAACGAGTCGCACGGGTCTTGTCTCCTGCAGAGGGGAACGGTGAAACCCACAGCACTGAGCTGCAAGTATGACCAACAGCCCCTTCAAGATGTGTTAACAAATATATGACTGCCCTTTTATTTATATATATATAATATATACATACATCCCCCCCTTACCAAGGGTGAGATCTGGTGTGTTTTACACTAATAGCAGTAGCAGGATGTTGGTAATTAGGCTCTGTTTCAAATTGCCCTGCTTGAGCAAATCATGGCCTCAGTATTGCACACAGGAAATGCAAACTGGAAGACTCTCCCAAAATATCAAATCTGATTGTAATTAAACTGTTCGGTTTCCTGGCAAAATCTACATCAGAAAACCTTTCCATGTACATGCAGTTTTTATTAACAAAAAAAGAAACCTTTATCTTACTGTATCTTTCTGCAAGCTAAATCAGTTATGCTAGAAAAAGTACTTTTTGTGCTGGTACAATCCCTAGCACTGTTCTGTGCTACCCAAGTGCTAAAGTTGCAGAGCTACTCCAGAGTATTTTTTACTCTGTAGCTACTCCAGTGTGTCTTAGGCTCGTTAGCTGGGTAATTGCTCTGGTATTGTCAGCAGTGTTCATGCAGGGAGCCAGACTGATGTAACTATTCCAGAACAACTCTTGCCAATAAGATCATACTATATTAAGCAATTTCTTTTTTCCTTTTTGCAATTTTGGACTTTGATTCTGAAGCACTAGAGCAGATCAAGTCCCAGTTTATTTTACATGACTATTTTAGGACTTATGTATCCTGCAGATTTTGGCCAAAAATCATCTTCCAAATCTGTCTTGAGTAACTGAAAGTCTTGAAGACTGGCTGTTCTGTCCTTTAAACATTACCACCATTTCCACGAATGTGAACTTGTTTCCTAATTCACTGATGTGCAGAGTCAGCTGCATCAGGAAACCTCATTCCCATCAGCAGTTTGGGCTCCCGAGACGACCGACGCCGGTGTCCCCGTGGGCTCGGTCCCACGGCCCCCCTAGCGGGGGCACCCCGAGCCCCGTGAAGAACCTGCCACGAGCAGCCGTAGCGTGGCCACTCCTGACACGGCTCCAGGCGTCCGCAGGACACTCGCCTCCTCCCGGGCCCTGCTGCCAGCCGGGGGGGAGCGTGGCCAGCGCTGCCGGTCTGTCCCGTGCAGCTGGCTTCGCTCCAAGGGAAGAGCCTCTGAGGCACAAACAACGGTGCAGGTTTTTGGTTGCTGCAGCTGGATTTGAAATGAACGTCTGAGCACTCATCTACTGTAGACGTTCACAGAGCTTTCTTGCCAGTAAAATTACATCAGCTTATAAAACAACATGAACTAAGCTGACAGAAGTTCTTTTTTTTTTGCTAGCAGACTGTGTCCACATCAGAGGTTTTGCTGGCCTGGGTGGTGTGCTGACACAGCTATTCTGGTGAAACTTTGTAATACACACCCCGTCTTTGTATTGAATAAACCCTGTCACAGCTGGCTCCAGAGGACAGTCTTGGCGTGAGTTCTGAGGTGCCAACCAAAGTCTAAAAACCATCAGCCACCTGAGAAACAAACAGCTGTGGAATGCACACAGATAAAAACCAGTCTTAAGCATTGACCCCTTTGTTAAAAAGCACAATACATTCAGTGAAGTATACCTTTCCAGAAGTTCTTGAAAATTAGGTTAGTAAAGAACTATCGGGAAGAGCCTCATATAAAAAGTCTATCAAACAATATCCAGTGGCCACAAGTGCTAATACAAATTAACTTGTGTGACAAACAGTGTTTTTTGAAGTGTAAATGCATGTGATGCACATGTATATCTTTGTATGGTGAAACTTCATGCAACATGTTTACCCTTTCATCGTATTCTTTGTTCTCCATTATTTATTTTGGAGGAACAGAAGCTTTCTTTTTATATATGGCTCTTCTTCACAGAAGTATATGAAAGCAACGAGCCGTAGTTAACGACAGCTTGAAGTCTCCTTGCACAGTGCCCGCCCAGAGAGCAGGAGCCATGAACGCTCCTCCTTGTCTGCACTGTGCAGTTGTTACTCGCTTCCCAGAAACCACGAGACTCTTCCAGGGAATCCCCAAGGTTTTATTCCCAAGGTGTTAGATGCTCGTTATCTAGGGGCACATTTGGAAGTGCATTTATTTCTTCTGATCTGTTTGCTTGGCTTTCCACTGAAATATAAATTGAATTTGCTGCTAGAAAATGTGTGATAAATAGGGTATACTCAAAGTACTGTATGTTTATAAATCCTTCAGTTGAACAAAAAAATCTGTACTATTCAAAAACGTTTGAACAGCACATGAAATTGAGGTAAAATAATGTAATTGTCTTATTTTTTCTAATCTGTGATCTTGTAATTAGAAGAAAGAAGTAATGATAAGGTGGCTTTCTAGGTCACATTTGTGGTTTGTTTCCTTTATCACTTAGTCCAATCCCACAGAGATGGAAGTGTCATTGTCTTCCATGGATTTGAACACACTGAACCATTTTCTATAAAAGCTGGTGGTCATATCCTATTTTGTATCCAAAGAAGGAAGTTACTATCTTCTAAACAAAGAATAACAACAACAGTACTATCAGAATTTCTTCTTCCAGTTTTACTCGCTTCTAGATTAGTGGGGAAAGATGCTTTAGCCTACACCAGGTGGTACAATAGCAGCTAATTGTATTATTCGGTAAAAGTGCAGCTGAAATAGTGTCATCTTGCTGAAGATGACAGTTGTAGCTGCAGTAAATACCACTTACCTTTAGAAGAGATGTGCATATTCTTATGCGTGAGATGCCACGTGGCAGTGGTCTGACTGATGCAGAGGAGATGTCACCATGCAGGAGCTCACCTGAGCCTTGCCCTGAAGAGGCACGTCACCTGGGAAGGAAGGACGTAGGTGCACTTTTACTCAGGGGTATAGAGGCCTGGAGGAAGCAAAAAAGCCCTTGTAAAGGCTGCATGGAAAATCACTCCAGTTCATTATCTGTACAATAACTACATACACACACACGCATGCACAATCAGCTCGTAGCCAAAGGTTTTAAACAAGGAAATTGCAGGAAAAAGAAGATCTGTGGTATCTGTCTAACGCTGGAGCAGGTGCCGTCATTAGCTCAGCTGCCTGAGGTAGTAAAACCGCTGGCAAGTGATCCGGTAAGGAAGCAGCAGAAGAATGGTACAAAAGATAGCATGGAAAATTCTTAGGGAAGGGAAGCATAAACAAGTCTCAGGAGCACTGGGTTTCCTGACCAGAAGTACAGCAGATGTGGAAAAAAAAAAACCAAACCCACAAACCAAGGAGGAGATCTGCCTAGCCAATGGAAACATGAACAGGAAATGTAAGGAAAAATAAATGACAGGGAATATTTGTTAAAGCAAGGAAATCAGGAAATGCACAAGCAAGATCTGTTCCATAGAGCCAGCTGATTCTAATCCTGCGTCCATGTACAGGCTTAAGCTGTGAATCTCAGAATCTGCATCACCAGTATTAAATGTAAGACTGACCAAGGGTCAAACATTGTTCAAGAGTCAGGTCCAAGTTCTAAGCTGGAGAAGACAAATGAAGTTCAGACTAGTTCATGCTTCTCAAGATAAAAGGTCAGAGCAAGAAATAAGTAAATTCAGAAAAAAATTACTTACCTAAGACACTTCTAATGTAGATTCTGATTACTGAGGGTGTATTCTTATCCATCAGCATAGCCGGGAGTCTGTCTATAAGGCAGAACTGAAAAGAAGAAATGTGTTACTGAAATAGTTGTGTGTTCGTGGAGCCAACGTGTGGTATCTGTATGTGTGTAGTTACGAAAACACTGTATGCTTCCTGTTGTAGAAAACATTGAAGTTGGAACGTGAACACTATTCTTTACAGATGCAGCTACTGAATTTAAGCAAATTCTGGTCACATCACCATTCAGAAGTTGTTCCAAGTGCACCAAAAAATGAGACAAGATTCAAAAATATCGTATTTACTTTACAGAGGCCTCAGGAATGCATTCTGCTGACAGCTCCAGCTCCTAGCACACACTAAACAGAGAAGTGACTGAGAACGGGCGCTCAGGACAGATCCACGAGGTTTCAGAGCCATATCTGAAATACCACCCGTGGATAGTGAGTTGAGGGGATTTACACCGCAGCTCTGCACTGAACCTGCCCGCAAAGGGCTAAACCTGACCTAACCTATCACAAAGGTGTCGTAGCCCATGTCATTGTGAACACTTCCCTCTCTTCCCATCACCACGGCATCGCTCATGCTGTGAAGCTTGTACGTGAACTAATTTAAGCATCATTTTCCTCCCAGAAATTAGTGTCACCCACGAGCTTCCTAAATAAAGGCTTGAAAGCAAAGCTCAGTAGGTGACAGAAATTCAGATGCACCAGGAGAGAAAACGCTCCACAGCAGTGCTCGGAGCTGCCCTGCGCGACGGCGGGGGCGGCCGGGCCGGGGGCGGCCGGCACGACCCCCGGGGCTGCTGGGCCCCCCCCAGGGCGGGCAGGGCCCCGCTAACTTCGCGCGGGACGGGGGCAGCGGCGGCCCGAGCGGCGGGGCGGGCGGGATGCGAGGGCAGACCCCGGCCTCGGGGGCTCTGAGGGGCGGCCCGGGGGCTGAGGAGAGGCCCGGGAGGTCTGAGGGGCCCGGCCCCGGCGGGCTCCGAGGGGAGGCCCGGGAGGTCTCAGGGGCCCGGCCCCGGCGGGCTCCGAGGGGAGGCCCGGGAGGTCTCAGGGGCCCGGCCCCGGCGGGCTCTGAGGGCCGCCCCGAACACCCGCCCCCGTCCCAGCGCGGCCCCTCACTCCCAGAGTTTCCGCGGCAGTTGCATAACTGCGGGCGGGCCGGGGGCCGGGCCCCGGGGGGGCGGGAGGGAGGGGCCTGCGCTGCCCTCGTCCCGCCGCGGCCCGGCCCCGGCCCGGGGGAGGGCGCCGCGCTGCCCGGGGGCTGACCCGCCCGCCCCTCCGCCGGCCGCCCGGGACACCGACGCTGGTGGCGGGGGAGCAGCGGCAGCTCCCCGCGCCGCCCGCCCGGCTCCCAAGGGCGCGTCCTCGGCCTGCAGCGGGGCCGGGACGCCCGCGGCGGGCTGGGGGGTGTGTGGAAGATGAACCCCGCGGCGCCGCCGCCGGGGCAGCAGGTGATCCACGTCACGCAGGACCTGGACACGGAGCTGGAGGCGCTCTTCAACGCCGTGATGAACCCCAAGCCCAGCTCCTGGCGGAAGAAGGTCCTGCCCGAGTCCTTCTTCAGGGAGCCGGACTCGGGCTCGCACTCGCGGCAGTCGAGCACGGACTCGGGCGGGCCCCCCCCGCCGCGGCCGCCGCCGCCCGCCGCCGCGCAGCACGCGCGCTCGCACTCGTCGCCCGCCTCGCTGGCGGGGTCGCCCGGGCCGCAGCACGCGCACCTCCGGCAGCGCTCCTACGACGGGACGGACGAGCCGCCGCTGCCGCCCGGCTGGGAGATGGCGCTGACGCACGCGGGGCAGCGCTACTTCCTCAAGTGAGTGCGGCGGGGGCGGCGGGGCCGGCGCCGTGAGGGGGCAGCGGGGCGCGGGACTCCCGCGGGACAGCGCCGGGGTGGGGGGGGAGCGCCCGGGGGGGGCAGCGCCGTGAGGCGGCGAGGGGCTCCCGGCGCGGGGGGCACCAGGAGTTCCCAAGCCCGAGGCGGGCGCGCGGGGCGAGCTCCGTCCCGCCGCGGCGGCGGGAAGAGGCGGGGGGTGGCGGGGAGCGTCCCCAGGGCCGGGGGAGAGCCCTGCCCGCCAGCCCCGACCCTCGCGCTCCCCGAACCGGTTTGCTAAAGATCGGTTTAACGGCGGCTGCTGAGGGAGTTTTCCAGAAGGCGGGAACTGGCCGGTGCGGGGCCCTGACCCGCCGGAGCCCGGACCGGGGCGGGCTCCCCCCGCGGAACCGCCGCGCTGGGGGGTGGGGGTGCGTTTGTACCGTCCGTACGTTCGGGGGCGCGGGGGGGGCGGCGGGGTGTGAGGAGCGCGGCAGGAACCGCCGGCCCCCGCTGGCAGAGGGTCCCGCCCGGCTGGCGCCCGCAGCCGGACCCGCGGCCCGCCTGCAGGCCGGGCAGGGGGGGGCTGTGACCCGGGGGGGCCCCTCTTCGTGGGGCCGCAGGGTCATCGCAAATGCAGCGTACAGTGTTAACCCCGTTAATACGCAGTGGCGAAGTGTTTGCTAATGAAATAAAAGACTGGCTGGTGACGCATCTGCCTGGGGACGCTGAGGGGGCTACATGGCCAGGGCCGCCGGAGCCCCTTCGCTGCTCCGCAGAGCAGTGTCCCGAGTCCACATCCAGCCCCGTGCCCGCCTGCGCTCAGCCGTGGTGAACGGCCTGCGACAGTGCGGGGGGGGCTCGGGAAAGAGGGAGACTGCTTACTGCTTAGAACAACGAATAAACGCATAATTTACATGATTCTGCAATGATTTCTTTGCCTTGTGGCTTTGGAATCCGCAGAAGGTTACAGGAGAGCCCAGTCTTCGCATTACTCTGCACAGTTTGGATTTTTGCCTCTTGTCATACCCTGAGTTTCTAGCAAAGCATGAAAATATGTTTAATTTCTTTCCACCATTCTGTATGTTACTGTATGGGGTTTATAATACTGGGTGGACATGGACCGGGGTCCAGATCAGGAGTGTTTTATTAACCTGGTCTGTCACCTGAATGAGATCTTTCTGTGCTGCACTCTGCATGTACCTTCCTCAACAGAACGGGACAGAGAAGCAGCCGCTGACTGACAGGAGCATGGCAATAGATCATTCGTAAATAAGTATTTTCTCTAAATTCATGCTAGGGCTTGGCTAGTGAGTGTTTTCAGATACCTCTGGCTGAAAATTACATAACGCAGTCTTTGGCTGCTGTTTGGTTTGTGACTGATAGCAAGATGAGCTCATATGGTTTCACCTTCCTGTCACACGTTTTTGACACAGAGACCAAGTTTTCCGGGCTGATGGGTTCTTGTAGCTTAGGCTAAAAATGCAAGTCCCGTGTTAAAAAAGAAGCTGGATAAAACTCCAGAGTGTCTTTCAATTTTTTCCTAAGTCCTGTCAACAATAACATTCCAATTAACAACATCCTTTTTTTGTATAAAGTAAAATTTTCATTGTGTAGGTAATGTTACCTAGGTTAATCTTTGTTTGCTTCCCCGATTTTATTTATTCAACAGAGCTTTTCTCACTTGTATAAAAATCAATTGGAATAATGTATTTATGCCTGTAATGTATTTCTTTATACCTCAGTGATTTTGGGAGCAATAGCTATTAAATAATCACACATTAATTATAATATTTTGCAAATGGTGTAATGTTTTTCAGGTGAAAGTAGAATTTTCTGCAGAAATTTAACACCGTTAATGAAGTGGCATTTAAAACTGTGCAATAATACATAGATTTTAATCAGATGATGTGCTTGAAAATCTCTTAACTCGAAACAGGCATACAGGGTTACATTTCCCTGTGTTCAAGGGCTGCCTGTCAAAAAAATTGCCATTTCTTTCCAGCTTAATGATAAAGATTTGTTTGTAGTCATCAGCAAAAGAAAATTGAGTAGGAAAACAAGAGCAAGTAGCCAAATTAGGCCCTGTTAAGGCCTTTATCATCTGTTGAAGTTTAGGATGTGTTTTGTTGTATTTAAACCTATTTTCACAAACTGTTGGAGTAAACCAGCGATGGGACTTTGAGTGAACAGTGAGCTAACCTTGTTGACCGGGAACCAGCTATAACTTGAAGCGATCGCACTCCTGCATGTCAGTTCCTGCAGAAATTTTCTGGCTGTGACTGGAAGAAACATAAGTAGCCTGGGGACCACTCCACCCTGTAATTAAATACCAAACCACAGGAGTGGGGGATGGAAAACAGGCTAATGAGCACACACTTAGAGCAATGTTATCTGAAGCATTTTTCTGCGTGTGCATGTGTGGAAAAAAATTTAAGTGTGATTTATTTCTGATAAAAAGGGTTTCTGGAAAGACAGGCAAGCTGCCTTGCGTAGCTCTCGTGTCGGTAAGTGGGAATATCAGTTGCCTATCGATCCACACGCTGAGCTGTGTACACATATTCTCTAAAAAGAATTTTTCAAGTATTACGTTCCACTGATTTGTTTTTAGGTGGTACAGCCTCATATTTTAAATGAAGACTAAGGTTTTAATGTTTTCTCAGTGCGTGTACAGTGCTTCTTGGTCAAACTCTGATTTCATTCCAGAAGGGAAACAGAATAGAGAGAACTCGCCGTTTATGCTGAACAGATTGGTGGGACTGTTGCTGCTGTTGTCTTTATTGCAGTGATTTTTTTGCAATGCTACAGCGAGCATTTGTCATACCAGGACAAAAACTACAAAACAAGTAATATTAAGACAGTTGCAGTGCTCAAATGATTTCCGAATACAGCCTTCCCCTGAAAGCCATCTGTGTTAATTCTGCAGAGATTTTCATTATTTTGTATTGCGGTTGTGGTGGTGCTGTACAGTATTCCTAACAGAGGTGCTTTTCTGCCTCAGGAATGCAGTTACACAACTAGAAATGGGGGAGGAGATGGACATTGCCCGAGACAGTTGCTCTGTTAAATCCTGATAAAAACACAGAAAGCACACCTTTGTAGGACTCTTCTGCAGTATAGTTCCACAGTTGTGACCACAGTTGCCCTGCCAGGTGGGGCTCTCTTTGGTTCTCGTAGGCAAAAGGTGCGAGGGAAGGGGCCATGTGCCCTCGCTGGTTTTGGTGTTGTGCGTTAGAAAGAGGCATTTACAAACGCATGCGGCTTTTGGAGCATTTAATCCACACAGGGAGGGGTTTGGTTTGTTCTGCATCCCCAGTGGCTATTCATGTGGGACTTAGTGCCTGCACTCCTCCCTTGCCAGCATCCCTTTATTAAAAATAAGTTCCAGTGTGCCAGCTGGTGTCGATGTATTGCTGCTGGTGCCTCCTCTGGAGTGAATGCATGTATCTACGATGTCAGCGAGTTCCTGGCAGGCAGGAAAGCTGTGGTACAAAACCAAGGTTTAATAGATGGAAATTCAACTATAGCTCACCTTAGTAACTCCCTTTAGAGATGCTTGGAAGTTCTGGGATTGGAATATACAGGTTGAAACTAAATTTGCAAGCTGCGACTGACAGCGTAAGAGGTCTCTCTGATGGCTGCTTTGACTGGAGTCTGGAGTTCAAATGCTGTTTGGGTGATGATGGTATGAATCCAGAGAACTTCCTTAACTTCTGTGCAAATGAGAATTGGGTTTTACCTTCCGGGGATCATGATGATGTGTGGAGTAATTTCAGTTTCTTGATTCTGAGATTCGGCCAGATCTCATTTTAGCAAAACTTGGGTGATGGGGCTTTGTCTGAGGACCACTGAAGTGATCAGATAGGAGGGAGGGTCCGCACATGAACTCCTCAGACATATGCAGTTAGGCTGTTTAATTCCTACAAATGAAAACGGGAAATACAAAAAATAATTTTAGGATTAGAAATAAATTGTTATATTCCCTTGATTTAATGATTTCTGGTACTATGTGCAAGCAAGAAAAACAATGGAATTTCAAAGTTGACTCTCAAAACAGAGTTATTTTAGTTCTCCAGTTAGTTTGTTGCAAATATTAGGCCTCGATAGGATTTTTGCCCAAATAAGGGGCAATTGCCCAATAAGAGGACAATAAGAATTTCAGAAATGGACCTTAGACGTTGTTCAGGAATAGCTGTTTTATTTCAGCACAAAATATTGTCTAAATTTCTGATGAGAGTTACATAGATAAATTTGAATATGCTCCCAAAATTAGCTGTGTAAATTTTAAAGTACAGTAGAAACAATAGAATCAGTAATCACAAGAGTATTTAATACATTTTATTAAAGAACTGTTGATATTTGCAGTTGGTTTTGGGACATACTAATCAAAGCCATAGACACCAGTCCATATTCTTGCTGTTACGCACTTAGTGGGCTGTCCTGCTTCATTAGTGTACCTATGACTCCAGCCAGAACTTGCATTTCAGTCATCACAGCTTTAAAAGTTTCTCAATTTAATATGTATGTACAGAACACGACTGTATTTTAGATACATCTGTGTGAGTTTAATTACTGTACTTGGCAAATTATTAAATAATGAACACTGAGAAACTATAACTGTACTTATTTCATAACAATCTCCATACAGACTTAAAATATTTTTGTAATATTACATGAAGGAAATGGTGTTTCCTGGTAGTTTTTAGGTATCTTTTTGATTTATAATAATGTTTTCTTATTGATATGTGCCACTAAATAGTGAGTAAGTTCTCATGATTGTATTCAGCTTGACATAAACATGTAACTTGATAGGAATGTTCGGGCAGAGCAAACAGTGTTTGTGTTATCACTTGAAAACCCGCACTAATTTTTTTGTTTGTTTTGAAGATGTTTGTTAATTTTATATTTTAGACGTCTGTTTTACCAGTGCATTTAAGCATTATGTGTACTGCCTGAGAACATTCTGTAAGATTAGCCTTTAAATACAGCAGTACCAGCATGGAATTTTCCAATTTATTTATTTATTTTAATTTCTTTTGTTGACTTGAAAGGCTTAATAGGTTAACTTCCATGTTCAGTGCTGCATTAGTAGTGAATTGAACTAAAACCAGACCCGCAGTGATCTCCACAGGAAAAAAAAGTCTGTAGTAATTTAGTTTCATTGTGTTTCTGTCAATGCAAAGGGGTGTATGGAAGTAAAATACTGAGAAAGAAAGGGCAATTAAAATGATATGCAAAAGGAATGGACAGTGAATGTGGTCAGCTTGTTATGGGCAGAGTGCAGGTTGATGGGTTTCGCTGCTGTAGGTTACAAAGCTGATAGTGACACAGGTGTAATTAGTTCTTTCTCTTACAGTGAATTGCCTGGCTTAACTATTTCATGGGTTAAAATTTGCATTTTGCATAATCCTTGAAGTTCAGTCACTTTCAGTCGAGTGCGCCTGTTAATGTATTTTTCAGGAGAAGTAGGGCAGAAGCATTATTTTTTTTCTGATGGTCAAGCCAAAATTCACATTTTGTCTAAAAAGGTTTTTGTCTATATTTGTTTTGTCTATATTTTAACTCAGTAAGGACTTAAAATCATGTCTGCAACTTTAAATATAGGCTGCATCATCGTTCACAGCAGAATGGAGCTTATGCAGTGCTGAGTGCTTTGAATTTTCACTGGCTTTTTACTGAATTTGGTGAACTGAATGTCCATCCGTTTAACAGGAGGTTTCATGTGATCCTGTGGTGAAATTTTTAATTAAAGAGCTGGTCTCGGGATATATATGTGCCATACATGTTAGATTGATTCTTTGTTGTAATTTTTCTGTAGTTTACATTTTAATAATTGTTAGACTATAATCATTATTTACCCAAATTATATTTTTTTAATACAAGAGTGAAGAGTAAGTTTATGTGTTCATTTGCTGACAGTAGTTTGCAAATAACATCTTCAGATTCATTTCCACAGGATGGTTTGGGTGGGAAGGGACCTCAAAGCCCCTCCAGTGCCACCCCCTGCCCCGGGCAGGGCCACCTTCCACCAGCCCGGGTTGCCCAAAGCCCCGTCCAACCTGGCCTTGAACCCTTCCAGGGAGGGGGCAGCCACAGCTGCTCTGGGCAGCCTGTGCCAGGGCCTCAGAACTTCCTGCTTTCAAAGGAGATGGTGAATGAGCAGGTGGCCTGGTCGTTCATGGAAAGAGCTTTGTAATTTATTACACAGATTTTTGAAAATCAGAATGTTGGAAATATTTTTAATATTCTAATGGACAATATTTTGGTTCATGAGTTTAAAATTTTGGGTTTGGATTAACACACTTTATTTAGAGGTAACTGCATTTGTTGCCAGAGGCACATGCATGTGTCAAGCATGCAGGTTTAGTTACAACAACAGTGGCCTTATAGCAGAATTCCAGTGATACACGAAAAACTACTTCTGGGGTCTCTGGAAGGTCCCGTTCAGAGCGGGGTCACATCTCACTGACTGTCGGGTCTCTCCTTTAGATCTTGACTGGAGAGAGCTGGTGAAAAGAGCAGAATGTGGTGGTTTAAGTTCTGTATCGCAGACCAGCTGTGCAGATCTGCTGCAGCCAGAGCCCTGGGTCGTGTGTGTTGGCGCTGGTTGTAAACAGGCTATTTAACACAGCCTGCTTTGAGTTCTGACAGCCACATCTGTCCGGCTTAAGCTTACAATTCACAGTGAAGTGAAAAAAAGTTACTCATATGGTTAACTTTGTGGAAATGAAAAGTTTTTCTTCCCATTGACAATTATGAATATTTTGAGTAGATTACTTTAAAATCAGACTGATTTCACTGGAGAAAATTTTGACCTGGATAGACAGATAACTTATTTTGATATAAAGCATAGCTAAGAAGAAAAGTTAAGCTAATTTATATGTTGATGTTGGAGTCCCTCTTAAAAAAAGCCCAAACAAGGATCCATGAGCTACTTTTTTTTCCTCAGAATTTGGTAGTAGGAACGGCTAACTAGATGAAAGCTAATAATTATTCGTTTTCTGGTCCAATACAGTGTCTTTCTGTTATCAATGGGCTGTTTTGTCAGAATCTAAAATGATGTCAGCTGTGGTGCTTAATGAAATTTGGTGGTTAATATGGTGCTTAAAATGTGGTGCTTAGTAAAATCCAAGGATGGAAGCAGAACTGGTATAAAATTGCTTTGAGGACACGTTCAATTTAAGGATGTGATCCAGTTCCCCCCCTTGGCGGGTTTCCTGAGTCTGACTTAGCTGTAAGGTGTCAGTGGTGAAAGCTTTAAGGAAGACTACGCTGCCCCTAGAAGTGTTATCAAAAAAGGTTTCCTTTGAGGAAATACATAAGAAACTTACTGTAAAGGGCTGTCTAGACACAAAAGTTGCTCTAAATTTAGGTGTATGCACTTCTAAATGATTTAGGGAAATTGGTAACAGCCCTGCTGTACACCCTGATGTGTGGATATAAAATTGGATATATTGGACTGATGCACACTTTTCAGCTAATAAATGAATAACGTGCATGCAGAGAATTGCACTGTTTTAATAAAATTTGTCTTAATCCTTTAGTCTTAGTGTTAAACCCAAAGTCCAGGTGTATTTGTGTGTTAAAGGATGACAACTGTCATGCATCCATCTCAAGATATGAGCTGAAAATACAGTTGCTTTATGCATTAATCATTAGAAAATAATGTCAATTAGCATATTTTAAGAAAGATGTGTATAGAATAGATACAGGTGTTAAGAATGCTACCATGAAAAAGTTTTTCTGGAACCATCTGAAAGGGTATTGGCTTCACTGATGGTTTGGGTTGCTCAGAGAAAGAAAAATGAGCAGTAGGTTTATTTTTCTAATTTTTGTGAGCTGCTATAGTCAACATCTAGAAGATGGTCTGCTTGACCGTCCTTCCTCCGTGATTGGTAGGCAGATGACAGCTTGCAGAGCCATCTGCTGCTGCAGGTGATGAGTGTGTCTGACTTCAGACAGGTCTGACAGCGTAGAGCCTGTAAAGTCTAGTCCTTTCCAGCTTTTTACTGTTCCCTCCTTCAGATCACGTTGGAATTGGTGGTGGTTGGGCTTTGACTTGTTTCCTGTTTGGATGCTTTGGATGAAGTTGAAAATTGGTATTACCCATAATTCAGTCTCTTTGATTAAGGAGGTTATTACAGGACAAGAGCTTCTTTGTAACAGCGTCTTTAGTGCTGTGGGGCCTGGCGTGACTAGCAGATACAAATTGTATGGAAGCAATTAAATCCAAAGGAAATGTCATGTGGGCTGAATTTCAACATACAGACTTGTGGCATTTCCACCCTTCATTTTAGGGAGGGGGGGGTGGTGGTGGTGGTGGTGGTGTGTGTGTGCGTGATGTGGGGTGGAGGTGAGGTTGTTTTAGTATGGGGATTTTTTTACATTGATTAAATCCAAGTCCAGACCTAGCGTGAGTGCTGATGCCTGTGACTGCTGTATGAACTCTCCAAGAATGCAAAACTTGGGAACGTTGCACTGTACCTATGACTGTGTTTAAGGCAGATGTGGCTGAAGCTACAGTGAAGAAGAGACAGACGCAGACTTGCCTAGAGAACTGAACAGAATGCATTGTGTTGGAACTGAGATAATTGCTTGTGGTGTCCCCACGAATGACTACAGGATAGGGGAGGTGTGGAAGAGGAGTCAGCTGCTGCGTTTCCTCATGGCTGGTAGCGTGCTATCGGCACTTACAGCCTGAGCACAGCAACAGCAGAGCTGCAAGACCAGACACAGCTTTTCCTCCAGGAACTTGTCTGTCTGCCCATCCCCTTCGCAATATCTGCTGGCCCCTCACTGTTTTTTGGTCAGAGTGCTCCTTTTTGTTCATTGGGTATTGATCTGTCCCTAATCCTTTTTGGGGACAGTCTTTTCAGGTTTGTGAATAGGAGGATGCTTGCATGGTATGTTTGAATTGTTCCCCGTGCCACAAGTAATTCTTTTCCCTACCTGAGATCAATTTTTACAGTCTATCTACTGGTGGTGTTTGTATTAAACGTTCTACATTACTATTTTTCAATGATTGATTGGTGAACAATGGTGTAACCATCACAAAATGAATAGTCTTCTGTCAAGAAATTCTGAAAAGTTGTATTAAAGTGTATTGTGTGTCTGAAATCAAAAACTGTATTTGAACTGTGAGATTTCTGTTTATGTGAGATTCTTAAAGGCCAGTAGCCGTCTTAAAATTGGTGTGGTGTGGTTTGTTTTTTTTAAGTTCTCAAAACTTCTTGACATGTTTTCTTAGGCTTCACCTTCACTGTGAAGCCCTATATACAGCAGCATCAGAGAAGGAAGTAGGAGTCACTGGGAAGCTGACCTACGCTGAAGGAAACAGCAACCCGGTTCCTGTTGTGCTGCAGAGGGTGACTCTTAGGAAATCACGTAATCTCTCTGTGCCTTCGCTTCTGGTGTGTGAAAGTAGAAGAATATCTTCTCAATAGCATGTTAAAGGTTGAGGCGCAAGCACCAAACCCAGAAGTATCTGTGGTGGTACTGATATGCAGGGCATGTGCAGTAAGAACTCGTTGGCGTCTGTCCTTGCCCATGAAAAATTTCCGTTTATTGAAGTAGATAGCGTACAGTAATAAACACTAAGTTTTTGCTCAGTGGAAGCTGTTTCTTACGATGTAAGCTTGTTTTGCAGTGTTACCATTCTAAGCTGACACAAAGTTTGTGTTTCCATCGAACAGCTCAGACTTTAACCACCAGAATATCCTGGTGCAGTCACTGGTGATTCTTGACCATTCTACCAGCAGCAGGAGTTCAGAATCCCTGAAGAGGGCTGCGGGTTGCCTCTAACGGCCCTCTCTGCGGGCTTGTGTACAGAAACTGCCGTTGGTACAAACGACAGCGACATCCTAGACAGGTTGGGAGGTAGAACTGAATTTTTCATAGAAGCAGACTTCACAGTGTCAGGGGAAGGCACCCTGCCCAACTGGAGTTTGTTTGGTTTACAGACCATATTTTCAGAGGTCTCTTTACATGATAAATTGTTTGGAGGATGTGGGTTTGGAGTCTCCTTTTTCGAAAAGGAAGAAAGAAAAAGATCGAAACCAAACTGTTCTGTGTCAGTTGTTTGCCCGAGCAGCATTGTACACATTAAGGTGGAAATGCCAATGTTGTTTTCAGAATTTTCTCAAAACATGGTATTTTCAAAAGCTTTAGGATTAAAAGTAATTGCCATTTGAGAAAGGTTTTGTGTTGTCTGCTGAGTTGGACAGCTTGGACAAAAGTAGCTTTTCTAATCTTAATATCCAGCCTGCCTGGTGTCTGTTGGAGCCACGGATGTGGATACGCATCCGTGCAGCCTCTCGCCGGTGTCTCGGTTCACCTGGGCTGGATATCTGGGGACTCAAACAAGCAGGCTGTGCACAGGGAGTGAGCACAGCCTGCACTGTGTGGTCATCCTGTACAGCTCTGGGGGGAATCTAGGAAAAGGTCAACATTTTTGAGCTTACAAGAGCAGAATTTAGTGTGGGAGTTCTTCACAAAAGGGTTTTTTATTTCACATTTGGTTTTGACACTACATTTTCCGAGTCATGTTTGTCATTTCACTCATTCTACTGTATGTGTTTAAACAGAAATGTAAGTGCTTTTGCTTTGAGAGGTTAGGAAAAAATATTTTTTTGCAAATGTATATGGCTTAATTGCATAGGCACATGTCAAAAATGAGGATTTGATGTGAAGTTAATGTGGGAATTGCAGACCACATTTTAATGTTGAATAAATATGTGTGTATATGCTATCTACAGCTCCTCTAACTGACACAGCAGCCTTGCTAGCAGGAGTGGTTTAGTGATGCCAGTGATACCTACCTTCCCTCCGTAGTGCAGAGGATATACCTGGTATAATTTTTTGACAGCTGTTCCTTTAGTGAAGGCTTTTGCAGTCACGGGATAATCTTTTCACAGATGCTGCCATCACTGTCTCTCAGCTCTGACATCACCCAAACGGTAGATTATAATTTTAGACAAAACTCATTTTTATTAGAGGTGGCAGAGGGTTCTGCTTCCTTATTCATGTTTTATTTTTGGCATTTTGAATTTTATGCACTACTGAAAGACTTTATGGCATTGGAGAACTGATGAAGTCATGCCACTGCAAGAGAGTGGACAGTGTGAATAACTAGAATAAAAGATTTGTAGTAAGACTGTTTACAACTTACTGAAAGTGGAACACTAAATGATTGATGTTTAAGAGAAATTAAGGTTTTGCTAAAGATTCAGCACTGAGCATAGTCAGTAAAAGTGCCTATGTTGTAAAAGATTTTGTCAAAGCTGGGAAAGATCCTGGTTTGAGTTTTGTGATATTCCCGGGATTAAAAAAGATCCTTTTAAAATTCAGCGAAACTTGAAAGCAGAAGAATGTTGAACCAGTCATCATATTAAAAAGAGAGTGGCACAATTCCAATTAAAAAAAAAAAAGCATCTACTTATGAAAATTTCTGGAGCTACTGATTTCATATGATTTTTACTTTGGTTATGTTCAATTTACATTTCTTTAATTTTTTAAATATGATTTGTCTAAGTTCCCTCTGCAAATAGACAATATAAAAAGATGAGTTTCAAAGTTATTCTGACAGCCTTGTAAAGGCCTCTGTAGGTTGTGGATGTGATCAGCTGTAGTGGAGCCTCAGCTGAAGGTCACCCAGCCAGAATTCTCTCTGTTTTTCCACCTTTGGGAACACTTGATGTCTTGCTCTTGTAACAGAGCAGTTTGCCTCTGAGTTGGTAGCCACCGACTGTGATTGCATTTTGGTCCCCTGCCCAAGTAGAGAGAAGGTGACAGGAAAGTCAGGAATGCCCCCAGAGAATCTGCACTCCTAGCTGGGCCTGCTGGCCCCTAACCGAAGGCCAGGGGGATCCGGGGTGGGAGGTGCCCCGCAGCGCGCTTTGTGCGTGGCTTTGTCGTGCTGGCAGGAAATTTGTTTTGCAATCTGTGGAGTCTTCGGTCTGTGTAAATGGTGTATCAATTTTGCAGATCGTGTGAAAATTTGTCTCCATTAGCTACAGAGGATTAATAAGAGTTTTCTTATCCGTTTTTAATAGTCCAAATATTGTTTCAAGCTTTTATTTACATTCACTATCTGATATTGCCAATATTCCTCATTTATGCAGACGAGGCTCCCAAAATCACTAGATGGTTTTCTAAGTTTAGATTGTTGATAATGATCTGAGAGGTGTCAAGCTCTCCATATCTTCTGTAGGCAACAGTTTGTTTTAAACGCTTAACACTTACCAAGATGAGACCAAAGCTTACTTTTCAAGGTTTTTCCACTTGGAATTTCTATTTTTAGTACTGAAAGTAATGATTATTTCTTCCTGTAAACAGCTGAAGTAAGGGGATCAGTGTACTGGTGTGTTCAGTATCTCTCACAGCGTGGAGACCTCTTAGCTAGGACTTTCACCAGATGTGCCTGGCTTTTGTTGTTAATTAAAATAACCCTGTTGACATGATGAATAAGCTGATTTTGTTCACTGATGACTCCATTTATCTCACTCAGCCACAGCGTATTATTAGATCAACAATGATTAGAGTGTAGAGGTTTTTTCCCCCGGATTCTATCTTGTTATGAGAAAAAAACCTGTTCTGTATGCTGTAATAGTTCTTGCCTCAAAATTTGACTTTTACGGGGCTTCTTGTTCCTCAAGTTTCCAGTGGATCTTTTTGTAGAGATGGAACACATAAACACAAGTATGCAAGTAACAAATGTATGGCTGCTTCTTTGGAGTATCTCTCTTTGTGAGAACAGCATTCTTATTTTAGGATATGCAAAGTACTCAATACGATGGCACCGTTATAATTAAGGTAGTTCTTTTAGGCTACTGAAAAGGGACTTTAAAAAAATGCTTGATCTTTTTCCTAAATTTATTAAAGAAGTAAATAGCATGTTAAGATGCACACCGCTGGAAAACATGCTGTAATTGATTGTGCCTGTTTCTGCTTTAAACAGAACAAGTGATTTTCAACTTCTTACGAACATAGGATAAAGTGTAAAGAAAGAATAAAAATAGAAAGAAAAGGAGCTAAAGTATGTGTAGAAGTTTTAGATTTTCAGATTCCAGAGCAAATACCAGTCTAGCGCTGATAGAAGTAGTGTGTGGAGCGTGGACCTCTGCCAGCGACATCTTGAAGCAGGCGTAGAGGAATGTCGAGGGGTTTGTAGCTGACCACGGGCTTGGAGCGCAAGAGACCCTGGGCATGCACCTGCAGGTTTTGGTAGGGGCCACTCATCAGGCTGCCTCGGGGGGAAGAAAACGCCAAAATTCTCAGAATACAGGCAGCTGTATTACTTTAAGGAAAACTAATAACAAGCAGAATGCCTCAGTAGCTAGTTAGTCTGAATAACCTGACTTGCTGGCCCCAAGGTTAAGGGTCCCCCTTGTGACCACGTACACGTCCTTCCCATTCAAACTCCGTAACTCTTGTAAAATTACTGAACTGTGAGGGCGTTTTACTTCAGATTTCTCCGACTTACAACTGCTTTTGAAACACAAATAATGAAAATGAAAAAGGCATGTAAATACTAAATTTTTAAAACTAACACAGCATCATCAGAAATTCAGACATACAGCTGCATGTTCTCCTTTTGATTTTTGCAGGGGGGGGGCGTGGGGGGGAGGGGAGCGTCCACCAGGCACTGAAGGCAGTGCTAGGACAAAAGGAGGTTTAAAGCTGAGTTTAATGAGGTGGAAAGTATCATCCAAGTTCAGGTGAGGAGCTGGGGCCTTTATAGGTTGCCCCCCCTCCCCAAGTTTAGACCAAAAGTTTGCCAAAATGTTGAGAGTTTTGATGCAAGCAACTTAAAAGAGAGTTTTGTCAGCTTTGTTTGTTTGTACAATACTAAAAACCCTCGTGTTCTTCAGACTTGATTGTTACTTAAAGTTTTGCAAAAACTTTTTTACCCTGGGACTACTTTATGTAGGTTTTAGTTTACAGGGACTATTTTGTAGAAGCACAGGATGTACTAGAAATCTAGTCCAGTCCCCTTCTGTTGGAGACAACTCCTTCATATAATCCACTTTACATTTCTTAAAAGCTTCTTAAATTTTTTTTTGACCCTGCTCTTCCTGTTAACACACTTGCAGAAACTTCCCTGATAGGCACAAATTTTGGTTTAATATCCTGCATTTTTACAGAGTGTAATGAATGTTGTTATGTGTTTATGATGAGGATATTACAATAGGAATATAAATTTGTAGACTTCTGTATCTGTCTACTGTAATTCAGTGTACAGTAACTTCACAAATAACTTTGCCATTCTAGTCCATAAATTGTAAAGAAGAGGACAGCCCTTGGTGTTAACCATGCCAATACTCACCCAAATCTATGGAGAAACATTATTTTAAGCAGTCATCTGCAGTGACTGAACGATTCACGTTATTATGTTTATGTTCTGTCCATGGCAGGTCTGCTCTGGGGACAGAGGGATGATCTAACTTTGATTCCTCACATTCTGTTTGATGATATCCACAGCTAGACCTACCATCTCTTGTGAGTTATTCGGCAGAACCAGACTTGCCGTGACGTTCCACTGCCAAACGCTGGGCTGATGTTTCCTGCTGCCGCAGCAGGTCACTATTCTGTGTTGAGCCTGGAAATGTTGGAACAGTCTGTGGCACCAGAAGTGGTTTCAGGTGCTGTACGTGCCAGAAAGCAACTCTTGCACGATCTGGCGCTGTGCTGGATAAAAGGAGTAATCCTATTCGTGTCTGATGGTCTTCTTTCTGCAAAACGCCTCAGATTTAAGAGACCCACTAGATTATCATATCACAACTCTTGTGTTGATTTTCTTGCCAAATAATTGCCAAAACTTAGGCATTGTAACTGATTCCAACATTTGGTGTAGTATATTTATAGTCAGATACTTCTCAAAACACCCATTAAAATTTGAGATTTTGACAAGTTGGTTTTTTAGCAGTTACCACAGATCTTTCTTGTAACAGAGCAGTACATTTAAAGATGAAAGAGAAGCATAAGCTTGAACATAAAACAGATGGGGGTGCAATTAAAACGCAAGAACACTGGCAGTTTCCATTTTGTGCTATTTTTCCTGTATATACAGACATACATTTGCATTTATTTGAGTAGTTTTGGGGTGCTGTCTGGTTTGCTTTACTAAAAGCAAGCCTTTTGCTGAGGATATTGTGTCCTGAACATTTCCTTTTCTGTCAGGATGGCCTCTACTAGAACAATATTTTCAGAAGTCTTTTTTTATCTTGGAGAAACAAATGTCTGATTCATTTTTCTAGAAAAAACAGGAAGCTGGAAAGAAGACAGACTAAAAAACAAACGCATGCTATTGCTTACAATTTAATTTCTAAAGGTGTAAGGCAAACTGGAAGTAACTCTGTTAGATGCTGAAGGGATATTACAGTTTTACTGTTTTCCTCACGGTATCTGAACCTCACGCGAAGAACAATTTAAGATGAGCTTGTTAAAAAACAAAACCAAAAAGCCCCTACCCATACAAACCCCTCAGATTAAAGCAGCCTCAGCACAGCAGCGTGTATTTTGAAAGCATCCAGCCTGTGCACCTTTGTGAGCTGCGTTCTCTGTCGCAGTGTGCAGTGCTGCTGTGGTGCTATGGCGGTGCAAGTTCTGACTGTAACCAGGTGCTTTTCAAAGCAAGAGAAAACCCCAAATGGGGAAATTTGAGATGAGAGTTCTTTCTGGCCTGTATGAGGCTGAGGTTTTTTGAAATGGTATTACATCATTAATGGATAAAATGTACCAGTTGATTTTAGTAGACTGAAGAAACCCTGCATATTAGTAATCAACGTTACTAAGCATGGCTCTTTTTGCTGTAAAGTGATTAATCCTAAAGGCAAATTCTTCTCAGATTTGCATACAGATCTGTTATTCGTGCCTTCCTGTGTGCTGGAAGTACCCACAGACATTCTGTGCCTTTGAAAAGCAGAATGACTGCATGCTGGAAGTGGAGTATCAAAGACCACACACCACAGTAACCGCTGCAGTGGGGTGATGGTTCTCGGTGTGTGCAATCCCAAGCAGTAGCCAGGGAATGAGGTGGTGATGCTTTGGTGTGCCAGTGGTACTAGTCTGGTGCTAACCTTGCTGTGCATAGCCTGGTTCTCCACCCTGGTGCCCTGCTTACTATTCTTCTTCCCTGGGGCAGTGGTCTTTACTGTTGCAGTCTGTGTTGGTGAAAAATTATTCCCTTAACACAGGCATTGTTGAAACTGCAGGATTAGGCCTTCATGTTTTAATACCCATGGCAGTGGAAGGAAGCTTAGAAATCTAACAGGAATGCGTCTTAAGAAAAAGAAAAGCCAAGTTAAAACACTTCTGTTATTTTCATGCTTTTGCCCTCTGACAGATAGGAGATGAACTCCATGAAAACTAATGAAATAGCTGTGTTCAAAATATGTGACGTTCAGTTTTCGCTACTACGGATAAATAAAATGCTCAGTGGAAGGATTATCTTGACTGTATTTAAAGAGAGCTTGCAAAGTGCAGAGCCATCAGAAGCTAACCTTTGTAGCTGAAGTCTCTGTGGTGGTGCTGGGAGGAGCTGCCGGTTTGTGTCCCAACGAGGAGCGGTGCCACGTGGTTCACAGCCTTTGCGGATTCACTGCACGAAACAATTCAAATACATTTGATAAATAGTAACTGCCAACAACCTGCTTGATTGCTACCAGCACAACTCTCTTGGGCATTTTGATCCCAAGCTCCAAAATTGCTTTTAGGCTTTTGTTTGCAGCACACAAATTTTCTCATAAAAAAGAAATTTGGCTTTTTTGAGGAGGTATTTTTTTCTTGATGTCTGGACTAGGAACAGCAGGGAAGAAAAAAAGTCTTAACTAAAATTCCTCTTGGGGCCATACGGAAAGAGCATATCGCTGCAAAAATTCCACCTGATACAGCCAGGACATTTGTCCAGACTTCGTTGTGCAAGGCAGCTTGCCTTCTTCGATAGCGTTTAGATATTGGCAGCAGGGAAATACTTTCTAGTCAGTCAGTGACCAGCTTTTTTACAAAAAAGCAAAGTAGTAAAGGCTGCTTTTGGTGTTTTACCTTAGGGTCTTTGAGACAAAGCTATGCCAGTCTTTAAAATTTTAATCAATACATGAAATTCTACATAAACCACAGCTTTAAAAAAATAAGTTATCTGCTGAGAGATTGCAGTTTACAAATGACTCATTCCTTGTAGTCATTTGAATGAGTATTCCTTTGATAGTGTAATTCCAGATGGGATATGCAAGAGTCTTGACCTGCCAGATCATCTCTGCTAGAACTAAATAAATACTGCAAACTCTTACCTTATACTGAATTCTCATTTTTAAAAGAAATGATTTTGTTTCAACTTAAAATCCGGGTAAGATCACCTCACTGTAAAACATTTAAATACAGGTGTTTCAAAATAAAGATTAAAAGCTTACTGATTTGGTTCAATTCTAAGACAATTTGGATTTCACAGGGCAAAGTTTTGCTTTCATGAACATTAAAAAAGTAATACACAATTCAAACCACATGTAGGTTTGTTAAACTGTGTGGTGAATTACTTGAAAAGGAAGATCGTATGCGTGAGTTTTATTCCAAAAGAGGGCTTTTATGAAAAAAGTGTGTTTTAATGCAATCGGCATGCACGCAATAGTCAACAAAGTACCATTTTTCACTATTGGATATAAATAATTTTGTCTTTAATTCATGTGTTTGGAATTTAAAAAAAAATCGTAATGAAGATTAACAGCAAACAAAGAAGCATAGGAAGTTGATGATAAGACTGTCATTTAATGTATTTTGTAAGGGATTATTAGTCCAGTGTGAAAGAATTTCCAGTATATTTTAGCATATTGGTTTCCAGTGGTTGAAACAGGACTGAGAGGTAACAGATTGGCGTTCCATTCCAGTCCATCACTGCAGGGTGATTGAATACAACATTTGGTCTCTTATTTCAATTTTTTTTTTTTCTTGGTAAGCCAGGAAATGTTACTCCTAACTTGAATCTGGACCTGGTTGTATGTGGCTGAGTCGCAGAGGTATTTAATTGGAAGGTGCTAGGTGAGTGGAATATATTTATCCTTGTAACTGACTGACAGGATTTTTATAGACCTGTCGCTGAAATCGGGGGATATGATTCATTATTTTTACTTTGTAATTCTGAGAGTCACCTTTAACAGACCCATGGGATCAAAATAGTGGGGGTTTTTTGTTGACCTGACATTTGTAATTGGTGTAATGACTAGACTGTGGTTTAGTCCTTAATCTGTTTCCGTTATTAAGCTAATTCTACTTTCACTTAATGCTTATCTGCTGAAAATAATCTAAAGCAAGATGATGATCACTTTAAACTTAAGTGAGGCATACACACTTGTTCTTCATTTCACAGAGCTGGTTTGGCCTTACTTTTCTGTATGAGGTCAAACCTCAGATATTGGGGCTAATTATGCCATAAAAAGGACTACAAATTTACATCCAGAGTTGATACATGACATACCTTCTGACACGATTGTATGCATGTGGAGCCCAGGTTCTTTTTGCTGTTGAATAATACCATTGTTACTGAAAATCTTCAGAATACTTTTCTTGAGGTTAGTAAAAAAAATGGAACAGCTAAGATACAAATAATTGCTTTTTTCTGTGTCAGTGAGAAAGATTTATCCATGAAGAATGTTTTAGTTTAAATGCCTCAAATGTGAGTGAGTGAAAGAAGATCCCTTTTCGAAGACGTCTACCCACTTTAAACAATTACTGCTTGTGACCTGAACTCTTTACTTGCAGCGTGTTTGAACAGTTACTCATTTCTAGCTAACATTTGTGGGAGGGCTGATTCTCCGGCCTCATTCAATGCACCTACTGAAATACAGCGTGGCTTTTTGTGATTCTTGTGGTGTTAGAGGCTACGTAGCAATGTAAATTAATATAAATGCCTTTAAAGGCTTTTCTTGAAGAGGGAGAATGTGAGATTCTCTCATTTGAAACACTTCTTTTATTTTTACAATACTTTATGTTTATGAGAAAATTCTGAAGAGCTCACTAAACTCTCACCCTGGGAGATTTTTGTTTGATTGCTGGTGAATGCAGTATTTAATTGTTAACTTTGTTTAACTTACTTGTTGATCTTATTGTTAGCAGCCACATTATTGTTGACTCGTAGCTTTCCTTTAGTGACAGAACTTTTACTGAAGACTTAGGAAATCTCTCTTTTATTGATAGGTAACAGCCATTCTTTTAAGACTACATAATTCAGCAGTGCAGTCTGTGTTCCTCTAGCTGTTGGGAATTGCAGTGCATCTAAGAGCCTCAGCCCCAAGTGCCCTATTGCTGGCGAAGGTACAAGCATTACTTCTCCCGAAGAAGAAAGGACCATCTTGGATATACTCTGCTTTGCTTTATCTTGCCGCGGATGACCACTTCTTACTTGCCCTGAAGTCAGTGGATGTTTTATCATTCACTTCAGTAGAAATAAGACAGGGAAGTCCAGTAGAATAGCTATGTCTGTATTACATCTTTAGTAAAAGTATTAAGCATTTGTTTAATAGGTTAATAAGAGTTGGAGGTATTGGCTCTCACTAAGCAAAATATTGACCAAAATCAGTTGGAGTGTTGGATTAAAGTCCACAGTATTTGGCACCTGAGAGAAAACAGCTGACCCCTATCTGGAAGGATTTTTGCTTTGTAGAAAGGTGAAAGAGAAGTGTAAATATCCATCAGAAATTGTTCATATAGGTGCTCACAGACAGACAAAAGCAAGCCAGTGCTACATAATATAGGGGATAATGAATTGTTTTCCATAACTGCCAGAGAATACTCTCCAGTTCTTGCTGTGGGGAAGTTTTTTGTTGTAGGAGTTTGGCCCAGCTCCTCCCCTCCTCCTCCTGTTCCTTTCTGCTGATGCCAGGTGGGACTGTGGAAGTGGGTTTCATTTTGACAAATTGAACAGATATGTTAGTGTGTATGATGCAGAGTCTTGGTTTTAGGTACCTCAGAGCTGCCAAAAAGAAAGAGACCTCTATCGTACAGGATACAGAGAGAGTATCGTGTGTTGGAACATCGTGGAAATCGCTTGTTCTGGGAACAGCCACCATTATTTCCCTGACCACAGAGTGGTAACTGCGTGGTTGGACTGAAACTCAAAGGGTGTTTCCTTCTGCCAAAGACTCCCTTCTCTTGCTGGGGTTTTGTAGCTGGATGCCTCTTCCAGAAATAAGTCCTCGAAGCTGATGCACCTCAGCAAGGCACACGAAGCTCCCACCCTCTTGGGCAGTGCCTCGTGCTCTCTGGACTCAGCGGGCTGCCTGCCTGCTGTGAATACAGCACTGCATCACTTTGTGCTCATGGCCGTGCAGAACTCGTGAAGTTTCATTTTCCCCACTGCAAAGTGTAGTGAGTAACTCCTACTGATCTTCAGCTGATTGCACTGAGGAGAGGCTTCCTGGCCTTTTAAAGCCTTTTTTACAAACTGAGTGGCTAGTAACTCACTTCTTCAGAAACAGCAGCCAGACATGCCTTCTACAGGAAGAAAGATCAGGGGAACTTGAAACTTGTGAACAGCTTGCAAGCAATTTAGTGCCTGCACAACTATGACTTCTTGACCCATTGTTCCCCCCCCCCCCCCCCCCCCCCCCCATTTTGACATTCAAGTTTATAGTAACCAGGCCCATTAATCTTTTTTTTTCTACAAAACTTTCCACTGCTTTATTAGGTCCAGTTTTTATTTCTCTGCACAGGCTTTCTTTGTGACCCCTTTATTTTGACAGCTAAAGCTGTCTTTAGTTATGTTCTTGCATATTATTTCCCTGGCTTGTTGACTCATTCACTAGACAGGATGAAAAGTTCACAGTTAAGAGGCATTTAGGTGCTTTACTCCATCTCCTTCCATGTGTTCTCGTACCTTCCTTACTGCACACTACTGAACTTGTTCTGAAGACAGAAGTACTGTCTTCTCACTGGAGTTCCTGTGGTGCCCTTTGGTGAGCTGTGCCAGTCCCATGGGTAGCCTTGTAAACCTTCCTGATCTCTTCAGTCCTTTTCCTTGTTAGGAGAGATTGCCTGTAAAACAAAGGTTGGAGCTGTAGTTTTCCACCAGCTTTGAGGTTCCAAATGTGTGTCTAGTGAACTAAAAAAGAAATTCATAATCTGGCTGTCTGATTTGTGGGCACAGTCAGGCAACTGCTTGTCATGGCCCCAAGCCCGTTGTTGTTAAGAAGCATTTGGATGACTCTCAGATACCTGGTTTAACTTTTAAGTTGCCCTGTGTGGAGTCAGGAGTTGGACTTGATCCTCCTGGGTCCCTTCCAACTCAGGATATTCCATGTTTCTATGAAATAATTCCACATGTATTTAATAAGAAGTCCAACTGAAATACAGGGAGACTGTTTTCCAGGAAAGAAGCTGGTCTAAAATACTTCATTCCTACTAGATTTTACAGATCAGATTTTAGATACCAGATTTTAAATGGTTTATTAGGAAATTTTGCAGCGTTCTGTGACACTGCCTTTTTTGAGTCAGTGTCACATTTTTCATAGTTATGGTACGCATTCTAATATTAAAAAAAGTCACAGCTTTTCTGAGGATAGCAATCCTCTTTCTCTTCCCCCTGCCCTGCAATCACATTTGCTAGCCATTTGTAACCTATCAGTCACTCTCTTTTGCATTACTAAATAAATAGGCTTAGGGCCTGTGTCTAAACTGCTAATAATGTAGTTAATATGTGCTGCTTCAACATCACAGCATTATTCCTTTTAAATACAGCACAGTATATTCCTTTGAAATGTACTCTACTTCTGCTGACTGTACCAGTAATCCTCAAAGAAGTGCGTGCTTGTACTTGTAGTTGAACAGTGCACTCCACTGTAAATCGGGGAGATGCGCCTACGCTGTTAAATGTCTGATATTTTTATACTTTACTCTGTTTAGGGGCAAGTCTTGATTGTCCACATTCGTATGTAAATTTTAAAAAGACAGATTTCCTTTCAAATAGACTACGTTTGATCAGAATATTACTACAGTGTCAGAATTCACAGCTATTCCTTATGTTCAGCTAAATATCATTTGAAATTCTGGCCTCATTTTAAAATTATCAAATTACGTACAGAGAGCACAACTGCAGAACTGTCACCCTTCCTCAGCTGAGGTCAACTGTCAGCTACCAGACATTGTTTCTTTATTTTGGAAAGTTTTTGTTTGGGCAAAGATTTGGTCTTTTAACCAGATCCTGCTTTTCATCTGTTTTTCATGGAAAACGATCACATTTCCCAACCATTTGCAAACAGTGACTGTCTGGCAGGATTTCCTGGATACACAGTAGTTTGAGATTGTAAAAGGCCAACTTTCTGAACTCTGGTGATTAGTATGGTTATTTGTACTGCCTTTTCTTCCATGGGAACTAATCAGCTCATCATATGGAAGGTAAAAGTAGAGTCCAAGAAAAAATGATCTACTAGCTAGTCACCCCCACCATGGATCATAAAGAAAAAAAAAAAAATTAAAACAGGACACCTCACGACCTCAGTGTACTAAAACTTTCTGAAGAGTTGGAACCCGGTATTTTGGGAGTCAACATTTTGTGAAAAACTCCTGAAAAAGTTACTTATAACCTGATCCCATTTTTGTGTAGTAAAGTGAGGTACTGAGGGCCCATGATTTAAATTTGTGTGAGCAGAAGGCAGTGGATAACCAGTGCTGACTGTGAAAATAACCATTTCTTTATTAAACTTTTTTTTTTTAACGTTCTAAGCTGACCTACAAAACTAAAAGCAATGGGCTAATAAAAACATGTAAACCCACAGCTGCTACGAGAAATTCGACCAAGTTTAATTTGTTTCCTATGAGTCAACTGAAAAAAGTGGTGGGATTTTTCTCGTGTACATATGCCATGTAAGAAGTTGAACCCTTTGAAATTTTCCCTGTTCTGAGGGAACCTCCTAAATGGGTAATACGGAATGGTAGAGGAAATGCTGGTATCAGTTGATGAGACAGGTTTTGTTGTTATTTTCATAGAATCCATCAGATGTTTCTTTAGGTCCTGAAAGTGAGGGTGTTTTTTGGATATCAGGAGTCCTAATGCATTTCTTCCTAATCTGACAGGCAAGAGGAGAGCGCCGTTCTCCATTTCCTTGGCATACATCAATGTTGGTTGACTGCTTTCCTTTTCCTCGCCTCCTGAGGACTTCTAAAGAGGGCAACATTCTTTTCTACCTTCTGTCTGTTAAAAATTATGTTTATCCTGAATTGTCTTTTGTCCTTACTGCATTCTCAGTAGTGATAAAAAAAGTCCAAGTAGAGGAAGTAGGATCAAGTCCTGAGCCCTTCAAGTTCATGGGCGTCTCAGCATTAGTTTAAATGAATTGGATTTTTCTCCCATTGACCTTTCTTCTGTAAAATAAATTCAAAGGCATGCTGATATCCTGTTTCTCTGCCCATACTGTCCAGAGTCTAACTTTTTTCCACTGTATGAATGAGATCTAAAAGTTTTGGGTTTTCAGGGTTGGAGGGCAGGCTGGCTAGTTGTTTTTTCAGTCTGTATGGATCCTCCACCCCTCTGGCTGTGCCTGCTGCAGGAGTGTCACCTGTGTGTGTGTGGTTACCACTGACCAGCAGCTCGTCAGTACAGACCCTGCTGCAGGAGGGCAGAGTTATCAAACCTCTGAAATGCTTGGGCAGTATGAGTCTTTCAAGTAGCCACGTGTCTGCATCCTTATATACATATTACATGTGATAAAGGAAATTTAGAAGTGTTTGTTTAACTCCAGACACAGGTTTGAAAGAATGCCTCTTATTCTACAGCACGTAACCCTGAAAGTAAGCAGGGACTGAAAGCTGAAGTTTGGTGGTTAGGTAAGCAGCACGTAGCACAGACCCTTTCTTATCCCTCTAAATGTTCCCATGTACAGGCACCACTCCCAGTGAAATCAGTAGATTTGCTTCCTCAAGGAGTGGGGAATCTCGTAACACAGCAGGGAGCTGCCCTTTTTTCAGTGTCTGCTGCTTTCATTAAATGTACAAAATAAAAGTGTGATACATTGCATCACTAGCAAGCTGATAGAACTTCAGCACTTAAAGTTAACAGTCGCAAAGTTGTTCCTGACAGCTTTTCTATAACAAAAAAAATTACTTTCTAAAATACTGAGAGATTTGAGGGGCTTGAAATTTAAAATAATTCTAGCTACTTCACAGCTACTGTTGTGATAGATAAATACACATACAAAATAATTTTATTAACCTGAATGATTATCTGTGATATAAGGAATGAAACTTGTTACCTAAACATTCTTTTTAATTGCTTATGTCTTAACTAAATCACAGGAGAAAATGCTTTTGCGAAAATAATTTTGGCAGACTAGTTAAAAGTCTTATTGACAGGGTGTAAATCTCAGTGTGAAGAATTAGGGATTTGGGGCTTTGAGGAAAACCAAAATATTTTAGGATTTAGTTTGTTTCTGCATGTCTGTTGTACTGTAGTCATTGGCATTCGTATTAAATACAAAGATTGCTGCCTGTGAAGTTCAGAGAGCAGAAGCTATTTTGACTTCTTTTGGAGCTTAATAAATGTACTGACCTGAACGCTGAGGTTGTGAGAATAATCTCTGAAAGGGAGTTGCAGTACCAGCAACTGCTCTGCACAAATGTGTGTATTTTGAGCCAGAGTGCTCAGTTTCCAGAGAAGGAGAATCGTCTGTTTGGGGAATTATATTCCTGAAGCCAGTTCATGTTATTGTTCGGAAACTCTGACCAAGCAGAACTGGAAGGAGAGAGCTTGTCATAGGAAAAAGTTAGAACAACTGCTGTGCATTTGTGGAAGGAAATTCTAGAGACTGTGGTAACACCATTTTGTTGTCTTTCTAAGAAATGCTGGTCCCTGTATGATATGAAGACCAGCAGGTAGACAGGATTGCAGATGTGCCTACTTTTGGAGTGGAAAATAATTTATTTCTGCAACAGAAACCTTTTACAAAAGTGTGCTTGAATATATTGCAATGATCTGAAGCTCTTGAACAGTTATTCTTGAAATTACAAAGAGAAAACAACATGATGGTTAGGTAAATAGCACAAGAAGCTAAGATTTATTGGTATTATGATAATAGTTCAACCCTATTAATTCTCTGATCAAAAGGGCATCGGTACTGGGAAAAAAAACCTGTTTCTTTAATGCACATGCAAAATGTACAGTACTTTGGAAACATTAATGGTGATTTTCTGACAGATTCAGAAAGCAAAATAGGAAATAAAAATCCAGACTGCAGAAGCGAATTCTGGGACCGAATTTGGCAGTGTTGTACATTGCTCTGCCTCTGGCCAATGCAGTCAGATACAACTTTAAAAGAGACTTTTTCCATAACTTCGTAGGGATTTTATGTGCTCTTTTGTTCTGGGTTGTTTGTCTGTCCTACTGTCTGTTCTTGCTCAGGGAAGATTTTGATTATTTCCCTATAAGGGGATTCTGTGTAGTTGAAATGGGGTTTCTTGTTTTTTTGTGGATTTATTAATGTTTACTGGAACACAGAAAGTGTTAAAATAATAACAGCTTGTCTAGAAATGCCAGCTTGGTAGTAAAAGAATATTTATTAGATAGGGTTGCTCCTCCCTTCCTCCTTACAAAGCAGCACCATTTTATATTTCATGTATGTAAACCCTCATTGTTCATAAATATGGTCACTTTTGACACGGCTTTTGTACTGGTAAATAGAGGCATTCACAACAAAACCTGATTGTAGCCCTCTGGCTCAAGTGGAGGACAGTCAATTGTTTTTCATCCTGTAACCTATTTAACAATTTCTGTAACTTCATTAGTCTAAAAATGTCATGTATCTCTCACAAAGGAGATTTGTCTTCATTTTGTCTTCAGATAATTACATTTCTCCCAAAAAGAAAATAAACATGGTTTTAACAGAATCATTAATATGTCTCTTTAAATATGAGCGCTACAGGCACTCATCAAGTAAACAAATGCATTAATGCCATTCTATATTGTATACATTAAAAAATGCCATAAGAATGTTCTATAGAATAGTTTCGTTCAGTACCTTTTTTTCTTTCTCTCAGGAAATGGGATTTAATCCAAATTCTAAGATTAAGTTTAAAACAACTCAAAGGTTGTTTTGTTTCCATTTGTATAACTAGTTTAATGTTTTTTAAGTCCTCAGTGTATCCCAACAATGGAATCAGTCAGTTACAGGGAAGCTCAGTAGGACATTCTTAAAGTTCTCTTCACAGTAGCAAATAATGCTGAAACTATTTCAGGAAAAGAGCAACTTTTTTCACTGAAGAAGTTTATTTGAGTTAGTACTTAACATAGGATAATAAATATTCAGATACTTATGTAATGTTCCAGCTTCAAGATTAGAAATTATGATGAACGTGCAGCAGGAAAACAAAGTCTGTGGTTCAATCAGTTTAATAATTACTTGTGTACTCTTTGTTAAAGCTTCATGAAATTTTCATGAAACGTTATCGGTGTCCAAAAAAGCAAGTGCCATGAATTTTATTAGCTGAACCTGCAGGTTGAAATACTGTAGACTGTCACTTGAACCTACTGCAGTAATGAATAGTTGAACTGTTGAATGTTAGTTATTAATTTCTGCACTTTCAAAGGAAAAGTGATTGAGAGATACTGGGGTTTATGTATTTCTGTGCTTTTAGTATACAATGAATGATAAGATCTTGTTCTTTCCAGCTCTGGAAATGAACAGTATAAATGAAATCAACAGCACACAGCTTTAAACTCCTCTGCCTAATAGGTATTTTCATCTGTATATACCATGCATGTGATTTTTGCAAAATATTATTAACATTTTGGCTTTGAACAAGGCAAACTTTTTTGCTTTCCAGATAATCAGCAAATAGTGTCAGCAGATAATTAAAATGCTGAAGCTAGAAAATAATACTTCACAGCTGTTCTGGCTGCCTACCACCAGTTGTTTCAAGGATATCAATAGGGGCCACCCGGAGCGCTCTGTAGCAGCTGTAAACGTGGACTGGGTACACTCACTTATTCCTGAGTGCTAGGGAGGGCTCTGGCTGCACTAAGACTAGGCAAATGTCTTCCATTTAAGAGAGGGGAGTTGTAAAAGTTCTTCACGCTAAGAATCTAGTAAAGCATGCGTTTGTTGATGTCTGGTTTTGGTATAAAATGAAAATGCCACTGATTTCCATGAATCTCTCCCGTACTTCCCTCCTCTGTCAGAAATCACTAGACCACGAGGGAATGTGGCATAGCCTGAAGCTAACCCAGCCGTCTCGCATCTGAAGCTGCTCTGGCTGCGGGGTGCTGCCGAACGGAGGGGCCTGGCCCTGCCCGCGGATTTCCAAACCTCTCACTCTGTTTTGGTGTGCGTGGCAGCCAGGGGCTGCAGGGTCAACCAAACTAATCTGTTAATCTAGCTGAAATAATAACGAGCAAGGTCTGTTTCCGTAGGTTCAGCAAGGTGAGCGGGGTGTTCATGCACGTCACCTTGCTGTCCCGTGGCTGTTGGGGCTGACACAGGGGGATGGCCAGAGTGTGCCACCCCTCTCAGCAGTGCTGTGGCCAGGAAACCAGAGATTCTGGTAGCCAGGTGCAGGCTCCCTGCTTGCGGTTCTCTCATACAGTCTGCCAGGATTGAGTTGTGACCTTAAACTGCCTTGTGTGTTGTTTGTGATTTAGAACCACAGAAAAAAAGAACAGTCTTTAAAACCAGCTTTTGTTTCATTTGCAACAGCCCAAGTGTCCCATGGTCTGCCCAGAGGCCTGGAAACATCCAGAAGCACCAACACCTTAGTCAAGTCACCTGTGCTAAACAGCAGAAAAGGCACCACAACTGTCTGATTTTCCAGCTTCAGAGCACTGTCCCAGAGGAGGGCAGTCGTACCCTTTGTCAGGTTTGCCAGCGCTCTGTGGCCCCGGGCGCGGGCCAGTGCCAGACCAACACGCTGTGTCTGTATGCAGCCAGCCATGCACACACCGGCAGTCCAGCACCTGGGCAGGTGCTTGGGTGTACCACCACTATGGTTTTTTTAAAAGAACTCATTATTTCTCACATACCTTCTTAGAGGAGATGGGACCCATCTAAAAATAAATGTGTATTGCATTTGTGTGTATGAGAAGGAAGGTAATAGTATTCTTCTTAGAGTACCCGGAAGAGAGCCAGACCTATCAACTGTTCTGTATATGATGTTGCAGAGTGTCAGGCTAATGCAGAAGTACTTGTTCTGCAGATAGCATTCATTTTTAATGTGGCTATTACAGGTGATGAAGCTACAAGAGTAGGATGTGATAGATGTTGTCTGTGGGGAATGCCATTTTTACCCATTATTTGATAAAAATACTTCTGTGAATTACTGTGTCTTCACGAGGTACTGTAATGAAAGGCTCTACTCCTTTAACAATTCATCTGTTCTAGTGCTCGCGCTATGAAAGTGGATTTTTATTTCCATTTAACTGACTGAAAGGGTGTATCTGTTTGAGACAAAGAACTCCACGACTTACACTAACCCCCCCGTGCCCCACCCCTGTGATTTCTAAATATGCCAGGCTCTCAAGGCAGCTGAAGTCACTGGATGCTGTGTTTTGAACACAAAAATGATACCTATTTTGTAAGGTCAGAGCCTAGATGGTTTCAGAGTGCTCCCTGAAATTACCAGATACGTCTAAATATGCGGTACTCCTGGTCTGTACGATGGGGACAGCCTTGCAAAATGGAATGGAAATCTCTGAAGTTGCACTGTGACGATTTACTCATTATCTTTCAAAGACAGTTTGGTACATCTGTCACTAGAACAGTTTGAGAATTTTGCAGTAAATATGGGATGAAGCTGTGTGCTAGATAAAATACTTAACAGCATGTCAGTAACTGAGCCTTTGAGTAGCCAAATGCACTTGGTAAGTAAATCTCTGGAAAAATAGTGTGTGATTATATAATTAACAGTGGTATCACAGCGCACAACCATGAGAGGACTAAAAGAAGCTAACACTGAGTATGTTATTTTGGTTCATCGTACTAAACTTTTCACATTCCTTTTTTTGTGCATGTAATGTAAACATAAGCTAAAAGAAAAGACTAAGACAACTGCAAACCTAATGAAATTGATGCTTTGTCTGCACAGTCTGGCATGTAAACTGTCTATGCCAGTAAAGGTTTTTCTCCAAACATTCTGTGTGGGCTCATGCCAGAGTGAAGCTCATTGTTTCTAACAAGACGTGATTCAGATCATAATTTAACTCAGTCCCATTTCCACTTGTTTGCATTTAACAGAGCTGTAAGCAAGTGACAAGCCATAAAAATTGGGTTATCCTACTGAAATTATTGCATGATCTTCAAGCTTTACATTTGTAGGAGCAGTGACAGTGTCTCGCAGGTGTGGAAAGTAGTTGCCACGCTGTGGGGACTGTTGCAATCTACTTAACGAGTCGTAGTTACCAAATGCACAGGTGGGTGCGTGATGTTAGGGCATGGTGCTGTAGTTTCTGTAAAGCCTTTCCATGTTGTGAGGAGAGACAGGACTTGCTTCTTGAAATTTCCCAGTCTGTGGTGAAGACAAGTGGAGAAGAAGCATGGCAAGGGAGGAGGAATCCAGCTGCCTGCTGCAGGCAGAACAGTGTGTTCTCATGCAGTTACTGAACCACATCCTGCCATGGTTTTGTGCTTATAATGGCCATGGAGAAGACAGAATGTCTGCAAAGAAATATAAAATATTTGTATGTATACATCACAATATATCCCATACTAAAAGTTCATCTTTTGAAACTAAAGCTACTTGAAGTTGAGAAGTAATTAACCCACTAGTATTTTGTTAATAATTAAGAAGAGTGCTCAATGGAGGATTCTTACACAGAAGCATTCACAAATTCTCTTTTAATATCCAAGGGAGCACATAGCATATGTACAGTTTTCTTACTAAAGACAATCTAAAATGTTTCTCGCCTGCCTTTTTTAACAAACAGCAAATTCCTCCCCTTTCAGGAATAGAGGGGTGGCAGCAATAACTGGAGTGCATCCCGAGGTCTGCAGAGGCAGCGGGCGTTGGCCTGGAGGCCTTGGCGAGCCGTGGGGCAGGGACGGCACGGGGGACGAAAGGCTGCCTCGGGTCTGGGGAGGAAGAATTTTTCTAGTTGTTGTGGCACCCCCCAGCCAGTCCTCCCACAGCTTCCAACAGCTGCCATAAGCTGCTGTAAAATATCGCTTAATTGTAGAATTTCCTTGATACTCTTCATCCCCGACCGCACCCCTGATCAGACTAACCACCCCCAGGCAAGGCGGCTGTGGTCTGTTGGAGCGGCAACTGTAACTGCTCTTGGTAAGCATTTAAAAATACTCATCTGTGAGTTAATTTTTTTATCCAAAACAGTATTCTTATTTTTCTGTACAGAGTGGGTCTCACCCTTCCCCTACTGAAGTTTCCTAGGAACAGACACTAGGCCTGGAAATAATTTTGAAATGTGCGAGGGAAATGAGATCAAAGGTTTTCATAAGAGAAAAAGAACATTTTTGTATGCACAGTAATCTTTTTCATCCTAATTGTCACACAGGACTAAGTACTTGAGCACATTTCTTTCTGTTTACCTTAGAGGAATAAAATCATACTTCTGAAAGTCACGTCATGTTTTTTTTGGGGGTGTGTGAATTGGTATAAAAAAATTACTATTTTTTTAAATAATTAAGACTGTACTAAGTAGGTTTCACTTCTTTAGATTCTAGTGATGGTTTTTGAATTCTCTGTTTAATGACAAAGAATATTGGTTCTCTCAGTGGTGCTTTACTGTCTGCCCGCAGGCAGCTGAGGGGAATGTACCAGGCTGATGTCTGCAGCAAACAGTCAGCGTTTATCCTCTGGTGCAAACAAACATAGGCTAGTAGGTACCGCCAGCATCAATGAGTGAGCTAACACATTATTTCTCGGCTGGGTGTGCAAGTTAAAGTCTTGATTTGTTCTTTATACTATTTATTTTCTTGATGTGAATGTACTGCATGAATCTTTTCCCAGACCAATAGTTGTGGAATCTTTGAATTAGACCGAAGGTTTAAAGTAAATGTAATTTAGAAAATAATCGGAAGGGGTTCACTCTTGATTCTTTTTTTTCACAGAAATAGGTTTATGTGTGTTCAGGGGCACACAGGAACGCATTTCCATTTAGCAATAGCCCTTTGTGTTGTGAGGTCATTCCTCTAAGCTCCTTCTGTGCGGGGAGTGAGTGCCTGAAGACCTGAGGGGCACAGCATCCTGGACAGGCCCCAGCTGGTCTTGTAAAGGAAACAACACGGTAATGGTAATAGTGCGGGTTCCATTCATCCTTGCCCTAAGTCACCTTATTAGATTATAAACGACAGTTGCTGAAAAATAGGTGAGAGGACTTTGCATGTTTAAAGGTAAGCCAGTGCAACTGCTTGAGCCTACAGTTACCTCCTTATTCAGAGTTCTTTTTTAACCTACTTAATTTCATGTATCTGGATTCAGGGATGAACGTGCAGGGGCAGGAGCTCTTATGTCAGAGTGGCTGCTGGGGGAGAGGCTGCATGCCGGCCCTGCTGACGGCCTTCTCTTGGGAAGGCCGGCATTTTATCTAGGCCGTGAGGGAATGCGTGAAGAGTTCCTGCCTTGACAGATCACTCCAACTTTTGTACCAACCCTTAAGTTGTGCTAAATTGATCCAGTATATTCATAATTATTTTGATTAGGTCTGTTTTCAATCTGGATCCCTTTGCTGATTTGAGTCACTCTCCACAGCCTAAACCAGTTGTACCAGCCGAACTGCGGAGGTGGCAGAAGGTGGGAACGGGCAAGGTGCAGGCCTGACTGGGTGTTGTTTGGCCTCACAAAGTGAACTGTGGGACAGGGGATAACTCTAAACTCTGCTGAACCTTTTATGTGTGGAAGGTCTGAATGCCTAGCACCCTTCTGGGTCAGGCCCCGATGCAGATGAAGGCATTGAGGGAAATGAACGTTTTCTTTGTTATTTCTGCTAGCTGTCTGCTGGGACCATGCTGGACTGGTGGTGATGGTGAAGGCGGGCTGCTTGGGCAGGTCCTGGTCTCTCGGGGGTCCTGGCCCAGCTGACTAGCTGTACTAATGGTTGTTTTCATCGGGGTCAGCGAGAGGGCCAAAATTACTGGCTGCTGGTTGGGAGAAAACTCGCCTTGCCTGGTGAGAGGGAGCCCCGGAGAGCATGGCCAAAGCCACTGGCAGGGTGGGAGTGGGACACTGTTCCTGCAGTTACTGGGAGTGTCTCTGGTCTGTGTCAAGAGATTGTTTTACACCAGCATGTTTTAAGTAAGTTTCTAAGGCACTAAAAGCTTGTACACTATTCCCTTTTTGCTGCTAGATCCTGCATGATAATGGTTACTGAAATGCCGTGTGGCTTGGCTCTGGGTGTAGTTTTACCAGAAATTGCACTGCAGTACCATGAGCAAGCTCACACAATAGACTGGGATGTTGTGGCCCCAAGATAATTTTCTTAAATTTAAAAAACTTTCCATCTGTATAAAAGTTTCTGCCACATCATGCAATGTCAAAGCGCTGTGAGTGGACTCTTACTTGAGACAAGCTTCCTTTTTGTCCTTTTTTGCTTACAGGGAACAGAGGGACAGGGAGAAAAAGTTGGGCAATGCTTTGGCTCTGCTTGGGAGATGTAAACAGATTTCCCAATGTTTAGCGATGGCGGTGCAGCCGGAAGCGGGGGCCTGGCCGTGCTCCAGCGCAGTGTGAGCTGTGGCCCTTTGGAGCAGTTAATGAGTCAGAACAGGAGGGCTGGTGCTGCGGGTGAGTCACCAGCTTCCCACTTGCCCTGAAGCAGCTTTACTTTGATGTGGCTGACTCGCAAAATCCGCTCTCTGGGTCCCTGTGACAAAGCCCTGAAAAAGGACCCCGTACAAGTACTACGTGTGAGCCAAACTCCAAGTCTGTGTTATTTCAGGTGAGAGTGCACTGCCAGAATCATGTATTTCAAATCAGTGCTTTCTCCTCAATTCCCCTTAAACCTTTTTAGATGAGTAGATCTGAATTGCCTAATACTAGAAAAAAAATACGGTCTGAAAATAGAATGCACTGAGATACATTTGTTGTTGGAGTTAGTACAAGTAGAAAGAGAATTTGTATACTTCATACTGCTGCTTGCTAATTTAAACTAACTGAGCTGTCTTGGCAAGGCTGCCGTGGAAGTCAGGGATTAAGAGCCTAGCAGTGGAAAAATGCAGTACACAGCAGTAACACAAATTCTGAAGAACATTGACATTTCAAAGTGGGAAGCAGACACCCAAACAGGAAGCATTTAACAAAAGCCTAAGGTACAACAGGTGGAACGGGATCAAAAGTCCTAAGAAAATACTGAGTGGTTTAGATCCAAGCTTTGCTTTCATTTTTCTCTGTATTTTGGGGCTACTTTGTCATGTATTTGAATATTTCTCAAATAAGAATCTTATAAAAACAGTTTTAAAAGTTCATTACATTTCTACATAGCAGTTCTCTCTACTTTATAGTAAAGCTTCATTACTATCAAACTTCAATATTATCAAGCTAATATTAGGTGAGATATCTTTAAAGTCTGGGGTTCCTTCTCTTCGGATTCATACACATGTGATGGAGATGCTTATCTTCAAAATTTATAGCAAAGAACTGTTTCGCTAATTCTCTCCTGAACTCTTAGGCTGTCTCTGGATAATGTGTATAGATGGTGAACAGAAAATGGCATGCATTAAAAGAGGTAAATAATAGTAGAATATAATAATAATAAAAGAGCAAATAATTAGAGATCTAGATCACTCATAAAATCAGTCTTTTTCAGAATTGTTCTGACATGGAGTTTCAGGTTCATTGTTGGTTGAGCAATCATTATAGTAATACTTGTTACAGAAAGTGTATTTAAATGTGATCAGTGCTTTTGATTCATATACATTTTTAAACAAAAATAGTGTTATCGTTCCATCTCCTAATTTCCTCTCCCTCTGTGTTGGGAAAAAGGAAAGTAAAAATGACAAGGGAAATACAAAAATATTACTTACATAACTTTGGAGCTATTTTATGAAAAACTTTTGAAAATGAAAATGTTATAATTTGCAGAAAATTATGCGAAGACTAAAAGCATAAACTAGCAATTATAGAAAAATACTTTTTTCTTAAGGGAAGTGGAATCTTACAATTTACAGAAACAGAATAGAGCTCTTAGGACTGAGTAAAAGATGTTTTTGTGGTATTTATTAAGTATTAATTTGGACAGATTTAGTGTAACAGGTTATCTTTCTGTATAGATGCTGCTACACCAGAACAAAGTGTGTGAAGTGATTTATAACAATATCATTCCATCGATGAAGTGGGTAAAACTAGCATACAAGTCAGTGCCTTAGGGGATGTAGACCAGGGGTTTAACACAGTGACACCTAATTGTCTGGGTAATCCTAAAAATTAAATGCTTAATCTTTGTCTAGTACCAGTGTAAAGCTCAGTCGCTGGGAGAAGGAAGACAGTGAAATTCTTACAAGTGCGTCACCCATGTAGTTCAGCAGTGAAGGCAGGATCTGTGGCCTGTTACTTGCCTTTGTCTGAAGCTTTGTTTTCTGTCTCATTGTAGGCTATGTGATGTATGCCAAGAAGAAAATCCTCCTGGGATTAGTAGTTCTGGAAATAATAAAACAAGGAACAGATCGATTGATACAATCCTAGATAAGGATATTTAGGGGCTCTCTCCATAGTGTTTTTCTTTTGTGTGTACATTTCAGAGCTGAATAAATGGTCTTCACTGCAATGAAATGTCACACGTATGAGCAAAATTGGTTTTTTTTCAGGGTTGAAATAGTGGTAAAGGGTGTAGTTTCACAATCAGAAATGCTGCTCTTCGCCACTAAGGCTCTGAATTGCCTCTCCCACCCTCATGCAGCCATACAGCTGGTTGGGTGTGAGTCCAGCAGAAACAGAATCAGCAAAGCAGAAAAGAAATTAGTATTAGGCCTAAGGGTTTGCTCAGCCTGATCTGTCAGGCTGCAGGGCTGCGGGATCGCTGCTGTCAGCCCAGGAGAAGGGGTGAGTACGCGTGGCCAGGGACGTGGGGCTCTCAGCAGCCGTTGTGGACTGGGGTTGTCCTCAGCCAGGCGTCAGATCCCAGCTTCAGTCCGACTCACCCTGACGCTGGCCTGTATCGTCCTGTTCTAACGCCCCCAGTCCCAGGGACAGCCCAGAGGTAACTGCTGCGCTGGGTGCCCGCCACGGCCGTGGGGCTGCCGGACACCCTGCATGCAGCTGGGTGGCCTGGGCATGGAGACACCTCTCAGGAGGTCACGTGGCTGGGAACTGCTTTGAATCCGTTTTCATGATGAAGGTCCTGAGTTTTAGGACAGTATTCTGCCTTTTAGTGATTGAAATCCACCTGTAATGTTTAATGTTTTACTCACCAGCCTTTAAGAAAAAAGAGCCTGTTCTAAATTGAATTTTGCAAGCTCTGATGCCCAGAAGTCTGTAAGAATCTGAAAAACGGCTCATTTCTTTCACTGCTACATTTTCTTTTCTTCTCCTATATAAATAAAAAGATACTGGGCCAAAATCTGCTATCCCAGTATAAATAAAACATTTCAAGTGGAATGAACCAGTACCTGTTTCTGCAAAGGCTTAACATAACCATTTCGACATCTATGTTAGAAATAAGGGGGGGGAGATTTACATGAACAGTGGAAATCAGGTTGGGGGGAGGCTTCTCTGCCCTGAAACCACACCTTTATTTTAGAATCATAGTCTGATTTTAGGGAATTGTTGGGTTTTCAATTCTACTATCTTGTTGAATAAGCATTGTCTAGTGTTTAACAGCCCTTTCTTTAATAACTGGATCAAATCGGTTTAGTGGTCATAGTAATATATTCTAGTAACAACCAGCCACTACTTGATCTTGAATCATAATATCAATGCCATATTTGAAGTTCTGTTTCAGACACTCTGTCTGCATGTTTTTTAATGAAGAAGATATGTTTGTACACTGCCAGGATGGCACCAAGGAGGATAAGCAAGGCCACTGGTAGATCCTGGCAGTGGCTGCTGAGAAGTTATTATGTTTACACAGAAAATTCCTGTGTTTTGTTTTGTTTCAAATGCAGCTGGATTCTTTAAGAGTTATGATCTTTAAGTTTTTTGATCATTTTTTCAGTTCTTTTGTAAGTTAAAGAGCATCACATAATGGTCATCATTGCCCTGCTTCTCACATGTGTAATTAAAGTACAGATTGTTTTCTCTGCAAAAAGGATAAAAGAGATTTTGAACAACAATGGTGTTAGTTTTCAGCTACAGTGTTGTGACTGGTTGCTTTGCATAGTGATTTGCAGAACGTTTTTCTCTTTTCTTATGAGGACTTTTATGTGTGAAGAGGCTTTATGAATTTATTAAATCTTGATGGAATATTTTTAATTTGCAACTCTTGTTTCAAATGAAAAAGGAGAAAATCTGCAAGGCAATACAGACACCTCCTAGAAAGGTAGTAGCTTAGAAACTACTTCCTTGTTTCCTGATTCTAGATTATGTGTTTCTTTATGTTTTGTGCTGGCTAAATGCTGCCTGCCTCACTGTGTCAGTAACTAAGAAAAGACACATACTTCAGGGAAAGCAAACGGCAGAGCTCTTCCTCGTAATCCTTTGCAGGCAGGACATTTTAAGTGGGCATATTTTAAAACAACAAGAAAGGGATGGAGAATTGTCTCATGGTACAATGTGGATTTTTCAGCTCATTTCATCCTAATTTGAAAGCGTGTTTCAACAGGAAGCATTATGCCGGGTGCATTTCTGAAAGAGTAACTGTTGCTTGACTCTCTAGCTTTTAAAGTACATAGTACTGCTATTCTTAAAGTTTTTTTCAAAGTCATTATTTGGAAAAGATTTTGCTGAGCTGACGATAATGTTTATTGTCAGCACTATATAAACTGTACTGCTGAAGAATATTTTTTATTACTTCTGCAACTAAACCCTATATGATTTAAAATTTTTTACAGTTTCAATAAAGTAAGCCCAATGACCCTGTATTAAAAGCGTGAGACAAAAGAATTCATAGTTACTGTAATAGACTGCCCACTGCAACCAAGCATTCCTGCCACCGTGCTCCCTCCTAAATATCTGCAATGCTGTGAATCTGTGCAAATTGAAAGGGTGTGACCCACTTTTCATTGGCATCTGTGGCAAAGCTTCTAGTGAATCCACTGTTTCAGGATCAAGACCTAAAAGACAAATTCCATATTTTGATCAGTGTCTACTTTCACTACTTACTGGCCTATTTTGTAAAGAATAGCAGATTATTTTTGCTTTTCTCTATACTGCATCTTGGGTGAGGTAATAACAGCATCAGAATATTCAGGTATTAAATATTTTGAGTTAAAAGCTAGTGTCTTTCAATGTTTAATTATAACTAAATGTTAAATGGAAAAAAAAGAAGGTAACAAGGAAAAAACACTGTGACAACCAGTGTGTGCTCCAGTGGTGTGCAGACTTCAGTTTTATGAGTTTCCTGGTTATCTGAGTTGCTTGGGCAGATTTCTTAGTTCCATCTTTCCCAGGAGATAAAGGCCCTTCCTCTTGAACACCCCTCGGCCCCCTTCTCTCCAAAGGAGAGAAGCCAGGAGCCCTCTGCCTCCAGTGCCTCCCAGCCCCCCACCAGCAGAACCCCATGAAGATCAGGTTCACAGGGAGACGTGGTCATGGGGGGGCGGTGTGTGGAGCTCCCGTTGCCCACGGCTGTGCGGAGCCTCCACCTGCCCGTAGGACCGTGACGGGGCGCAGAGATGGTGGGTGGTGTTGGGCTCCCTTCAGCTCTGGGGAGCCTCCAGCTGCCTCGTGTGTTCATAGCTCTCACCTGAATCCAAAAATGAACATGTTGTTTGTCTTTCAACACCCATGAAGTGTGAGAATACTACTGCTGAAAGGAACTTGGGTAACAAAACAGCATTTTGAAGTTGACCATTTTGGTATTCTAGAGTGTCTTTTTGTGAAGAGCTCTTCCTGTTACTGCGCACTGACGTAACTGGCAGTTCTAGTTGGAGTTTCAGATCTGTAGCTGGAATGAGGAATAGGTTCAAACAGGTTACAGATTGCTTAATACAGCTGACTTCATAAATGCTTTTAACTTGTGCCTCAGGTTTTCCTAACAGGAATTTGTGCTTTCAGTTTTTAGAGATTAACATTACAGTAAAAAAAGTCTGATTTAATTTTAACCTTTTTGCTTATATTTTACAGAGTTTATATGTTAAAGAAGTTTTGAAGTGAGAAATGTGTTTTCATATAAACTTCGTTATTTAATCCCTAAAGCTCATGCTTAAAAACATGTTTCTCACTATTTGGGGAAAAATCTTTTCTATTATATCTTGGTATTCCAAAACTCATAGTTTCAGTTAAGTGTAGATTATTTATTTGAATTACAGTGCCAGAAAAACAAAACAATGGAACTTTAAATAAAAATGCTTTTAATCTAATTTAGACACAAGTAGGACTTAACAGAAGACATTGCCCAGTTTATTGCTGTAGCAGCATCTTTTGTTCAGAATGCCACTTCTTAATTTTGGAAAAAGACCATTAACTGAACTGGATACAGGAATTCTTATACTTGAAATGTAAGAGTAAAAAGAAGAAAAGCTAAAGTATAATAGGAGTTTACAATGAGGTTTACAATGAGGGGAGAATAAAGTGTTTTAATGGTAGGGAGAAGCAATAGTGGGTGGTTTCATTGTGAATAACAAATATTCTAGAAGTTATGAAGAAGGGAAGTGACTCAACAGCTGAAGAGGCTGAGTTTCAGAGAAGCATCGAAGTGAAAGTGTGATCTTCAGTTACAGCTTGGGAACTGTACATTAAATATAAAATATTAGGAAAAGAAAATGGATATGGACTAAATAAAGACTGTGTCACTTTTTTTCTGTTCTTCAAAAAAATGGATCAGGTTACTTTTTTTTTTTTTTTTTTATCCTGCTTGTAATTCACATTATTTTTTGTAATACCAGAGACTCACTGTAAAGAGTCTGGATGTGGTAACATCACAATAGATGGAAACTTGCTTGTAAATAGTGGTGGTGATGAGCTGTGTCCGAGGGCACGGGGTGGTCCCCGCGGTAACAGCCGTGCTGATGTGAGTGAAAGGGGAGTGAGGAGCTTGAGACGGGGTTCAGTAAAGGTGATGTTAGACTGTGCTTTTATGAAACAGGTGTTGGAATGATTTTCCAGATACAGAACATTAAATTTTTATCCTTCTTGACGATTTAGCTCCTCTAAAGTTTTGTAACAGAAAACTAGTAGAGGAAATCCCATCCAAGTCCAGCCCATGATCAGTAGCCTGGTTAGTCAGTTGGGCGAAAGCTGGCCATGGAACCAGGCAGTCCCTGGTAGATACCAGACTGTTGGTTGCTTTAAGATAGTTCCTTCTTCTTTTTGGTCTCAGATAGAACTACATGCTGATCCTTAAAAACTTGTCCTGGTAAATTTCCTTCAAAACTGATGCATTTCAGTGAAAACCAGTTGCAACAAAACCAGTTCCTTCACCACTGTATTCTGTGGCAAAAAGTGTTTGACAGAGATCACACTTTATAAAATCTCCCTGTAAAATCTCATGCAGATTCAGGCAGTGCTCCATTGTTCATGAGGGTTTACATACTAGAGTGGTATATACATTGTTGACCTACATGGCAATAAAAACTGTTAGTGCCTTTGCAGAGAGATTGGTGGATACATGTGAGTCATGAGGACTTAATCTGCTTCTTTTGGTGATGAGAATACAGCCTGATATTCTTGGAGACGTTACAGACAGACTAGTTTTCATGGTGTGGTAAGGACAAAGCAGGTGGATTTAGCAAGACAAATGCCTATCTTTTCAAAACTCAGCAAAATGACCACATATTGCTGAATGAAGAATGGCCTTATATTTGAGTATGTAGAAAAAGGCTGGTAGGATAACTTTTGGACAATTAAATATCTGGAATATGAGTGTGTATTACAGATTTTCAGTATCATAATTCACCAGTTGTTCAAGGAAAAGTAGTTATTCAATGGTAGTGTCTAAAAGATTAGAATGGGAGAGCCAGGAGATCAGAAGAAGAAATAAATTACAAGATGATAGATAATTTCAAGTGATTTAGGGTGAAGATGCAAAAGGCAGAAAAATGGGGTAAGAAATGGTAATAGGGCTTTCATGACATTATGTCTAACCATGTATATAATATACTTGGGTGTTTTGTGTTAAACTTGTGTCTTTTCTTTCTCAGTCACATAGAAAAGATTACAACATGGCAAGATCCTCGAAAAACTATGAACCAACCGCTGAATCACATGAGCCACCATCCTGCAGCTGCTTCCACACCAGTACCACAGAGGTCTATGGCAATGTCTCAGCCCAATCTTGGTGAGTGCTGGATGTCATCTCTCTGGTGAAAATACAAAAGAGACAGGACAGATACCTTTTACTAATTTGTTTGCCATAGTAGTTTTTGCTTCAAGAAGGGTAGTTCTGGTCCTGTTCTCAGGCTCAGAAGTATGTTCTCCACTTCCTTTTACTTTTCCCTCTGTAGAGTTGTCAGCAAGTGAATTCGTACTGTTTTGAGATGAAGATCTAACATCTCATGCATTTTATGTTATAGCCTCTGTGATGAATTTTTGATGCAGTACTGAACATAGAAAAATAAGCTCTTCCTGTGCTTTTTCACTCAGAAGTGGTATAAAGCCTCTACAAGCCCACCATATCATTTTCAAAGCTCACAGTGCTAAGTGCTGTTAGATGATCTGCAGTCTTTCCTGCATGTCAGAGGTTGTAGCTGTTTTGCTTGTTTGTTTGTTTATGGTGGTGGGTTTCTTTGTGTAGTTAGGTTCTGCACTGGAAGCTACTTGCAGATTTCTAAAAAGTCTGTTTTGCAGTATGAACTACCAAAAAACTTTCTATAAATGGTGTGGTTTCGTTGCTGTTCCTGTTCAGCACTTCAAGCTTAAATTTAAGCATCGATTTATGTTCTTCTGATTTTCCCAGATATGAGCCTTAGTGAAAATAAAGCTATGAAAACTCTGAAAAGATCACAAAACTATGTCAAAGAGTTAGTCTTAAAAACACAGACCAGATTCTTGTTCAGGTTAATTTTTGGTAATTTGGTCTCATGATTCCGTGATTATTCATTTGCAGTGTGATTCATCAGGACAGTCTCTTCACATGCCAAGAAAACGGTAACTGTTTAGGTGCCAGTGGTCAACAACAGCAGTAATGCAATATACATGCTTTTGTCTTCAGTTTATAGAATATATAGAATACATATTATTCAGTATAATAAACACCTAGGCTGTCTCCTGAAGTAACTAACTTCAGTTCTTTCTTCTACCTTTCTCTCAGCAACAGTCCTGCTTGAATATCTTCAGTGAAAGGTGTTGGTTATGTTGTCATTTAGCGGACAGTAACAAATTGTATCATGAGAGGGGGTATCTGAAGAAGAAACCTGAGTAAAATCCAGAAGGTTGGGGTGTACTGCAGTGTGTCACACTGCATGCTAACACTAACAATTGCTCTGTGCTTGTTGGTTCAGACCACAGCTGTGCTTAGGTCAGTCTGTTTATAGCAGTTCTGCACTGTCCAAGAGGTAAGAATAGGACAGCGGGGTTTTTTGTTCATACCAGCTCCTTAGCTTATGGTGACATCTGTTACATTCTCTCTAATTAAAAAACAAAGGAGGTACCATAAATCAGGACAGTGTACAGCAAGATTTTTCCCTCATTTTGTCAGTGGAAGTGAACCAAAGCCAAATCTTGGACTAAAATACTTGTATACTGAATTTTAGAGGAAGGTCTTCCTCAGGATACGAAGGATTATAAATACAAGCATACACCTAATTAAGAGTCTGTTCCTGAAGGGACTTCATGTGCCCAACAGGCACATTTCCACAGACTTCAGAATCTGTCATGTAAAATCCAGACTATATGTCATTCAGTACCCTTGACATTTATAGATGAGGTTCCAGTTTTTGCTAGGTATTTGTACAATGCTTGGCATAGTGGTTCAGATCTGTGAGTTTCCTAAACATTAGCCCACTAGAAATAGTATGTAAAAATTTCCACGGTGTCAACATTTATTTAATCGAGAAGATAATTTGTCAATACATTTTGGTGAACTTTTCCTCGCTGTGGTGGCTTTCAAAAGGCATGCTGTGACACTTTGGGAGTGAGCAAATCTGTTTGCACAGCTGAGTAGCACTTTCAGCACTGTTATTAAATTCAGCATCACAGTCCCTGATTTTCCAGCCCACCTGTTTGAACGCCCCAAGTGTGACACTATTTTATTTAAAAACATATTTTAAAAGATTTAATCTTGAAACTGCAAGACTGATAATCTAGATTTGTAATCTAGAAATTACAAGATTGGGATAGACTGAACAGAATACAGTAGCCTCTGAATACTTGATGTGACAGTTTAAAATACATGTGAGTGCCGTTTCCAGTACTAAAGTAGAATGTCTCTGTTTTGAAATTACCTTGGCCAAAAGGAAGGGCCTTTCTGCTCTTTCCTGATGCTAGGAGTGTTACTGCTAAACTGCTTTCTTGGGTCTTCTCAGACACTGAAGTGAGCGATTTGTTGGCCTGGCAGTCAGACCTCTAAGCCAGAAGTGATTGTGCCAACATCTTACAGACATCAGAGGAGAAATGGAAACAGGATACCAAGTTAAGCCACTCTTCTGGCTGTAATTTTGTAACTTTTTAGCAAATGAAGTCTATACATCTGTCTTTTGCCTTAGCATTTTTTGGTACTGTAGGAATTAAAAGATGTTTTTCTTTTGAAGATGTGCCACTTAAAAGAAAAGGATTTAAGGATTCCAGGTCTGCATACTGGTCTGCATTTCCAATTACTAACACATGTGTTTTCCCTGCTGTGCTTCTCATGAAGAGATGGAAAATATGGTCTGTCCCATACAGCTTGTTGCTTTGGTTTATAAACTCCTTTCAGCAATATTTGCTGGGAAGTGCACAAAGACACTTAAAAACATTCTATCAAAAGCACAGAGTGTGACTAAGTGATACCAAATCATAGTATGCCTGTGCTTGAGACAGAGAGAAACATACGGTGAAAGCTGATGGAAATTAGTAGATATACCTTAAAAAATCTGTGTTTTTCTTACTGTTGTCTATTTATGGACTACATGTACTGGTTTTCTTATAACTTCAGCAGTGTTAGTTTTCTCACTAACATTTAAAGCATTGCGTCTCGAGTGTTATATGACAGATGCATCTAAAGGTATTTCTTCCTTTGATGCGTCTTGTTAAACTTACAGAAAACTAATATGTGCCAGGCAGGTTTCTGTGCTCATTGACACACCACCACCAAATTCAGTGAAGTTTCCTGAATTAAAAGGGAAATTTGTCCCAGAGGTCAAAAGCCTATTGTTGCAGGTTTGCATATATTCAGACTTGTTAGTCTGCTTTTTCTAAATAATTCACCTTTGTTGTTTTAGATAAGACAGTTTGTAGGTGGATATACTAAGGAAAGGACAACATTAACAGAAATCTTTTAACTATATATTTTGTTGTTGCAATGCAACAGGGAGAATGATCACCCTCTGACTGAAGACAACCAGAAACACTCTTTCTTTCTTTAAAAAGTACTTTTTAAATCCCATTTACTTTGCTGCTGAACCTGCACGTGTATTAGTTTTCTGCCCATTCTGAAACAGTTTTCTTCAGCTGGTTGGTGAAGCGTTAATTATCTATTGCTGTCAGCTCCATTGTGGCAGAATCAAAGAGCAGACGTGGAAGGAGAGCTGTTTGTACACCCTTGTTTAGGCACCTGGCCTAGGTGCCTGAATGACACTGAGCTCCATCACCTTCCTGTCAGTGAAGGGAAGGAGAGAGCAGTTGCAGTGCCCCTACTGCCTGACCTAAGTGTCTAAATTGTTCTCTGGAAGTGCCAAAGGCCAAGCTGGGGAAGCTCTTCTGCCCTAGTGGCAGTCGCTGGTGTACAAAGATAGCGGAGGATGGTTTTAGCTATGTGTAGCATGATTTAGGGGGAAAAATTAGATCCTTATAAAAGTTTCTTCAGCAACATTTTTTAATCAAATGCTGCTTATTTTGTAGTCTTTCTCTGTTCTACATTATGAAACACTCAAAACCATTGCTATTTTCATCCTGCTTCCTTCGAACTGTTTTAAAGAGATTTCTTTTCTGTTTGGACTCTTCATCCAGTGGGTGAGCACAATCTGGTCATCATTTAAATGTTTTTCAAGTCTAACAGTTTGCAACTTAGTTTGACATAAAATAATAAATACTGTCAGAGGATTTTGTTTTCTATACAAATTAGCCTGAACTTACATGCACAAGTTCCTTAAAAACCTCATACTAAAGGAACAGACTCAAAAAGAAGACCTTCTGGGCAAGGTGACATCTGTGGTGGTACAGTTGGTTGTAGAATTTAGGCCTTACGACAGACACCAGTTGCAGACCACAAGGCCCAGTTATTCCATGTCCTGTGTGAAAGACTGAGATGGGTGGTAAGTAGGGCCCAGAGTGTGGTGGTTTGAGAGTTTGGGGCACTCTGCCACTTTGTAAAATGTCTTTGAGTTTATTTGGGTGTGGAAGGGCCTTTCAGTTTATCTAACTGGGAACTGTGGTTAAAGTGTGTGCTTGGTCTCACTAAACTGGCCGCAGTCCAGCCAGGCTGGTGTCCAGGTGCTCCCTTGGACCTGGCTGACACTGTCACCTTCTCCCCACAGTGGGCAGAGCACTGACAGTAACAGAAATCCTGAGAGCTCAACCATACTAACTTACTGTGTCAAACTCCGGAGGAAGAACTGTTTGATTTTTATTTTTTTTCCCTATTGAAGAAGAGAAAGTTTCTTACCTTAGAAGAACCACTTGATATAGTGATCCAAGTGATACACACAGGATAATTTTAACTATTAAGTACAGTGGTTCCCTAAGGTGAAAGACATTATGTGAAAGACACAGGAGAATTTAATGTGAAGAGACTCATACACTGACAACTGTCTGTTACAGAACTTCATCTGTGAATCTAAAAGGTTGAGCTTTCAGCTGTATTGCGAACGGCAGTTTAACTGGGTCTGGATACAACTGGGAGTTACGGCACTTTGCCTCTGCTTTCATTTTTTTTTTTTTTTAATCAGCCAGGAAATCCAACCAATAAAACAATGCAATAATCCTGTCTAAGAGCAATAAACACATGAACCAAAGTTTCCATATCCTGCCATGATAAAAGAGGTGTAGCTACTCTTGTTTGAGGATGATAAAATGCAGCTTTGGTTACCTTGTCAGAGTAAGTCTCTGGAGATAAGAATGCAGAAACTCCCAAAGTGTTTAAAAACAGGTGGCATGTATTTTAGTGATAACTAACATACATAAAATGGTCTAGATTTTGAAGGCTTGGTTTGCGTTGGATGGAAATTTGGCTACAAATACATAACATTGAGAGAAACATGTGTTTCCCTCAGTGCAGCCCGTACCCTCATGCCACCTGCACAGTGGAAAGGCTTCCTGTTCCAGGTCATGATTAATTACTGGATATCCTGAAAGAAGTGGACACAATTCAGTTGTGGTCAGTGTGAATAATCCTGGCACCTGCTTCTGCTTCATGAGATAATGCTTATAGAAAAGCTGAAAGTTTGTAGAGGACTTGCACGTTCTGTGGGAGTTTTATGCCACAGCTCTGGAAAAGAGCGTTTGGGTTTGGTTTTGTTTGTTTGTTTGTTTGTTTGTTTTATTTGCAATTAAAACCTCTAAGAAGTAATTTATCAGGCAGATTTCAGATAGAGTAATTTATGTTTTAAGGACAGTGGCTGATAATTCCAGAGACTAATAGGAATTAGCTTAAGTATCAGGTAAATTAAATCCAGATACATCAAAGTACACACACTTTAAAACCAGCAACTGATTATGAATCTGAAATGTTAAAGGTTGATGTGTTGAAAAGAGATGTTGTTATTGTTTCAAAATCTAGTAATTTTTAATTTTAACACAAAAAATTCCTGTTGGTGTAAGCATTTCTCTTCAGGGTTAGTAATCCAGATGTATGCCAGTGCAAGAGCTGAGTGTCATTTTCATAGTTTAAAGGGAATGAAATGCAAAAGCTGAAGAGTATGTGAAACAAAAGTAAAAAGAATTTAATATTTATTTTAAATAATAATGGTCATTAGTAATTGGTTATTAGCATTAAAGCTCCAGTCAAGCAGCTCCCACCATTATTTGTTGTTACTGATTTATTGTTAGTAGTGCTTACAGAGTAAATCTCTAACCTTTTATCTTCCTGTTAAATCATATCTTTGATGCTGCATCTGCAGGTTGTTCCTTTGGGGTTTTTTAAGCTTGAATCATTGAAGACAGGAAAGATTACTTAAATGTGAGTATCACAGAACTTAGCATAACAGTTGAAACTGTTGAGAAATTTCTGTATAGCTATTTTCAGCCCAGAAATCTGAATAAAGGAGTCTCTGTGCACTGGGATAGTACAACTTTTTGGTTTAATACTTTACAGATTTTTGGAACAAAATGCACCAGAACTCAAAAGCAGCATTTTTTGCTGACCTTGTTGGAAGGCTAATGCTATTTCTGGGAAATAAGTGAAACAAGCAGTTCTTTGTTGGAAGAAGCGGAGAGAGAAAAGGAGGGGAGCCTAGTCTTTTTTTTCTTCACAATGTCGTGACTAAGTCAAAACTGTAATATGGCTGGGTTCGTTCGTTCTCTTTTTTTTAACCTCTATAGACATTTGTTTTTCATCAGACTGTGTTGCGTGACACCTGACGCTGGCCAGTTCGTATGAATTAGGCTCTGGCTGCTTATAAACAGACTAGAGAAAAAGATCCACAGTTGCATCCAGACACTTCTGACATTAAAATAATAAAAGTTTGTATAGTCAGTTCAGCGCATATGTCAGAAACAATTTACATTTGCGTGTTTTGGCTTCTGCAACTTGCAGAGTCTCTTGGCCACAAAATAATCCTTGAGTAATATATATCCAGAAAAATCATCAACAGAAGGGTCTCCTATAATGTCGGAAAACCTAATGCACTAGAATATCAATTTAAAAACAAAAGTAATAAAATATTTTTTTCATTTTTCGTCTAACTGGAAAAAGAAAATTACATAGCTCTAACTTGAGATGTGAACTAAATAGTTGCAATTCCATGGACTGCAATGAAACTGTGCCACATAGTCCAGGTTTGGAACTTAGCTCCACATTTTTATTCACTTTCATTTGAGCTGGAAAATTGTGTAATGGCTGTTTATTGGAGAGACTTACCTCATTTTGCAGAATAAATTTATTTTTCCCCAAGAGAACTAAATTCAAGAACACCCTGAGTCTGTCTGCTAGAATGGTGAATACTCTTCACCTGCTATGTTATATCCAACCTCCTTTATGTAGTGGTAGATGTGATAGTGTTATATTTTTTCCTGTTTGCAGGACCTTAGAAATGTTGCACTGGGCATGCCAAACCCTGCCTAGTGAGTTTAAGCTTACTGAAGACCAATTGATTTTCCCTTTAGTTACCTTTTGACCTTTCAAAAACAGTCCAGGGGTCCTAAGGCTCCCCAGACCACAGGCTGAAAAGAGTTGTTGAAGTGACACTGATTTATTAGTTGAGTGTCATTGTACTGAAATCAGTATTCATATTGGGTAGTCTAGCTGGAGCATGAGCGGCAGGGTGGGGTTTTTTTAACCCAAACTCCATTATGTTTCTCATAGCATTCAAATACAAATTCTGAATTCAAATATAAATAATAGCAGATATTAATAAAATTGCATAAATAGCACAACAAATGTGCCATATGGTTATATCATAAGGAACAGAGACTGGTAGAATGTCATCGTATTGTTAAGTTGCTCACAAGTTGATACCAGACTTTCCTTTGACTTAAACCATTAGTGACAAAGAGTCACCAACTATTTTCAAAAACAGTGTTACCGAACTGTTCAGTACAGGAGTTCAGCTGACTGGTTCCAGGAAGAGCAGTTAGGCAGAAGACTTTTCTCAAATTAAGCTTATGTGTATACCACGGGGGTAATTTTTCCATTGTTGGGATTCTTTTCATTCCAACTAGTGTATTTAAAGATTCACTATCAAAATCTAGACAATATAAGACATATCAAATATACTTAAACGTATTTTAGGTACTATTATTTTTCTGGTTTCCCCCTGCATATCATTGTAGCTCTACCCTTAAGGAAAGAAAGTTACTGTTTATTCAGAAAAAAAAATTTCTTGTTGTTTGAAGAACTCACATAGTGAAAAATATAAAAGCAGTGAGAAGTCTTGGTTCTGTACTAACAGTATCGTCATACTTTTGTACACTTCTTTTGAGGAGACTGGAGTTGTGCCTGGATGCTGGGTTTTGCCCAAGTAGGTAGTGTTGCAGGATAAAACCTACCTGACATTACATACAGTGTTGTGCATAGCAAGTGCAGAGAGGGAGGGGGATAGAGAAAAAAGAGGGAGATTGTTTTGAGTGATTTTAAGTGTTGGCACAATTATATGGGAGAGAAACGTGACCACAGATTTTAATGCTGTCAGATTCTAAATGTGACCACAGATTTTAGTGGGTCAGATGCTCAGCACCCTGCTCTGCAGACTAAAAGACAGGTATCTCGACTCGGTGTGTTGCTTGGTTCTTTGTGCACCGGGTGAAGAACCTAGATTTGGGACAATAAAATGCCATCTCAGTGCCTCTGGAGAAGCTGTGCTGGGTGCCGCAGGGGCACCGCTGCGTCGCACTCCCACAACACCTGGTTCTGGGAGTGTGTTGCAGAGACGGTTCAGATGTGCCTGCACGCACTCCGCAAGGTGCAGGAGGATCCACGAGCGTGGGCTTTGCACCGCGCACAGGCAGCGAACCTGCCTCTACACCAGGGCCAGCCCAGGTGCAGGCAGGACTAACCCAGGCCTGCTGGATGCAGCTGATGGCGTTGGTAGAGCTCACCCGCCCTCCGAACAAACCCTGCGGGTCGCTCTTGGGGAATCCACTGCACTGCACTCCTGGCTTATGTGGAGGGTGTCCATGCTGGGTGCTGTTCGTGGCACCATAAACAGGAAGAACTTTTGTCTTGGGTAAATCGGGAGCCAAGACACTGTCTTTGGATTGCTTAATATCAGAAGTACTGGACTTGTGCAATTGCAGACTTCACTGGAAAGGCTGATGCCGACAGTTGCTGCCTGTACACAGCACTGAGAGATGCCCAAGGGTATCTCTGGCACCGAAAATTTTAAAGTGGTTCTGTTCCTCACAGCTGACTGTTGTGTACAGTCAGGGAATTTTCACCATTATCTTCCTGTGCTTACCAGACTCCATTCTCAGTCAGGTCATTTCTTTCTTAATTCACAGCTTCTTTAGCTGGAGCTCGTGTCCTTGCTCAGCACTACTGGCTATTACTGGCTTCTTCATTTTCCTGGATGTTTCAGTTAGATTTTCCCTGGCACTTGAAGACTTTTTGCTATCAGTTATATCATTTTCCTGAGAGCCACAGTCATGATTTCTATCAATGTTTCCTGTCTTGAACAGACTCTTCATGCATGTAAGATTACCCGTAAATTACACTACAGAGACAGTATCTGCTCCATCTGTATTACTTTGGGGGATTATTCCCAGTAATACTGTCTCATTCATTTTTGTACACTTTTCCCAGTGAGATAATAAAATCCTTTCACCATTTTCTCATGTTTATCTTCTGTGGCCAGTTCTGTGTATCAAGTGAGATCTTTATGTTGCTGGTTCTGTGCTTGCAGTGTATTGATGCTCTTTTGCAGGCAGTGGGTCTTTGAACCTTTTCCCTGTACTCTGCCTCCTCAGGAGTACATTCTACACCCCTCTCTTGTCCTGGAAAATGCGTTGCTTTGTGTGATGCCCCAGTCACAGGCGACCAGGCATGTGTACACATTCACACACAGCCTTGTCAAGCCCAAGAATTTCTACCAGTGTGGGTCAGCTGGTTTCTGCTCAGTGTGGAGGCTGACTGGGAGCTGAGCAAGTGGGGAAACATGACATGTATGGAGGGTTTATCTGCTGCCTCTGGATATTTACTAATGCACAAACCGTGTGGAGTTTTAGTGCCCAAATCACCTAATGTGGGCCAAGGGCTGTGCTGAGGTAAGTGGCAGTGGCTGCAGGGTGGCTGCTGGCTGCAGGGGAAAGGAGCCAGCACTTCGTCTTCCTTGCACAGCACCTCTTTGGCCTCGTGGTTTATTCTGCGGAGTGTTTCAGACTGCAGAGGGTACGCTGCGTTCCCTGCAGCCCAGGCTTCAGCAGCCCCCAGGAAGGCGGTGGGCAGGACCATCTGGGTAGGCTCTTCTGCAGAGGATATGTTCCCTGTGCCATCAAGTGTGAACTGCTGGTGCAGAAAAGCCCTGAAACGTAACACTTTAACTGAAGGCTTGCTCGTAATAATTTCAGTGCCTTTCAGTGGAACCAGTGCAAAAGAGCACTTGCAGATCTGCCATGATTTAATTGCTTTTCAGCCAGTTCCCATAGTCAGCTGTTTTATTACTGTACATGTAACATTTTGACCCTTAGGATATATTTTTAGAGCAGCGGAATGCAGCAGTTGCTGTGGCAGGCGTTGCGGAATGCCCCAGTTCTTCATTTCGTTTTGTTTTCTATGATAGATACAAAAAAGAAACACCAGTCTCGTGTTTTGTACTATTTTTATTTCCAGTTAATATTTGTTTTGAGCTAGGTTAGATTAACTTAATATGCATTATATGTGTGTGTGCACACACCCAAAAACTAGTTTTGACTTCACAAAAGTAGACCACATATGTCCTAAACTTGCTTATGGGACATTATTGTGATAGCACTCAAGAATAATTCAAGTGGAATGAAAACCTAGGTCTTAGCATCTGTGTATTTATAAACTGGTTTTGAATAATAGTAAAGAAAAAAAGTTTATTTTATTACTCTATCGAGTTAATGCTCCATTTTAAGTTAGACGTTACAAACATACTCTATCCAGATATCCTGACAAAATTGTCTGTACTTGTTTGAAAACACAGATACGTGACTCCTCTACACTCAGGTTTCTGACTGTCTGTCTGGTAGGGGCTGCTGTGGAAGTAGGTGTCTGGTGTTCAAACTGAGTGGAGAGTTATGTGAATCCCTTTTCTTCTTGAAGCAGTGTGTGCTGGAGAAAGGTGTGGTGTCAGTGCGCTCAAATGTCGTTCAGTAAGTTTGTCTCTGTGGCCCAATTAAATGTTTCTTTGAAAGCCATTCTAATGACTGGTAGTTTTGAACAGGTATGTTTCTCTGTGGACCTGTGTCTAGAGATTCAGACCTACAGACCTCTGAGGAGAAAGGCACGGATGGAACGAAGAGCAGAGCCCACCAGTGCAGGTGGTGGAACTGGCTGAGGATGGCTCCTCCCTACTCCTTTGCCTTCTGTGCAGCTCCTTTGCCGTGGCTATGGCTTTATCAAACCCAGATGACATAAACAACTTTTTTTTTGAGGTAGAATGGATTTTTGTTAGAAATATGATCGCATACTTATGGCTCGCTTGACTTGTAGGAGATTCAGTTTGATGTATTTTCTACACTGATGTATGGTGTGGGCATGCTTGCTTTACTCATTGTACTGAGCTTCCTGTAGTTCCTTGATGGTATGTAACAACAGTCAGTATTGCTTCAAAGAAAAGTAATTTATTCCAAGATAGGGAGTTCATTGGACTAAAATATTCTGTCTGTCCCCACAAGAAGAAATGAGACGGGTTATTGGGGACCACAGCTCAGGGAGAAGTATTCCTCAGCATTTTCATATTGCCTTGTTCTTCTTGTATGTGTAATTTCATCTGTGATACAACGTGGGGGCAGCTCAGCTGATGAAGGAGAAGGGAGTATTTGATACAGCAAAGGCAACAAATAGCTGTGACAAATCGTACTGCGCTCAGGCCCTCCTCGCACAGAGTGTATCCCAGACCCACCGTACAGGCTGGGAATCTTTACTTAACTTCGCCTGGTTCTATCATTTGCATGTGCTGCTTAGATGAAAGCAGTTTTCTTATGGAGAACTTGCTATGTTGTGATAATCCTTCAGCCCGCCTGGATTCTTAGCATGGTTGTTCTGTTCACTCAACCATTGACATGTCAGAAATTTAAGCACATGCTTATGCGTACAGGAAGAGTTAAATTCCTGCCTAAGTGCTTATGGTCCTGGCAATTTAACACCAGATTTGCACCGATACAACTTGTATAATTATACTTATTTTAATGGGAATAAAACTAGATTCACTGCATTTTAAAATGTGGTTCCATGTATTGTTTTCCCATCACAGGAGTGCTTTGATTTCTGCACCCAGCTCTCATTCCTGCCTTTCCCCTCTCAGCACTGCTGCTTGCTAACCTTTCGGGAATTTCACCACTGAAAAGTTACTGACCGGTGCGGACTTTGGTCCATCTTTCCTGAAACCAGCTTATTTTTCCCACCTGGACTGCTAGGTTGGTTCCATGTAGCAGTTTCATGGCTACCCAGTTACTTTTGCTGGGAACTGACCTAGCCAGAAAATATCTTCTTTTTATCCCCAGGCAATTTTTAGTTTGCTGTGTGGCCACAAAAATGCCTTTGCCAGCTCAGTAGAGGGGTAGCATGTGGGCAGGAACAGGCAGCTGGGTGTGGAAGAGGTGATAAATGGCAGCACTCTGGTTTCATGTGGAAGCATGATGTCATCTGTGTGGATACAGCTGTTTGTGGACCACACATCGACTGAATTCGTGAAAAGGTTATATTAGCGCAGGGCTGCTTTTAACTTGGATTATTTCTTGAGCTGAATTTGTCACTGAAGCTAAAATACCATGCAGCTGTACTCTCAGATGGTTCCGTAGTCTTTCTGTGCTGGGCCTGTGTGATCACCCAGAAGGAAAAATTTGATTCAGATCTGATGTGAGTGCATGTAAACGTTTCTGCCAAGCAAAGCAGGGCAGAGTTTAGGCTGCCTAATGCCTGTGTACCTGCGTTTCTTCAGTTGCAGAAGGACAAGACAGTACCTGATCTGGCAGAAAGCTGGCTAGCATAAAGTCAACCTTTCAAAAATATTTTTAGCTTGGAACTGGCAGAGTGAGATAAGTTCAGCGTTCTGCATTGTGCGGGTGTCGCGTGTTTGATCCCGACTGTACAAACCCATTTCTTTCCATGCATGCGTCTAACAGCGCTTGCTGTGCTGTGTCCTGCCAGGTCAGACGTGTACACAGCACGAACACGTTCAGGTCTGAGAAGCACAGAACTGAGTTAAGATTTCAGTTCTCATACAGTAAGAACAATGAGTGAAAGATAAAAAGGATGATACAAATCTTAGTCCTTTGGACAGAAAAATACTGTATCTCTTCTAGAGAGTGTTTTAGTATCTGGGGTGTTCTTGTTAAAAGGTAAGAGCTTTGTGAATTATCCATTGCCCTATTAGTGAAAGAATCCTTGCAAAAAATGTCAATTAATTTTTAAGGCAGTACATGGCTACCACTTGTAATCCAGACTGGCTTTAGGTACTGTATGTGTGTTTTACTGGAAACGTGAAGTTGGGGAGGGAAGAGAAAGAACTGTTCACGCCGTGGCTCACAAAAGGTATTAGGTGGCATTGCTGGGAACTGACACATTTTACTCAAAAATAAAAAGGAGGTATAGGTGGAGGCTATGCAGTTTCCCCTCTCTGTCTTATTTTCCTCCTGTTTTTTCCAAGCCTGTTGCTAAGAGGGAAACATTTCTAGAGAGCAGGGGTGTTTCTGTTGCCATGGCCAAGTGATACCTGCTGTCAGAGGTGTCAAATGATTATTTTAGTTTTGTGGCATGACTACCAGAGTGACCGTGGAGCTACACAAAAACTTGCCATTTCTTTTGTAACAGTTCTTTGAATGAAAATGCCCATCCAACAGAGTTCTGCTCTGACTTACAGTTTCTGAATTGAGCAGAAAAGATTGTGTTGATTTAAGTAACATTAACAGTCTAAGCAACATGAACTGCCTGAGCAGCAGCCTTCTGTTGGCAAGCGAAAGGGTTTATCTGGGTGATGTGTGTATAGCTCAGGTTTGCTCACAAAGGGTCCCGTTTCTCACCTGCCAGTTAGGGGGTTACTGCCCAGAGGAACCTTTTGAATCTCCTACCAAAGGTGGGAAATTAATGGGTCATTTCCAGATCTGAATACCTTAGTGGATAAGGGTTCAGTTGTTAATCAAATGTTCTAAAGACTGTAGTAGTTTTCTTTGTACGACATCAACTATACAATTTGGTGCTTGCCTATCCAGAGCTCAGCAAGAGTTACAAATCCCTCTGTTCTGTTAAATCCGGTCTAAAATCAGACACCTTAATCTGTAGTTTATTAGACCTTTTTCATTTGCAGAAGGAACCATGAATTGTAAATTTAACCTTAGCTGATTTCTGTAACTTAATGCCAGGCCTGAATTCGGTGTCTTTTTTTGGATTAATTTTATACAGGCTTCTTAAGAACTCACTAAACTCTGTTCTTGCCTGATGTAACTGTAAAAGCAGCAGTGGATTTGGGCAGTTCTTTCAGTACAAGATCGATAAAGATTTTTGCTGAGTTTGATATTGAAAGTGGTGTGATGTATTAGCAACTTGCAATCACACTGTTTCATTATTGATAGTCATTCCCATGCTGCGAGCTCAGATAGCAAACTTCACACTGACTGCCTCCTGAAACTGGGAATGCTGGGGCCACTGGGAAGAAAGGGCCATGCTTGTTCAAAGGAGACAGAAATCCTTCAGGAACAGTTAGCAGTGATTCTCACTACTTTGCCTTTTTGTTTATGAATGTGGTACAGATTCAATTTAATTATCTTTTCCTTGCATTTCACCTGCTTTGAAAAAGTAAGTGAAAGTACGTTAAGAATATTAGGGAAGGATGTAGCTTCTGATAGTTTCTGGTGTCTTTTTATTGCACCGCTGCTGTAACTTCTGACAGTCAGGCTTGCTGCTGGATCTCATTAGATGCACTTTTTTTCTTCAGTTACAGTTCTCAAGCTGTTTTTCATTACTGTAATGTGTGAGTGCCTGTGAGGTAATGAGTGCTTAAAAAACTTCTGCAAGAGACGAGGATACTACTAACCCTTGTTTATAGCTGAGCACACAGAGATTGTGACTCTGGCCCGTGATAATCCAGCAGGGTCCTGCCACGGGGTTTGCTTCTTAACTGGAACTGGAACATCGGCGAGTCACTGAAAAAAGTGTGTATCTCCTTCACAGTGGTGGGAAACACACACAGTGCTCCTTATTTATGCTGGTAGTTATTCTTATAGTAATCGATTTAGATCTGTCAATAAAGAAAATGTTAAGACTGAAAACATTTTTACTAGTTTATTGCATATTCTAGGCACATGCTTGTAGAGAAATTTTCAGTTAAAGAAATGTGCATGTCATTTACTACATACCATTAGGTAAATATTTGAACAGACCAGGGTGAATACAAGTACTTGCTGTAATAGAAGTGTTCATGTTTTATAGACACATGAAATATTAAAAATCATTTATTAAGCAGTTGCTAGTACCAGATCTGGCCAGATGGAGGGTTATCTCAGTCATTTGGAACACAGTCATTCTAATAACTCTACCATAAATGAGCAACATGTGTCCTAGGCCCTCTGTCATCTTAAAGTACAATTCTCATTCACCAGCCATGATTTATTTTTCTTCCCCCAGTCATGAATCACCAGCACCAGCTAGCAGGCAGCACAGCACTGTCGCAGCAGAGCCGCCCTGCCCAGGCTCCGCAGCCGGGGCTGCTGAACCTGCCCGGCGCTCTGACCCCGCAGCAGCACCAGCAGCAGAAGCTGAGGCTCCAGAGGATCCAGATGGAGAGGGAGCGGATCAGGATGCGTCAGGAGGAGTTACTGCGACAGGTAACGCCAGGGATGCTCTTACTTTGTTCGGGAGCCTTTAATTCGATGCAGCCACATTTTTGCCAGGTACAGTTAGTAGATCTATTACTTCATGTCAAGAATAACCCTTGGTTTAGGTAAGGGTGACCAAAAAGCTAATACAAATAGAACATTTCATTTTTTCTCTAAACTAGCATTGAACAGAACACAAAATGGCCTTCTTCCAGGAGTTACAGACCTGGTGTCTTTCTTACCAGCTATAATAGTGTTGTAGGGACCAATTTCTGTTCTGCATCTGTTTGTAAATCTAGAGCAACTATCACTGATTAATTCTCAGTCTAACTTGGTTTGCATAGTAGTTCATGCTTCACTGAAGATAAAGGCAGAACATACGGAGTTGTTCTTGACTCTGATCCCAACTCTATATGCACCCTTTGCCTTTGAATTATAAATAAAATCACATTCACATCTTCCATGAATACCTCTGATCTGAAGTCTTTCCAGAGGTGGTTCTTTGTGGATATTTTGTTTAATGTTCTATTTCCTAATTTCAGCTCTATATAATAACTCATATTGTACAAAACAGATATGTAACTTCCTTTACACTGAGTTAAGGAAAAAACAAGTTTTAACAATTGTGTTTCTTCTGTTATGGGCAACTCCACTGGTGATGGTATATTTTGCATGACATATTAATCAGCTGCCTTAGAGAAAATAAATAACCTGTTTCTCTCAGGAGCAGCGTGAATGAAGTACATGCTGTCAAGAATAACACCATTATTGGTGGCCTTGTAAATGCTGCAGTTACAGTTCTAATTACCTTTAAAAATGGTAACTTCCACAAAATCAGAGACTGACAGACTGTCTGAGGCTGTTGGGGAGCTCTGTATGTCGTCTGGCCCGACCCCCTGCTCAGGCAGGGCCACCCAGAGCCCGGTGCCCAGGACCATGTCCAGACGGCTTCTGAACACCTCCAGGGCTGGAGACTCCGCCACCTCCCTGGGCAGCCTGTGCACGGTGACAAAGTGTTTCCTGGTGCTCCGAGGGACCCTCCTGTGTGTCGGTGTGTGCCCACGGCCGCCGGTCCCGTCCCTGGGCACCCCTGGGAAGAGCCTGGCTGCGTCCCCGATGCCCCCTCCCTGCCGGGGTCTGTATCGTTGGTGAGATCCCCTGAGCCTCCTCCTCTGCAGCCTGAAACAGCCCCAGCCCTCTCGGCTGTTCCCCGCAGCAGAAGCAGTGGGCCCACACTCTCCTACCCTTCCTGTTGCCATCGGTGCTAACAGAAGCCCTTCTTGTTGTCTTTTACTCCCCTGGCCAGGTTCAATTCCAGCTGGGTTTTAGCATTCCTAACCTCATCCCTGTGTGCTTGGACAATGTCCCTATTCCTGCCAGGTTAACCATCCTCACTTCCATCTTCCGTGGAAAAGATAATTTTGTGGAATTATTATTTCATGCCTTCAGTCCTTTTGCCTTTGGGATTGTACCATAGTTTGTGGTTAGTTTAGGGTAATATTTGTTTATACGGTATTTAGAAATGCAGTATGACATTTCTTTGCACCAGGTGAAGCATGTTTATGACTGGGCTAATGACACCAATTAGCTGAACTTTTCTGATGATTTTTAGAGAACCAAAAGTTTCCATAATGTTTTGAAATGTTAGTGACTCATGTAAAATGCAAAAAGAAGCCTAAGAAAAATCCTCATGCTTAGGTGCGCTCTGAGGAGGCGCAGCAGAGAGTATGTCATAGGTTCACTAGCCACAAGTAAGTGAGGAGTGATGCGCTTTTTCTTCAAAGTCTGGAGGAGAATGAGTGAGAGAAAACACATCCGTGATGAAAACAGACTGGAGCATCTCGGTGACCTCTGGAGGGTTTGTGGGTAACAAAGAAACGGACACATAAATCTCCTAAAAACTTCAGGTCTGACATAGCCTGGATGATCAGAGCCCATCTACCAGAAAGGAGATGTGCTCACAAAGGGTTTGTCATCTTTCAGAGGCAGCAGTCATGAAAACCTCAAATTAATGACCATCTTTTTGGTTTCTCTCTACAGCCTTTGAATACTGGTTTTACTAAATGTGTTGGGTTTTGAGATTTTTTAAACATGGTATCTCAGTATTACTAATGCAGGAAAAGGTCTTTAACGTTTGTAATGATTAAGAATTTGAGATGCTCTTTTTCCATGCTTTTATTTCAGAAAAAATAATTTTTAATTGCCAAATTTACCAAAACATCACTTTTCAAAAAGTAATAATAGACATTATTACAATCACTCACCAAATTAAAGGTTATTAGAATTGTATTGAAAGTGCTTTTTTTCTTAATATACAGAAAATGCAGTTTGATGTGGGCCTTAATACAGACTTGTAAAAACCGGAATATGGTTGTACTTTTCTTCCCATGTACAAACTGTATGTGAGTCATACTTCTCCCCAGCTACACCACTGGAACCTTTGTAACTTCATCTTGTTCAGGCAGAAAGACCAAATGTAGGATGAATACATACTCTGACGTAGCAGGCTTTTGTAAAAGAGAGATTGATAACAAAATGAAGAGGGATGTCTGACAATTAGAATCACAAAAATGTTAGTGAGAATATTTGTAAAACCACTTTACAACAGTGTATTTGCTTCATTTACATTTTTTACTTTTATCTCCTTCCTTGAAATGTATGTGTAAGAACTTTAAAAAAAAAATGCTTAACAGAAGTAATTAACAAAAATTAATACATTTTGAAACTGTACAGCACCATCTAGCTGCATTTGAAAAAAAAAAAAAGGCTTTAAAGTGATGTGGTTTTACAGTTCCTGCAGCAACACTTGGCTGTGTGTGTGCGCTGGTTCCCGTGGGCTGGTGAACGTCGGGTCTCGAGGCTCTGGCTGAGTGGAGGGACTGCAGACAGGATTCCACTAAAGTGTCTGAATTTTTTTACCTGCTCATGTCAGGGCTGAATTTGACTTTCATGGTTCGGACCTGAGTCTGGAAACGGTACAGGCACCAGCATCTTGTGCCCATGTTTAATTTTCTTAATTTTGGGGAGTTCCATGATGGTACATGATGTGTGCGTGCAGAACCGTGTTCACAGTGGTGCTCTCTGACCCGAGCAGTGATCTCAAGTCTTTTGCAGACCTTTTCCTTTACTATCAGGAGCTTAGAATATGATAGAGATGGGTATAGGGAGAGAGGGGGGATATCTGGTATGAGCATAGTCATAATTGTCAGGCTGTTAATAATGTGTTTAGCTATCTTTACTCTCTTTGACTCTGTTCTTGCTTCAGGAGAGGAGCAAATTAAGCTTCAGAGCAGTTGTGCCATTAACACCAGGGCTGGTTTCCCTGCTCTGCTGACTGGTTTACTGTGAAACTAGCAGACGCCCAGCACCCTGCAGCTGTGCTCTACTTACTCAAGCCTCCAGCTTACTGTGCCCAGCATCACCCTGCACCAGTGCTGTTTGGTCGAGCTCCGCATTATGCAAAGCAGGACAATATCACTTTGCATTACTAAAGCTTCCAGAACTTGTATCTCTTAGGGAACAACATATTTCTCACCCAAGGAAAGCAAGATGCAAAATCCATCCTTCCTAAGAGAACTTGGTGAATGTGCCACCAGTAACCTGAGCGCTCGTGACCCTGGCAGCCGGGAAGAATGTGACAAATCCCTCTGGAGTCATCGATGTTCGAGTACAGTTACTCCTGCCCTGGCCCTTTACTGCTGCTTTTGCTTTTGTAGTGGAACCCATCTAAGCGAAAAACGCTGAGTAGGTGTGCCTGCTGCTGCTGGCAACTGCGAGGAAGCACGGAGAGCTCGAGCGAGAGGGGAGGAATTCTTTCGGTGGGTCACAAACCTCCTTTCAGCTCGGCAGCAGCTGCAGACACCCCGCAGCCATTCCTGGCCGCAGCTGCTGGGGTGGAGCGGCACTCCCAGCCGGGAGGAGAATGCAGTTTGGATCCTCTCTGCTTGGGGAGTTCATTTCCTTCTTTGTCCTCCTCTTCATTTAGTTGGTAAAGCCTCTAGAACTGCAGAGCGAGTCCAGGCAAGGAGGGCAGCGTTTCAGAAAGCCAGTATGATGGCTTCCATTTAAATGTTTCCTTATTCAGTTTTGTCATTCAGGAAAGAGTTCGTTTTCTTTCTTACTGATTTGCTTGTGTCAGCTTTCCAAAGGGAAGGGGAGAATCTGCTTGCTGCTCAAGAGCTTCTTGGAAATGGAAGTAGTTAGAGGTGATGTCAGTAAGAAACCTGTGACAGGGTCCTGGAGGGAAGATGTCCCAGCACTTCTCTGTGTGCACAGGTGCCATCTTGCACTTTGTTTGGAGGGATGCAGACAGTCCCAGAAAGGCAACACTTCACAGAGGTTCCTTTCTGATCTCCCGATCCTATTCCATAAGTTTGTGCATGGAAAGATACAGAATCTCAAAAGAGGCTGTAGGACTGGTGTATGGGGGTGCAGAAGAAGATTTATCACTCTTTTGTCCTTACTGGCCTGCTACGGCCTGGACAGAGGAGTGCCCTGCTGTGCTCTGCGTGCCACACAGCCTGGCCTGTGCTCTGATTTACTGGCGGCACAGGCGATACCTACACATCTCACTTCCCACTTCCCATGAGGAAGAAAAGGAATTGGAGTGACTAGCAATGTAAACTCAGTATAAAAATGCCTCCCCCAGCTGGAAGGGTCTGTTTGGCAGCTAAGCATGGAGCTCCGTTCAGTTCTGCCAAGGAGGGTTCCAGCAAGTGTGACAGTGAATTTCTAGATTTGTCTGGCATAGGGCTAAAAAGGCGTTTACATCAGGGTTGTGTTCAGAGGTAGTGAATAGTTCAACTCACTGCAGTGCTTTGAAGCTTTTAAAGATTTTCACAGCTAATCACTGACCAAGCTTTTTGACATGCCTTTGTGATGTCAGAGTACTGTGGGCTTTTTAAACTTACTTTGTTTGGTTATTTAGTTTTTAAATCCCCTCTGGGTTTTTGAAATAAGTATGCTGTAGTGCCAAGCAGATCATGACGGGCATTTGGTCCTTTGTGAACTAAATGCTGAGGACTGTCTGCCGGCCAACGGCAGGCACTCCTGCCTTTGGGAGATAATTAGAGTAGCCAAGGCTATTCTCATAGCTCGCAACTGTAATATTGCCATTCACAGGGCTTCGAGAGGTCTCTGGTATTTTCTGCCAGACTTTTTAACCTAGGGTAGGAGATTCCTGAATATTATTCTTAAGAACCTTGTAGCCATGCTTAGAATAGAGAGCAGGACATAGCAGGCTATCGCACAGATTTTGTGATGGGGTAATTGATCCATTACTATTGACCATTGCTGTAATACTATCAAGGAAGCAAAGAAGTCTGACATCCATAGTGGTAGTAAAATTGTAATGTGACTTCTGAACAAACCACCTGCGTCAGGCAGCAGCAGAGCAGGAGCGTACTTCAACGTGTGGCAGAGCCAGTGCTCAGCTTCCCCATCCTAACTCTGACTGCAGCGTGCAGGAGTCTGTTGTTCCGTATCATAAAGTGCACACTGAGTTCATATTACAAGCAACATGCAATACGTTGAAATAAAGACATGGGAGGTGCCACGCTGTTACCCAAGTAGCTTCATAATAAATGTGTTTTTTCTTGAAAAGAAGAGGCAGGAACTTAGATTTTGCAAATGCCAGTGTGAGTCTTCAGGGTGCCAGAGGCTTTTCAGCTCATGAATTGCCTTGCTTTGCAAAGCCTGTCTAAACCATGTAATAGACTAAACATTCCTGGGATGGGTTGTTGGCCCTGCTGCATTTAGCTGTTGGGAGGGCCAGTTACTGTATCTAGGGACGTGATTAATAAACCCAGGTATTAATCTCTCCTTGTTGGATCAAGCAGTAGTTGTCACCATGTTTTCCAGAGATCACTGTCTGAATTCCCTGACTGCGCAGGTGAGCTGCAGCACGGAGGACAGCCAGCCAGCATTAAGGTCTGCAGATACATGCGAGATTCACAGCACTTTGTGCGGGGGCAGTAAGTCCAGTGCCCTGGAAAGAATGGACATTTTGCAATGCTTTCCTATTTGTGGAAGGCAGTTCAGGGAAAAACCTTTAACGAAAATCCTTCTCAAATGGTGGACTGTTCATTTTACTGGCCATAGGATAAGCAGCCTGGTGTGCAGCAGTGATGCTGAGCCTTTGTTCTTACTTTGTTAATAGTCTATTCTGAGCTACTTCTGGAAATTAAATCACTGGGGAAATGGGGATAAGTTACAGAAGTTAACAGTGTTTTAGGTTTTTCCCTCTTACAGTATGATACAGAAAAATCTTTGTCTTTCCTGAGGAAGGCGATGCCTGTGTCTGTTCTGCAGAGAGAAGGTTTGGTGGCGCAGGTGCAGGCTAACCTGAGCTCAGAGGGCCACTGACAGTGGCACGGAGGTAGCACAGGTTTCAGCGTGCTCGTGGCACGCGCTTGGGCGTCTAGACCACAGTAAAAGGTGTTCTGTTGTCACCTCACTCCCTTTAGCTACAGTTAGTTGTCCCAAGTACAGTCATAGCTGTTTACTGAAGTGCCACAGGCACAGCATTATCAGAAAGTTCCTCTTGGAGTGTCACATGGAACAGCTAGCGGTTTGAGCTGAACCTGCTGGCCGTGCTCGAGCAGCTCCACTCTATTGGCAGTAAAGAGTTTGCACACTGTGCCCAGGGCTCAGAAAAACACACTGACCTTGGCAGTTGAGTGCCTTACTCCATGTTAGATAAACCTCATCTTGGAACTTCAGCTGTTGTGGAGGAACGTCCTTAAAACGCAGCCTGTGTAGTGGTATTAACCTAAATTTAGTCAATACAGGTGCAGTTTTGGTTGGTTGTTTTTGCCAGATGGAACAAGCCAGTAGCAGTAGATAGAAGAAATTATCTGCTCTTTGCAGTGCTGTTTATTTGGCTGGGCATTTTTTGAGTCAGTCTGTAAGAGAAATAAAAAGCTGTGAGGAAGTTCTTGCCTATTTCTCTGCAGTTCAGTGAGGGAGGAAGAAAATTTATTTCATGGAACGTTAAAGATATGAAACTCCCTTTGTCAATAACACTGTATTTTTTGCAATGAACTTCAATTTTATGCACAACTGCATTTTTTCAGTATGGAGGTTCAGAAATTTCTACTAGTGCTTTGTGTTTTGCTGTTTTGGAAAGGTACCAGAAGAATAAGGGACTTAAGGGAGGAGAGGTGTTAGCTTATTTCGTTTAAAAAAAAAAAAAAAAAAAAAAAAAGGTTAAGCAAACTAGGTAGAAAACAGACACAGCTTTATTATTTTTAAGGTTTTAGGATATTTGGAAGATCTCCTGGAGCTGAACACCCTTTGCATAGTCCTCTGTACCACTAGATGTCATGGTTGTTTCACAGGTAGCGCTGCAAGAATTCATCTTTTGGGAAGAGTTCTGAAACAAGTTTCCTTTGGCTCTAATTGCTCGTTTGTCATCCTGAAGACAGTGTACATGAGGACAGGTTGTTAGGCAAAGGGCTCATTCTAAAGATTATTAGGTCAAAGTCTTAGTTCCAGTGGTTTTCTTCTAACATGTTAAGTACTTCATGTTTGCAAGTGATATTCTGCTTTGGTATATAGCAAATGATGTAATCTAGTAGCAATGCACATAGGTTCAGTGCCCTATTTTGCTCTCACACCAGTTTGAACTGAGAACAATTTTACTTAAGGTAAGCTGTTAGACACATACATGGGAGAGTAAATACGAGTTTGTAGGTTTTAAACTGCTTTATTATTGCTACTCCAGCACTCAACAGTAAACTGAAATGGTGGTTTTAGTGTTACAGAGCCCTAGTGTGCAGGTGAGGGCCCTCAGCGGGGCGGCTGTCAGTGGTCGCTCGTGGCGTGCAGGCCCATTGGTGTTTGATGCTGAGGTGACACACGAGGTGTCTGAAGTTATAACGGAGGTAATTTGATTTTGTAAGGGTGTCTGTGGCCAGCAGGGCCGTAGAGGTGCAGTGGTTCTGCCAATAGCTGTGCCTGTTGGAGGTTGGACTTTCCGCTGCCTGCCTGCCTCTGCCTCTGGCTGGAGCTGTCGCTGTGACAGCTCTGCTCCCAGAGCCACTGATGTGAGCATTTTGTGACTGGCATCATGCAAAAAGAGGGAGGGTCATATGAACAGGCAGACAGGTCTCTGGGTTGGTGTTCAAGCACATCTGCCCGCTGGCCGGACGGCGGGGCTGGCTTGCGGTGGCTCTGGTGACTCTGTAGTGCTGTAAGCCAGCCCAGCGCGGGTGGGCAGGACAGACGCTGCCTGTCCACATCGTGGCGTCTTCACACCAGCGTGAACAAACAGGCTTCAGTTACGCTGCTTAGAATTACTGCCCTAAATAAGATGGTGTATACATATTACATGTTTGTTTGTTACAAGACTGCAGGGCTTCTGAGCTGTTGGAATAACCCTTCCCTCGTATTTTTTTGCCTTTCCAGGAAGCTGCTCTATGCAGACAACTTCCCATGGACCCAGAGAACATGGTCCCAGTTCAGACAGCTGTGAGTTCACCTGCCATGGCACAAGACATGAGGCCTATTACAAATAATGGATCTGACCCTTTCTTGAACAGGCAAGTTCATTAGGCAATTGGATCTATTGCCTTCTCCACACCTGTAAAGCTGTCTTTCTAAAGTAGTTTCCTGTATCATCTTCTTTTGTACTCACTATGAACAGAGTACGGCTGGGTGGCTGACCTGAAATCTTTCGGTTTATACTTTAAGAAGGAAGCTTAGAGAAACCAAGGAAATGGTAACAGGTGGTTTTAATTGTACTGTAGGTGTATGTAGAAACTGCAGGTAGAATAGGTACATTACCTAAGTATAAAGAAACTCAGGGTTTTTAGGCTATCAGAACTGGTTTTGCCCGGAGAGTTACATATACAGGTGTATTCCAGAATTTAAGAATGATCCCACTTCAGTTGCTTTATATTTGGGCTGATAGAGCATGACCACATTAGTGGCCAACAGTTGACAATGAGGCTTAACGACTCAGTATTTAGTATCTAACTGGCTGTGCTGTCGTTTTTCAAGCACCATGATCAGGGACTCTGTCTGCCAGAACGTCATTACTGAGGCTTTTTCATGTTTCAATTTCCAGCGGGCCGTACCATTCCAGGGAACAGAGTACAGACAGTGGCTTGGGATTGGGATGCTACAGTATACCAACGACACCTGAAGATTTCCTCAGCAATGTAGATGAGATGGATACAGGTAGAATACTCTGATTTAGCTTAAAGTATATGATATGAATAACTTTGTGTTATAACCAGTAATATTTTATAATTGCATAACTGAATGGTCGTCTCTCGCTTTTCTGTGCAAGAGAACAGACTTGAGACTGTGGGGAAAAATGCCTGAAAGGTACTTGGTGCCTAGAAGGTTCTCAGCTTTAACTTAGATCCAGATTCTACCCTTTTACATTAGACTGATATTAAACAAATTAAGTTGGAAAATGTGAGCCTTAATTTGTAGGTAGGAGTAGTAAAAATCTGGTCTTAGGCTACATTCTTGGTACAAATCACTGTGTTTTCTAACTCTGGGAAATCAGTCGCATTAATAAGTCTCTTATAAAGGCAAACTTGGTTTTGCCTTCAAACAGCATGTATTTAGCTAGTTTAGGTATTGGTCTGTATTTATTCTTATATCAGCATCCTCCTGGATTTTAAAATACTCAAATAAATTACTAGGAAACCAACAACTTTTTTTCCAGACAGTGAAATTCTCAGCACTTCCTCACCTAAACATCCTTTTGAAGTCATCAGAAGTTCTAGATGACACAAAGAGTGAAAGGTTTCTCTATTGAAGTTTTCCATGCTTGTTATTATTAATTTATGAAAAAAGTAATATAATATTGCAGAAAATCACTTTTTTCAGTTACGCCCCATGGACAGCACTGGCCCTTGTGCCGAGAGCAGGTGAGAAGGTTTACCTAAGCATGGGTGGCGTGGCTCCCTGTGCAGACCAGTGAACTCTGAACAATTGTACTTCCCGAGTGGAAGGTCAGAGGCCGATTACTTCCAACACTGCTGGAAAGGGCCTTTTGTGCTTTTGAGAGCAAAGCAAGGATAAGAAATTAACTCTTAGAAGAATATGCATTCTGCAAGCAGATTTGGTTTTGAGATAGTGTTTGTAGAGGACAGGAATGCTCACAAACATGTATGGGAAAGGGGGAGTCTAATTTTTATATCAATTGTTGTTTTAAATTACCTACAAGAAGAGTTTGGTTTTTCAAAAGTTCTTCTTTACTTTTCCTAGGAGAAACTATAGCACAGACAACAATGAACATAAATCCACAGCAGACACGTTTCCCTGATTTCCTCGACTGTCTTCCAGGAACAAACGTTGACCTTGGGACTCTAGAGTCAGAAGACTTGATCCCCATCCTCAACGATGTAGAGTCAGTACTCAACAAAAATGAGCCCTTCCTTACCTGGCTGTAATCATTCAGTGCTGATTGGGCCTACGATGCAATTCAACATTTCTTTTTCCTCTTGAGATAGAGGTAGAATATCTGAAAATCCTCAAGAGATAACACCTTACTGCCTTAATGACTTTTGTTACATCATCTTTATGGTCAGTTTAATCTCTGCCTGGATTTGATTGACACTAATTAAAATATAAAATACATATATATATATACACACACACACATATATGCATATGTATTTCTTCCTCTTTAAAAAACACACTACTTTAAATATCTGTATACTTCTTTACCTTTTCAGACCAGGCGGAAATGTTTCACTCTGACAGAAAGTGGGTGGTGTTTGTGCATGTCCCTGACTGATCTCCTAGGTATTGATTAACATCACAAACCCTTCAGGAATCACAAAAGCTAACTACGAGGTCACTTGGTTCAAAAAATGTGCACAGCATCAGGCCACAAGAGCGGTTTTATTACTATGTTCATGGCAATAGTATCAGAAGCTTTTTTTATCAACTTACTTAAGCTTTAAAAATCTTTTTTTCATTCTTAGTAACTAACTGTGCTGTATGGAATACAGATCCAATCTGATCCATATCAGCCATAATAATTCTCATTATATATTTGTGAAGGCACAAACAGTACTATTGCAGTTTCTTTTTTCAGTATATTACTGTATAGGTTTTGGAAAATAAATACTTCCAATCTGAAAGTACCAGAATTGTTTAGCAACATTTTTACCCTACAGTATTGTTGCAAAATAAACCAAACTGGTACTGACTGCTGCCTTTTAAAAACAAAGCAATGTATTATAAACAAGCATTTTTTTAAAGATCTTAGATTTTGATGTTTATTATATTAAGCACTACAGTTTTGTAACTTAACACATGAACAAACAATTTTTATATATATAAAATTTGTGGGAATAAATGCAAGAACATGCTTTTAAAATCAGGTCTGAAAAACGTGGCACAACTTGTTAATGTCATATGTAGTGGGAAAAAACTTGCTCATACTGTTT